>NC_140587.1:389252972-389916306 GCF_964204655.1 Triturus cristatus | reverse complement strand
CCGGGGCCGGAGACCCCGACCTGGGGCCCGGCCAGGCCCCTGGACCCAGCCGGGGCTCCCAGGCCCGCAGGCGCAGGGGAAGCCTCCCCGGGCCCTCCGGGGCCCGCCCCGGGCACCCTGCCACGTGGCAGGACCCCAGACGGAGCCCGGGGCGGGGAGGCCGCCCTCCCCGGTGCCCCCAGGGGCCAATGAACCCAGACATGCCTGGGGAGGCTCCCCGGACACAACGGAACCCCGTCCCACGCCTTTGGCAGTGCCGCAGGCCGGGGTACGGGGCCCAGGGCCCGGCTGGGCCCCTGGAGCCAGCCGGGGCTCCCAGGCCCGCAGGCGCAGGGGAAGCCTCCCCGGACCATCCGGACCGCTTGTCCCGGGCACCCTGCCACGCGGCAGTCCCCGGGACAGGACCGGGGCAGCATCCGGGCCCGTCCAGCTGCCGGCTGAGGACCGAGAGGGGTCCCAGAGTACCCTGTCCCTAGTAATCCGGAGGAAGGCTACATAGCGGTAGGGCTCCTGCCTGAACCATGGGCTCGGTGGGCTCTCTGCTTCCCGGGGGCTGGGGGACAGTGGCTGGGACTCGGGCACGGGGAGGACCGACGGAGCTCTCGGGCCCGGGCGCCCCGGGGGTAGGACTGCCCGGGACCCGTGGAGCCCGTCCCTGGGCACTTTGCCACGCCGCGGGCCGGAGGAGTGAAGCCTGGGAGGATGTTGCCCGGGCGTAGCCCATCTGGTCCCCGGCAAAGAACCGCCAGCCCCGGAGGGGTCTTCCGGCATACCCTGCCCATACTAATCTGGAGGAAGGCTACACCCCTTTCTTGTAACCCACGCGCTCCGAGTGACGGAGGGGACCCTAGGCCCGGACGCGCCCGGCCTCCTGGAGCCCTGGCTGGGATTCGGGAGGCGAATGGACCCTCATCGGGACTTCCAGGCCGGCCCGGCCATCTGGTCGCCCCATTGGAAAGCATTGTCCGCGACCAGATGGCCGAGGGGAGAGGTGCAACAAGATGGACGGGACTGAAAGGACTCCCATCTGTCCAACCCCGAGCCTTCACGCTAGGGTTCCTGCCTGCCCACTCAGGGCTCCATGGCTGCAGGGCTCAGGGGCTGCAGGGCTCCAGGGCTGCAGGGCTCCGGTCCTGCAGGGCTCCAGGGCTCCGAGCTGAAGGGCTCCAGGGCTGCAGGGCTTTGGGGCTGCAGGCCTCGGTGGACGCCCGGGGGACCCATGGAGCCCGTCCTGGGCACTTTGCCTCGCCGCGGGCTAGAGGAGGGAGCACCGGACGACCCGGGGAAGTGTCGTCCGGGCTTGGCCCATCTGGTCCCCGCCTGAGAACCGCAATCCCCAGGAGGGGTGTACCGGCATACCCTGCCCCTACTAATCCGGAGGAAGGCTACCCACCTTTCTTGTAACCCTCGCGCTCCGAGTGACGGAGGGGACCCTAGGCGCGGACGCGCCCGGCCTCCTGGAGCCCTGGCTGGGATCCGTGAGGCGAATGGACCCTCATCGGGACTTCCAGGCTGGCCCGGCCATCTGGTCGCCCCATTGGAAAGCATTGCGCGCGACCAGATGGCCGAGGGGAGAGGTGCAACCAGATGGACGGGACTGACAGGACTCCCATCTGTCCAACCCCGAGCCTTGGCGCTAGGGTTCCCGCCTGCCCACGCAGGGCTCCGTGGCTGCAGGGCTCCGGGGCTGCAGGGCTCCAGGGCTGCAGGGCTCTGGGCCTGCAGGGCTCCGGGGCTGTAGGGCTCCGGGGCTGCAGGGCTCTCGGCCTGCAGGGCTCCGGGGCTGCAGGGCTCCAGGCCTGCAGGGCTCCGGGGCTGCAGGGCTCCGGGCCTGCAGGGCTCCGGGGCTGCAGGGCTCCAGGGCTGCAGGGCTCCGGGCCTGCAGGGCTCCGGGGCTGCAGGGCTCCGAGCCTGCACGGCTCCGGGCCTGCAGGGCTCCAGGGCTCCGGGCTGAAGGGCTCCAGGGCTGCAGGGCTTTGGGGCTGCAGGCCTCGGTGGCTGCAGGGCTCCGGGGCTGCAGGGCTCCGGGCCTGCAGGGCTCCGGGGCTGCAGGGTTCCGGGCCTGCAGGGCTCCAGGGCTCCAGGGCTCAGGGCTGAAGGGCTCCAGGGCTGCAGGGCTTTGGGGCTGCAGGCCTCGGTGGACGCCCAGGGGACCCATGGAGCCCGTCCTGGGCACTTTGCCTCGCCGCGGGCTGGAAGAGGGAGCACCCGACGCCCCGGGGAAGTGTCGTCCGGGCTTGGCCCATCTGGTCCCCGCCTGAGAACCGCAATCCCCAGGAGGGGTGTACCGGCATACCCTGCTCCTACTAATCCGGAGGAAGGCTACCCACCTTTCTTGTAACCCTCGCGCTCCGAGTGATGGAGGGGACCCTAGGCGCGGACGCGCCCGGCCTCCTGGAGCCCTGGCTGGGATCCGCGAGGCGAATGGACCCTCATCGGGACTTCCAGGCTGGCCCGGCCATCTGGTCGCCCCATTGGAAAGCATTGCGCGCAACCAGATGGCCGAGGGGAGAGGTGCAACCAGATGGACGGGACTGACAGGACTCTCATCTGTCCAACCCCGAGCCTTCGCGCTAGGGTTCCCGCCTGCCCACGCAGGGCTCCGTGGCTGCAGGGCTCCGGGGCTGCAGGGCTCCAGGGCTGCAGGGCTCTGGGCCTGCAGGGCTCCGGGGCTGCAGGGCTCCGGGGCTGCAGGGCTCTGGGCCTGCAGGGCTCCGGGGCTGCTGGGCTCCGGGCCTGCAGGGCTCCGGGGCTGCAGGGTTTGGGCCTGCAGGGCTCCGGGGCTGCAGGGATCCAGGCCTGCACGGCTCCGGGCCTGCAGGGCTCCAGGGCTCCAGGGCTCCGGGCTGAAGGGCTCCAGGGCTGCAGGGCTTTGGGGCTGCAGGCCTCGGTGGCTGCAGGGCTCAGGGGCTGCAGGGCTCCGGGCCTGCAGGGCTCCGGGGCTGCAGGGCTCCGGGCCTGCAGGGCTCCAGGGCTCCGGGCTGAAGGGCTCCAGGGCTGCAGGGCTTTGGGGCTGCAGGCCTCGGTGGACGCCCGGGGGACCCATGGAGCCCGTCCTGGGCACTTTGCCTCGCCGCGGGCTGGAGGAGGGAGCACCCGACGCCCCGGGGAAGTGTCGTCCGGGCTTGGCCCATCTGGTCCCCGCCTGAGAACCGCAATCCCCAGGAGGGGTGTCCCGGCATACCCTGCCCCTACTAATCCAGAGGAAGGCTACCCACCTTTTTTGTAACCCTCGCGCTCCGAGTGACAGAGGGGACCCTAGGCGCGGACGCGCCTGGCCTCTTGGAGCCCTGGCTGGGATCCGTGAGGTGAATGGACCCTCATCGGGACTTCCAGGCCGGCCCGGCCATCTGGTCGCCCCATTGGAAAGCATTGCGCGCGACCAGATGGCCGAGGGAAAGGTGCGACCAGATGGCCGGGACCGAAAGGACTCCCAGCTGCCCACACCGAGCCATAGCGGTAGGGCTCCTGCCTGCCCTTGCAGGGCTCCGGGGCTCTGCACCAGGGTCCCTTGTCCCGGGCAGATGGACACTTGGCAGGCCGCAGGACGTGGGATCCCAGGCCCTGACCAAACATCAGGAGGCCCGGGGCCGGTCCCTGCTTCTCAACGCAGCCAGGCCGGGGAGATAGGGGAGCCTGCCCAAGCATGAGGGACCCCAGTCCCGGGCACACGGTCCCTCAGGTTGTGCGCTCGTTTTCAACAATTTTTTTTCAAAATTCCGCGAAGAGGCATTCCGCAAAGGCCGCCCAGCCCTAGTCTGGAGGTGATGTGGCCTGCCCAAAATGTGGTAGCATGAAGGAGGCCGATCTGCACGTTTGTTGACTGCCCGATGATCCAACCTTTTTGGGAGGCCGTGAGTATGGTTTTGTCCAACCTTTTGAACCTACAAATTAAGGTAAGTGTCTTTTTAGGTCTCGGCTAGCGAAGGCTGCGCTTGCGCAGTCTCGCTCGCGAGATTTAATGACTTGGAGAAGAGGGGCTTGAACCCGCCTCTCTTCTCTCTTCTTCTCCATTGGCTGGCCTCTTAAATGCTGGTCAGCCTTTGGAGAAGAGCTTTGTCTCTCCAAACAAGCCCTGTCTCTTTCGGATTCATGGGCGTGTTTTTTCGATTTTTTCTCTCCTCTGGAATGTAAACATTCCAGCCAATGGCAAGAGGTGAGAAAGAAAAACACGCCCCCAAATCCGAAAACGCCGCTGCGTTTCTCCGAGGCATTTCTGCTTGACCTCGGAGAAAAGCGGTAGTGTCTCCATATGTTCTTGCTACCTGGATTGCTGGAGTGAACCCCCGTGACATTTTCTGCACCTATTCATTTTGGGGAACTAACCTTGAACTGTCCCTCCTTCAACTGTCTGGTAGCAGTGCTGTGGATGCTTAAACTACCGCTGTCCATTCGTGAAACACGGCAACAACTTTTTCACCCCAAGAGGCGCCCGAGTGGCTCTGTCAGTCATTAGTTTTGCTGGACCTCTGGCACATCTCTCTTCTTAGAAGAAAATGTTCGGAAAACGATATTTTCCAGAGACGCTTACTGTTCCGGTCGGCCGTCCAATGGGAATCAGCGCTAATACTCAGCGCCGCGATTGGTCGATGCAGACGTACCGAAGGCTACAAAAAGAACGGCGCGAAAATCCGCAAGGGTGGCATATTCTGTCTGTTTGACCGACCAATAAACGTGGAGGACCTTAACGCTGTAAGAGAGCGGGTAACCATTGTGGGCGGGGCTAACAGGTGTTGAGGGGGTAACATAGGTGAATGAATTCAGGGCCCGCGGATTTGGGGGGTCAGTTTTACGACCTAAAGCCAGTCCCGTGTGATAGGGTGCAGAGTACTGACATTACAATATTTGCTGTCCAGGGGATGCTGTAAACGAGAACCCCAGACGGTTTATGGGTTAGAGCGCGGGGAAGGTTGGGGACTAATGATGTTGTAGTACATGTCACAGGTTGTTGTCACTTGTCGGACACCTTTCGAGTGAGGCCCACTGCTCCGTCACATGAATTGCCTTCCTATAGCATGATTTACAGGAAATACCTGGCCTGTGGAAGACCACCTCACGCAGGAGACTCGGAAACGAGAGCTGTGGCGATGGTGGGGCCGATTCCATGCTTGGGTAGGCTTCAGGTTAATGTCTCATTCGAAAGTTGTATTGGGTAATGCAGGAGAAGTTGTGATTCTGCAGTGCTTTCCACATGATTAAGGATTTATCGCACTAGCCACATCTGCAGCATAACTTTCAGATTTTAACAAAAATGTTTCTATATCAAAAATTAGTTTCTGCATTACGTATATGGAAAGTTACTAAAAATATATTTATATGCAGTGGAGGAGTGGGTGTGTTTGCGAAGGATAAGTGTTCACCTTTCTATTGCGGATTGTTGTATTCGGGTGTTAAGCTGCTACTAAGGGGGTCAAGCATTAGGTTAGACAGCCGTGTTCTGTGTTAAAATGGAAAAAAAGTTGCCAAATACAGTAACAGGAAATTTAGCATAATGTGCATTCTCTCGCTTCATGTCAGTCAAACCTGTAGCATAATTTGATCATCTATGTTGTGTACTTCAGTGGCCCTGCTGACATGTTAAGTAAGCCCTTCTGTCCTGTTATCCCCACACAAATGCACATGAAATTTACGCACCGAAGAATTCCCAGTAAATTGGGTGTTTTCTCTTATATTCCTTCCCTCTCGCATTTACTTATTCAGTGTCCTTAGAACTGCACGTTATACTGCATAATCTGACATTTCCTACTGAGTTCTGCTAGGTTTCTCAATAACTTTTGTTTTCTATGGTGCGTCAATAACTGAAGTACTTGGTTACGTGAGTTGTGTGTGAGTTGTGTGTGAGTTGTGTGTGAGTTGGTGAAGGCTGTCAGACCGCCTTAGGTCTCAAATCAATTTGGAAGTCGAACAATCTACCAGCCATCACTTAGGGTCTTCCGTGGAGGGCAAAGAAACCGCAAAATGCCCAGAGAGCAGGTGCACAAATCCTGCAGTTAGCAGTTTGGGAGCACTCCAGGGTTATGACATTTGTGACATGTGACGTGTGCGTACCTTTGGGGTGCGTGTCTGTGCATATGCAGGTTTGTGTATACACGAAAAATCTGCAAAGAGAGAATTATCGCGCGTTTTACCAAAAAAAGAGGGGGCATATTATCAAGCATTCGGATGTAGTCATCGGATTCATGGCTGCTCAATGCGACGCATAAAAGCCGAGTGATTTCACAAATGCCCGCCACTGCCTGCCAGTTGTACATTTTGAACTCAGACTGCTTATTGGCATCAGATGTTTGCTACCAAATCCAAACCATATGTCTTCGGACAAATACACATTCGGGTCTTGGGCAGTTCCAAAATGGGCTCTTTCTGCACATTTTTAGTTCAAGGGAGTGTCCATACTAATTTGAGAGTGATTAAGCTATTGACATTGTAAATAACAATGCCGTTTCTTTAAATGTTTTAAAAACAAAAACATAAACAAAAATAATGTCATGAGCAATGCCAATAGCTCTAACTTTAACAATGCCGAGACCATTGCATTGTAAATGCTTGTTAGGTATTTTTGGTGCTTTGGAACCACAAATTATAATCAACAAGAACAAGGCTAAGTTGGTTTTTTATATTATTCTTCTGGCGTGCAGAGAGATTTGCAAACAGTAGGTGTCTTCGGTTCCCCCAAATCGGGAAGACTGGTTATGTGCTATTAAGAGTGTGGCCAAGCCTGACATTTCAGATAAAGGGAAAAAGAGATATGAGTTCTGGATGTCTTTTCTACGTTGGTGCGAGCAATAAGTAAGAAGTGGAAGTCCAATGATTAAGTTTCTGTCCACCTCGGCTGGTACCTCCTCCACTGGGCAGAGAGGCTTGGGAGATTGAGTGTGTATTGGAAATAAAGGAGTTGGACATCACTATCCAAGGGTGACAAGGGTGATTCCTCTTCTTGTTCCTTTCTCTAGCTATTGAGGCTTTGGATACACCAGGGTGGAAACGTTAAGGGAAAGGTGAGAACGAGGCAAATGAGGATAACAAAAAAATAACAATAATGAAGAAGATGTGTATGCAATTGCTTTAAGTGTTTTGGAGGAATACCAGGGGGAAAAAGTGAGCATTGTGGTTGAGTGGCATTATTTTTTTCCAGAGCCGAAATACAGGGTCAATCAATTGATCAATATATAGCAGCACTTAGACCATTAGCTGTTACTTGCAAGTTCGAGGATCTCAGAAATATTATTATTAGAGATCAGATGATCAATAGAACATGTAGCGCTAAAGTTCAGGAACAATTGCTAGGTTTCAAGGACTCCACTCTTGGCAAAAATATAGAGGTAGCAAAATATATGAAAAATATCTTCCAATATTTAAGAGAGTTGTGAGGAGCAGCAGCCAAACGTAATGGGGATGCAGGAAAGGTTAATGGGGTGTGAGTTGTGAAAAAGGTCAAGCGGAATCCTAAGTAGGAAAGCATCAAAAAGCAAAAAAATCAAGAAAGGGACAAAGAAAGAACATGTTTTAGGTGTGGCAGTTACAGACATACGGCGGAGGCAAGGAATTGTCTGACTGCCTTTAGTAGATGCTTCAATTGTCAAAAACTAGGGCATTTTTCGAGGGTCTGTAGAATGGCTGGTACACCCAGGTGCAAGAAGTCTGTTAATTGGTTAAACAGTGATGGACAAGCACATCACAGGTATGAATCTAGTGGGTGTGAGGATGATTGTATAGAAGTAAAGATGGTGAGTGAGCCTGAGTTTGAGGAGAAAGCTTATCATCCTCCAAAATGTTTCATTTACATGAACGGGAAAGATATGCAAGTATGGGCAGATTCATGTTCCCCGTTCACTGTGGTTAAGAAGTTCACATCCCAGAAGCTGGACATAGGGAAATCGATCCTGGCTGATGTAGAACCTGAGGGTTACCGTGGAAGAAAACGACCTTTTGTAGGGTACATGGTAATAGAGTTGAGTTTTCAAGGCAGATATGCTTGAGGGATAGTGTATGTGGTCGAAAAAGGAAGATACTTGCTAGTATGGAGAGAGAAGCATGCGTTAGGTATGGTATTGACTCCCAATCATCCCCAACAGATGTTGTGGACTGTTCCACAGAGCACAGGTAAATGGGTGAGCAGATTTCCTGAACTGTTCAGTAAAAAATTAGGATGTTTGAAGAAGTTTGAACACTGAAACATGTTGAGAGAAGGGGTGGCACCAAGAGTGCATTAGGTGAGAAACGTCCTGTTGACTCTAAGGGGTTTGTTGAGGAAGAATTGATGAGTTATGTGGAGAAGGTGTGATAGAGCCTATTGAAGCATCTGAGTCAATTTCAATTGCAATAGCAAGGAAGCCTAATGGAAAATTCTGCATGGGTTTGGACCTCAGAGACCTGAATGATTGCATCTGGATAGATGGCCATGCTCTTGTTCGCATTGGTGAAATGCTTGCTACTGTTAGACGGGGTAGGTATTTCACTACGCTGGAGCTATCCAAAGCTTATCATCAGGTGCAGTTACAAGAGAGTTCCAGGCATCTTACATCTTTTATAACACTGGAGGGGGACTTCCGTTCATCCTCATGCCCTTCCAGTTAGCTTCTGTGTCAGCAGCCTTTCAAAGGGTTATCAAGGGAATGTTACAACTTATGGTAAAGGTTTAGGTGTTTCAGGATGATGTACTGGTATGAGGTGAGAGTGAAGCACAACACAACGTGATTTTGACTTAAGTGTTAGGGAAGTTGCAGGATGCAGGTCTCAAGATAGGTCTGGAAATTTTTTATTTGACGCACAAGAGATTGACTATTTGGGTCACACATTGTTGTGTGAGCATTTGAAATCTGAGTTGAGTCTCGCAGAGGCAATTGAAAAGGCTCCTGCTCTGCAAGACAGGGGTCAGTTAAGATTCTTCCTGGCCTTGCAGAGTATTACGCAAAATTTGTTTGCCACTTCACATACATGGTACAAGTTTTACGCAATTTAATGAAGAAGGGGGTGAAGTTCCTTTGCTCAGAGGTGTGTCAACAGGCTTTTGAAAGTATACACAAATCTATAGTAAGAGCAGTTGCACTTAAACCTTTTGAAGCCAACGACAATACTATTGTTGTGACTGATGCTAATAATTGTGGATTGAGAGCCATTTTGATGCAAGTGCATGATGGCAGAGACAGAGTGGTGGCCTTTGTGTTGCACGCCTTGAAAGGTACAGAACGCATATATTCTGCTGTGGAGATAAAGGCATTGGCCTACTGGTGGGGGATACCATTTTTCTGTATATTTGTGTGGGGAGTGAATTTGGAGCTGCAAACGGATCATAGACCGTTGGGTGATCTTTTAAACACGGCGGGAGCGGGAGAGGCCACACCCTGTATAGCAAAATGGTTGTGCTGTATCCAAGTGTTTGTGTTTTCTGTGAGGTACGTGCCAGGAGTGAAGAATGTCAATGCATATTGATTGCCTAGTTTGCCTATTGAGAGTGTGACTGAGGTGGATGAAGAAGAATGGATGGTGACAGAAATATCATACTTCTGTGTAGCCACTGTCAAAACAAAATGGAAGGAAGCTGTGTCAAAGAACCCTGAGGTGGTTAAATTAATCAAAGCCCTGCCAAGTGCACAAAGGTGGAGGTGTGATAAGAATTTGGAGATATTTAACATTTTTGGGAGGAGTTGTCAGTCATGGAGGGTATTGTGAGAAGAAATTAAATACTGGTGGTACCTGTTGAATTGAGAGATAGATTGCTGTCGCTGCTCCATAAGTGTCATGGGAGTATGTCAGCGATGAAAAGGAAAGCCAAAATTGACTTCTGGTGGCTGAGCATGGACAATCAGATTGAGCAATGTTAGAAATTGGGGTCTCTAGTTGGCAGGGACCCTTGCTTATAGTCAGGGTAAGGGGGATACACCCCTAAAATAACCCTTGCTCACTCCCTTGGTACCTTGGCACGAGCAGATAGGCTTATCTCAGAGGCAGTGTGTAAAGCATTTGTGAACACATACAGTAATACAGTGAAAACACTACAAATGGACACCACACCAGTTTAGGAAAAATAAGTTTTATTTATCTAAACCAAAACAAGAGCAAATGACAAAAATCCACAATACAGTAATAAAAATATGACTTTCAGATGGTATAACGGGCCACAGGGAAGGTGAAGCATTGGGTCCTTACACTCAGGGAAAGTGATGCATCTGTTCCTTGCTTCGGGGGTGGTGATGCGTTGGTTCCTTACTGCAGTGCAGGGGAGGTGATGTGTCGGCTCCTTACCAGAGAGGAGGTGATGTGTCGTTTTTTTACTGCGTGGGGAGTTGATGTGTCTGTTTCTTACTGCGTCCCCGAACGATGTGACAAACTTGGCGCCTCGATGCAATGCGACGATCCAGGAGGATGCGTGGATTTTTCCAGCTCCCTGCGGAAAACAGTCTCTACTTTTCCAAAGCAACAGCAGGCACCTCTTTGCAGATCAGAACTCCCAGCAAGGAAGTTCAGGGGAGCTGGTGGTGAAGTCTTTGTGCCCCTGAGACTTCAGAACAGGAGGCAAGCTAAGTTTCAAGCCCTTGGAGATCTTTTCTTCAAGCAGGTGACAAAGCTAACAGCAAAGTCCTTTTTTTCCTTTCCTTGGCAGCAAGCAACCACTGCAGGCCAAAAACAGACAAAAAACAGCACAGGGGCAGTATTATCAGCTTATCTGACTCTTCTCCTTGGCAAAGGTTTTCTCATGATTTCCCAGAAGTGATCTATAAGTCTGGGGTCTGGGCCCCTCTTTTTATACCCAAAAAACCTTTGTTCTCCGAAGGCAGAGAGTGTCTGTACTCAGCCAAAACCAGTTATGTTGGGCACTTTGCAAGTGCACAACAACTTCTATTGTCAGTGTGAGCCCTGGCTTCAGACACACCATGGCGGGGGGGGGCGGAGTCGTCATTGTGGAAGGCAGAAATAGCCCTATTCAGGTGAAGGTGCTACTCCTCCCACCACTCCAAATGCAGACCAGGCCTATTCAGCCCAGCCCTGACTTTTCAGACTTCTGGAGCTGCTGCCCCTCTCCAGCCCCTGTCATCCAAAAGCCAGACATGCAATACACAAACCTAGCAGAGGCACACTGGATGGTTAAGCAAGAAAATACCTACTTTCTAAAAGTGGTATTTTCAAACACAGAATGTAAAAATCACCCTCAGTAAAAGATGCACTTTAACATTCTGAGTTCAGGCATATTAAACTTTACTTTTCCATCTTGTTCCTAGGGTCAGTTATGTTTATAAGATGTTATAAACAAACTCCCCATTCTGTCCTATTTCACTATCAGGACATGCCACACACATCAGGGCATGTCCCACCTTTTACATACAATGTACCCTGCCCATAGGGGTACCTTGGGCCCACCTTAGGGTTAACTAATATGTAGAAAAGGGAAGGTTTAGGGACTGGCAAGTGTGTGCACTTGCCAAGTCGACATGGCTGTCCCAGGCCTGAGTCACATTTTACAAGCTGCTTCTGTGGGTGGCACAATAAGTGCTGCAAGCCTGGCAGCAAAAACCAAAGGAAATGATGGACGGAGTGTTGAACATTGCAAGCACTCACCCCAAGTCAACTGATCTGGGTTTAATCCATCACCGTTCTTTAGCCCACTCTGCCACCCCAGTTCCGACATGGCCATATGCAAATCAGTCTGACCCTGTGCCTCATGGGAACAGTCCAGCCCGAACTGCCAAGCCATGTCTTCCCTGGACCGGAAACAAGCTTCCTAGGACCGGTTTCTGGCATTTCAGCTGTCTTCAGCCAGGCTTGCTTGAATCCAGTGGCAAAGTGAGCAAGGGACTCACGTCTGAGCATACCCTGCCGACTTATGGCGAACAAAGCAAAAACCAAAGGAAATGATGGACGGAGTGTTGAACATTGCAAGCACTCAGCCCCAGTCAACTGATCTGGGTTTAATCCATCACCGTTCTTTAGCCCACTCTGCCACCCCAGTTCCGACATGGCCATATGCAAATCAGTCTGACCCTGTGCCTCATGGGAACAGTCCAGCCCGAACTGCCAAGCCATGTCTTCCCTGGACCGGAAACAAGCTTCCTAGGACCGGTTTCTGGCATTTCAGCAGTCTTCAGCCAGGCTTGCTTGAATCCAGTGGCAAAGTGAGCAAGGGACTCACGTCTGAGCATACCCTGCCAACTTATGGCGAACAAAGCAAAAACCAAAGGAAATGATGGACGGAGTGTTGAACATTGCAAGCACTCACCCCCAGTCAACTGATCTGGGTTTAATCCATCACCGTTCTTTAGCCCACTCTGCCACCCCAGTTCCGACATGGCCATATGCAAATCAGTCTGACCCTGTGCCTCATGGGAACAGTCCAGCCCGAACTGCCAAGCCATGTCTTCCCTGGACCGGAAACAAGCTTCCTAGGACCAGTTTCTGGCATTTCAGCCGTCTTCAGCCAGGCTTGCTTGAATCCAGTGGCAAAGTGAGCAAGGGACTCACGTCTGAGCATACCCTGCCAACTTATGGCGAACAAAGCATAAACCAAAGGAAATGATGGACGGAGTGTTGAACATTGCAAGCACCCACCCCCAGTCAACTGATCTGGGTTTAATCCATCACCGTTCTTTAGCCCACTCTGCCACTCCAGTTCCGACATGGCCATATGCAAATCAGTCTGACCCTGTGCCTCATGGGAACAGTCCAGCCCGAACTGCCAAGCCATGTCTTCCCTGGACCGGAAACAAGCTTCCTAGGACCGGTTTCTGGCATTTCAGCCGTCTTCAGCCAGGCTTGCTTGAATCCAGTGGCAAAGTGAGCAAGGGACTCACGTCTGAGCATACCCTGCCAACTTATGGCGAACAAAGCAAAAACCAAAGGAAATGATGGACGGAGTGTTGAACATTGCAAGCACTCACCCCCAGTCAACTGATCTGGGTTTAATCCATCACCGTTCTTTAGCCCACTCTGCCACCCCAGTTCCGACATGGCCATATGCAAATCAGTCAGACCCTGTGCCTCATGGGAACAGTCCAGCCCGAACTGCCAGCAGCATTTGATTTACCGGCCCTGGGCATACAAAGTGCAATGTACTAGGGTCTGATAAGTAAATCAAATAGCCAATCATGGAAACACTAATCCATAACATAACATAATGATGGATTATGTTTCAAAGTGACCTGAAGTGGCATTTGTGAACAAAGTGAAATCTAATCATGTAAGTGTCTGCCATGAGGGCATCTTTAGAATAGTTGCCCAGCAGAAATCCTAACAGTAACTGTCCCCAATTTGTATCCACTGAGTATAGCTCTTTTCTGAAATGATGGGGGATTGGCCATGTTAAGACCACTATTTATCATCCCTACAGGAAATGGTCTTGTGAAAGGCTTTAACAATGTGCTGTACCACGCCACATTAACCGACAGAAGAGACTTGGATTTGTCTTTTGAAAGGCAAGGTACTGTGTACTGTATTGGTGCCTGCCTGGCTGGCAAGGGCAGGCCCTCGCAATGTTGACAACGACAGATTGTGCAAAAGGGTTGATGTGTATCAGGCAAGTACAGTCTGAGACATAATGAGAAAGTAGTGAAGAGCAACAAGGTGTTTATGAATGGAATATTGGTCAGAATTGGTATGGGCAATGCGAAAAGGAAGGGAAGTTCCAAATTATCGACTCCAAAGATGGTAGTTGAAGTGAAGAGAAATAATGTCAAATTGTCTGATGGAAAGTGGTGGAATACCAGGAAGGTGGGTATGTGCAGTGAGGCTGAGAAAAAAGAGTGGACAGGAATGCTTGAGGAAAATGGCAGAGCAGAGCCACAAGGCGGGAGGGAGCCAGGCACGTATATCAAAAGTAAACCAAGCGCGTTGGAGGATTATGTTTGCACATAGAATGGGGGACAAAGTATTTTGTTACACTTAAAGGTTGTTAAGGAAAGAAGATGTGTTATGTTTATCCTTTAATGTCACCTGGCAACTGCATCAGGATCTCCAGTGACGGTAGGCTTCCACTTCTGGAATCCAGTGTGGGGATTCCTAGAAGCTGTCAAGCAGAGGGTTACAGAGATCAGGCGCTGACCAGGGGCTGTTTCATGGAACTGAATAAAGAAGATATTCCTTATAACTACAGCATCCTGTCTTCATAAAAGTGCTCAGATTACAGGGCTGAGTTGTATGTCCTTGAATATAAAGCAGCCTGGCTATACCTTCTGCATTGTTCGTTTTCCATCAGGTAAATAGGGAAGAGGGCCATACGGCTGAGTGGAGTTTCATCGATCTTTTGATCACAGTCACAAATCACCCTTCATGTGGCCTGATCACATATTAGCCAAACTAAGTAGGGGCATCGGCTGGGTGGTGAAGAAGGCGCCTAGGGCCACTTTAACTGATGGGGAAGATAAAGGTTGAGGTGTCAATAGATCAATAAGAAAGCCTAAGGCTCACAGTTTCAAACATTTACCAAGAAATATGTATGCATTAGTCCTACATGATTTTAAAGGTCGATTGGCTATGTTTAGTTTATTCTCTGTGTGGCTCCTATGGTTCTTTTGAGGAATATACTGTATTACCCTCCAGAGGGTTAAACTTCACCCATTCCGGCACCCAACCCTTCTTCTTATGCATGAATGAAAGACACCGGACCATCAGTTATAGATGTTCCACATTTTCACCTCTGGCTAAAATTATTTGCTGCTTTAAAACTTTAAAATGCATTTGATCCTGCGCAAACCCAATGTTTTGGACAGGGACGAACATTCAATAATTTCATTTACCGTGGCCCATACACATACACCAAATGTCCCTGTTGCGCCAGTGTCAAGTTTGTGATTTCCTTACCAATCATATATCCCTAATTCAATAGTTTAGGATTTCCACAAATTCACATATAATCACCTCAGATCAATTCTTCATCTACTTGATCGATGGATCAATTAATTGAATAATTGAAGGTAAATAGTCATTTCAAATAATTGACAGACGCAAATAACCACAAACTTTGTTTGTAAGTTATTATAGTTTATCTAACTCAATGCATTAATTCGGAAAAACATCTCATGAGAGAGAATACAATCTAATAATCATCTAGCAAATAATCTATCTCAACAAATACATTTGTCGCATGTAGGGGATAGATGAAGAGACATCAGACAATTGGCATCAAATCAAATTCTCATTTCAGAAAAATAGAGGAAGAGACAAAGCACAAAATAAATTCTCGAGTTATCATAGATATCAACCCAAGTAAATAAGAACATGTAAAACCACCACCCTGGCCTAGGTAGCGGCAGGGGACCCCCGAACAGAGTGTAAGGAAACGAAGTCTGAGGATCAGGATAAAGATATGTCTGGATCAACTAGGCCTCTCTGCAACCTGACAATCAGCAACGCACCCTCACTCTCTCCATCTCCTTCAAACGTCTCGCAGCCGGCAACCACACCCACCCCTAAATCACCTATTCTTTATACCCTTTTCCTACATGTCCATCTCCACTAATGTTGCTAATGTCACAAGGGGCGGATGGTCATGCTACATTTCTTTGACTACCCCCTTGTTCGTCTTCTTTCCCACCTATTTGGTATACATCCCTACTCTCTCATGAGGGAAAAGTATCTTGTTAAGGACAAAGTTTATACATTTTATGGGGGCGTGGCTCAGCCGGCTGCAAGATGGCCGCACCTTGAGTGGGCTCTGCCGGCCAATCTGCTAAAAAACCTGCAGTCTCAACACCCATCGTGATCTGGAACCCTGCCATCGTCACCTACTTGACACTGGTGTTCAGTTTGGTCCGACTCCTGCTGCCCTACGACCTTGCTGTGCAGAGCTCCGACTCCACGTGTGTCCTGGTGCCGGGCCCTGCGTCTTGAGCGCCCAGCCTGGTTCGGCCTGTGCTGCTCACCTGCAACCTCCTGGCGGCTGGCCCCCCGCCTTGCCTCCCACATCTATGACTCCGACGTGTGAGCCGGTGAGTGCCGCTGCTGTGGGGGCTCTTTGTGCCAGGTCGGGAGTGCGCTAGTCGCACCACCCGGCCTGGCCTGCTGATGTGCAGGCGCCTCGCTCTGGACACCGGTGCCCGCTGCGTAGGCCATCCTCCAGCGGGCCTGGAGACGCGGGCGGCGTGCTCCCCACGACTCCCTGCTATGAGCTGCTTCCCTCCCGCTGCAGCTGTCCAGTTCCCTGTGGTGTCCTCCTGTGGCCGCCGAGCCGGCCATTTGCTCACCTCTGCCTCATCCGCCCGAGTGCCTGCCTCATGAGGAGTGCGTCCCACTGGGGGCCCTACAATCGACAGCTGTCCTGCTCTGGGCATTCCCGCTTGCTGCCTGCGAGACATGCCTGCCCTGCCTGGTGTCTGCCTGCTCCTCCTGCCGGGCCCTCAGCTGCCTTCCTTTCATCACTGAGGCTTGCGATCGTTAACAGGGGTAAGTGCATGTATGACTGGGTTGAGGGCGCGCGTCTGCCATGAGGCCCCACTTCCAACTGCTCGCATCACTCCTTTTGTTTCGCCCCTGAGCCTGGTGGCTCTGGTCCCATGGGGGTGAGCCATCCACCCTCCTCGCATCCCTGCTGCCCCGTCTCCCTCAGTCGCACTCCCCGTCATGACTGCCCGGGTGGGGTTGAAGGACTCTGCTGGATTCCCTGTCTTCGGGCTCGTACTGCCCGCGTGGTGGCACACCTCCCCGGCTCACTCGCCTCACTGACCCGGAGGCCCTGGCTGGCACCCATTGAGGCAGAAGGTCTGCGGATACCCCCAACACTGTCTCCCAGCTCCACCGATGCTCCGCCTGGGCTGCTGCAAATTTGGACATTGCCCCTTCGCCCTCAGCTGAGCTCCCCCTGTGCGCTCCCCATTTCGGGTGGCTGACATGGGTAAGGCCGACCCCAAACAACCCAGGCTCACATTCGACCAGCGAAGACAGACGCGGTCGCCGATGGGGGTGACCCAACTACCCCTGCAGAGATGGCCGCATCTCGAGAAGATGTCCTCAAATCCATCATGTTGGAGGTCAAATTCGCGGTCTCTGGCATTGCTACCCAGTTGGACTCACACGACAACTGCTTGCTGAATGTCGATTCGAGGGTCTCCGACGTTGAGGACACCGCCACTCACGACCGCCAAAAACTCCTCCAGATGGACAAAATCCTGGAACTAATACGCTCCAAGAACGAGGATTTGGAGGCTCGCTCCCAGAGGAGCAACCTCCGTATCACAGGGGTGCCTGAATCCACCAACATTTCATGGCTGGAAGACTTCGTGGAGCAACTGGTGCGTGAACTATTTGATGACGTGCTCTCCCTGGTCTATATTGTGGAAAGAGCGCACCGCTCCCTTGGCCCCCGCCCGGCCCCCGGATTGCCAGCCCGCCCAATCATCGCCAAAATTCTAAACCTCCAGGATCGCAACGCACTTCTCCGGGCGGCCAGGGAAAAAGGTGAAATCTGTCACCAAGGCAACTCACTGTCTTTCTACCCCGACTACACCTTGGCGGTGCAGACTGCCCACTGCGAGTTCCTACCTGCGAAGTGCATTCTTCAAAAACATGAGAACCCATACTCTCTTGCTTATCCGGCCAAATTACGAGTCAGGCAGGGCTCCAAAACTTTGGTCTTCCCGGATCCTAAGGACGCTCTTGTCTTCGCCAAGAAACTTGATCGCACCCATCACTCCACCCCAGATAACTCTCAGGACTTCGATGTAGCCCGTCTCAGCGACAATGACTGACACGATCCTCTCCAGTGCCTTTGGTTGTCTATCTCTCCCCCCATGATTGCATGTTTATCGGTCTGACATGGCCACATTGCGCCCCCTGGCCTCTCGAATGTTTGTCTATAATGCTCTGGGGCCTGGCATACCTGTTCCTATTTTTCGGTTTATGATGTATCCTGAAGTCTGCTTCCACATCTGGCTTGGCCACCCTGACTTCCCCGGCAGGGGTGTACGCTGAGCGACGCCATGCCTCCGCGGGATGATTCCCACTCTGGCTGCTGACTGTCCCTTCCCAAGTTGTGGTTCCCCGGGGTGGTTGTGGGTGATTTTGCAACCAGTTTGGGGGGTCGGAGTGGGCAGAGGGAGGGAGGGATTTGGGTGTTCACGACCTCCTTCTGAGGCACTTTTGCATTTGACTCTATGCATTCTGCTGTTTTTTAGCACGTATTAGGTTGCTGTATTTCTATTTGTGTGGGGGCTCAGTTTGGGTGTGGGGTGGGGGGTTATTTGGGATGTTTGGCCTCTCCCTGAGGCGAAGTTGTTTTTATACTTCGATATTCTGTTGACATACTGCTTGTATCACATCACCGTTACACATGCTCCCCACACTGCCACGGTCGTCGCATGGTGTACATTCCTAAGGTCGTGCTTTCGGGCAAAGCATCTATTGCCGTCCTCCCTCCTGTGGTGGTTGTTTCCCCCCTACTGCCCAGCTACCTGCCTTGGCAAGCTCTCGTCGGCCCTCTTGCATCCCCTACGTCGCTACACTGATCATCCTTTTCTCAGTTTGTTCGCACCACCATATGTACTAACTCAAGGGCCCAGATCGTATTCACCGCTCCACGTCCTACTCTTCCCTGCACTACTAAGGCATGACAGACACTGTATGTTTGACATGGAACCAACGTGGTCTAAATGACCACCGAAAAGCCCAACTAATACACTCACACCTCCTTTGGCACAAAGTGGACATCTGTTTGTTACAAGAGACCCACCTGATACCTGCAACTGCCGCCAGACTACATTCCCGACACTGGGGAGAATCACACTCCTCTTTCTACTCCTACTACTCTCGGGGGTATCTATTCTAATACGTGGGTGACTCTCTTGGCAAACGATCCAGGTAATTACTGACCCCAATGGATGATACGTTATCCTCCATGGCTCCCTACAGGCCCAACCTTTAACAATTGCTGCTGTATATGGCCCTAATACTGATGACCCAAATTTTTGTACGCAAATCTGGCACCACATCTCGTCCATAGGCCCTGCCGCGCTCCTCTAGGGGGGGTGATTTTAATGTGACACTTTCCATAGTCTTGGACCGCTCCGGCCACTATGCCTCCCACCCATGCTTTGTTGCACTCCTCAGCTCCATCCTTGCCGAAAACTCCCTGTACGATGCTTGGCGCCACATGCGTCCTGATGCCGCGAGGGCACTTGCGTCACTGGAACTCGTGGTTGTTGGTCTCGTCTGGTTCTCTGGATCACCTCTCCGGACATCCTTTCCTGGCTTGTCTCTGTTGATTATATGGCGCGCACTCTTTCGGATCACACGCCGGTACAGCTTAGTTTCCGTCTACCTCAATCCCCTCGGCGCGCCTTAACCTGGCGGCTTCCCCCTAAAGCGCATCACGATTCTGTCTTTTGCGACAAGGTCCGGACCGCGATCACTAACTATTTTGAGCTAAATGAGGGCTCTGTCGATTCTCCCTCCACACTTTGGGAGGGATTCAAGGTCGTCATTCGTAGCAAATGCATCTCTAAACAGTCCGGGGTCTTGCGCTCCATTCGCAGCACCCTTGATAAACTAGAATCGGACAATCAAATCTTTGGACTCCGCCCACGCTCTCCAACCCAGCTCTGATACACTCGCTCGCCTTTGTGAGAAACACACTGCATTCGCTGAGGAGGCCAACAGAGAGCTCTCATTCCTTGGCAGGGAGGTCCGGGCACGCTGTTTTGGTGAGGGCGATCGTCCCGGTAAAACTCTGGCCAATCTTCTCTGTCCACCTCGTGCCGCATCTTATATCACAGCTCTTCTTGATGGCGGCCCTACCCGAACTACCTCTCCTGAGGAAATCAAGGCACGTTTTATGGCGTACTACTCCCAACTATATAGTGCGGGTTCCACCCCCTCGTGCGAGGTCTTTTGCCAGTATTTTGACACACTCGAGCTCTTATGGCTCGAAAACTATCACGGAGAATTTCTTGACGAGCCTTTCTCTAAAGAGGAAATACTTGCAGCCATCAATGGTATGCCAGGCGACAAGGCCCCTGGTGTAGACAGTCTTCCCGTCTCATTCTACAAGACCTTTGCCCCGCTTTTGGTACCGCACCTGGCCGCCATGTATAATGACACTTTCGAGAGTGGTCTTCTCCCCCTGGCGCTCCGCGAGGCGATGTTTTCTCTTCTCCTCAGCCCGGAAAAAAAACCCCGAATGCCGTGATTCCTACTGTCCCCTGTCCCTTATTAATACGGACAATAAAATCTTCGCAAAGCTGCACGCCTCGCGCCTCCTTCTTCTCATGCCACTCATTGATTGACCTGATCAGTCCGGCTTCATTCCTGGACGCGCCACTTCACACAATCTTCGGTCCATCTTTTCCCTCCTCCATCAGATTAATCCAGCTCTCCCCACAGTGGCTGCCCTTCTTGACGCCACCAAGGCCTTTGATACCCTAGAGCGGCCTTTCCTATTCTCTCTCCTTCCACGTCTTGGCTTCAGCCCAGTATTTATACGCAAAATATTGCTCCTATACACTCTTCCCACCGCCCGTCTTCAGATTAACGGACAAATATCTGATCCCATCCCTATCGGGCGTGGTGCCCACCAGGCGTGCCCGCTTCGCTAATGCTCTTCACCTTTGCGATGGAGCTACTCGCGGCCAGGCTTCGACAACACCATACTCCGAGGTCTCCATGTACGCGGACAATATTACTTTATATGCTCGTCACCCCCAGGAAAATCTCAGTCCCCTGGTGCGCAAGATTATACGGGTCAGTGGATATTCTGGTATTCAGGTCAGTCCTCTTTCCTCTTACTGACGCTACTACGCCCTTCACTCTGGACTACCCTTTCGTTTGGGCGGCAGGTCCCACTCGCTATTTGGGTATATGACTTAGCAGGGACATGGATGAACTTTGGATGGCTAACTTTGGTCATGTGGTGGACTGGCTTGAATCCAAGATACCCCAATGGAACCGGCTGCCCTTGTCATTGGCCGGTCGCATAGCTATTGCTTAGATGGTGGTCCCCCCAAAATTCTTATATCTTTTCCTGAACATCCCTGTTCCCCTTACTGCCCACTTTTTTTCGTAGGATCCGCTCGCTGATCATCTCTCTAATCTGAGCTGGTAGACAACCCAGGATCGCTTATGACATTCTCACCCTCCCGATGTCGTGCGGTGGCCTGGGCGCCCCTAACTTTAAGCTCTATGCATTGTGTGCTCAGGCCAGTTTTTTTCACTTCTGGATTCATCCCATTCCTTTCCAGCCGCATGTGGCAGTTGACGCAGACCTCGCATCCCCATGGCCGCTCGTCACCGCCCTGTTCGCCCCAGCCAAACTCCCACGCACTGAAAGAGACACGGTCGAGACCTTGCGCTGGGACCTGGGATGGACTACGCCGTATGTCCGGTGCTCCGATGTTATCGGCAAACACGATGCCGATCTTTCGGCATCCGGCTTTCCCTCCTCTCCAGCCCTCCGGCATGGCTAAACACGCCACCCGCCTGGGGTTGACTACATTGGCGGATATCTACCCGGGGAACACATTCTACTCTCCCATTGCCGATTCCGGTCCCAAGGAGACTTTACTTTTTTATCAGTTACGGGGCATCTGTAGGGAGCTGCACCCTGCGTTCCCCCAGCCTCCTCCCTCAATGACCACTCTTGATTTCCTATACTCGTCTCCCTCTCCTCGGAAGTTGGTGACCAAACTCAATGCCCTCATGCTAGTGGCCACCCCCATCTCCACTGACCGCGCCTGTGTGGCATGGGGCGAGGACCTTGGTGTTGATATTTCCCAAGCCAATTGGCTTTATTGTTGCAACCAGACGAAGCGATTGTCCCCTAACTATCGCCTGCGCATTATACATTTTAAATATTTGCATAGGCTTTATCGCACCCCCATTCGGCTGCATGAGTTGGGACTTATCCCCAGTGATGGATGCCTGCACTGTGCTGCTCCTACGGCGGACTTCTCTCATCTTGCCTGGTTGTGCCCAAAGGTCTCCGACTATTGGCGGGAGGTCTGTACTGCAATCTCTGAGATCACCTCCTCACCAGTTCGGCCTGACCCTCCGCTCTGCCTTCTAGGCTTTGTGAAGTATTGCCCAGACGCCTCCCGCCGCTTGATTGCCATGCTGCTTGTCCTCGCGCGGCATAGGGTGGCCATGTGTTGGGGTCGCAAACCTGCACCTAAGTTCACCCACTGGCTCGAGGATGCATCGCGATGCCAGACCTTATTATCTGAATTCTGGGACCTTATGCAAGCAAGAACTCGCCCACTCGACATATTGGGCCCTCTAGTGACATACCTTCAGGCTCATACACCTCAAATCCAGACTGCCTCTCCTGCGCTCCCCGTCGGCACTCCGCCCACGGCGGCCGCCGGTGTAGGTCAGTAGCTGCCTTTTACCCTGTCCTTATTCCTTTCCGGTCAGGCCTGCTCCTTCTCCCGCAGTTTGTATGATTCATACCTACTATTGCTCATCGTCCAGCTGTTTCTAAGTTGTGTCTGTTTACGCTATTGCTCTCTGCTGGTCTGTAGTATTGGCCGTCCTTTCTATCCGCAATTGTACTTATGTATACGGTGCCCTGATTTGATGCAAGAATGTACCATGTTTATGCAATTCTGTCAATAAAGGCTTTGAAAAAAAAAAATGTTTATACATTTTATAAATTTGCAGATTTTCGCACAGAAGTTGGCTGCTCGTCAAGTGGCATGTCCTTCACCGCATCACACTCTTTCAGCTGGCTCAGAAAGTTTATCCACAGTATCACGTGGTTTGTGCGCACTGCAAGTTTCACTCGTCACAGTTTGGTCAATTTATGAACATGGCGACTTGTCCATTTACTAAAAGAACTGAAAGCAGACATTTATTAATATTGTTGTGATGAAAGGTTTACTGTTAACCACCCTTCTCTACTCAGATCCTAGTAAGCAGTTATTCTAGCATAGCATTAGTAAAAAGCAACGTTAATTAGCATTTCTGAAGCATCACACGTCATGCCTTTTAATACACTATGCACACAATTTGCAGTGCAAGCCATTCACAACACATTCTACTCACCATATTATTACATCTTAGGTTATTTACGTTTTGTTAAAATTAATTTCATGCATTTTGCAAAGCGGTTTACCCTTATGTGATGTATAGGTGCACATTAGTATTCTATCTACTTAACATTACTATTTGTTACGGGGGTATTCCAGATGAGCGGGTTTCTTATTTTTTAAATTTGTTTTCGAATCCCTGCTCCATCAATCCCCCCTTTGATGGCTTTTGAAGCCATCACAAATACTCACCATACTGAGTACCACCTTTTATGTTATTTAAAGCTTAGTATCTTTCTCCTTTTACATGGCAGTCTCATCTAACTTTTTCATCATATCATAATATTCTTCATTTATTTCTTCAAGTTCTATTTCATCTCTTTTTCTTTTTACTCCTTTCTTTTCTAATGTAACTTTTCTTCTTTTCATGCACCTACATTTATACCCTGATATTATTACTAACATTATTATTGCTATTGAAGCTATTGGCATTACTATTTTCCCTAAAAGACTCTCCAAACGTTGTAAACCAATTTTTCACAGCTGTAAGACTTTTTCCACTTGTAGGAGGCAAGATGGCCATCGGCTGAGACCGTAGCAGCGCACAGAGGCAAAGAGCCAGAACCAGAACTAATGCTGTGACAAGAGAAGGAGATATGCAGGAATGATACCCGAGAGACAAAGTGAAACACTACAAGACCCCTCAAGAGTGTACAGACGCTATTTGCATTTAGTTGGGATGATTATCGGTCTGGCGGTGCTGAGATACTTTAAAAAAGCTTTTTCAACAGTACCTGAGTGTCACGCTGGTGGGGCGCTTCTGCTGACCGCGGCATCGGTGCATTCTGAGGAGGTTGGTGGGATGGGTCCGCAGCCAACAGGAGCGGCAGCCAAGGCGAGGGCGACGCATGTCATGCTGAAGGGACAATCAGAGGCTGGAGAAGTAGACGCAGACGGGGCGGCCGAAGTTGCATCACCAGCGCGGACGCCCAGGCAGAGACTTCAAGGCCAGCAAGCAGATTCGATCCAGGAGAAGAAAGGAAGAGGTGGGGTTGCAGCGAAAGCACGCCCGGCTGGCCCTACAGTGGTTGACCTGCTGAGGTCCCACAGGAAAGGTAGCTCCTGTTCATGGTGAGTCAGGTCGCAGTAGTGGCAGCCCGGTGTGAGGCATGGAAGAGTCAAGAGTGGAGGAGAGCTTGGGAGACTGGCAGGATTTGGAACTAGCTTCGGGACAAGGTAGGCCTGGAAATAACACCCCGCTTCCATTGAGTGTTAACGGGGGGGGTGTGGTACTGTAAAAATTGGAACCGTGTAGGTGGCATGGTCCCACCATGACAATTTTGGTATTAGCGAACCGCAAATGAGCAACGCGGTGTGTATGAGTGTTTTCGTCATGTTCCACTGATGAATTCACCGTGTATACGATACTACATATTGTATCGATGGGTTCCATTTTACAGTAGTAGCCATTTTGTGGTTGCCCTCACATAGGCTGCGCACTAAGGCCATTCCTAGGCCTAAAGGACACGTACACCTTCTGTGACTTCTCTCTGACCTGTGCAAGCCGACTCCGCTGACCGAGGTCAATCCTGTCCGGCCGGTCCCTTTCTCGCGGCCTAATGTGATTAGCATCAGGGCTCGACCCATCATAAAGCCCCTGTTCGCACACGATCCCTGACTAAGCTGTTTTCACACCTGACTCTGTTTCCTACTTTATGGCTTGTTTTACGAGCAGGAGGTGCCCGTTTTATTGGAGTCTGGTGTTATCTGATGAGGGTTCTGAGCCTCGCTGGGTACAATAACTGCATGCTTAATGAACTGAAATGTGGGATTGTCATTATGGCTCTGCTGTTCCTTTGAAGCTAAAATATGTGAATGACCGCTTGTACAACAGGGGCGGTGTTGCCCCCAAAGCGTAATTTTGTGTATATAAGTAAAGACTGGTTTTTGGTTCGGGAGCAGTCTCCTGAGAACATACATCGTGTTGTACTTCTCGGATATCTGTGATTGGTCTGTAGCCAATAAAGACGATCTTTGATTTCACCTAGTAGACTCTGTGTTTCTGTGGGTCTGAAACAGGAAGAATCCGAAGTCCTAGGGTGTGTTCCCCTGCACCGCTGGGTTCTAAAAACCCGGTAGTTTCAGTTGGCGCCCAACTCGGGGCGATTTCAGTGGTACCGGTCCAAGCCAGAGGTTCGTGAGGAGCTTCGTGTGGAAATTCTGGAGGAAGGCCGCCACTTCATCGACCCCTGCATGTCGACGTGGTCTGAAAGTCTTTTCTGCGAGGTTCTCCGCTTCCCGACGGCTACGAAGGACTGCTGCCCTGATTAATCGCCCTGTTTTGGACCCTTGACGATTTGGTAGAGCGAAACAATTGAGAGAGTCTTCTGGTGAAGTCATCGATACCTCAGTTAAGTATAAGTGGAGCGTCTCCCAGTTTGTTTGGTATCCTTCGGGATTTTGGTATCCTTCGGGATCGCTTTGATTTGGGTCTTGCAAGTGCCAAAGCCAGAGGACTCGTGTATTCACGATTCTATCGTATTCGATAATCCTTTGAAGTTTGAAACTAGACTAGTGAGCAAAGATGCCTTGTTCTAGTATATTTGGAAATTTGTTTTGTTTTGGTTGTAAAAGGGACTCCCGATTGGAGGATTCGTGTCCGGTTCCTCCAATTGGAACTCCAACTTATGAGCTTTATGTGAAACATGGCGTGGGCCTCATTGCGTATAATGAAGTATGGGTCCGATACACCAGAAAGGATGGTGTTTTAAAATGGCCCCAAAATGGTAGTTTCGACACAGAGATCCTAGATAATTTAGAAGTTAAATTGTTCAAGAAGAAAGCCCGGTCGGCGATGTTTGATTCTTTCCGCCTATGGCGAAAGGAAGCCAAATAAAAAGAAATTAAATTAGCAAAGAAAAATAAAAGAGAGAGAGGTATGTCGATGATGCAAGCAGCTTTGCAGTTTAAGGATAATGAAGAGGACCGAATGAATGAGCAGTTGCAAAGGCAACGCAAACTAGTCATTGATAAATGTTACCCAGTTTTGCCACCCCTTCAACAAGATGAGTCAAAAGAGAAAGAGAAAGATTCCCTGATGTCGCATTTGCTAAGTTCGCCACCCCCTTCTGCGCAAAATGCTACAGCGCCTCCACAGCCCGTCAATGTGCAGCCTCCAGCTAATGCGCAGCAAGCTTTCCCGCAGCCGCCAGCTCCTCCTCAGCCGGCTCCTCTCCTGGTAGCACAGCCTTCCCAAGGGTCGCCGATTTTGCTACCTACCACTTCTGCGCCCCTTGCGACTTTACCTAGCACATCAGCTGCCTCTCTTGGTGCCCTACCTGCTGCTACCCCTGTATCTGTATCTGCACCCATTTTTCTTCCCTCTGTTTTCCCCCCGGTTCTTGCCTCGACTTCTCCTTCTGCAAGACAACGAATAGCCAGTGCAGTCACTAGTCTTATATCACCCCTCTTTGGGTCATCTACTACGACCCCTGGTCCACAACGTAAGCAGTTACGTAGTCAAATACCTGGTTCTAGAGAGAAAGAAGAACTGGACTGCATGGCACGTAGATAGATTGTTTATCCTTCTAGATATGATGTAGAATCTGTTGTTAATGTTTTTCATCAGTGGGAAGCGCCACAACAGCGGTACGTTTTTGAGAAAATGTGTGAAATCCTATGTGAGGAATTGGAAGATAATGATTTAGACTCCAGTCCGCAAGAGTTGTGTCAAGTGCGATTTGAATTTGGAAAAGGTACGATTGTGGGTTCTGATGTTGAGAAAGCAGTTGCGACACTGCTGTCTTTCAGGAATGGGGATTGTCAGCAGTCGTTGTTTGGACAGGAATTTCCTGAAGGGAAACAAGTAAAAGCGCGACAATATCCGATGCGTGAGGTTCCTCCAGTTTGGAGACCTGGTGATGCGAATGCTAATCCACCTGTTCTGGCACATTTTCAGCGTGTTTGGGTACATGTTCCCTGGAAACAAACTGAAGTTTTAGCCCTTAAGCAGACATTGCCTGACCCCGTAAGAATCCTGCAGGATATTATAAGGAGTTATCACAAACTGCAGAATCGTGTGTCATGAACCTAGCTGACATAGATATGTTGGTCGGGAATGTTGTTCCACAGCCTTTGTGGGGATTGATTCGCAATGCAGATCATGCTGCAGACCTAGGTGACACATGGGCTAATATCATTAATGCAGACAATTGACAGGTTGGTGGTGCCAAGCCTGAGCCCGTGGTAGCAGAACTCCCTGGTAGAATAATTAATTATATGAAAACTCTAATGCCTGCAATACGTGTAAATTAGGATAAATTATCCGCATGCAAACAGAAGAAAGATGAAACAGTGTCCGATTTCTTCACAAGGTTTGAAGAAACATTTATCGACCACAGTGGTCAAGACATGAGTACAGAAGGTGGCCAACGTTTATTTGTTGATAAATTTGTGCATAATTTGCTTCCAGAATTGTGTAAATATTGAAAGATTCGGAGAGTTCTTGGGCCGTTTCCTCTTCAGCGGAAATACTGGCTACTGTACAGTATTATGAAAATAGGGATAAAGATGAAAAGGATAGAACAGACAAGAAAACGAAAGAGTTGAAAACGAAGGTTCTTTTACAGCAGGCTTATCCGCCACGTGCAGGTCAGAATAATTATAGGCAAACACAGGGTATCTATCAGCAACCCCAACAGTTTCAGAAAAATCAGCAAATGTATGGGTATTATCAACCATGTGTCCCTATCGGTCCCAATCAATGTTCATATTGCAAGGAGGAAGGTCATTTTAAAAATAATTGTCTTAGATTGTTGCAGCGCACGAATAATGCTTATGACACTAGAGGTAGAGGTGGCCAGCAAGCCCCAAGAGGTAGAGGGCGTGGAAATGTTCCCCAGAACGCGCGTCCTCTTCCGCCTCAATATACGATGAATAGTTTTGATCAGCAAGCCAATGGCAAGACAGCGCAGTACTATAATAATGAATACTATGCAGAAGATGATAATACGGAACGGAATGATTACTAGGACAGCCATAGACAGAGAGAGGGAGTTGTTTCAGTGCCAGTGGATCAGAGCGGACCGTATGTTAAGGTGACTACAGCGGGTGTAACAGAGCCCTTTCTGCTGGATACTGGTGCTGCAAAGAGTTCTATTATGCGCTCAAAACTCCCTGGCGCACCTTTGTCTGGCGAAATGAATGTTTCTGTAGGTTTTTCTGGCGCCCCGGTTAGGAACCCGATCTCAAGTCCTATGGCCCTTTCTGTTGGACCTTGTGAGCTGAAAGCACCCCTCATCCTAACGACAGGATGTAATGAAAACTTGTTGGGATTGGACCTGTTAAAGAGATTACATGCGACATTATATTGTTCCCCCTCAGGAGTACAACTTACGCTGGGTAAGGAAGTGATTTCTCCCATGTATTTGTCCAAGAATGAACTACCAGCTGAATTGTCGTCTCTTCCTGATGCCCTTTGGGCCACTGGCCCTAATGATGTGGGCCCTTTGGAAATACCGCCGTATGTTGTCACTTTAAAAGCCAATGTTAAATTGCCCGGCATTCCCCAGTACAAGATCTCTAAGGAAGGTGAAAAAGCGTTGTTAGCAATTATCTATGATTTAATCGAGAAGGATGTCATTGAAGAAACAAGAGGCAACGTTTGTAATAGTCCGGTTCTGCCTGTTTTAAAACGTACTGACCCTTCTCAGTCACCTGTTTACAGATTTGTGATCGATCTTAGAGAGGTCAATAAGGTTGTTGTGCCACAGTTTCCAGTGGTCCCTGATATAACCGCCTTGTTGACTATGATCCCAGCTTCCGCTGCTTGGTTCTCAGTAATTGATTTAAAGAATGCTTTCTTTAGTATCCCGATTGCAGAGGAGAGCAGGGATATTTTTGGCTTTTGTTTAGGAGGTCGAAGCTTCCGTTTTAAATGTGCTCCACAGGGCTACTGTGAAAGCCCATCAATATACAGTTAGGCTTTAAAAGCACAGCTTGATGCCCTTGTTTTACCTAAAGGTGCTACCCTTATCCAGTATGTTGACGATTTACTAATCGCCGCAGATACTGAGGAGATTTGTAAGCGAGCTACATCATCATTGTTGCGTCATTTGTCTACCCTCCATCACAAAGTGTCTCTCTCTAAGCTGCAATATTGTCGACAAGAAGTGACCTATTTAGGTCATCTCTTCTCGAAGGAGGGAAGGAAGCTGACCCCAGAAAGAATCCAAGCCATTGCACAATTAAGCGTGCCAAAGACAAAGAGAGAAGTGCTTGCTTTCCTGGGCATTACTTCATATTGTAGGCACTGGATCCCGAGTTTTTCTTTATTGGCAAAACCATTGCTAGCATTAACATATAAAGATATACCAAATCCTGTCCCATGGTCTGAAGAGTGTCAGAAAAGTTTTGTGGAATTACGTAAGGCATTATGTTCAGCTCCTGTGTTGGGTACCCCCGACTATAGTAAGCCTTTTACCTTGTATGTTTATGAAAAGGACGGTTGTGCATTGTCAGTACTGACACAGCCTTTTGGAGACAGACCGCGCCCATGCGCGTATTTTTCATCGACTTTGGACCCTGTAGCGAGGGCATTGCCAAGTTGTTTAAGAGCTACAGCGGCAGCAGCTGCGTCTATTCGACAGTCTGCTGGACTAGTGATGAATAACACATTGATTGTAATGGTTCCTCATGCAGTGGACACATTGTTAAACAGGACCAAGACACAGCATTTAACTAATGCTCGATTGTCAAGTTACGAGTTGACGCTGCTAGCAAGTCACGTACACATAAAGAGGTGCAGTACGTTGAATCCAGCCACATTGTTGCCAATTTCAGCAGACACAGATGAGATTGAACAGCATGATTGTTTGTTCAGAACAGAAGAAGAAACAAAAGGGAGAGTGGATCTTAAAGATACTCCCCTGGTTGAATGTGATGGTACCTTATGGGTGGATGGTTCATGCTTCAAGCTTCCGAATGGTGATACGACTGCTGCGTATGCTGTCACGACTCTGCACACGATTGTTGAAACTGCACGCATACCACATAATTCGGCTCAAGCAGCAGAATTAATTGCACTCACAAGAGCATGCGTGTTGTCGAAAGGAATGAAAGTGAACATATATCCTGACAGTCAGTACGCGTTTGGTGTGGCCCATAGTTTTGGGCGTTTCTGGAAGGAACGTGGTTTCCTGACTTCGCATGGAGCTAAGATTCAGAATGGTCAGTTAGTGAATGATCTCCTTGAGTCTCTGACCTTGCCATTACAAGTTGCGATTGTGAAATGCAGCGCACACAAGAAGGTTACCGATGATGTTGGGCGTGGTAATGCATTTGCTGACGAAACTGCGAAAGAAACAGCAAAAGATGTGACAACCCGAATGTATGTTGCAGGCCCTGCAAGATGGTTTGGTGATGTTGGAATGTGTGAAGACACGATAGAGAGTGTGAAGTCGCTTCAAGCTGAAGCCACAGAGAAAGAATTAAGTATGTGGAAAGAGAGTAAGGGTAAATTAGATGAAAACGGTTGTTGGATTGATTTGTCAGAAAACCGGCGATGGTTGTTACCTGATGCATATGTGCTTCCAGTGGTTACGATGGCGCATGGAATGGCACATATCAGTGTGAAAGGGATTTGTAAGTTGTTGGCTCTAGTATGGCAGAATGCTGGAATCCCTAAATGTGCAGAGAATGTAGTCAAAAATTGCATGGTATGTCTGAAATACAATCCTGGTAGGGGAACCCCAACTCCACCTGGTCATTTTGCACCTCCATCATATCCTTTTGAAGTTCTGCAACTAGACTTCATCCACATGGAAAAATGCAACAATTTGAAATATGTACTGGTTGTTGTTTGTGCCTTTTCAAAATGGATAGAAGCATATCCCCTAAAAGACAATACTGCCTTATCCACAGCTAAAGCCCTAGTTAAAGAATTTTTCCCTAGGTTCGGAATGCCAAGGATGGTATGGAGTGATAACGGGAGTGAATTTGTAGGCTGAGTGATGAAGGATGTGTGTGAGGGACTAGGCATTAAGCAGAAGTTTCACGCTGCAAATCACCCCCAATCAGCTGGATTAGTAGAGTGCTATAATGGCACCTTGAAGCTTAAGTTGGCCAAAATTCAGGCGAGCTCCAGTCTTAAATGGCCTGACGCTCTGCCCTTAGCACTCCTATCAACAAGAATGACTGTGCATTCGCGAGTGGGACTTAGTCCATATGAAATAGTGTTTGGCCGTCCGGCCAATGTATGGGGAGTGCCAAGGCCGACAAAGTTCAGTGAAATCGAATATCCAGTACTGCTTGATTACCTGTATGAATTGACGGCTAAATTGCGTGTCTTACACCAACAGGTTCACGATACTCTGCCCCAGGCCTCTGAAGCTCCAGGACACCCTATTAATCCTGGAGCGTGGGTGCTAATTAAAAAATTTCAACGTACAAAGAATGATGAGCCCCGTTGGATCGGCCCCCACCTAGTCCTGCTATCGACAAGATCAGCAGTTCGAGTGAAAGGGAAAAAGAATTGGATACACGGCATACATTGTAAGAGGATCCCTTTGCCCCTACCGTATGATCGGTGGGTCCAGGAGGGGATCGCTGACTCCGAGGCTGAGACTGTGCCTCGTTTTGTGCCATTTAGCGACGCACGTGTAAAAGGGACAAATACAGAGCGAGAAAGTGACGACATTCTGCAAGAAGCTATATCGCCAGCAATTCGATTGGACACCACAGAGCCTGAACTTTTGTTTCAAGACCAGACAGTACCTGGCAGAAACAGGTATAATTTGAGGCCAAGAACTATGGACAAATAAAAATTATTTTTCTTTGATATCTTCAAAAGTGCAGCTCTCTCAACTGAAAAACTTTTTGACTTTTTGTTTTTCGAACCACCATCTGGGTTCAGCTGCAGGGTCGCGGTGCCAAGACTTTGGGGTACAAGCCGAAGACGCTAGGTTGACGGTTCTGGTTGGTCTAGGGCGTTCCCTGAACTAACAGGTGTACTCCTTAGCAGAAGATACTCATCCGCTGCGAGCAGCACGATTAGAGGATGGAGTTTTTCAGGATGAAGAGGCCCACCGAGGAAATAAGTTTCAAGAGCAGAATATGTAAAATAATGACTAGCAAATGTTTTGTAATATTGTGTCTGTTTGTACTATCTAGCATAATGATGCTTTCTGTAGGTTGTGTATTATTGTCTTTCCAAGTGTCATTTGCACCCACTGTACAGCCCACACCTCTTCCTACTGTTTTCCAACACTCTTTCCACCCTCTGCCAGAACACGAACAAGCTAGACGTGCTGAATTTGTAAACAATTCGTTCATTCAACTCCTGCACCAACACCAACTAGTTATGAATACAACAAACTGCTGGGTGTGTGGTTTGATGCTGCACACCATTAATAAGGGCATCCCATATCTAGTACTGCCGTTTAGCTATAATGGTTCATCATGGGCATTCCAGACCATGTTTCTTTTTGCGCTTGAAACCTACTCCCAGCGACCACCGCGCTCCATTAGACCTAACTCGAATAATAAAGCCTTGATGAAAGGAGTTGCAGATATGAGTAGAGATATCGATGCATATACATCTATTCCCAAGGATGAGTTGCGAGCTTATGTAGGTTGGAACGCGACTGGGTATAGCATCAGTTTGGGCGAAAAACAGCGCAAAAGTTCATCTCCGATTTGGGTCGTACCCCACATAGGTCGGTTCTGTCTACAAGGTAATGGTCAGAATCCAAGAGCTCAGCTAGGAAAGAGTAACTGTACTGAAACATACACTTTTCCATCACAGTTTTCCCCAGCGTTTTTGGCTGCCAAGGGTACATACTTTGTCTGCAATGATCGAGCATATACATGGTTGCCCCCTGATTTCTCGGGCACATGCTATGTTGCGAATTTGCTACCGCCAACATTTACTGCCGCCTTTGATTATCACAAGACCAGAGTTGGGAGAGGCGTTGTTAGTAAGGAAGATACTGCCGGTCAGGAAGCGGGAGACTTTTTCCTGGGTTTCCTGCCGTTTTGGGGACCAATAGTCGGAACCTGAGACAACTGACCCGTGTAGTTGAATCCACTGTTAATGTAACGGCTGGTGCCCTTGGTAACTTCACAGCTGAGCTTCAAGCAGATCGCCTGATGATGTTGCAGAACCGTATGGTTCTAGATGTCATACTTGCAGACCGTGGTGGGGTATGCAAGGTTATCCAGTCGAGCTGTTGTATTTTCATACCAGATAACGCTCCGACAGTCTACCAGGCCATTTCCAAATTGCATAAGATTTCCGAATCCATTCACGTAGATAAAGGAGATTGGTCAATGATGGGGTGGTTCTGGGGACTGATATCAGCTTGGGGATGGAAGATTCTAATAGTCATTGGAATGATTTTAGCCATCCTTTTTCTGTTCTGTTTATGTATACAGTGTGCCCCTGTAATGTGTAGCCTCTGTGTTACATCATGTGTAAGGAAACCTATATCAAAGGACGAGCTAAGCAATAGGATGATGCTACAGCAACATCTCCATGACTTTATGAATATAGACTTGGACTCAGATTAGTATAGTTCTTGCCTATGTAAGGGCAAAAGGAGGGTCTGTGGTACTGTAAAAATCGGAACCGTGTAGGTGGCATGGTCCCACCATGACAATTTTGGTATCAGCGAACCGCAAATGAGCAACGCGGTGTGTATGAGTATTTTCGTCATGTTCCACTGATGAATTCACCGTGTATACGATACTACATATTGTATCCATGGGTTCCATTTTACAGTAGTAGCCATTTTGTGGTTGCCCTCACATAGGCTGCGCACTAAGGCCATTCCTAGGCCTAAAGGACACGTACACCTTCTGTGACTTCTCTCTGACCTGTGCAAGCCGACTCCGCTGCCCGAGGTCAATCCTGTCTGGCCGGTCCCTTTCTCGCGGCCTAATGTGATTAGCATCAGGGCTCGACCCATCATAAAGCCCCTGTTCGCACACGATCCCTGACTAAGCTGTTTTCACACCTGACTCTGTTTCCTACTTTATGGCTTGTTTTACGAGCAGGAGTTGCCCGTTTTATTGGGGTCTGGTGTTATCTGATGAGGGTTCTGAGCCTCGCTGGGTACAATAACTGCATGCTTAATGAACTGAAATGTGGGATTGTCATTATGGCTCTGCTGTTCCTTTGAAACTAAAATATGTGAATGACCGCTTGTAAAACAGGGGCGGTGTTGCCCCCAAAGCGTAATTTTGTGTATATAAGTAAAGACTGGTTTTTGGTTCGGGAGCAGTCTCCTGAGAACATACATCGTGTTGTACTTCTCGGATATCTGTGATTGGTCTGCAGCCAATAAAGACGATCTTTGATTTCACCTAGAAGACTCTGTGTTTCTGTGGGTCTGAAACAGGAAGAATCCGAAGTCCTAGGGTGTGTTCCCCTGCACCGCTGGGTTCTAAAAACCCGGTACTTCAGGGGAGTGAGATTGGCACTACTATACAGGAAGATGAGCTTGATCCCACAGAGGCTGACCCCTTCGGGGCGAATAAGGGAGAACATACTATTTCTCTGGGCGATCTAGTTACAACCCCTTTTCAGGATATTCAGGATATTCAGGGAGCCAGTGGATATAGCATGGACAAATTAACAAACTCAACATACAATCCTCAGACCAAAAAGCTACAAGGTCAAAATATGGTAGATAAGGGGAGCTCGGAAAAGGCACCTGATAAGGATCCAGATAAGGAGCTGGATAAAGAGCCTAGCGACTATTTTTTTCTGTATCTAATGGAGGGGAGTGGTCAGAAGACTCCTCGGATAGCAGGACAGTTCAGAGCAATAGCGATCCTGATACGGCTGATGGGGGGGAAGATAAAAACAATTCTGAGAAAAAAAGAAAAGAAAATCAGGCGATAGAGACCTTACATGGGATTACACTTCATCAAATCATCTTACCAATCTTTCGGCAGTTGCCGATCCATGTGGGCCTAACCCTCAAACTTTAGAAGCTATTTTTCAGGCCATATCAATGCATCGCAAGGAGACACGACAAGATGGACGGAAGGCTCAGGCAGCGATGCGAAAGGTGCAGGGGGTGGTACGAAAGTTGACTAAAACTTGTGGTGTTTTTGGAGAACGACTGACTGATCTTGAGGCACGGGTTGTCACTGCAGAGTCTGATCTTGCAACCACCCAGGAACTAATTAAATCCCATGAGGCGTGGATAGCTGACATACAATGGAAGCTAGAAGAACATGAGAATCGTCAGCGGCGTTGTAATCTATGGGTCCTGGGGTTTCCGGAAGGGGCTGAGGGGACAGATGATCGCATGTATGTTGAAGACCTGTTAAGAGATACGCTCCCAGAACTCACTGACTGGAACTGGGCATTTTAGGTGCAACGCGCCCATAGAGTACCTTTTGTTCAAAAGCAACGAGCAAGGGCAGGGGCATTACCATGAGCCATTCTGTTATATTTTGGCAGTTTTTTATTACGCAAAGCTATTTTTGATAAGGCTAGAACTGAAGCTAGGAGAACCAGGAATGAAGTTTCTTATTTTGTCCGTCCAGATTTTTGTCACACCACTGTCGAAAGGCTGCGGCAGCTGATCAAACCTTTTCAAGATAAAAATGCACAAGCTCTTTTGAATAATCCTGCTTGGCTAAAAGTTGTCTGGGGCAGGCAAACTCGCTTTTGCATGTCTGAAATTAAAGCTAAAGTGTATTTAGATAGTTTTTCAGGTTAATAATTTGGTGTGTTGGGTAGAAGGGAATGCAGTGAGCAAGGGTGATTTTGTATTTCAAATGGGGGGGCAATACTGAAAGGGGCCAGGAAAAAAAAGAAAAGGGGGGAGAAATCGGGTTTACTAAAAAAAAAACAGTTTTTTGGGGTAAAAAAAACCCCATCATGCATAGGGAAATGGATGATGAAAATTAGGGCTCTCAGGTCTGTGCGGCGTACCCTTCGTGCACAGACTTATGTCTGAGTGCCTCTCGAGGGGGGAGGGGGTAGGGGCGAGGGGGCTGGGCAGGGCGAAGAGGGGATGGAAGAAACACGGAAAAAACATACCCAGGGGAGATAATGAAATATGTATGCACTTAAAAGGAAATCGACAAAATCAGATTATTGTTTTGAAGATGGCAGAAAGAATAACAAGCACACTAGGAACTCGAGAAATCCATAAAATTAAATACAGATGGGGAGGATAACCATTTGCTCTGTGAATGTGGCAGGGTTGAATGACGGAGCAAAGAGGGCAAAATTGGTTGAATTAGTAAAGACAAATACATTTGATATAGTATGTCTTCAGGAGACCCATATTCCATGACGGAAAAGAGGCTGGCTGAGTATTCAGGGATATAATTTACTGTCATATACGTCCCAAACTTCAACTATCCGAGAAGTGGCCATATTGGCAAAAATAACTTTAGGTCAGGCTAAATGCAAGGCGGCTGATGCTTTAGGGAGGTGGACTTTGGTAGAATTAGCGATGGGGCTTACTATATGTTCAATTTACGGATCAAATTATGACTACCCCCAGATCTTTGAAGATCTTGAGTTGGAACTCGCGTCATGGCCTACTCCATTCATTTTATGCAGAGATTTTAACATTTCTCTGGATCCACAACAAGGCCAGATGAATCAAGTGGTATACCAAGGGCGAAAGCACCGAGTATATAGGGCATTAACTTCTCTTAAGAAGAGTCATGGTCTGGCTGACATGTGGATTGCTAAAAATCCAAATAACTCTGGAAATATACGTGTTACTTCTGTCCGCACAGGAAATATGTTAGGATTGACTACTTTTTTGGAACGACGGACCTTCTTAATCGAGCTAGTATTAAAACATTTCCAAAGGTAATTTATGATCATAATCCATTAATTTTAGAGATTGAAATTTCAAGTTTTAAGAAAATGAGGAGTAAATGGTCATTTGATAAGAAACTTCTTGTTAATAATGAATATATTGAGCATATTAAAAACTGGACACAAGAATATTTTGATATAAATAGATATAGTGCCTCCAGAGCAATTGTTTGGGATTCTTTTAAGGCCGGTCTTAGAGGGGAAACTATCAGTTACACCGCAAAGGCAAGGACTCTAAGAAAGAATTAATGTGGAAGCTTATAGAGGCAGATGAGGAGCATATTCTAATGATTAAGCAGGGACGAGATACGACCCAAATTCAGGGTCAAATAACTGTTGTTAAATCAGAAATTAATAGCTGGCTTGTGTAAAATTTGGCAGAGGAATATAAATCCCAGCAGAATAGTTCCTATGATAATGGGGAATTAGTTGGTAGGATATTAGCTCTTCGTACTAGACAGAGGATAGCGCAGAATCAAATATCTTCTATTAACGTGAATGGACAAACATATACTGATTCAGAGGATATAATTAGGGGTTTCAGGATTACTATCACTATATTTAGATGAAAGGAGTAAGGATACAGCTATGTCACTACAGGATATCTCTCGCGTGGTGACTTCTAGTGAGCTTGGAGAGGGGCTGGATAGATTTCTTAAAGAAGACTTTGAGAAGGAAATCTCATCAGAGGAAGTTCAGGTAGCTCTACAAACTATGGCTTCAGGTAAAGCTACTGACTCCGATAAGATACCTCTTGAGCTATATAAGATATTAGGAAGAACGATAAAGCCTCTCTTATTAGATCTTTTTAGGGGTATTCAATATCATGGTATTTCTCCGGATTCTTGGAATAATATATTCTTTCCGAAAAACGGAAAACCAGTAGATAATCCAGCCTCATACCAGCCACTTTTATTGGGGATTTTGGAGCTAAAAGGGTTTGGACCGGGAATTATAAGGGCAATTAAAGCCATGTATTGTGATCCAAGAGCCCGGATACAATTGATGGGGAAAGAGTCTGGTAATATTTTAATATCCATTGGAACCAGGCAAGGGTGTCCCTGCTTGCCCATATTACTTGCTATGTATATTAACCCTCTAGTTGTGAAATTACTGCAGTCCCTGAAGATCAAGCCCATAATCACTAGGGGCTTTGAGACAAAGGTCTTGGCTTATGCCGATCACGTGGTGGTTTTAACAACGGATCCAAAAGAGGCCATTGGGGAAATTAATCAGATAACTGAGAGTTTTGGACTCCTTCCAGGATATGCTTTAAATAGAGGAAAAACATCTGTACAGATAATATGGATTTTAATGATCCTAGACAAGCAGACTCAGCTGTTTCTCTCAGGGTCCGAATTACTGCGAAAGTGGATGAAATAGTTAAATGTAATTTTGATCCTCTGGTTAAGTCAATAGCAATGGAACAAAAGAGAGTAAATGGGCTACACTTGTCGATAATTTGGAGAGGATTTTTTTTTAAATGACTATGTTACCTAAAGTTTTGTATATGTTTCGATCGATTCCGCTTGCCTTAGACGATTATCTATTGAAGATTCTTGACTCTATCTTCTCCAATTTCATTTGGCAGTATGGGAAAGTGAGAAGGGCATTAAAATATTTAACACTACCACAAGACAGAGGAGGTCTTACAATTCCAAACATTACACTGTATTACTGGGCTGCCCTTCTCCACCTAGGGGCATATGTATCAAGTTCCGTTTTTGCAATTCTCAAATAGCGATTTTTAGGGACTCGCTATTTGAGAATTGCAAAACGGGATGTAATAAAAAATTCGCAAATGTTTTGCGATTCCTTGGCATTCCTTAATTGCAATTAGCAAATTGCTAATCGCAATTAAGGAAAACCTTCCCATTCATTCCTATGGGCTAGGAGGCCCATAGGAATGAATGGGAAGACATTCTCATTTTGCGATTCTCAATTTGAGAATCGCAAAATGAGTATGCAATTTCAAGGGTGCTAGGGTGTCAAAAGGACATATGTATGTATGCACATGTGGTGCACATACATGCCCTAAGGGCATGTCTGTGCGTCACATGGCACTTTGAAAAATGCCAAAAAGTGCATTTTTCAATGAAATCGCAAATTAACACCAACTTGAAGTTGGTAGTAATTTGCGATTTCTTACGGTCAAATTGCAATTTTTCTAGGCTTCATACATTGCATTTAAGGAATCGCAATTTGCGATTCCTTAAATGCAATCGCAAAATAGAGAATCGCAAATTTTGCGATTCTCTAATTTGCGATGTCCTTTTGGGATGATACATCCCAAAAGGCCTTTTCCCGTTCGCAAACGGGCCGATTCTGAGAATCGGCCCGTTTCCGAATGGGAAAAGGGTTTGATACATATGCCCCCAGATGACTTCTTTGTTAGTAATAGACGGAAGTAGTGAAGAGGAACGGGTGGCGAGAATCCCCACAATATAGGAACTCGCTATAGGGAAAGAGGCCTCTGGGTTGTTATTGAGACAATTTGAACAGAGTGATTATAAAAAAGTTTGTTTTAAAGTAATATATAGCGCATGGAAGATATGGAAACAAGTTTCAAAATTCATGGCGATACCGAAGGTCACTCAATATACTCTCCTGTGGCGTTTATCGCTATTTCCACCCCAGGTTTACGATGCTATGGGGAGAGGGTGGGAAAATCGGGGGATGGGCACAAAAGGAGACTTTTAAGGGGAGAACAAATTGCTCAATTCTCCAGGCTCCAACATGACTTTGGAATATCAGCCAATCAATATTTTAAGTTTGTACAGATTAGGAGTATTCTTACGTTACACAGACCAGCGATCAAAATTGATAGTATACCACTGATGGATCTTATTATTAGGAAAACATGCAGAATTAGGAACATATACAGTTTGTTACTAACAGAACTACCGGATGATATAGAAAGAACAGAGTCATCCTGGATAACGAAATTAGATAATCCTGATGTGGATATTTATATGAGTTTATCTTTATCAGCTAAAATATTTTTATCCTCAAATCTTAAAGCACAACTGTATAAAACTATATTTAATTTATATTTTACACTGTTCAGATTATTTAATTGGGGAAAAAGGGCAGATGATAAATGTCCCAAATGTGGAGCAGGTCCTGCCACACTGATCCATATGGTTTATGATTGTGACAAATTGACCCTTTTAAAATCAGGGTTGCTTTGTTTTCGGAAATAATTATTTGGACTTAGATTCGAGCTGACTCCTGTTTTACTGATCCTAGAATATGACAGCTGTCTGGGTCTTAATAAAGCACCGGAATATTGCTTATTTTTGGGCACAGCAAATTTTAGGATGATGCTAGCCACCAGATGGAAAGATATAGAGCCTCCAACATTCCAGATGGGGCTGGCCAGGCTTCTTGGAGTATGGAAACAAGAGACAGCTTTGTATGCATGTAGGGGCAGGCAAGCCAGAATTCAAGGGGCTAAAAATATGGGCACTTATTTCTGAATGGAGCAGAGGATTGAGAGGATAGGAAGTAGGGAGGTGCAAGGTTTCCATACTAGAACGCTCCCGCTAAATAAGAGGAATAGGATCTTTAGGGTGTCCTATACGCCTGAATCATGGGCGAATTACATCCTTATTTAGCCCGGGCTTAATGGAGTCTTAGTTGTATAAATTAATAAATGATTTGTAAAATGGCACAATTACTTTGCTTGGGTTTTAACTCATAAACTGCTGTCAATTTTTATCTTAGTAAGTGTTCTGAAAATTTGGATTGAATAATATACGATGATTCAGTCTTTTTTAATTAGCTGTGGATTGTATCAACTGCTTTATGAATTGATTAGGAGACATTCTTGAGGGTTTTGTATTTTGGTGTTTTATGATCTGATGTGTTGCTATTTATTCTTGTGTACTGTATTTAACTACTGTATGTACTGATTGAGTGATATTTATTTCTCTGTATTCTAATGAACTGTTTTAAGAACTGATGTGTTGATATTTATTTTTGTAAATGGTCTTCCCTGGGTATGATTAATGAAACAACAAAAAAAAGACTTTTTCCAACTCTTTCCCAGATACGGTCAACCTCCAGTTGGGATAAATCTGTATGTAATTTTGTAATGTTTCCAATGTAACCTTCTATCCCTTTACTTTTATCAGGGATATAGATACAACAATGTTGAATTCTTAATGTTCCACAGACTCCACCCTCTTTTGCCAAAATAATATCAAGGGCAAGTCTATTTTGCAAAACCATTGATCTTATTGCCACCATTTCGCTATCAATCATCAAAAATCCACCCGCAGTATCTGTTGATAATCGATCCACTACCGTAGACAGCTTTCGAATTTTATGCGATTTTACTACTACCCCAACTGATGGTATCAGTGCAGAGACTAAATCACCTACTATTTCAGTAAAACTTTCTCTCTTTCTATGTGTTATTCCTTGCTTTTTTTTCATTGACACTATTATCTTTTAGGTTTATATGATAAACCTTTGGAAACACAACCCCAAAGTAGCAACTCCCATACCAGTGGGCAGGTAACCTATAATAGGCTTTTCTACCACAGACATAGTATATCCCCGGAAAGACAGGATCAGTTCCACCTTTTAATCCCCAACCTCCTGTAATTTGGATGGTATGTTCACATTCACTAGTGCCAATGAAATAATTGTTGTAATTAGTCTTTGATCTCAATAAACATAATTTCCCTCTCTTCGACCAGTCTAAAGACATTGCAGCTTAAGTTTCACTCTTTCCATAATTTCCCTCCTTAAATGCCCACGGTGGTTGTTGTGTTTTTGTTCAACCGCTTTCTTCTGAAAACTCTCTCTTCTATTTTCAACCATATCTAAAAACAATCATTCCTCATAATGCAGTCCACATGTTAATTTATTTTTATAAGCATGGTCTCAATCTAATGGCTCAGTAATATGGACAAATTCCCCCATATAACGTGTATGTTTAGCACTTTCTACTTTGTTTAGTTTTCTTATTATTGGTACCATTAGTATTTATGGTCTGTTTAGCAACATCTTTCATTCTTTTAGGAAACCCTTCGTTAGTATTATTTTTAATGTTATTCACATCAAAAATTGGTATGACTACTGTTAATATGGTCCATATAAGTGTTAGTAAGAAAATATTACAAAAGAAAAATTCGACACATCTAAGTTTTAGTTTAGATTTTGGTTGTTCAGTCACTTTGTTTTTCGCCATTTTCGTATTCTACAAAAATAGAAAAGTCTAACAATCTCCTTTCACTAAGGCCTAAAGAATAATCTAAATGAACTTTTATCTAATAAAAATATATATACATATTTCTGGTGGTGTAATCCTCCACCTAATGACGTTTCTTCTTTACCCCTTTAGAGTCCTTTATCGACTTGCTCTGACAAACGTTAATCCACCTCAGGCTGATACAGTTCTTTGTTAAGGTGGTCTCAAATTGCTCTCATCCTCATTCTCAGTATCACTATTCGCATGTTCCTCATTTAGATCTAAAGTCTCAAACTCCACAAGACTGACATAAGTTCATTCAGGGGCCTTGTCTTTTCTACAGGGAATTCTTCTTCTTTTTGATCTTCTCTTTGTGCCTTTTCCTAAATCTTCTTGTTCTGTCTGACTTGATATTTTGTTGCTTTGTTCTGGTCTGTTTCTTAATCTTCTTATAATTATTCTGTATTTCAGTCTTTTCACCCTACTTGGCCAGTAATCTCCCTTTCTAGGTTTCTTTGCCTGAACTATCTTATCACCTTCTGTATTCTGTTCGCTGCTTCTCTTGTTCAGTCTTATCTCTATTTGTTTCCTTGTTTTTCAGCCTCTGTAGATTGAGTATTTGTGTCTGACTCACTAGCTAATTCTCCCTCTTCTAATTCTTCTTCAATCTTTTTCTCCTCTGAGACAGCATTTGTAATCTCTGATGTTTCTTCTTCTGCTCGACAGACCATTTACCTTCTCCTGGTTCAATAACAGCCTCACCTTCTTCCGACTCAGCAGCAGTCTCTTCTGTCCCAGTATCTAGTGCCCATTCTACTCGACTTGTGCTTGGCTGTTCATCATCAAAATGTTCACTCGAATCTGCCACTCCAGATTCTTCAGCCTCACTCACTTCATGTGAGGATGTCTGTTTCTCAGTTGCTGCTCTTCAGGTCTTTCAATTGGACTTGGGACTAGATGAGTATGGCTCGCATGTATCCAATTTGGCAAACCAAAACACTTTACTGCTGTGGTCGTCACGAATATGATTTGGTAAGGGCCACTCCAAAGGGGTTCTAGGCATGCTTTCCTCACATGCTTCTTCACTAGGACCCACTCTCCAGGATTCAGGTCATGTGCTTGGTCTCACTGTGTCGTGTGGCATCGCCTCCAACCTGGCGAGATACATAACGCACCAGGTCAGCCATTCCTCTACAATAGTCCACCACACGACCATCAGATAGATTCATCAATTTATTTGCAGGAATGTATGCTTGCCTCATGGCTCTTCCCATTAACACTTCGTGGGGGCTTAATACAGCCTTTTTGTCAGGTATGCTTCTAAGACTCATCAGCACTAGGGGCAAAGCATCCGGCCATTTTAGTGTTATGGATGCACACACCTTTCTTAATCTGGACTTTTAAAAAAACCTCATCTGGACCCCGCGGACATGGCAAACTACCGACCAATCTCACTCCTTCCATGCGTCAGCAAACTGGCAGAGAAACTGGTCAATGGGCAACTGTCTCAGTTTCTAGAATCGAACAACCTTCTGCGGCAGTCCCAAACTGGGTTCCGCCCGGGCCACGGCACAGATACCGCCCTTCTCGCTGTCATCGAAGAAGCAAGGTGCATTCTGGATTCAGGAGGGTCAGTGGCAGTGATCCTCCTGGACCTCAGCGCAGCCTTTGACACGGTTAACCACCGTGTCCTTCTCCATCGGCTGGCCGTGGCAGGGCTCGCAGGCTCCGCGATTACTTGGATAGAATCCTTCCTTTCAGGGCGCTCGTTCCAGGTATGGGATGGCAATTCACACTCTGCCTCCCTCCCCCTCCTGAGCGGAGTCCCCCAGGGGTCCTCATTAAGCCCCACTTTGTTTAATGCTTACATGGCCCCCCTTGAGGATGTCGTCGCCCCCTTCGGGATCAAGATAGTAAGTCATGCGGACGACACGCAATTGGTCGTCTCTCTCTCACACCTTGACAAACACCCAGACAACCTACTGAATTGCCTCCAGGAAATTCACCACTGGATGTGCGAGTCATTGTTCAAGCTAAACGGCTCAAAGACAGAAGTCATGCTTCTGGGCAAGCAATGGACATCCATCCCCTCATCGGTCTGGCCAGATGTTTTCGGGGAAGTTCCCACCCCGAAACAAGAAATCAAGACCTTAGGAGTCTGGCTGGAACCCGAGCTGTCGCTGAAAACTCAAGCAGTCAAAACAGCAGGCATCTGTTTCGGGCTCATGCGCTCCATCCGCAAGATCCTTCCACTACTTCCGCCCCTATCTAGGAAACTCCTGGTCCAAGGTCTGATCCTGGCGCGGCTAGACTACAGTAACATGGTCTACCTAGGAGCTCCGGAAGCCACCATGGCAAAACTTCAGCGCACGCAAAATGCAGCTGCCCGGCTCCTTTTGAATCTCCCTTCCAGAGCCTCAGCCAGACCAGCGATCAAGGCCCTCCACTGGCTCCCTATTCGACAAAGGGTAGAATTTAAGGCCCTGTGCACCGCACACAAACTTCTCAATGGTCTTGGCCCTGCCATCCTGAGAGACCTGGTCACCCCTTACAAAGCCCCCAGATCCCTACGCTCGGACAATGAGCGGCTGGCCAACGTCCCTAGATACAGGAAGGCACGCACCGGCGGCCGTCGCTTTTCTGTAAAAGTCTCCTCCGGATGGAATTCACTTCCTCGCCCTCTGAGGACGGAACCCAGCCATCTCCTGTTCCGGAAAAAATTAAAAACGTTGCTGTTCCCAAAATAAGGTCGCCTGTCCCCTCTGGTCTCTACAATGTTAAAGCGCGGGGATGCCTTCGGGTCACCAGGCGCTCTACAAATCGCTAAATAAATAAATAAATAAATTGTGCCATTAATTTGATCAACAATACCAGACGCTTCAGGTCGGTAGGCGCAATGTAACTTCTGTTCAATTTGTAAAGCAGCACAGATAATTCAAATTATTTCCATATTAAAATGCAATCCTCTATCTGATTCCAAAGTGACTGGAAAACCGAATCTTGGGATCAATTCTCTCAACAACAATTTGGCAACAGTCAGACTGTTGTTTCTCCTCGTTGGGTAGGCCTCCGCCCAGCGAGAAAACAAACAATGACTAGGACATACTTTAGTCCTTTATATGGAGGTAATTCGATGAAATCGATCTGAAGTCTAGTAAAAGGTCCTCCTGCTTTCCCAATTGCACCCCAGCTTACCACCGTCTTTCTTCCTGGATTTTGTTTCTGACAAACAACACACCTTTGGCACAAACTTTCAGCTATTAACCTAAACTTGGGATTATACCAGGACTGTTTAAATATTCTTACCATGGCGTCCCTACCAATGTGCGCATGTCCACATTACATCCCAGCCATGTGGGAAAGCAATGAATCTGGTAATACTGGTCTCTCATCATAGCAGATCCATATCTCTTTGTCATTCTTCCTACAACCTGCTCTTTTCCATTCTTACTTTTCTCTGTCACTGACTTCTTCCTGCATTTGTCTCACCTCATCCCATGTCTCAAATGTGGTGGCGATCATAAGGTGGCATTCGGTATTTCCTCTTTAAATAGATCGATTTATAGCTAGGGTATTTCCTGTACAGTAACACGCTAATTGATACGCGTATCTGTTACCTTTTGTCACATCATCATCTCCAAATTGGTGTGCAGCACATTTCACTACTGTAATTCTTTTTGGCAACTGTAAAGCTTCCAACAATTCCTTTACAGTTTTCCCATTCTGAATTGGTGACCCAGAGGAAGTCATGAATCCTCTTTGCATCCACAGCTGGCCAAAATCATGCACTACACCAAAACGCGTATTGGCTGTCAGTGTAAATTGTTACTTTTAGACCCTTTGTCAATTTACAAGCTCCATTAAGAGCTTTGGGCAGATTTTATGCCTTTTAGACAAGACGCTGCCAGGGCTCCAGCCAGAGTACAGACAGCATATCCAGCGCACAATACACCTCTTTCATTCCTTAAACAAGATCCATCTACAAACAGTTTGCAATCAGACTCTTCCGGTGTTTCATCTGAAATATCTGGGCGGGGCTTGGTACAAAGTTCTGTCCCTTCCAAACAATCATGTTTTGCCTCTTCTCTCACATCTTCACACCTCGAATTTGGTAACAATGTGGCAGGGTTCACAGTAGTGCATCTTACCACCGTCACATTTTCAGCACCTAGAATTACTCTCTCGTACTTAGTCAGCCGACTATTTGTCATATGTTGAGTTTGAGTTCCAGTTAAAAGTTTCTAAACAGAGTGTGGTACATAGAATTTTACTGGGTAACCCATCACAATTGATTCACTCTGTTCCAAACTCACACAAGTGGCAGCCACTGCTTTTAAGCAACCTGGCAATGCGGCGGCAACTGAGTCCAAAGTAGCAGAAAAATATGCTACTGGACGCCTTGCCATTCCGTGTTTCTGAGTTAAGACCGCAAGCGCACAACCCTCTCTCTCACAATAGTATAACGCAAATTCTTTAGAGAAATCTGGCATTCCCAGAGCCGGCGCCTACCAAAGTCTGTTTTGCAGTCTATTGAAAGACTCCATACTCTCCTCGTTTAACACAATCGGATCCTTCACATCTTTTCTCATCAATATTTGTAAAGGCTTTGTAATCAACGAAAATCCACACATCAACTGCCTGCAATATACAACCATTCCCAAAAACATCCTCACTTCTTTCTGATTCCGGGGCGGATACATCTTCTTGATTATACTGATTCTCTCTGGGGTCACTTTCCTTAGTCCTTTTTCAATCTTATGGCCTAAGTACTGAACTTCCTGTCTACAGTACTGTAACTTTGATGGGGAGACTTTGTGTCCAGCTTCAGCTAAATGATTCAACAAGGCAATGGAGTTTGATACACATGCTTCTCTACTTTTGGATGCCAACAGTAAGTCATCAATGTATTGGATCAGGACAGAGTTCCCGGGCAATTTCAAAGTTTCCAAACCTTTTTTCAAGATCTGATTAAAGATTGTTGGAGTTTCAGTATACCCTTGAGGAACTCGGCACCATACCAAAACACGATTTCCGAACCGGAAGGCAAATAAATATTGACTATCCGGATGCAAAGGGATGGAAAAGAAGGCCTAACACAAATCAATGACTGTATATCATTCAGCATCACATGGAACCTGATACAGAATTACAGCAGAGTTTGGTACTATTGGGCAACATGGCACACAATTTTATTCACCTTTCTTAGGTCTTTGAACTATTCTATATTTTCCGTTAGGCTTTTTGATACCAATAATGAGAGAGTTACAAGGACTGCTCATTATTTCTTTTAGGATACCTTGTTCAATCATCTGATCAATCACCGGTGTGACTCCAGCAATTACCTCTGGACTCATTTTGTACTGGGCAGTATTGGGATACACTGCTCCATCCTTCACTATTACTTGAATGGGGTCCACTTTTCTCATTAAACCAATTTCTTTTTCTGTAAAGTCCCACACATCTGATCTCACAATTCTTCTGGCAAATCTTCTTCAGTCAGTAATGAATATAATTCTTTTACTTCTGACTTTCGTTGGGCCATCAATAATTTGTATTCAACATCCTCATTCGGTGTCATTATTGCAACACCATCCGGTATACAGTAAAGAGTGCAATTCATTTTGCACAACAAATCCCTGCCTAAGAGATTCACTGGACTAGTATCACACACTACAAACCGATGCATATCTTTAACATTTCCAATGTGAATTTCTATTGGTGCTGTAACAGTAGTTTTTATGTGTTTGTTTGCAACGCCTACAACTTGGATGGTTTCTCCCGAGAGGGGTAGGTTTGGGATTTCCGCTGCTCTCACAGTGGAAGGGGTAGCACCAGTGTCCAATAAAAAGGTGACATCTTTTCCTTCTACCTTTCCATCAATTAATGGATTGTCGCACCTGTAACTGGTTGGTAACTACCTGCTGATTCACATTCGCTTCATTCTGCATCTGTGGATTTAAATTTTGATTTGCGCCATTACCCTTCTGTGCAGATCTACACTCGTTCTTCCAATGTCAATTAGTTGAATAACTGAAGGTAAATAGTCATTTCAAATCAGTGACAGACGCAAATAACCACAAACTTTCTTTTATATTTTATCTAACTCAATGAATTAATTCGGAAAAACACCTCATGAGAGAGAATACAATCTAATTATCATCTAGCAAATAATCAATCTCAACAAATACATTTGTTGCATGGAGGGGATAGATGAGGAGACATCAGACAATAGGCATCAAATCAAATTCTCGTTTCAGAAAAATAGAGGAAGAGACAAAGCACAAAATAAATTCTCGAGTTATCAAAAATACCAACCCAAGGAAACAAGAACGTGGAAACCACCACCCTGGCCTAGGTAGCGGCAGGGGACCCCAAACAGAGTGGCAGGGATCAAAGTCTTAGGATCAGGATAAGGATAGGTCTGAATCAACTAGGCCTCTCTGCAAACCGACAATCAGCAACGCACCCTCAATCTCTCCGTCTCCCTAAAACGTCTCGCAGCCAGCAACCACACCCACCCCTAAATCACCTACTCTTTATACCCTTTTCGTACATGTCCGTCCCACTCAAGTTGCTAATGTCACCTATTCTAGCTACGGGATTGGTTAAAAATGACGGGCGGATAGTCATCCTACATTAGATCATGCTTTCTTTGACTGCCCAATTGTTCGTCTTCTTTCCCACCTATTTGGTATACATCCCTACTCTCTCATGAGGGAAAAGTATCATGTTAAGGACAAAGTTTATACATTTTATAAATTTGTAGATTTTCACACAGAAGCACAGAAGTTGGCCGCTCGTCAAGTGTCATGTCCTTCACCGCGTCACACTCTTTCAGCTGGCTCAGCAAGTTTATCCACAGTATCACATGGTTTGTGTGCACTGCAAGTTTCACTCATCACAGTTTGGTCAATATAAGAACACGGCGACTTGTCCATTTAGTAAAAGAACTGAAAGCAGACATTTATTAATAATGTTGTAATGAAACGTTCACTGTTAACCCCCTCCTCTACTCAAATCCAAGTTAGCAGTTATCCTAGCATAGCATAAATAAAAAGCAATGTTAATTAGCATTTCTTAAGCATCACACGTCATGCCTTTTAATACACTATATGCACAATTTGCAGTGCAAGCCATTCGTAACACATTCTACTCACCATATTATTACATCTTCGGTTATTTACGTTTTGTTAAGATTAATTTCATGCATTTTGTGAAGCGGTTTACCCTCATGTGATGTATAGGTGTACATTAGTATTCTATCTACTTAACATTAGTATGTGTTACGGGGGTATTCAATATGAGCGGGTTTCTTATTTTTTTTCGAATCCCCGCTCCATCACATTCTTCCTGATGCAAAATGCCCAGAAGATGCAAAGCTGCTCTGTGGTTGATAAGAAAAAAATAAGATACATTTATGCAGCTGCAAGTTTCCAGAGTGCAGAAGAAAACATGTTATTTGTTTAGCCGACCGGCTGTGCCCAGCCTCTCCAGGTGTGGATGTGTAATCATCAAGCGGGCAAGCTTTCATAATTTTAATTGCGTTTCCCCCTTCAAGTGGAGATTAAAAAACAGCAGGACAAAATTGATATTTTATGAAGTGGAAATCGTGAAATAATGACAATTCGTCCCTGGTGCTTTTGCCGATACTTCTCTTCTACCTAAGGAACCGTGCTCAGTGTACAAATAAGTGGACAGCATGCTTTTTCCGCATTCTCTCTTCTTTATGGATCAGAATGTAAGCTGAAGGTAAATAAGGCATTAGCTTGCAGGCCTGCGGCAAAATAATGATGATCAACCTATTTATTTTCCTTTTATCCCTGAAACAGATGGCGCTGCCTGTAATGTTCGAATCTCTGCCAAATCAAACACCCTTTTGCAATTACCTGATTGCTGACTAAAAAAGCAGATAACGCGATTGCCACTCAATGACTGAAGGCGGAGAGGTGTGGCAATTGGAAGATTCGGCTCAGCTGCAGTACTTGCGGTTTAAAATATCCAGTGCGCAGGACTGTTGCAAGGATGCTATGGGCCCTGGTGAAAAAAGGAAAATAGCCCCTTATCCTGCTCCCGAAGTAGTAGGATACTGAAATTACAAAGGTCCAATGGGCCCTACAGGCCTTTTGGCACCGGTGCACTGCACCTGCTGCACCAATGTTAGATGCGCCTCTGCGCAGACGTAAGAAATAGTTTTGTTTCGCAGAACATAAACTACCCATATCTACAAGTCCAGTTTGCTCGTTTATAGCTGTGCCCTGTTGCATCATGCAGCACTGGACTGTCTCTGTAATGCTTAAGGTGCAAAGCTATAAATAGACTTTAGTGTTTTCAGTGTGACTGCAATCGATGCTGTTTTGCAGTTCAGTGTGAAATCAATAGCCGGTGGTGAGTGATTGGACTTGCATCAGGTTGGACAGCTTGTCACAGGGGAATAATAATCGGGGGTAAATGCACAGGTGCCCTGTGACTCTGTCTGCACCAGACATTTCCTAGGCTGACAAATGATTGGATGATCCCAGCCGAAAAATGACAGCTTCTGAGCAAACAACAATTTCAGCAAACGTTTGACCTTTATGCATTTTGTTTAAAAAGAAAATATGACTGATAGTAAATAACAGAATGAGTAATTAAATTTAAACTGGACCTGAATGTTACAGCATTTAATCACAGGGAGCTAAACAGCATCGATATGCATTTTAAGTCCTGTTTCCATCGAGGATTATATTTTGTTTCTGCACTATAAAACTTCTCTGCAGACAATGCTACAAACAAAAGCTCAAAGAAAATGCTCTAATAATTTAGCTGGTTCTTGCAAGGAGGCAATTTGGAAATAAATATTGATACAAGATGAACCTGAGAATGAGATACACTTGCACAGCAGAGAACAGTGAATTAGTAAGAGCTCCTGCCCTCAGCAACTATTGTAACTGCACTAAGGGAACAAAATACATTGTGCATATCATTTCAGAACAGATTAGTCTTGAATTAGAGAGGCTGGGACCGAATCTCAAAACATGTTACAGACGGTGCCTGTATGGCTGTACTCAAGTATTTACACGGGACAAACCCAGCAGGAATAGGACTATTTTACTATTTTATAGTGCATAACAATTCAGTAGAGTAGATGGTAGTAGGTGGGAAGACTCCAAGTTGAAATCAAAGATTGGACAGCAGTGGACAATAGCAATGGTGGACAGGGTGCCCCTTTAAGACATGAGTTTTCAGTCTTGAATTTTATGGCAAAAACTGAGATTTATTTTTTGCTTCTTTTAACTCGTTTTAATTTCAACAGCAGCAGTCAACAATCACAAAATAAAAACTACATTTGTTTTCTTAGCATATGAAGCCCATGGAAGAAAAATAGCAGTACAACCAACAGACCAATCAGGATCAAGGAACAACTATAACATCTTCTTGACTGGCACAGCTATTATTCCTTGCTGCTTGCTGTGAAGCTATACCTTTTCATGTACCCTTTTTTAGTAAGTTGTTAATTATTACAGTGCTGGTTCATTAATATTTTTAGATTCACATTGTATTCGTCTAGTCATATTGCCAGTATCCTTTCAAATTATCAGTTAAAATGCAGCCTCGCCATGAGACAGCGAGCTTTTCTAACCTGCGCAATGCCAGTTTTAATGGCTTTTCTTAATGGCTTTCTTCACCTGACGCGAGTTCCCCTGCTCAAGATGGACAGTCATAGTGGCTATATCCCTTCATCGCCACAGCCAGGTTATTCTCTTTTCTTGACAGCGTTCTCACTCAAGAAGCTAATGCTGCCTTTCTCATCGTGTTTTCTCTCAAACTCCGCCAGCTCCTGGTTCAGTAGCGCGGAGCTGGTACTGTCACTTCAGACTTGGCCTCACCCAAAGAGCATGGTTTTCTTTCAGGGAGGACACTTTGTCTTGGTTTATTGACCATTTCTCTGTATGATGCGCATGATTTTACTTCAACATTTTCGCAGATCTGCTGGATTTATTCTCCCACATCTTCAAATCTATGTATGTAGTTTAATTATTGTTTGCATATTGGCTTGATTAATACTAATTTTGACACTTTACAATAGTTTAGAAAATGAATCCTGAATTTTCCATCTCCATTTTATGGTAACGATGACAAGGAGGATTTCAGAAATAACTTAAATTATTCTGTTGAATAAGATGTGCCCTCATCCATGATATGCAGTAAATTCTGTGAGGACTGCAGAAAGCGCAAAGTGCAAACACATCTATTACAATATCTCTACCAAAGCAACTACTACGTTAACTTACTTATTCCTACTGCCCGTCCTGGGGTAAACGCCCTCAACAAGGACTCTCCAGCCATCTCTTTTCTGTGCTTTTCTTTCAATCTGACTCCAGGTGTAGCCCATCTCCTTGCAGTCAGCCTTAAGGCCTCAATTCCAGTTGTTTCTTTACCTTCCTCTTTAACCTTTTTCCTTGAGGGTACCAGGTGACGGCTTGCCTGGTAGTGTTTGATTTATGATCCAGTCTATGGCCAGCAGGAAGAGAAAAGGCAGGAGAAAACAACCCTGGCAGATTCCGGTCCACACTTCGAAGTTGTCCTCCCTGGACTATATTGCAGGTCCTTTTTCGCAAGAGTTTTTGATGAATCTTACGAGTTTATCTGGCACACTGTAGTGCCGGAGAAGTTTCCAAAGGGCCTCTCTGTTCACGCTGTTGAAGTTCCATTCCATCGACTGCTCAATGATAATGTGCAGTTTTGCAATCTGATCTGTGCAGGGTCTATGTTTACAGACGCTAGCTTGATGGTCTTGTAACTGAGCATCAACTTAATCCTTCATTTTCTTCATCATGACTCTGTTGAATACTTTGCCTTGGGTTGATAGAAGCATTATTCCTCTGTAGTTTTCACAGTTACTCATGTCACAAATCTTGGGGATCTTGATCGGATACCCCTCCTTCCAGTCTAATGCCAGCTTTCTTCTTCTCAGATCTTTTCAAACATGGGGTAGAGCATGTCTACTGATGTTTCAATGTCTGCTTTCAGTGCCGTTTCAGAAATGTTGTTAGGTCCTGCTGCCTTCCCATTTCTCAGATGCTTGATCGTTTGCTGAATTTATCCTTGGTTGGTCTGCTGCAGTCTACTGGCAAGTCCATGTTGGTTGGCTGTATGTCTGGTGGAGACTTAGCCACCGGCTGGATCAGCAGTGCTTCAAAGTGTTCCTACCACTTTAGGCAAAGATATTTTGTATAGCAAAAGTAATCTAACAGTAGTGCCAATTGGTTGTGGAGTGTTCCTCACACATGAATGAGGATGGTGACATTTCTATGCCTCCCCTGAAGGAAGGGATTAAGTCTACAAATAAACAAACATTTTCTCAAATAAAAATACAAGATATACAAGATGCAGATGATGACAATTATTTTCAGGACATTGATGACACCACTTTGGACAAGTTTTTGCCAGAGCCGGCATAGGTAGGAGTCGCTTTGCAAGTCGCTTCAACAGGCATCAGAACTATAGAGGCTCCTCATCCTCCTTTACATATCACAAGACCTCCGACCCCCATCCTATTCTATACACAAAGAAACAGTCAATTCAGAAATCATAGAGCAAGACCACACAAAGGTTCTAATACAACCGTTAAATCAAAAGTCTGGCATTCATATTATAGGGGTCATTGAAGACATTTTCTCCATAAATGACAAACTATCATTGAAGACATTTGGGTGGTGGCTACAATTCAGGATTATTTCATAGAGCTTTATTGAACTCCTTTTTGGGATTATTATTCTCCCTCATCCCTAGAAATAGAATCTTTAGTTTCCCAAGATGTTCAAGCTCGCCTTCTAAACATACAAAAGGAGATATTCAACCTTCAGGTTTTCTCTTTCCCATATTTCTGGTGCAGACTAAAAACAAAACACATGCACCCAGTAATACATTTTAGGAATTTCCCAAAATGTATTGAATGTCATCGCTTCAAAATGGAATCTATAATTCATCTAGAAAACACCTTATTGCCAGGAGATTGGATGGTCTGAATAGATCTCCAAGTTGCATACCTAGCTATACTGGTACAACCACACTATGTAAAATAACTTCAATTCCAATATAATTTTTTTCCTTTCCGTTCGGTCTATTGTTAGCACCTTGGTGCTTTATTAATGTTATGAAGCCAGCAGTTGAGTTTCTGAAATCTCAGGGCGTCTAATTAATAATTCATCCAGACCATATTCCTTTAATGGCCAAAAATATTCATATTTTCTAGTCCCAGATTATTATCACATTCTCCTTGTTCCAAAAGTTTAGTTTCATTCTGGCCAGGAGAAATCTATTCTGATTCTCTTCAAACAAATAGAGTTTCTGGGATTTTTAATAACTTTCCTCTTTATTTACATCAGTCCAACATAATGGCAAATATATTCTATTTTTTTCAAACTTTTTAAGCCTCATCCATTTCCTTAAGAACTCTAACAAGGACTGTAGATATTGTATTCTCATTGTTACATGCTTTATTTCTGAGACCTCTTCATTATGGAGCCCTTCAAATGGTAAAGTTTCATCATCTCTGCAGAGGTCTAGCTTATTCAGATAAAGTAGAATTAAATCACAAGCCCTAATTAGATCTCCAGCGGTTGCTGGACCATCTATATGCATGGAACAGCAGAACAATTTTTGGTCCCATTCCAGATCTAGTCTTAGAGTAAGATGCAAGTATGTCAGGCTAAGGAACCTAATGTCGTCAATTCTCACTTGGCGGCACATGGTCACAAGAGGAGTCTACCATGCATATAAACTAATTTAGAGATGTTTGCAGGCTCCTTTGCATTTTAGAGTTTTGCAAAAACAAGATCAGTTGTTCCCTTCCCCTTTGCATGGATAATCTCACAGCAGTAAGATACTTAAATCATCTCAGAGGAACAAAATCCAGACACCAGGTACAATTCGCAAAGTGCTTCACAGAGTTTTGTCTCGTACGCAAACTCTCCCTGATGGTGAAATCTCAAGACAGTGGCAGATTGGCATTCTTGTTATCTCCAAGACTCCAGCAATAAGAAACAACATCCTTCCATACTTAAAAAACCTCTTCCACAAATGGGGTCCTTTTGCAATAGACCATTTTTCCTCATCACTGAATTCTCATCGTCAGTATTTCTTCAGGTGGAGACCAGATCCCTTAGCCCTGTATAAGAAAATGTCCTCTTTTTGCATGGTTGCCCCACTTTTTGCCAAACTGTTGATGTACTTTGTCTGAGTGTGCCCTGGGTATATGCCAACCAGGTTCAAGGGCATATGTTCTTTCCCTAAACTGCATTGATACAGAACCCAATTGGCACTCTTTGACCACCTGTAAGTTCCTTGTAAGTGGTACCATAGGTACCAAGGGCACTGTGGCCAGGGAAGGCCTCTAAGGGCTGCAGCACTTATTGTTCCACCCTTAGAGGCCCTGTACCTTTGCACACACACACTGCCATTGTACGATGTGTGTTTTGGTGCTGAACAAAGTGAAGAGTTGACATGGTACACATCCCTGTGTGCCATGGCTACAACCCACTGCCCTGGCATAGCAAGCCACCCCTCTAGCTAGGTGCACTACACCAGTGGTGAGGATACAGGTGCATGAGCTCTTAACCCCTACAGTGTGTAAACCAATTTTTAGACATTTTAAGTGCAATATTGCAATTAAGACTATATGGTGCTGGGAGTTGGTCATTGCAAACTCCACAACACCATAATGGCCTTACTGAAAACTGTGAAGTTTGGTATCAAACTTCTCAGCACATTAAACCCACACTGATGCCAGTGTCGAATTTAATGAAAAATGCACTCAGAGGGCACCTTAAAGATGCCCTCTGAAAAACGAGCTAACTCTAGTGCAGACGTCTTCAAACTTTTTGATGCCGAGTTCCCCCTGTCAAAAGATTTTAAGCGTAAAAACCCCCTCCTGACAAACATTTCTAGAACTTGGTCCTCCTCATCATTGCCAAATATCGGCAACCATAAAGGCCCCCAATTCCCTCACCAAAGAATTTTTACATTGGGGAAATAAATTAAACAGTGTTTAGCAAACCAAAGGTTAGTGAGCGTGGGGGCATGGTCAAAGGTGTGGCTAAAACAAAGGGCCTCATTTATGAGGCATTGACGTAGGGCAGCGCCGCACGTCTTCTTGCTGAACTGCCCTACGGCAATGTGAAAGGGCAGGAATCCACCTTATTTATGAAATATGGTGCATTCCTGTCCTTTCCCCCTGTGTTGGTGCACAAATTGCTGCCTAACGCCAACATAGGCAGGATTGTGTTTGTACAAGAAGGGGCACCTCCCTACAATAAAAGAATCCTGAGAAGGTTTTCCTCTTTCTATGTGTGCTGCAGAATGCAGCACACATAGAAAGAGGAACAAACATAGAAAGAGGAAAAACGAGGAGAAATGAAAACATTTCTCCTCGTTACACCTGCTGTGGAGAGGCGTAAGGTTTTGGCTATGCCCCATGTTTACATGGTTTTACTAATCTGGGTCAGCGTCAAACTCCATGGGTGTTGCGTGGGAACACCCACTGCCATGCCTATGGAACGCCTACTTGACATAGAGGAAGGCAATGCAGCGACTTGCACTGCTTTGTCTTATTCCATATCTATGAGGCCATGCAAAGCTGCGTAGGGTGTCTTTGCGTCGCCTCATAGATATGATTGAGATGCTTGTGCCGCCAAAGCTTTAAAAAAGAAGTGATGCTCCGGCAGCGCAAGCCTCTAATGAATCAGCCCCCAAATATTTCGTTTTTTAGGTCTTTTACATAAGGTAGCTACATATAAAATAATGGGTAGCTTAAATGAAAAATAAATGTACTCAATGGGCAATACACTGTAGTACATTATGAAACCTCTATTATTTAATGCACGGCAGAGGGCTGTGTGCAACCAGATAGACAAGAAATTAAATTTGGTTGACGTAGTGGAGAATAGTGACCTGTGTATTTTTAGTGCTTGAGGTTACAGCCTATGACAAAAAGCACAGTGAATGTGTAAGTCGTTATTTTATACTTGCTTTACACACATTATAATATAGACTGCTACAAACTGTGCAAATAGTTTTTGGATAAAATGGAGCTTCCAAAATGTAGATTTGGGTAATATAAGACCATAAGTGTTAGAAATGGGGGTCTCTAGTTGGCAGAGGTCGGTACCTTTGTCCAATTAGGGACTCTTGCTTCTAGGCAGGGTAAGGGGGCTACACTCCTAAATAACCCCTGCTCACCCCCTTGGTAGCTTGGCACGAGCAGGCAGGCTTATCTCAGAGGCAGTGTGTAAAACATTTGTGAACACATACAGTAATACAGTGAAAACACTACAAATGGTACACCACACCAGTTTAGAAAAATAAGTAATCTTTACTAGACTTAACACCAGATCAAACAACAAAAATCCACAATACTGTAATCAAAAATAAGACTTTAAAATGGTAGAAAATAGCTTAGTTCAATGTAGATGGTAAATGCAACACTTTACTCTCAAAGTACCTTAGATGTGTCATGCAGTGCAAACAAAAAGGGTCGCAGGGAAGTTGATGAGCCGTTCCTTACTGCAGCTCAGGGGAGGTGATGCGTCGCTTCCTTACTGTGTGGGGAGTTGATGCCTCGTTTCTTACTGCGGCCCGGTGACGATGCGACAAGATGGCTTCTCGATGCGATGTGACGATCCGGTGCGATGCAACAAAACGGCGTCTTCAATGCAATGCGACAACGTTGGATGCGATGTGTGCACGCCCGATGGCTGTGCAGTGAACTCGGTAACTTCAGAGCCGCGATAGGCCCTGCAAGACGCTTCTCTGGTGATGCGACGGTGACCTCTGCAGCAGTGACACACTTCTCCGGTGATGCGACACGCTTTGTCAGTGGTGCGACGACGAACAGCTGCGGCGGCGGCATGCTTCTTTGGCGATGCGCAGCTACTGCTGCAGCAGTGACATGCTTCTCGTTGCTTCGCAATTCCAGCTCCCAGCGACGCGCGGTCTTCTCAGAGGGCCCAAACAACAGTAGGTACCTCTCTGCAGGTAGAATTCCCAGCAAGGGAATTCAGGGGAGCTGGTGGTGAAGTCTTGTATCCCTGAAACTTCAGGCAGGAGGCAAGCACACTTCAAACCCTTGGAGATGATGAAAAGGTCACAAAAGTCCTCTTCTCCTTTCCTTGGCAAATAAAGTAACCACTGCAGGCCAACCCCAGAAATAGCAAAGCACAGGGGTAGTCTTCGCCTTCAGCTTTCTTGGTTCTTCTCCTTGGCAAAGGTTTGTCTTGATTTCCAGAAGTGATCTAAAGTTCTGGGGTCTGGGTCTCAATATCTATACTGCAAGATCCTTTGTCCTCTGAAGGCAGAGGGTGCCTGTGCCCAGCCAAAACCAGTTCTGTGCAGCTTCCTGGCAGGAGGTTGAGCCGGCATTGTTGAAAGCAGACCTGGCCCAGGTAGCTGAAAGGAAATCTCCTCCCCCTACTCTCTATTCTATGAGGGCTCCGGTCAGTGAAAGGAAATCTCCGCCACCCATTCTCTATTCAATGCAGGTCCTATTCAGCCCAGCCCTGGGCACATCAGACTGCTGGAGCCAAAGCCCTCTGCAGCACCCTGTCACTCACAAACCAGACATAGAATACACAAATCTAGCAGAGGCATGCTGGATGGTTAGGCAAGAAAATACCTACTTTCTAAAAGTGGTATTTTCAAACACAGAATGTAAAACCACCTTCACCAAAAGATGTATTTTAATGTTCTGAGTTCAGGCATACTAAACTTCATTTTCCCATCTTGTTCCTAGAGTCAGTTATGATTATAAGATGTCATAATCAAACTGCCCATTCTGACCTAAAGGAACAGACAGCCTTTCAATAGTGAAAACCTAAATTGGCTGTAATTCACTATCAGGACATGCCACACACATCAGGGCATGTCCTACCTTTCACATACAATGCACCCTGCCCATGGGGGTACCCTGGGCCTACCTTAGGGGTGACCAACATGTAGAAAAGGGAAGGTTTAAGGACTGATAAGTGTGTGCACTTGCTAAATCAACATGGCAGTCCCAGACTGCACACAGGCTCTGCAATGGCAGGCCTGAGCCACACTTTACAAGCTGCTTCTGTGGGTGGCACAATCAGGGCTGCAAGCCCGCTAGCAGCATTTGATCTAAACGCCCTGGGCACACATGGTGTACTGTACTAGGGTCTGACAAGTAAATCAAATAAGCCAACCATGGAGTCACTAATTCATTACAACTATTTAAAATAGGGAGCACTTGCACTTTGGTACTGAATAGCAGTGGCAAAGTGCCCAAAGCATCCAGACCAGCAAAACACATAGCAAAAATACAGGAGGCAACAGGGGTACTAAGCACTGTGTAAATACAGGTATGATTAAAATCATGCACTTCACAGCCCAGTTATTAACTCTTTGCATCACCATGCAAAAAACCCACATCTTTGCCATCACAATGCTTGGAGTGATTCAAGCAATTGAAGCCAAAACCACTCCCAAGCATCCTTTACATTTGCAGATTAACTTCTAGCAGACATGTCATTCAGGCAAGCAGGTACCCTGACATGAAGACCTACTTGAAGGATTGTTTTACGATCGGGATGAAGGGTCCAGGCCGTTGTCTTTGTCTTTGTCCTAAAAGCATGTTTTGTGTTCCAGGCAGAAGATAGGCCTGGAAATGCGTGACCCCCTTCCCAGGAATCCAAAGCCCCCCTGGGGTTCGCACCCCACAGATTGAAGACCGCTGCTCTAGTGTCCTGCCTGAGTGGCTGCTCACCAGCTGCCACCACCACATGTTTTAGACCCCTGGGTCGAGAGCCTGCTGCTTTCAGGGGTCTGAAACAATGCACAACCTGAGACGAGGTGCCAAACCTCCTCGCCCAGGATGTGCAGGGTCAATGAAGAGGGAGCTTCAAAGGCTTGCTGCCTTTGTGAGCTGCTCCACCTATTTGCTGCTTCTAGAAACTGGCATCCACCGGTTCTGACCCCATTTTGGCCAGGAAAATCAGTGGGAAAACCACATGGGGAAGGGTGGTGTGCCCACTTTTGTCACCCCCACCTATCAGGTGGGGGAGGTGAGGTGAAGTACAACTCTCAGTCCCTGTCATATCGCAGATGGGGGACCCAGCTAACCATAGTGAGGCTTATGCCATCCTGCCACTGGAAGATAGCATAATAGGGGTGTACCCACCCCAAGGAAGGGACCCATTGGTCCCAACCTGCAACTTCCTGTAACGCCCCTAAAATTAGTATTAAGGGTCAACTCTCAACCTTGACTCCTCTGCCAAGAACCGAGCAGAAAAAGAGAAGAAGAAGGACCAAAGAAGCTGTGCTGAACTAAGAAGAGGAAGACGTCCACTGACTTGGCCCCAGCCCTACAGGCCTGTCTCCACTTCGATCCAGCTCCAACAAAATCTTGGTGTGTCCTGCAGCCAGCAGCCCCCAAGAACCCGGAGTACCTGCCCTGCCTTCCCAAACCAAGACTTGGTCTCTTGTGAGCAACAGATTTGCTCAATCACAGACTCTGGCTCTGGCCAAATCCACCAGTCTGCACAACTCTGCACCCGATGCCCACTGCCCAGGTTTGAGTGGCCCAAAACCATGAGAAGTTCTCCCCAGTGATCCTGACCTGAGATCTGGTGATCCCTGACCTGCCTCGAATCTCCAGTCGATGCCTGCAGCCCCTTTCTGGAGGATACCCCCAAAGCGACCGGGCTGGTAAGAAAACCCTACACCTAAAGACACTCCTGCACCCGAAGTCCCATGGCCTTGGATGGCCCAACCAACAGTGACCCAGCATCCACAGCCATCCCAACTTACCTCTCCAACCAGTGGTCACCTCCAGAAGTTCTTCGTCCCCGAGCCTGCAGTGTTTGTTGCATCTGGAGAATCCCCATTGAAAACAACAGGGCACCCGACGCCAAACCAGCACCCTGTACCGGGCCACCCCTGTGCCCCTATGGATGCACTTTGTGTGCTAAACCGGATCCCCTTATGCCCTAACATCAGGAGCTTTGCTCCCACAACCTTGTGGCCTCCTGGTGAGCAGATTCCAACTGGAGGCACCCTATCTCTTATTGGATAAAATTGGGCCTCAGGACTCTGCACCCAGCCGCTGTAGTGCCGCTGAGGGTGCTTGAAGAGTTCACCCATGACCCTGGGGGAACCCTGGTGCTAACTCCAGAATATCAAGTCCCACAACAATGTACTTACCTGTAAACCGATAACTTCATTTCCTTCCATAGGATTGCATTGACTGCTTTTCTTTAAAAGTGTGGAGTTAATTTGTATGAAAACTTGAAAAATTACAAATATACAAAACTGTATTACTTGACTTTTGTCTAGGAGATGTCCCAGTGTGATATCTAGGCATATCACACTGGTTAGCAAAAGTAACTTAAAAAGTAATCCAATAAGTAATGTGCACTGTAATCTGTAAATAACTGAAAAGTAATTTGGAACTGTTGACTTACTCGTAAATCAACTACTGCATTTGAACCTACATTCAACTGTAATTCACTGCATAAAAACTTGCAAAGCATTATTTCACCTACCTGCACCAGGCTTGGCTTGGTTCTAGAAATAAAATAACTAAATAATATTTTTGATACAAACAAATTGGTCTGAATTCAGTCTTTGAGTGTGTGACATCATTTCTTACCTGAGTGTGTACAACAACTGCTTAACACTACCCTCTAATAACGCCTTACTGCTCGCCCACACTGCCACAAATAGAGAATAAAGTGCCATCTACTTTTACCTCTGCCTACCTTTGGGGTTCACTGGACTGTGACTTTGGGACCATCAATGATTCCAGCTTGCTTGACCTCAATTTTTAGTCCATGAAGAGCTTTTCTCTGATTACACTATTTAGAACAATATATAATATGCAATCATCATGGGAAAGAGAAAACATTGCAAACATGGCCAGCAAAATGTCTACTGAAAATTCAACTTTAATCAGAAAGTTTAAAAAAAACATGTATAACACTCATATCTCTCAGATGCCAATAAATAGGTCACTGGAATAAATGTAAAGAACTTGTAGAAGCATAATATTTTAAGTAAAACTTAATCAGTACTTCTCCCACCCACATTATCAACACTATCAACACCTCCGTCACGTTTGCCATATTCCCGGATAACTGGAAACATACAGAAGTAAGCATCCTTCTCAAAAAAGCATCAGCCAACCTGTACCAACTGTGCAACTTCCATCCGATCTTCCTGCTTCCTACCCAGCTAAAGTAACCGGGAAGGCTATCAGCAAACAACTCTTAACCCACCTCAAGCTTCACCACACTCAATCTAGATTCAGGAAGAACCACAGCATCAAAACAGCTCTCATTGTGGCCACCAACATCAGTACCTTCCTGGAGAAGAAACAACAGCCCTCATCCTACTTGAACTGTTTGCTGCCTTCACCAATGTTTCCCACAACACTCCATCAGAAGACTCCACAACATAGCCATCCAAAGATCTGTATTCAACTGAATCTCCTCATTCCTCATGGGAAGAACCCAAAGGGTCAGACAGCCACCATTCACATCAGAGACCAAGAATCTGCTCTAAGTGGTCCCCAGGGAATATATCAAAAACTGTTCAATGTCTATATGGCCCCACTAGCCAACATCATCCCATCCCAAGACATCACCATCATCTCATATGGAAGCAACACCCACCTCATCTTTTCCTTAAAGGACAAGACAATCACCATCAGAACCAACTTCACCAACTGCATAACCATGGTAGCAGACTGGGTGGGGACCCACTTCTTGAAGCTCACTTTAGACAAGAAAGTGGTCTACGGAAGAAAAACCTCCCAATGGGACTCTATGAGGTGGCCATCAGAGCTAGGACCAACACCCACTAAGAAATCTGTGGATCATCCTAGATGACAAGCTCACCATGACGGCACAAGTCAACGCAGTGAGCACCGACTGCTTCCACATGGTATGCCTGCTATGAAAGATCTTCAAGTGGCTGCCACAGAACACTTGATAGACAGTCATGCAAGCACTCACCACAAGCAGGCTCGACTGTGACAATGCACTTTAGGCAGAATTTCCAAACAGCTCTTACAAAGACTTCAGACCATCCAGACCGCCACCCCAAGACTCATATTGGACCTCCTGTGCCACACTCACAACAAACTGCACCTCAAGGAGCTGACTCTCCAATCACAAGCACAGCCAATACAATCTCCTCACGCACACATACAAAGCTTTACACAACATTGGACTAGTACACCAGCCTGTCAGACACCTATGCTCTGCTGTACTCTCACTTGCACCCCCTCGTCTGCCTCACTCTCGCTCTCACCCCAGCATTCACAAAAGCAGAGCATCGTACCCAATACATGGATACCCTCCTCTCACACATCAGGACCTCCTCCCCACTTCTTGAGTTCCACAAAAGGCTGAAGGACTGGCTCTATAAATAATTCAGTGGGGACCACACGCCCACACACTTGCTTAAGCACCTGGATACCCTCACAGGTAGTTATTGCATTCTACAAATTTAACTAATATAACATAACACTTCATATCTACTTCCCAGTCAAAATCTTAGAGGCGTGCTTGGTCTAGCAAGTCACCAACTATTTTAATAGAAGAGGGAGACTACAAACTAAATCTCAAATTATTGTAATCTCACACCTAGGAGGAATCTGCCTGCAACACCAAGACTGCAACCAGTGATCATAAACAGTCAAGGACCAGAAAAAAAGAAAAGTCCATGGTGGAAAGAGGTATGAAAGTGCCATATTTCCCATGCAATAAATGTGTATTCTAGAAGTCTAGTCCTATTCGAATTTCAGATATTGTCATTGCTTGTAAATCTTTGATTACAACACATTGATTTCATATTTTTGCGAGAGACATGATGGAAAAGCAAGTTGAAGCAATCTGGTTATATTGGACACTATAATCTTTATCAGAGAATAGCACTCAAAGGGCAGGCATTGTCATTTGATGGTCAAACTGATGAAAGTAGAAACCTTTATATTAGTGCTTTTGATTAAAAAAAAAAAACATGCCCACCTTAGGTGAAAAAACTATCTTGCTCATAAACATATACATTAATCTAACACATATTAGGGAATTGTTTGATAATCGATTTGCAGCAGATTATTACTGACTTGAAATTTGAATATAATGTGGCTCAATGGATAAGTAGGTTACACACACAAATAAACACCCCCTAGAGCAGTAGTTCTTCATCTGAGGTCTGTGGACCCCTGGGGTACACTATGCCTAGTCAAGAGGGGTCTGCAACTGCTGAGAAAATAAATTTTTAATAGAAGGTTATTAAAGTATATACACATAAATAGTAAATGTTCTATAAAGTAAGTTTTTATCCTTAGCTTGATTCGTATGAGCAGTTCACAGGGTTCAATCTAAGGATAAAAACTTAATTTATAGAATATTTTAGAGCAGAATAGATACAGCTAACAGAATGTAGTATGGGCGTTTGATGATTGAGGCACTGGTATCCTCCAACAAAAAGAAAGCATACATTTGGAGCAAAGAAGAGGGTGATATGCTAGAACAGAGGCCTTCAAATATGTTTGCTCAGTTCCCTAAGCAAAATGTTTTCAAGTCAGGCACCCCACCACAAAACTTTATAACAGGGATTGGGGGAGCGGGAGGGTTAGGACTAAGTGCAGTGAGTGAGGTTTATGAGATCATTTTCTGTAGTTTAGAATTCGCACCAGATGAGAGACTTATGCAAGAGTAAATTCATGAAACAAAAACAAATGTACCCAAAACACTATCCCCATAATTGGGGTGTTGTGTGCCTCTCACAATCCAGGGCCCTATTTCAATTGCAGCTGCTGCACTGATATTTGCAGATTTGAGCAGCAGGCAGTCTCTTTTGCCTATTTCACATCTTACCCACTGTGCCTAGCTGTCTCTCCAATCTTAAAAAGACTCTCTGTATCTTTCAGAAATCACGTGAGCTCCCACCTTTTGCCACCCTCTTTGCAGTAGGGGTGCCTCAGTCCGATTGCTATCATGGAAAATAACACCCTTTGCCTCTTTTATAAAGTGAGACAATAGTAATAGTAAGTGTGATGAGTGCATCCGTCACACCTCAAAGACCCAGCACCACTGCAACAGCTTCTTTAATGATAGCTACGGCTTTGCAAAGCAAGCTGTGTCCTCTGCCCTTTGTTTAAAACATGGACCCCGTTTTGCCCCATCCCCCTCCATAATGTATTTAAGACCTAAACTCAGGTGCCTCCTGTGCCTTAATTTCTCCCTCCATTGGGTCATTACTCTGAGTCCCAACACTGGAACAGCAAGGGGGCACTGGTGCCACAAAGCAAGCAAGGAAGAGAAGGATAGTAAAACAGCCATAATTAGGGTTAGATCACCCCTCATACCCCTGGTACTTGGTGCCACTGCACCTGCATCACTAATGATATATACAGCCCTGTGCTGTGAAGCCAAGTGAGGGACAGAGGGCTAAAGAAAAAACAGGCCTTCACACCAGGGCCACATCAAATTTACTGATTAGGAACTCTCCTCCCACATATCTTTTAGCAAAAAAAAAGACCTAATACCAGAACACAACAAAGTGTTATATTCAAAAACTGTCTGTAGTAAATATTCATTACTTTTGCCTCAGTTGGTGTAGTTGATGTTCAATGTTGCATGAGGCGAAAAACACATTGCCACAGCCTCATAAATGTTATCATTACAAAGTGCACACAAATTGTTGAGAAGGCGCCTCACGGGAGCTACATAGCAGTACCAAGGGATAACTATTCACCATGACCCAGGAATCTCATCATCAACACTTTGGTCTTGTATATATAGGCAGGAAAGCAGGGCTAGGGACATATGGGGGATTGGGTTTGTGGGGACCGAACAGCTTAGTGGTCAACCACTTCTTCTTCTGTAAGCAGGCACCTGCAAATATAACTCACCCTGGCCTGTAATCTGAAGGGATTAGGGATGAGAATACTTGACAAAAACAGGCAGTTGGCCATGTGACCCTTGGAGTCCTCTTGTTTGTACTAGGTACAAGAGGGAGAGCAGATCTAGTCTTCAGGTTTTTCTCAAGTCACATACTGCAGGCTCAGTGCCTTCTGTTCCAGAAGTGATCTGAGTAAGGTTCTGGCCACATGTATGCCCAATGCCAACCTGTGGAAGGAATTAACATCTGGCCACTCCTTAGCTGGTGGGGCAAAATGTCCCTGGAGTGACTCTCCAAATTTTTGCAGCACTTCCTGTAGGATTTACTGCAAACAATCACAAAAAGCAACATGGCAGAACCTTTCTTCAATTTTGCAGAGCTCCTACTGCCCACCCTAAAGGTGTGGCCAGGAAAATAGGCAACCCCTCCTCTGTGGTCACTCTAAACCAGTGTTGGGGGAATCTTCTCTCCCACTTGGCCTGGTTCAAGACTGGCTAGAATCGGAAACGAATGGGTAGGCCCAAGTGGTGGCTACATCTGCCTGTGACAATGAAAGCACCTTTAAAGTTAGATACATTCCTGGTCACAGTCCAGATTGTCTTCCTGCCACAGACACAGAACACCTTCCCACATCCAAGGCCATTATCTCCTCTCTGGGAGCAAGTTCACATCTCATTAAGAGGGGTATTCAGCTCCTGGGTAGCAGTTGGAAGCTCATGTAAATGAACTTTTACAGATTTTCGGCAGGTAACAAGCACATTTTGAAAACTATGTGTTCTAAAATATTTACTACAAATCTGACTTTAACAATAATTGGGCTTAAAATTATAGTTTAAAAAGTCCAAGAATTATTCTGTATCTGTTTTCTAACTGAAGATATTCCTATTACATGTAATATTGTATCCGGATTCTTTCCAATGGAACAGTGAATTCTGCTGCAGTGAAAATAACCTTTTGGGCCTTTTCACTCTAAGGACATGTTTGACATTAAACTTTTACTTGTTCTATTTTTAAATACCATGCACTCTGCCTTAATAGGCAATGAGGACTACTTAATTGTGACCTAACTTCTTAGGGGTAGCCTATTTATATTTTTAAAGCAGATTTAGGCGTGTCAAAGGATTTATTTTGAATGTCCAAATTTGCAGTTAAAACCTGCACCACTGTTCTACTCATGGTAGACCTGCCTGCCTGGCACAGCAGTGGATGGCACAATGCATGCTGCAATCCATTGGTGATATTTAATTACAGGCCTTGGTACATTTTAGGTACCCGACCTTAGGGACGCGTAGATAAGTTAAGTATGCAAATTTGGGCTATGCCAATTTCATTATGTTGAAAGGGGGAGCACAGGCACTTTATCACTGGTTAATAGGGGTATAGTGCACCGAGTTCTACCAATGGCAAAAACAGTCAACACTAACATCTGGAGGTACATCATGCAAAAGACAAATTTTGAAAAGCTTCAACCTACCATTAATATTTTGTATATATTTTGCTTGAGTGTCAAATTAATTATTTCAAAGTGTTAGCAATCACTTATGGCAGGATATCTAGCATGTAGTAGTTATTAGGAGAGGGTCCACAGAAGTCAAAATGTTTAAAAAAGCATGCTCTTGGTGTATCTTTAACCCCTTCAGTGCCCGCCCCTTTCCCCGCCCTGTGCCGGCCGTTTCATTAGCGGGCGGGGTTTGTGACGAGCTGGTCTCGTCATGGGCACAGCGCAACCGCGGCCCATGACGAGACCAGCTCGTCACGGGCATTGAAGAGGTTAATATGTACTTATCACACGTTTAGCCTTACGGTACTGAATGGAAGATTCCTGACCGATAAACCAATGTTACCCTCTAATTCATCCTGTAGTATACATACAGGGGCTTATTTACAAGCCCTTTGCGCCATGTTTGCGTCCTTTTTAACATGGGAAAAGTGACGCAAAAGTGGCACAAGGGGCTTGTAAATTTGCCCCGCAGTGTTAGGTTATATAATGGTTAATCTTTCCTTTTTCACTTAGTTAGTAAGTTTAAAAATGATAAAGCAATCTGAAATCGAGCATATTCTCCAAATATTCTCAGTTGACATGCCAAATGCATCTGTGGTACTGGAAACTCAGCCACTTGCTAATTTGCTTGCTGAAAAATTAGGAAGAATGACATGGTTTGAAAACACTGATATGTTTTCATGTTTTTTTTTACTATGCAAACAAATTACATTAACCTAATGTGGACATGACGACTTGAGTGACACAATCAGATTAAGAAATGGAAAACAGTAACAGGTTTATTGACAGACAATTTTCATACTGGTCCATGCAGAGGTGGAGAACCCCGATGCTTAACTTAATTAAACTTGGTTCTCACTTTCACTTTGAACCAAAAAGAAACCGATAAATAAAGAACCCCGAACCTTAAATAGATTACCTTACAAACTAAAGCAGATAACCAAAGCAGAGGGATTTGATAAAAGTCTATAAAAGCGAAATTTTATATCCCCAAAAGAGCCTGCAGTGAAATATTACGGACAACTATTTAAGATCTCTGGCAACAATTTCGAAAAATAGTTCAGGTTATTTGAAAATACGTTGAAAGAAGACGAGTCTGTGAGCTGCACATGTTCTAATTCTTTCTCCACTGAACTTTGGTAATGTGGTTCTAGCAGGGGTTCTTATGCTTCTAAAGAAACCAGACTGCTTTCCACTGCCAAAAATTGTGGCCACCTTTCCCCATTGCCCTCTGAATTGCACTGGCTTCCTATTGAGGCCAGAATCAAATTCAAAGCGCTCCATTTGTTCAAAGTATTCAAGATCTAAGGAGGAAGAATGAATCTTACAAGCAAGGAAAACCTTCTTCTATAAACACCCTCTGCATTCTTTGCAGCATTCTTTCTCAGGTGTGGGCCATCTTTCTTTATTCTTCCCATTTCTACCCTCTCTTCTTCACTTTTCTCCACCCTTGACTTTTTCACTCTTCTCTACTAAGCTTGTTCAATCCCCCTATCCCTTTTCTCTATTCCCATATGCTTCTTCTTCACACTCTAACTCCTTTCATCCCTCACATCACCTCCTTTCCCATTATTCCTTCTTGTCCATAAACTAATTATGCAGTGTATGATACATGGGATTCTGTAATCCCTGTATAAATGATCGTCTAATTTCTTTATAATTGCTGACTAGTTGCACACTTAGAAGAAGAAGAATAGCCATTTATAAAGAAAAGAGGTCCGAACTCAACTAATCTAAGGTATTACAGTCGAGTTGTGACGTCGCAATGCCTGCTGTAAGAGTCAGCTGCCAAGATGAAAGGCAGGTCAGGTCATGGAGCATAACTGAAGTAGCTGTTTATTGCAACAAAAAAGGACCTCTGCTTTTGTTTTCTTCTGCTCTTTTTTAATAGCTTGCAATGACAAGCAGAGATACGCAGAGGTAATATGTTTATCTTTTGAACTCCTTTGAAAAGCTAGAATTGTTCTGCATGCTCCTACACATTCTGAGCAACTTAAGTTTTTTTGAAAACTAACTTGTATTGAACTGTTTCTATTATCTGTTTATAACAAATATCTATCAGGTTTTTGGTGAGTTTAATTTTGCACTAAATGTTTTATTTTTATTCTTCATGTTTGCAAACATTTCATGTGAAAGTGCTATGCACCAGGGTTTTAAATGGTTTGTCGGAAAGGTGAGGTTGTGATCAGGTATTATATGGGATAAAGTAACCCCTGGAGTGCATAATAAGGCTATTGCAAATCACCTCGGAGTTCCTTATAAAGGAACTGGGCCTTCGGCCTCGTTCCGCTATATCGTTATGGAACTTTTCTGTTACTTGCAATATCCTTATAATCTACATCAGGGGGTACTTCACCTCTCCTCTGTGTTTACTAATTCCATCTTTCTTTAACGCCTTGAGTTGCATTTATTGTTTCCATGTAAACTGTATCTATACTTTTGGTGATCATTTGCTATACTAACATGTGAAATAAATGACTCCAGGCAAAGTAGAGGCACTAGACTTGTTCAATGATAGAAATATTGCTCATGTTATTATATTCTCCAGAGTAGATAGTGCATTGGGTCCCAAAAGCCTTCTCCCCAAATTAAGTAACCATGATTTTGACTTTTGGACCAGTCTTTTATGCCTATTATTTAACAGCTGCTTCCAAACTCGAGTAGTTTTGGAATCTTGGGAAGGTTTAATTCTCCAAACAATCTACAAAAAACAAACAACCACAATTTCATCTAGTTATATACTCATAGCCCTTTTAGACGCCTAAGCAAATGTTTTCACCAAAATATTGTAAGGGTGGTAGAAGAATGAACCCTCAAGCAGGTACTTGTGCTAATTAATCGAATAATATTTCTACTCTCTACAGGAAGTTTGGCTAACATTTGTGCATTAACTATAAAAGCTGACAACCTATTGCAAGTAAGTCTGTTAACTATTCGTGCTTTGTTGACCTCAAGTAGGTATTTGACAGGGTCATTAGGAGTCATTTGTGGTACAAACTAAGCAACTGTGTGTCACAAAAAACCGCAATTAGATACCCGCAAAATCAAATTGTTGTACATCTGGCCCTTAATTTTAATATTTGATTAGCTAGCCTTAGGCAACATATTGCAGCTTTAAAATCTACACTAAAATCTTTAACTTTTGATTTGATCACCGTGGCAAAAAATGCGCTCCTTATCACTATTTCTACTGCGTCGCGTTGTCAAGTCCAAATTCTTGCCACTTGTGACTTTAGGTAAATTTGTCATTTGTAAAAAATCTTCAGCAGTGTACAACATTTAGGATGTTGCATACAATACCAAGATCTACAACCTAGGCCTAGATCAACTTCGGGTTTGTTCTGACTAAACCCGTTGTCACAACAAGCTGCATTTCTTTAAATGAGCCGTTTCTAAAAAGAAGGATGCCTGTGGCTCACTAAAATGTTTAATCTGGAAGGCAACAAAGCTAAAAAAAGAGATAGTATGTCGTAACGAGGGAAGACACATGGAAACCGGAACAGGTAAGTGCTATTTACTTAAATATCATCAGCTGAGCCATCAAGGGCAAAGCAGTCGCGGCGTCGACAACCACCAACTGACCTTTGCTCTACGCTCGGTGCAGAACACTCACGCAGAGAGGTTCTGCACCGATAAACATTCTTCATAAACGCAGCATGAGCTACTACTTGGGTCTTTCCTAAAAATATAAAGAAAGAAAGAAATAGAACAGGGAAAGAGAAAAGAGAAGAAAAGAGAGGAGAGAAGCAACTATAAAGAGCCGGAGCATATAGAACAAGAAAAGTAAAACACCAGAATGTGCAATAAATACTTAATGTCAAAATACACAGTATAATAACAGTTCCTCTGAAGAAACAGACACAATTGTAGATAATCAGACTCTATAACGTGCAGGAACCTTTCTAATCCTAGAACTACATTTCAAAACAGTCTGACTGTCATGAGAGACACCACCCAGACTCTTACTGCAAGATGGTTCATCAATCACACTAGATTTCACTAAAAAACATTTGTTCCACCACTGGCCACTCGTCAGCTTCACATAATCACCCATGACTTTTACCACCTCAATAGGAGGGCCAAACTTGGAACCAGCCTTCCTCACATGAACAGGCTTCTTCACTCTTACACAATCACCAACCAACAACTCAACCACCTTGACATTCTTCCTAGAATCTGTAACGCCCTGAACGTCTCAGGATCGTTTAACAGACACGACAATGAGGACGCAACCACTTGTGAAGGGTTAGTTCTTTTAATGAAGGCAAATAAAATACAAAGAACAAACAAAAGTTATAGTCACTGGAATCCTCCAGGCTAAGTACGTTACCAGCCCACAGCACGGATGGTCCTAACCGTCCTCTGCATATACGCCGATCCCGGCGTATGCCAACAGAGGGCAGAAATGAAATGGCCGACAATGCCAATCGGTAGGCTGTGAGGGGCACGAAGAGTGTTGGGGAGAATCGAGGAGTCAGGGAAACACCCAGCCGGGGTCTCTACCTGAAGGGAGCAGCCGCTCAACCTCTTCCTCAGGCTGCACTGGGACGCGGAGTCACCTCCTGGTGATGCGTCACCGATACCCCAATCACAAGCAAGAAGACTGAACCGAGAGCAGCCGCTCGATCGATCCTGTGGACTTCCGAGTCTGTAACGCGGCAAACACCTCCTGGTGTGCGTTACAGCTGGCAGTCCCTGTGTCTCTGGTCGGGCTGGGAGTTACGACTCCAACCAGCAAAAGCGCCACTGCGCTTGGACTCAGCCGAGTCAAAAAGCGAAGCTCAATGGTTGACCGGTAGAGCTTCCGGGTCCTTCACAGGTGACGATGGGGCAAGACACGGCCCAGGGAGTAACGACTCGACCTACCTCCGTTCTTGCCTTACTGGAGCACCACTCCGGAACACTGCTCTTCACGAAGCAGGTACGTCGGTGTAAACACAATATCCGACAGCCTTGTACCTCCCGGTTCCTCCCTTTATAGGGCGTGTTTTCCTTGAGTTATGTAACAGCTCTCCTGTTTACATAAGGGCGTGTTTCCCTTGAGTTATGTAACAGCTCTCCTGTTTACATAAGGGCGTGTTTCCCTTGAGTTATGTAACAGCTCTCCTGTTTACATAAGGGCGTGTTTCCCTTGAGTTATCTAACAGCTCTCCTGTTTACATAAGGGCGTGTTTCCCTTGAGTTATGTAACAGCTCTCCTGTTTACATAAGGGCGTGTTTCCCTTGTATGACAGGAATTCTTGACAGTACATCCTCCCTCTCAGCGGCTCCCCACGGGTCCAGCGCTGGCAGGAAAACGCCGATGGAACAAGGAGACCAAGCGCGGAGCATGAACCCCTTCAGCCGGTTCCCATGAATGCTCCTCCGGGCCATAGCCTTTCCACGCAACCAGGTACCACAGCTTCCCCCTGCGCCATTTGGATGCCCGTATGCCCGACACTTCATACTCCACCTCCGACTCCACGCATACCGGCCTAGGTGTCCCAGACGGCTTGGAGGGTGCTGGTTTGAGCAATGATACATGAAAGACAGGGTGTATCCGCAATGACTGGGGCAAGCACACCTTCACGTTCACGGGACCCATACACCTGGTAATTCGATAGGGGCCCATGTACTTGGGATGGAACACACTGTTCTTTCGAAACCTCATGTTTCTTGTGGATATCCAGACGTAGTCTCCAGTGCGGTACAGTGGCCCGGGCCTTCTCTTCCTATCTGCCGCAGCCTTGTATCTTCTCTTGGCCTCTATTACGACAGCCCTTGAGCGCATCAACGTGTCTTTTATGTGTGCCACCCTGTCCGCTGTGGCGGGAATCCTGTCCTCTCTGAACGGATGTAGAAATGGCAAGAACCTGGGATGTTGGCCATAGTTGCTATAGAACGGAGATGACTGTGTGGAGCTGTGAGTGGCGTTGTTATAGGCTATCTCTGCAACCCATTGCAAGTCGACCCATTCTTCCCTGCCCTGGTCCACAAAACATCGCAGATACTGTTTGAGCGTTTGGTTCAGGCGCTCGGTTTGGCCGTCCGTTTGAGGGTGGTAGCTGGTGGACAGGGCGGTCTTAACATGCAGCGCAGTGCACCAAGTCTTCCAGAATTGCGCAGTAAACTGCGACCCCCGGTCCGACACGATCACCCCAGGTAATCCATGCAGTCGTACCACATTCTTTAGGAGTAGTGACGCCAATTCCCCGGCCGTAGGGACTCTCTTGCAGGGGATGAAGTGCCCCATTTTCGTCAAGTAATCCACCACCACCAGTATTGCCGTCATCCCCTGGTCTACCGGTAGGCCCACCACGAAGTCCAGTGATATGCTATCCCATGGTCTATCCGGGGTCGGAAGTGGATGTAAGAGCCCTTGGGTTCGGCCATGGTCGGCCTTCATGGTAGCACACGTAGGACACTCCTGTCCCCACCTCCTGACATCCACTCTCATGGTTGGCCACCAGAAATGCCGTCCCATGCTAGCCACCGTTTTTTCAAAGCCCAAATGACCTGCGCATGGAGAGTCATGGCACCAGATGAATGCTTGTTTCCTTAGCCTAGGCGTGGGTATCAATAGGCACCTGCCCTTCAGGGGTATCCCGTCCTTCAGCTGCCATTCTCTGTGACTGAGGAGCCACCTCCGCCATGCGAATGACCTGATCGCTCTCTTTATTCCCCTCAGGAAAGTATCCGGTTGGATAACCCCCAATACCATCCTCGGGGAAATGATGGAACGCTCGGTTGCAGGCAATGGTTCCTTAACTGCAGATTGACGGGACAGGGCGTCCGCCTTCCGGTTTTCCGTCCCCGGCCGATATGTGATGCGGAAGTTGAACCCCGCAAAGAAGATCATCCACCGCAGCTGCCTGGGAGAAAGGTGTCTGGTGGCCGTCATGAAATGTAGGTTCCGATGGTCCGTGTACACCGATACCACATGTCTTGCCCCCATCAACCAATGCCTCCATTCGGTGAAGGCGTCCTTGATTGCGAGAAGCTCCTTCTCCGCAATATGGTAGTTGCGTTCGGCGTCGTTGAGTTTGCGGGACATGTACGCAACGGGATGAAGCACCCCTGTGTCGTGGTTGCGTTGGGACAAGATAGCCCCCAGCGCCACATCCGACGCGTCCGCTTCCACCACGTAGGGGAGATCCGGATCGGGGTGAGCCAACACCGGCGCCTTACCAAAGGCGCTTTTCAGGGCCTCAAAGGCTTTGTTCGCTTCAGGGGACCAGACAAACTCCTTGGACTTCCTCAGTAGCTGTGTGATTGGGGCCACCACTCCTGAAAATCCATCTATAAACCGCCTGTAAAAGTTGGCGAAGCCAATGAAACTTTGGACGTCCTTCACGCTTTGGGGCACCGGCCATTCTTTCACCGCCTTGATCTTTCGTTCTGCCATCTCCTGTCCCTCGGGACTCAGCATCACTCCGAGGAATTCCACGGATGTGACGTGGAAGTCACACTTGCTGAGTTTACAAAACAGCATGTTTTCCCTCAGCTTTTGGAGCACAGCTTTGACGTGGTGTACGTGCTCCTCCACACTGGACGAATAGATGAGGATGTCGTCGATATATACGACCACGTAGATATCCAACTCCTCTCTGAATACCTCATTCAAAAAGTACTGAAAGGCTGCCGGGGCGTTGCACAGACCGAACGGCATGACGAGGTACTCAAAAAGGCCGAACCTGGTCTTAAAGGCGGTCTTCCACTCGTCTCCGTCCCTCATGCGCACCAGATGGTATGCCCCTTTCAAATCCAACTTGGTGTAGATACGAGCTTTCTTGACCTGTTCCAGAAGTACACTGATGAGAGGCAAGGGGTACCGATTTTTTATGGTTATCGCATTCAATGCCCTAAAGTCCACACAGGCTCTCAGCTCCCCATTAGCCTTCGGGATGAAGAAGAGCGGCGAGGCGGCCGGAGACTTGGACGGGCGGATGAATCCTAGCTTGAGGAGTTTATCCAGGTACCCCCGGAGATGCACGTTTTCAGGCTCCGTCAGGGCATACAGCCTGCCGCTGGGAACGCTGGCCCCTGGCACCAGGTCGATCTGGCAGTCAAACTGTCTATGTGGTGGTAGCACTTCCGCCTTCACCTCATCAAATACATCCTCAAAACTGTGATAAGCCTGGGGGAGAGCCACATCTTTTTCTGCCGCTGTAGCCACCGTCTGACTCCCGCTCTCATCTGCGTCAAGGGATTCCGTTCTTATTCCACAATGCAGGATGCAATACGGTGACGTCATTTCGATGCGATGTGTTGGCCAATCCACAAAGGGGTTGTGTTTCTGTAGCCACGGCAATCCCAATATGACGCCATATTGGGGCGCTCGGATGATGTTAAAATCGATTTGTTCCAAATGGTTCCTCCCATATCTCATCGGAAGGACCCCCGTGTGCTGTCCGATGGGCCCCGTCACCAATCGCCTTCCGTCTACCGCATAGACGTCTTCGGGTACTGCTTTGGGAAGAAGCACTAGCCCTAGCCTGCATGCCTCGTTGTGGTCCATAAACATGCCAGTGGCCCCTGAATCCACCATGGCCACAACGGGTATCCACTGGTCATGCACTCCCACGTGCACCGTGATAAACAGGTGTCGTTGTCCCTTAGTGACCGAGTTGGAAAGTGAAGGGATGGATGAGTGACTCCGAGATGCCCCTTCTCTGGTCTTGGAGTCCTCTAGTTTTCCGCCGGTATGTCCACCACGGCTGTTACTGACCGGTTGGCCCGATAACGTGACGTCTTCGGTTTGGCAGGGCATTCACGTACGTAGTGGCCTTTTTTGCCACAATATAGGCACAATCCTTGTTTACGGCGTGACTCTTTCTCCGTGGCTGTGAGGCTCGCTCGTATTGCGCTGATGTCCATGGGTTCTCCCTTGGATGCGGTGGAAGTTTCAGGACTTCCCACCGTCACATAGGATGGAAGGGATTTTCCTTTTCTCCAATCATCCCCCTTTCTTTCACTTAGCCTATGTTCCAGCCGTAATACCAGGTTGATAAGGCCCTCACATGTCTTGGGTTGAGGGTCAATATGAGCCACGGCGTCCTTGAGCTCATCGCACAGCCCTTGATGGAAGAGCGCCGTCTGTTTAGCAACAGGCCACTTGGTTTCCGCAACCAGCCTTCGGAACGCGTTGAGATACTGCACCAGGTCGTTGGATCCCTGTCTCAACTCAAGCATTTCACGGTCCGCCGTGTACGAGTCAGCCCTTCTGTCGAATACCTTCAGGAATTCCTCGCGTAAAGCACCCCAATCACATAAGAGGGGGTCGTCCCTGCTCACCAGAGGTACGACCCATTGTGCCGCGTTTCCAGCCAAATAGGATATAAGGAAAGCCACACGAGCCTGACTCGTGGGGAACGCCTTTGGTTTGCACGATAAATGTAGCGCCACTTGTGTGAGGAATACCTGCACTGTGTTAGGATCCCCACTGTACCTCTCTGGTGTTGCCAAGGGGATGGCTACCGGCATTTCCACTACTACCGCAGGGGTCTGGTTCGTGAGGGAGGTGCTGGGCGTGAGCGGGTCCAATTAGATAGCATCCAGTCTGGCTTTTACATCGGCTGTTTCTTGCCTAGAGGCAGCCACTTCAACTTGCATGGCCGCTAAAGCAGCCAGCACATCATCAAGTGTTGCCATGTCTGTTATCGACCGGGAGACTGTTAGTGTTATTAAGGTCGGATATTTTGTAACGCCCTGAACGTCTCAGGATCGGTTAACAGACACGACAATGAGGACGCAACCACTTGTGAAGGGTTAGTTCTTTTAATGAAGGCAAATAAAATACAAAGAACAAACAAAAGTTATAGTCACTGGAATCCTCCAGGCTAAGTACGTTACCAGCCCACAGCACGGATGGTCCTAACCGTCCTCTGCATATACGCCGATCCCGGCGTATGCCAACAGAGGGCAGAAATGAAATGGCCGACAATGCCAATCGGTAGGCTGTGAGGGGCACGAAGAGTGTTGGGGAGAATCGAGGAGTCAGGGAAACACCCAGCCGGGGTCTCTACCTGAAGGGAGCAGCCGCTCAACCTCTTCCTCAGGCTGCACTGGGACGCGGAGTCACCTCCTGGTGATGCGTCACCGATACCCCAATCACAAGCAAGAAGACTGAACCGAGAGCAGCCGCTCGATCGATCCTGTGGACTTCCGAGTCTGTAACGCGGCAAACACCTCCTGGTGTGCGTTACAGCTGGCAGTCCCTGTGTCTCTGGTCGGGCTGGGAGTTACGACTCCAACCAGCAAAAGCGCCACTGCGCTTGGACTCAGCCGAGTCAAAAAGCGAAGCTCAATGGTTGACCGGTAGAGCTTCCGGGTCCTTCACAGGTGACGATGGGGCAAGACACGGCCCAGGGAGTAACGACTCGACCTACCTCCGTTCTTGCCTTACTGGAGCACCACTCCGGAACACTGCTCTTCACGAAGCAGGTACGTCGGTGTAAACACAATATCCGACAGCCTTGTACCTCCCGGTTCCTCCCTTTATAGGGCGTGTTTTCCTTGAGTTATGTAACAGCTCTCCTGTTTACATAAGGGCGTGTTTCCCTTGAGTTATGTAACAGCTCTCCTGTTTACATAAGGGCGTGTTTCCCTTGAGTTATGTAACAGCTCTCCTGTTTACATAAGGGCGTGTTTCCCTTGAGTTATGTAACAGCTCTCCTGTTTACATAAGGGCGTGTTTCCCTTGAGTTATGTAACAGCTCTCCTGTTTACATAAGGGCGTGTTTCCCTTGTATGACAGGAATTCTTGACAGAATCATAGTACTTCTTTTGCTTTTCCTGAGTAAGACTCACTCGTTTATGAACACAAGCATCAGACCACTGTCCACCTTTGATCCATTTATTCATCCAACCAGGAGAGAAGGAAGTGGTGGCTCTACGTCCACGCAGCAACTCAAAAGGTGACACACCTGTAGAAGAATGTGGAGTGGTGCGATAGAACCAAAGCATACTTCTAACTGAATTGGCAACAACACACTTGTTGGACAAAGCCCACTGTATACATTCACCCAACACCCTGTTCATACGTTCTACAAGATCATTGGTCTGTGGGTGATAAAGGGAACTCTTGAGATGTTTGATACCACTAGAAAGAAGAAAGTCCTCAACTTCACAAGGAACAAATTGAGTCCCATTGTCGGTCACAAGACACTCAGGAAAACCTTCATTCAAAAATCATCTTTCAAAAATTCAACAACAACCTTCGATGTCACCTCTTTTACAAATCTGACTTCCGGCCACTTAGAATAGTAGTCCATCATGACTAAAGCAAACCTTGAGGATGGATCAAGCGCATGGAAAGGACCAAAAATACCAAGCCCCAACTTCACCCATGGTGCAGAAGTCAATTCTATATGAAAGAGCAGTAGTGCGCATATTTGCAGTTTTATCACAGCTGGACAAAACTACACAAGACATGACCAATTCATCTACCTCCTTGTCCGTTGCAGGCCACCAAAATGAAAGCCTGACCCTTTTTTTTGTCATAGTAGCTCCCAGATGTCCTTCATGACCACGGACAATAATATCAGATCTGCAACAAACAGGAGCAACCAATTTATCACCCCTAAGCAACAAACCATCCTCAATAGACAATTAGTCTGCAACTTGTATAAACGTTTTCAATTCAAAACTGAGGTTCCTCTCCTTGGGCCAACCTGTCTGCCCATACTTCATGACAGTCAACAAAGACAAATATTTAGTAAGGGCACAACGCCACTCATTCTCAGTGATAGCACACACCTGAGGGATGTCAATAGAAGCAACAATAAATTGTTCCTTGTCCTCTTCATCAAGGACATACTTATCTTCCACAGTGTTGGAAGAACGAAAAAGATAATCAGCACACCCATTCTTGTTTCTGGGAGTGTACACAGGTGAAAAATCGAACTGGAGCAATTTAGAGGACAATCTAGCCATGCGGGGAGTAAAACCTCTGACGTTTTTCCCACTCAAGATAAAAACCAATGGCTTGTGGTCAGTCTGGAGACAAAGCTTTCTTCCCCAAATAAAATTACGAAACTTCATCACTGCCCACCAACAAGCTAACGATTCTTTCTCTATGACAGAGTACTTCTTTTCAGTAGGAGAAATAACTCTGGAAGCAAATCCAATGGTTCTGACTTCATTATCTTTAGTTTGACTCAACATAGCCCCCACACCTACATTACTCGCATCCACAGTCACTGTGCAAGGAAGATCTGGATCGTAATGTTTCAACACTTTAGGTGCGATAAGCTGTTTCTTGACCCACTCAAACACAGACTGACACTCAGAAGTCCACTCAAATGGAAATCCTTTCATAAGCATTTGAGAAAGGGGCCTCAATTTGGTTGCAAAATCCTGAATAAAACGGGAATAGAATTCACAAAGCCCTAAAAAGGACTTGAGGGTAGCCTTATCAGAGGGTGCTTTTGATTTAACTATATAATCTACCAAACTAGATTTGGGATGAATGCCTTGCCCTGAGATTAAGTGCCCCAAATAGTCAACCTCTTCTGTGAGAGAAACACACTTGCCCCAGCATAATACCACCCCTCCGTCTGAAATCTAGACAGCATTTCTTGAAGTATAGCATCATGGGTAGCCCTTTCGGGTGCAAAAACTAAAACATCATGTTGGAAAACAGATGATCCATCAATCCCTTTTGTGAAACATTTTGCATTTTTGAGACCTGCTAGAAGTTCATTAATGTTCGGAAGAGGATGGGAATCCACCCAAATTTTCTTGTTAAGACAACAGACAACAGAGATCAACACACACCCTCAATTCCCCTTTCTGTTTCTTGGCAACAACTAAGGGAGAGCACAACAAAGAAGAGTTAATTGGTTCAATAATCCCCTTTGCACACAAGGACTTCAGTTCATTCTCTAAATCTCGCCTAATACTAAAAGGGACATTCCTAAATTTGTGTTTAATAGGTCTCGCACCATCCTACACTATGATTTCATGTTCGTAGTCACTAATTTTCCCTAATTCTCAGGAGAAAATGTGAGGAAATGTGTTAATGATTTCTTCACGATCCAATTTGTCTCTTACAACAGCATTAGCAACTTGTTCACTGGGTCTAAGTACCATTCCAAAAAGACCCTGGTGAAACCAGACGCGAATGTTTAATCCCTTGTGTGTGACATAAACTTTTCCAGAAATTTTCCTCCCTTTAAACTGCATGATATCCTCGATGTAACCAGAAAGATTGATTTCCCTTCCTTCATACGAAATGGCTTTACGATCAGGAGGCAACAAAGATCTAGTAGAGCAAGTTTTGTCAAAAAGTTCCTAAGTAATAATTGAAATTCTCGCACCGGAGTCTACTAAAAGTTTCAAGACTTTTTCCCCCACTATTATATCAACATAAGGATCGACGCAAAGTTTCGGATTTCCGACCTTGACTACTTCATCTTGCACAACTGAAATCATGTCTCTAAGATCTTTAGTGACAGATTCTTCGCCCTCTTCATACACATTTTCATCCTGAAACACATTTTATTGAAGAGATTTGTTTTCCCTTATTAGTTTGACAAACCTTAGCAAAATGTCCTGGTGTGTTGGAAATCCTACAGGTGACAAACCTTGCCAGACATTTGTTACCTTTAAAATGAGCCCTGTATCCACATCTAGAGCAAATATTTTGTTGGTTGAAAAAAGAATTCTTTTTTTTCACCAGCACTGACTGTGACCTGTCACCTTGTTTAATATCTTTAGAATCTTTAATCTTGACTGCAGAAACTGCTTCGCTATGTTTCAGCTCTAACTCCTTAGCAGATATTTGAGACGTCTCAATGCTTTTCACTAATTTAATAGTTTCTTACAAAGTCGGGTTACCCATTGAGAGAAGTTTTTGTTTGAGCATCTTGTCTGTGCAGTGACAAATAAAATGATTGCATACTAGCTGGTCCACAAAATTCTCAAATTGACACTCAGAAACTAACCTTCTCAAAGCTGTTATGTAAGTGTCAATATCTTAGCCACTGTTTTGGACTCTCAAAAAAAACTTGTGACACAAAACAACTAAACTAGGCTGGACATCAAACCTAGTTTGTAACCTTTTAACAGTATCTTGGTACTCATCGAGGGTCTCATCACCCACCAGAACAGGTGGAGGAAGATGTTTCAAACTTTCCCTTCCCTCAAACACTAAGGAATGAAGCAAAAGGTATTTCCTTCTCTCAGTTCTAAATCTTATTGCACCAATAGCACCAAGGTACATCTCGAACCCGTCAAACCACTGCTTCCATTTAATTGGAGGTTTACCTGCAGTTTCTGAAAAAGGTGGAGGTGGGGATACCATCTGTATGTTGATAACAAAAAAACAGCAAAACTCTTTACAAAAATGTGTGAAAGTAGTAGAAAATAAGACAAGTTAACATGTGGTTAAATCTTCTTTCATTATGTCATCCAATACTTTGTAATTTTTTTTTGTATTCCACTGCAATTGTCAAAATAAGTTCTGTGCTTCCCACAGAATTTGTCTGTACAGAATGAGAGTTTAAGAATCCCTTTGTGAAACACCTCCTCTCTGTATTTTTTTTAAATTAGCCTTTGTGACGTGCACTCCAGCAGATAAAAAAAACAGGGAATCTGCCTTTCACGCATCACAATAGAGACTGTACGTGTCTCTTGTTGCCTCTGTAACCATGGAGACACCAGATCACAATAGAGACTGTCCACGTCTCTGTGAGCTTTGCCAACAACGAATCAACAACTTTGTTTAAACAAGGATCCTTTAAGCTCACCGTGATCACGTCACCATGCGTCACCACGTCGCCATCAACTTTTACACCGTGGGTGAAACGCAAATCAGCTCATACGTTTCACTTCTTCATCACCACGCAGATGTCTTTCACCACTGCCCAGGATACTCCGATCCTTCAAACCGGCAGAGATTTTGACAATCCAGCAGGCACGTAGGTCCGGGTTGATGGCCAGCACTCGTCGTAACGAGGGAAGACACATGGAAGCCGGAACAGATAAGTGCTATTTATTTAAATATCATCAGCTGAGCCATCACGAGCAAAGCAGTTGCATCATCGACAACCACCAACTGGTCTTTGCTCAAGTGCTTGGAGCAGAACACTCACGCAGTGAGGTTCTGCACCGATAAACATTCTTAATAAACACAGCATGATCTACTACATAGTACTATCAATCCATGGACATCGCTCTTACAGGGAGCTCTATTATATCTAATAAACTGTTTAAAACATAGTTAACAAATCACTTCAATGTTTAGTCTACTGGTATCCCTGAGTAACCGCTCTCATTGTTGTACGTCATCAATTCCTTTACTTATGGTCCTAGGCAATCATAACTAGGAGCTAGCTTTCCACTTAACTTCAAGTCACAAGTAATAGAATTTTGATGCGGTTTGTTACCTTCACTGGACGTTATATCTTGCTGAGTTGTATTAAGTGTGCCTCCAAACTGTGGCCACTGTTGTTATAAAATTAAACTAAATCACACTTTCTATGTGCCTGTCCAGTTTTTTTATCACATCACAAAAAATGGCTTTGTGATACCCTCAATAAACTTGGCATTTAAATTTGTGGACACATTTTGATTTGGTGTCTCAAAGGCACCAATTTGCCATTGTAGTCCAGGTGCACACTGCGACTAACGCTATTTTATTTTTTGTAGTTACTTAGGACCAGTGTGGTATCAGACTCTGTGTTTGCATGTGAAAAGTATTCCATTAGCTTGGGATTGTCTGTTCTTTCATATTTCATTTGCTGTAATTTATTGATGTTTTTAAGTTAGCAACGGTTTAATTAACTGAACTAATAAAGCATTTATTCATTTGCCCTATATTGTTAAAGAAATGACAAAAGGTTGCCTAGAATCCATGTGTCTCAACCTGAAGGTCATTATGTGCACAAGTAAAAGGTCATAGACAGTGCTCCAACTGAAAACTAAATAGTGGCAAATACTGGTCAAGCAATAAGTCATGCAAAGACAGGCTGCACAGAAAGGATACCAAGCTAGTTCTTCAGGCATAGAGTAACTTGAACAGAAACCTCTCTGCCTCTGTATACTGTGAAAGGTGTGGCAGCCATGTACATGTGTTTGCTTTCTCTGGACCCAGTGTACAAACTGTGATTTTCACCATTCTAAATGTGTGACCCTTAGGCTGGCACTGTGGCTCGCACCTTGAAATGCTGCCCACCCATCTACTTTGTGTTCACCCTCCTAGTGCTGCTAAGAGAATGCTACGGGGTCAGTGGTGTAATAGCCAAAATAAGGGTGTCATTGAACCATGCAAGGAAGGAAAATGCCCCCTCTCCTTTCCTGCTTTTGCAAAATAAGTAAAATACAACTAGGATTCGGGTTCCGTGGACCCCTAAGGTCCCTGGGCCCTGGTGCCGCTGTACCTGCTACACCATTGATAGCTACACCAATGTTAAGCTCTATTTTAAGACTCAGCTCTTATATAAGAAAATGTCACTTGTAGGTCTACAATTTTCAAAAAATAAAATGAGTCTCAAATGAACAGACTGCCTCTCTTGACCACAATATTTGTTAGCATATAGTTTTTACAAGATATAATAGAGTCTGTTTCCTGAACTCATTGTCGCTAATATAGGTTAGTTATAATCATAATTAGATTTTGCTACAAGAGTAGCAGCCAAACTCCTCCAGAACTCACTTACACTTGAGCTGCCAGTGTTTCCCCTGAGTGGCAGTGCCTCACTGCTCGTACTTGTCTATGACTGAGCTACTTTCCAATTTGATGACTGATGCTTCAGCCATCCACTTACAAGGCAGCTAAGTGTTATGTTGTTGTTAGATCGTGCCAGTTTATGACCTCACAGTGTTCCAATGCTTGAGTTCCTCGAGCTGTGGAATCCTGAGGTATCATGAGAAGACAGAGCATCATTGAATGAGGTGTGTACTGCTTGTTCTCCTCAAAGCTGTACTTGAGTTCAAGATTAAATTGAAGGCAATTGAAACTACCTTTGCCTCCTGTGTCTTCATCACAACACTGGCGACGAGCAACTTGAAATCTGTGAACCCACATGTTTGGGACATCAGTCTTTATTCGGGACAGCATGAGGCTACAAATGTTGTTCTAAATTGGACCTTACTGCCGTAAGAGATGTACTACTATGCGTGATTATGGAGGTTTTCACCCTGGATGCTGCTGGTATTTTATGCCTTGAAGATCGTCATAAGGTTGCTTCCTTTTTAGTTAAGTTACCGTTGGCAGCTGGTGGAGTGCGTTTTGAATGTGTGCGTGGCTCCTACCTTGACACTGCGCACGGCACCTGTCCCTGCAATCCTCCTGTGAGGTCTTCTGGTATCATGCAATCTCTACGTCTTCCTCCAGCTCTAACGTTGCATACTGCTGAGACGTTTACACGCTGCACACGTAACGTCTTCCACGTAGCGGCTATTTTGGTTATGATCTGAAGCTACAGCCTGTTTACTTCAGTCTTCAAACGTGCAGCAGTGACATACGCTGCGGAAGCAATGTCATCCATGCAGCGGCCATCTCTTACCGCTTACAAGAAGAGATACCACCAGGTATCTCTTCTTGTAAGCAGCAGACACCTCACGGCCTTTGTCACTCCCATCAGCAAACGTGTTCTATTTGGATTGTCATCTGCCGCTGCCATGTTTCAGAGACTCATGCACCTTATTTTCAAGGACATGAAGAATTTTGTATTCTTCCAAGACGATATCCTTGTCAGGGGTTCAGATAGGTCTGAACATGATAGAGTCTTAATTAAAGTGCTACAAATTCTGGAACAAAATGGCCTAGAGGAATCTAAGTGCAAATTAGCAAAGAAATGTGTAACATATCTTGGCCATGAAATCAGCTCAGCTGGTATTTGTCCAAAATCTGAGTTGGTGGATGCTATTAGGGAAGAACCCGTTCCGCAGAATAAAAAAGAAGTTAGTCCTTTCTATTAGTGCCCGAGTTCTATTCGAAATTTGTGCACAATTTCTCTGGTAAGATGTACTGTATTAGGCAACTGCTGAAGGAGGGTTGTAAATTTTCTTGGTCTGAAGAATGTCAAACATGTTTTGAATGTTACAGGAATTATGTACTTTCTGCTCCTGCACTTAAGGGATTTCTACCTGGTCTCAGAAGTTTTATCACAACTGATGCCAGTGGGAAAAGCAGTTTTACCTCAAATGTAAGAGATCAGTAAAGAATGTATGTGGTGTTTGCTTCCAGAGCCCTCACCTGCACAGAAGAGAAATAGTCAGTTATTGAGAGGAAGGCATTAGGATGTATTTGGGCCTTAGAACATTCCAGACAATACATCTGGGGCACGTGTGTTACAGACACAGTAAGAACTGCTCATAAACCTTTTACGAAGGTACTCACTTGTCTGTACAACTTCTAGATTTTGTGTATGAGATTATTTATTGTCCTGGTGTTTGCAACAGAATTGCCGGTTTTCTCAGTAGATGTCCTTTACCTGTCACTGGTGATATAAAAAACGAATGGGATGATTGGTTGGTTGCAACAATTTTTGGTGATGAATTACACAGGATTTCCCATGATGAGTGGTCCCAGGGATTGCTGTATGACACAAATCTGGTGTCAGTTGTTTAATATGTTTGCGATGGTTGGCCTGAGAAGGCACAATTGAGAAATGAGTTACTGGCCTTTTGGGAAGTTAGGAATGATTTATCTGTTGCGGATGGTCTTTTACTTAGAAGTGGGTGGTTAATTCCTCCACTGGAATTTCAGAACAGAATCATCAACTTATGTCATGAAGGTCATCTTGGCATTGTAAAGTGTAGGTTCCAGAGTTAAGCAATCTTAGAGGTGGACTGGGTTTGACAAAGATGTTGAGAGAGTTATAAGAAATTGTGTGCAATGTACCAATTCTGACAAGAGCTTAGTCACCCACAGACCTCCTTTGCATCCTATTGTTATCCTAGACATGTCTTGGGAGAGAGTTGGTATCAATATTTTTGGCCCTGTGAGTGATTTTGTTGTTCAGCAAAAATACATTTTGGTTTTAGTTGATCACTTTTCTAAGTGGCCGGAAATCAAAGTTGTTGATAAAGCAGACTCTGAATCTGTACTGTTTTTTTTAGCAGATGTTTTCAGTCGTGAGGGTTTACCCAAGGTTATCATTTCTGATAATGGAGGACAAAATGTTAGTGATGTGTTTAAGAAATTCATTAAGGAAGCTGGCAGTACTCAAAGGACTACTTCTCTGTACCATCCAGAGGGAAATGGTAACATCAAATGTTTTAACAGGGTTATTAAGGGAATCATTGAACTTTCTTTTAGCAATCGTTTAGAATGGGAGGATGAATTGAGCAAAACTCTATGTGCCTACAGAGTGAATCCACAGGACATTCTCTATTTTAAATAATGAGAGGAAGGTCTCCATGCACCAAGGACAACATGGGGTGGTTAAGGAGTTTTAGTTCTGTTTCATGGTCTGCCAAGAAAATAAAAGTTTCCCTAGAAGCTGTTCAATCCAAGTATAGAGACAAGTATAATCAGTCAGATGGGACCAAAAAGGCGCACCTTTGTGTTGGTGACACAGTCAAAGTAAAGAAAGGTAGGCTAACACGCAAAGGGGATAGTAGGTTTTCTGTTCCTCTCAAAGTTGTCAAAGTTATGTGCAATTCTGCTTTGCTCAGTGATGGCAAAGTATAGCATGCCAATAGAATTGCTATTTTTAGAGGCAGGGATACTGTTGAGTGTGTGGAAAGTTCTAGGCATGATACACAAATTGAAACTCATCCAATGAAGTGTGATTGGATTGAGGATTGTTCCTCTTCTGATGCTGCCTTTTGTCCCAAATCATCTTTGGCTACAAAGGATGGCGGTGTTTCCACTCAGTCATATCCTAGTGATTCATCCCACGGGTTTTTCACTCATGCTAAACATGTTTCTTCCAAGTTTACATCTGTTGGTGGTTCTGATTCTAATGTTCGAGAGAGAGTTGTGTGGAAAACTGTAGCAACTCTAAAGGTGACGAGATCACTAAGGATTATATTGAAACAAAAGATGTGGTGTTTACTAGAGCCGGTAGAGCTTGTGCCAAACCAAAGCATTTGAAGGAATATGTCACACACATTTGTCGTCTTTAATTTTACTGTTCTTATTTTACATTTGGTGCTATGTCATTTATGATATTTGATATCTGTTTTTCTCTTGTTTTTTTTACCCCTCTGCTTTCCCTAATCTTTCTTCTGTATTTGTGTTTTGTGGGAAAGGGGAAGTGTTATGTTGTTGCTAGCTTGTGCTAGCTTATCACCGCACAGTGTTCCAATGCTTGAGTTCCTCGAGCTATGGAATCCTGAGGGATCATGAGAAGACAGAGCATCATTGGATGAGAAGTGTCCTGCTTGTTCTCCTCAATGCTGTACTTGAGTCCAAGATGAAATTGAAGACAATTGAAACTACCCTTACCGCCTGTGTCTTCATCAAAACACAAAGCTCCCTGCAAGTTGCAGGCGGGTTCAAACGGACAGCCTCGGAAATTTGGAATACATTACTGCATCTCAGTGTCACACTCATCATTACACTAATTCTGGGAAGAGCAGACACAGGTTCAGACTCCAGACAGGTATTGGCAAAAACTCCTAACGGTCGGCAGTTAAATAATGTGAAGTTGGGGGAGAGCACGCAGAGCCCCCTCCCAACTCTTGCCCCCGGTTCCACTGCACTCTTAATACCTGTGCCTCTGACACACACATGCACACCATTTTAATTTATTTTGATGCGTCCAATATTTCAACAGCTGTCCAATCCGCCATTTACTTATTTTCCTAGAGAATGCAGATTACAATTCCCTCATACGTGACCACTGTTCTGTGTGACCTGCAGAGAGGCCAAGGATTGGATGAGTATGTTCTGAACACATTATGACCTATTGTCAGACCCTGTGAGTAACTCGTACTTCCTTCAACGTCAACCTCAGAGCTCTAACTTGTGCACCGACATGAACACCAATCCACAAACTAAATCCACCCAGGCACCTTGAGGCGATCTGTAGGCACTATAGAAAAGCGATTGCTGGATGGAAAATGAAACATCAGGAACAGCAAAAAATCTTAGGGAAATCAAGATGATTTAAAGCATTTGAATTGTAATCAGGGATTGCATCACTGGAAAGGATTAGCTCTTGATTGGTTTTTACACACATTTTTCAAGAAAACAATGGGTGTTCTCTCTTGAAAAGTTAAGGACATGAATATTAGGCCAAGAAAGGACCCATTTCAAAGTCAATTTTTAAATACTGCCAGTAATGGACATTGAGAAGACTATTGTCATTGAAAGCTCTGCCCCTGTGACCTAATTGTGGATGTAGCTGGCCATGCTGGCTAGCCAACCTTCATGCTTGATAGAGTTGCACTGTTTTTTGATCAAACCTAGCAGACAGCAGAAGCTGTCTGGCTGCTAGAGACATATTGTGGGCTTACCAAGATTATAGATGGGCTTGAAGCCCATTGCTTACCATTGTTTGGCTTCAATCTCGCTTTTATTTGCCTGTTTCTTATTCAATACGTTGCACTGTCCTGGCTAATTGCCAATTTACCTGTGTCCTTCCACTACGCTTTCTTGGTGCTTTTGAGCTATCTACCTAGTTTGGCTCTGTTCTCCTCTCTGATTGCTCTCTGCCATCTCCTCACCCACTCAATGATTTTCTCGCCCATGTGTGCTTCTCCAAGTTGCTTTCTCGCTTGTGATCTCCTCTCCCTAGCTCAACAATGCTCTCTTTCTCACCAAATGCTTTTCTCCCACTAGCAGTTCACATTGCTCTCTTTTGCCCATTTGCTCTGTCACTCATCTCACCATCAAGCTGCTCACCCCACGTGTGCCCTCCTTGTAGCTTTCCTATACCCAAGCCCCCAAGTTGCTTTTGTCTCCACCACAGGCCTTCATTTTCCTTCCTCACACCATGCTGCCCGTATTGCTTCTGCCTGCCTGGGCTGCTTCCACTCCTGCTGTTCATGTTGCTTTCCCCATGCTTCCACCCACTTTAAAAAATAGTTTACAATTTTTACCAATACTGCTCAGTTCAGTAAATAAAAAATAAAAAGGCGCCATTTTGGAGGCGCAGGAATACATGGTGTGTATGTCTATAAAGTGATGTGGATGGTGGAAGTTTTTTCTTCTATTTAATTCTTTAACCATGTTGCACAGCAAGGGGATGTACAGCATAGCTAAAAACCATGGGTAAAGCCAATGGGTCTCTCAAAGGCAAAACCTGTTGACTTTGCCATTGCTTGTTTAATTGGATGGCTGTTGATACAGTCATTCTATTATAAAGCTACTTGATCCATGACATTCTCCTCCATTGTGTCTTGGCCTGTCTCTGCTGCTTTACTTTCCTTGCCTCCCCACTCTTCACAAAAGCAAATAGAGCCAGCTCACAGACACCAGCATATAAACAGTAGGGGTGGGTGGAACTTGCGGATTTTCAGTCACAGAATACCATGGAATTAAATAAAAACTCAGTGAGATTCCATTGAGTTTTGTGAGCGGGTATAATTCGGCATGTCGTCCTGCTTGTACTGATTTTAGCGCTTGGAGCTTGTCCGTGCTGTAAACTCAGCACAAAAGGCACCACATGGAGTACCATAGAGCTCTGCTCTTTTTTGCCACTTGAGTAGGTCTTCTACATGAGCGGCAGCTTTCACAATGTGAACTGTTGCGCCCCACCACAACCACCCGTATTGAGAAAATCTCACTGGCAGATGTTCTATCCGCCCAAAAATTGCGCTGGGGATTCAAATTCTCACTCGGGCTCATGAACCTAATATTGGTGAGCCATGCTCCAGAAAAAACTCTGCCATGTGGCTGTTGGTGGAGTTTTGCCAGAACCCACATTACAAGCGTAATGCAGACTGAGTAAGAGGTCCTAGGTCACATGACTGGGTGTAGTTGGCAGTTGGACTTTGTTTATTCCTCCCAGAGAGTCAATCAATAGGGGAATTAGGTGTGCCTGGATGGCCCATCTGCTGACAGGAGGGGATAGAATTGTGCACAGGCCTACTTGTAAATGAAAAGGCTCTGCCTTCACTCAAAGGGCTTGTCACACATGCATTGTTTGTGCAGCCAGCCTGGAGCCAGTGCAGGAAACTTCAAGTACTTCAAAGGAACTATTCTAGAAACTGCTACTTCAAAGAAGGCACCCGATATAAAAATTGGACCCTCAGTACCACTCTTCAGTTCATTTTCTGAGCCTGCGTAAGAACTCTGAGCGAACTGCCTGCTGCTGTGGCCTTCCATGTACTCCACAAACCAGTTTTGCTGTACCTGAAAGAACTGCTTTACTAAAGCACAAAATTGACCCTGCACCCGAGAAACACATATAACCTGCCTTGTAACAGCAGTGCTGCATCATATTTTAAAGGCAAAACAGAATATAGAACAAATGGCTTAATATGATGCGACACTGCTGTTACAAGAACTGCTTTACTGCCTGGAGCCTGCCTTGAACCCTCAGAAATCTGCCCTGCTGCTTGAGCCCAGTTTCATCGCTTGCCTCCTCATCCGAGTTTCAGGGTCAGAAAAGGTTCCAATAATCTTGAACCTACAACTGGACCCAGCCTGAGTGAGTCCTAACCCCCAAAGTGGTACCCCTCCAGTCCTTGACCATTAGTGGTTGTGTTAAAGGTGCCCAGATAGCTAAATACCAAAACTTGGAACATAGAACATTTTTGGCTAAAAACTGCTCTGGGAACCAAGAGTAACTGGGACTGACCCGGCAGTCTGTCCACCCCAGGTGCATCCCCAGGCAGCCTTACTTCGTGATATATCCTGTTACATTTTCCTCAGCAGCAGCAAATCCCATACAGCAGTCATTCAAAAAAAAAGTATCCGGCCTCATGGAATTCTCATCAGCTAGAGCTTCCCCCTGGTTGCGATTTTGTACTTCTGAAAGAGAGATGACTCCTCCTCCTCTGACATTGCCTGAAGCCTTGCCCCAGTGAACTTTACGTTCTCCGAACATTTTCTTAAAAATGTCTTCTAAGTTTGAAGGTAGTGCCGAATTGGCCCAATCCACTTCCTGTATTCAACTTGTGCTCCATCACAGTCGGACCTATTTTTCAACTTTTATCTGCTCATGTGTGACTAGATGCTCTTGGTTGGTGCTTTGATCTTTTAGATGCAAATTTTTACTTTAAACTTTAAAAATTCCTAACTCCAGTGCTACTGAATAGATTTCTGTCATTTTGGTGTCAAAATATTTATTAATAATTACTCTATTTTTCAGAGTTGGTGTGGGATTTTTTTATATATTTACACATTGCCTCTAAGTTAAGGTTTGTCACAGGTTACTTAAGTGACTTTTGTGGTTCACCCTGAGAGCGATTGTAGCTATTGCTTGAACAGTGGGACACCCCCCCCCCAATTCAACCAACAACCCAATTTCTCACAGCAGGTTGAATTTCCATTAGAAGTATGATCTTAATAGAGACTGTTCAGCACAGGACTTTTTTCTCTTGTTTATTATTGTTTTGAAAAAAAATATTGTTTCATAGAAAATTTTGCTTTAATTTTTGATTTTTGCAAATGGAAAATGCAATTAAATCTGGTCTCAAACAAAGAAGATGGGAAACAGCAGATGCTTGTAATTTTGAAGGGAATATGCTTCTAATAATAAGTTTGTTAGTTTTAGCTGGCCCGTTAGTGTGCTTGTTGATTTATATGAGAAATGTTTCATGGAATTTGAATAGTAGCGATTACGTTGAAACTAATCCCAAAGAATTTGATCAAATGAGGCCAATTCATGAGGAGCGTTTAGCTAGTGGTTTTAAAGATCATGGGCCCGATTCAGAGAACTAACTTAAGACAAAATCCTAAACTTACTACCATTTTGGTATTCACAGAAGGCACTTACTCATTTTGGTATTCACAGAAGGCACTTACTCATTTCGGTATTCACAGAAGTTAGGAGTCCTAACTTCAGGACTCCTAAATGCCTTCTGTGAATACCGAAAGTCTTAAAATTAGGATTTTTCTCAGTTTAGTAGTAGTATAGTTAGGACTCCTAACTTTAGGACTCCTAAATGCCTTCTGTGAATACCGAAAGTCTTAAAATTAGGATTTTTCTCAATTTAGTAGTCCTAAGTTTAGGACTCCTAACTTTAGGACTCCTAAATGCCTTCTGTGAATACCGAAAGTCTTAAAATTAGGATTTTTCTCAGTTTAGTAGTAGTATAGTTAGGACTCCTAACTTTAGGACTCCTAAATGCCTTCTGTGAATACCGAAAGTCTTAAAATTAGGATTGTTCTCAATTTAGTAGTCCTAAATTTAGGACTCCTAACTTTAGGACTCCTAAATGCCTTCTGTGAATACCGAAAGTCTTAAAATTAGGATTTTTCTCAGTTTAGTAGTAGTATAGTTAGGACTCCTAACTCTAGGACTCCTAAATGCCTTCTGTGAATACCGAAAGTCTTAAAATTAGGATTTTTCTCAATTTAGTAGTCCTAAATTTAGGACTCCTAAATGCCTTCTGTGGATACCGAAAGCCTTAAAATTAGGATTTTTCTCAGTTTAGTAGTTGTAAAGTTAGGAGTCCTAACCTTAGGACTCCTAAACTGAGAAAAATCCTAATTTTAAGGCTTTCGGTATTCACAAAAGGCATTTGAGAGTCCTAAAGTTAGAAGTCCTAAATTTAGGACTACTAAATTGAGAAAAATCCTAATTTTAAGGCTTTCGGTATTCACAGAAGGCATTTAGGAGTCCTAAAGTTAGGAGTCCTAACTATACTACTACTAAACTGAGAAAAATCCTAATTTTAAGACTTTCGGTATTCACAGAAGGCATTTAGGAGTCCTAAAGTTAGGACTCCTAACTTCTGTGAATACCGAAATGAGTAAGTGCCTTCTGTGAATACCAAAATGAGTAAATGCCTTCTGTGAATACCAAAATGATAGTAAGTTTAGGATTTTGTCTTAAGTTAGTTCTGTGAATCGGGCCCAGTGTGTATAATAAAATAAATCTGGAGTACATAAACATAATAAGGTGCTTTGTTAACACCTATCTCTTCTCATCAGTGAGGGGAGACTCAACATATGTACATTTAGCGATGTCATATTTCTTATCCCATAACTTTTTTGTAGCTACTTTTAATCACAGGGATTTTCTTTCTCTGTACCTAACTGATTTCAATGTGTCTTTAGAGAATGTATTCATTATTGAAAATCATAAAAAATTAAATTATGGAAAGAATGTTGAGGGTGATAGCACAAAACAGACATAATACTAACCTGAATAGAGAATAATTGTGTTAATTGAGCAGTGACAAGTGTGATTTTATTAAATAATATAATGAGAGAGGAGTTAAAGTAGTGAGGAGTCTAGAGGAACAGAAAATTGCAAGAAGAAGAAGAATTTTTGTTTTCGAGGTTACATTGTAGGTTAAAAGTGAAGCAGGAAAGAAAATGTGAGATGTATATGGTAAGGGGTAGTTTAATGGAGAAGGAGAAAGTAGAATCTGTGGGTGAAAGTGTGTATGACAACTCTTAAGAGGTCAGTTAAGATCTTTTGTTTGGATGGGGTCATATTATGAGGGCAGTCTATTATGCATGTGGTAAGAATACTTATTTTATTTCGCCCAAGTAATTGGATAGGTTCATGTGATATTGCTTTAGTTTTTTCCCACGATTTCTCATGTAGATGAGTTAAACAAACAATATGGCATGAAAAGAGGAAGGAGAAGTTTTGGAAAATACATTTTAGATATTTTAGGAGCAATGATTCCTCCAATGGTTGCAGCTATTAATGATGTGACAATTATGCACTTATCTACAGTGGTAGAAAGACTTGCTGTAGATGAATTAGTCAATGTAGAAATGGTAGCAATTAGAGAAATTGTCATGCAGAACCATGTAGAATACATAAATAGCAGGGGCATTATTAATAAAAAGGGCTGTAACAATCTGAAAAAATGGAAAAGATTGACGGATGTCGAATTTGATTATTATAAAGAGTTAATGTATCAACAGTTGAAGCATTTGGAAGAGAATGCACAATTGTCCAAGAAGATGAAGGCCTTGATTACTTAGGAACTAATTGTTGAATAATAAAGTTTAGTATTGTGGTTTAGCGATTTCTGATGTTCAATTTTGGATAACAAATTATTTGTACAAGTTAGTAAAGTTTAATGATGCATATGACCATAACGATAAGTTAATGATATTGTGCTTGAAATTAAATGATTATCTCATATAGTGTGATTAATAATGTAGTATGGTTGTACCACATTTTTATGTGAGACATAATTATTTTTTAAATGGAAGTAGCTTGTGGTGTTTTGCTCATCTTGCTCCTGCTCATTCCCCTCTCCCAATTAATTACCAGAAGCAAGTCTTCTTTCCCTACAATTTCAGGGGCAATGTACTGTAGTGTTAGAAAGCATTTAATGTGAATGAAACTTTAAATGTGTACCTAATGTATCATTTTGAAGGATTTCCATTACTAGTTCCAATATAGACATGTAGAAGAATAACATTCTTGGAGCTTTTGTTAAGAAAGTGTTTCCTATTGAGTTGTACATCTCTGGACTGCAGTTGCTGAGAAAGCAATCAGATTTCTCTCACCTTAAAAATTATTATTGTTAAGGATCTTGCAAACGTACGAAAATGTTTTCTAATTTGTCATTTGTGATCAAACAATGATCATGTGATGCTGAGTTTGCCATTTTCTTAATGAATATCCATGAATTGTGTATAACAAGCCCTGATTTTGAAGGATCGGTGAGAATTTTCATTTTCCTCCTGGAACTCTGTCTAATTATTTGAGATTTCCTTACTTAGACTGCTGACAGTACTCCTTATGAGTTTGACAGTCAAAAATTAGATTCACTAAACTAGCGATTCTTTTATGATTTGTAATTTTGTATTCTGTATTTGGGCCTTTAAAGCGAAATATGCAAATTCCTTTGTAATGCTCCTTTTGATAATTCTGTATTAACCTTTTAGACGTAGGGCCGGATTACAATGTTGGGCGGTGATACCTTCTTGGTCCTGGGACCGACCGACCTACCTCCGGTTTTTCAATGGGAGCGTGTGTTACAGCCATAAACCAGCCGTAACACAAGCTCCCATTGAGAAATGGAAGGTGTTGTTCTTCCTTGCACCCTGTGCGGCGGTCGGAAAATAAACCGAGAGGCCCATTACGATGTGGCGATGGACGGTGCGTTTAAGGGCTGCATCCTAATTGGCCCCTTAATGTTGATCCAGAGCTCAGTTTTTGAGTGATCCCAGTTAGTAACTATGATTTTACTCTGCTAAGCAAGTGTATGAAAGGGGTGGATAGTCTCTAGTCTCTAAATCAATAAAAAGGCTCAATGAGATGAACTGTCTAAGGTAAATTTCAGGGTTCATTTGATAATGGAGATCAGGAGAATATTGGGGTTTAGCTCCCACAGGAGCATGGAATGAGTTCCTTCAAAAAAGGGCAGTGGTTAAAGAGGAGTTAGCGTGATGGCAGAGCTGCACAACACAGGTAATGGAAATGGACAACACAAGACAAGAAGAGATGGAAGGTACTGTGGGGCAAAGTGCCAATTTGGCAAGGAAGGTGGCATGGGATTAGCAGAAAAGAGTAAATAAGTGCTGCAAGAATAAATGGGAAGAGGAAAAGAAGGATCCAAAGTAGAGTAGAGGTAACTGGCAAAGATGCAGAGGGTGCTATCTAACATTTATGCTTGGACTGCAGAATTTACAATTTACATTAGTAACATTTGTGAAAAAGATCCAGAGAGTAGTGTTGCTCTATTTAAAAATATGGATTGTCAGGAAAGCATATCTTTTTGGGGTGGTGTAGTCTGACTGACAAATGATGAAGATTATAAAGCCAGGACAAGATTAGATCGCACAAAATCTTGGAGTGAGGTTGACAAAGAATTATGACTGCATTACATAATGCCAACTTGAGAAATAATACAGCAACTGGGTTACTATTGCTTTATGCGCCCCACCTAGGAAGAGAAAGAGCCCTTGTATAAGAGCAGACTGGGAGGTGTGAGCTGGAATTTCAAGATGGGAAGTTGTGTGAGGGCCTCTTGTAGTATCGGGTATGACTGCTCCAGGTGGAGAGGTAAGCAGCCACTGGTGCAATTCTACACAGAGCAAGCAGAGAATGGCAATAGCATGGGAGAGGCAAAAGGGACAATGGGAAATGTCATGTTAAAGGACTTTTTGAAGTTGAGGTCTTGGAGCCCTAACTGTGCAGATAACTTAATAGAAAAGTTGAGGAGAAATTTACAGAATGTTTCTAAATAACATGCACTGTGCCAACTTGAAGTTCATCAAAGGAGTGGAAGACATTGTGTGTAACTAATTTGGAAAAAAAGCATGGGTGAGGAGAATGGCAGCCCTATTTTGGTAATATTATTCAGATTGTAATGATTTCCCCTTTGTGAATTGTGCCCAAAATGACAAAAGGAGAATACAGATTGATAACCTTCTGTCTTGGCCCAAAGGCAACTTGGTCAATGACTACATACAAGTAGAAAAGTGCTCAGTGTGCTACCCTGGCATGGACATGGCTGTATTGTTTATGAGGACTTACAGATTAGGGGCAGAAATGGGGGAAACTTATTTTTAATCAGCTTTCAGACTGCTAACAGTCCATCTGATTTTTCTTTATTGTGGACTCAGTTTGAGAAAAAGTATTATGTGAAGAAACTACACCTATGGACTGTTCGGTGGCATGTGATGTCTTAAAGGACATCAACAGTTTTTAAGAGTGGGTGGTGTAAGAGGTGTCAGTAACAGAGCATTTGCTTCACTACCTTGATGAATTTTTGTTCATAGGAAGGCAAGGAGAATAAAGTGTATATGCCTGGTTGATAAGAGCCATAGCTAAGTTTACACAGGAGTTAGGAGTGCTCTTAACTAACCCTGGGTGTAAAACTCCGCTCCGCTCACAGAGTTTGTGGATTTTTGCCAACTCCACATTCCGCGTAGAAGGCAGAGTTGCAGAAACAGTCTGCACTCCACAAGAGTTTCCTTTCTGTTTGTGCACCCAAAATGCGTTTTCACGCGTGAGGGGGCTACTTATCGGATGCCTGTGATCGCCGAGATTTCCCATCCATTCGCGAGCACCACGAGATTTGCTAGCCAGCCGCACGGTCCCACGAGAGTTTGTGATCATGAACATGTCATTCAGACATGCCATCGTACTTCCGGTGGACGTTTTGTGAAGAATGTGATCCCGAACATGCAGAATCTACTATCTGGAGAAGGTTCTCTCCCAAGCACAATCAAAACCTTCTCGATTTGGATTAAAAAAACTCCTCAGATTGATATGTGGCTGTACTTTTTTGTGCAAGGACTCCTTTGTCTTTTTTTACTTGTTTTCTAAAGAGGAAGTAAGAGGCCCAGAGTCTCCAACTTCCTGTTCCTGTCCAGCAGGCTCCTCCCAATGCTTTGTCCATCTCCTGTTCACTTTTCATTTGGATTTGGAGCTGGAAGGATCACTCTTTGTGTCTGCTGCATCATTGGATTTGAGGATTTTTGAACTTGAGATTTCACAAGTAAGTTGGTAAGTTGGTGTTGTGTTTTTGATTGGGGCCATGCACCTAGTTTTTTTGTTCTTTTCATCCCTTTTTAAAAATGTATTGTGGTGGGTGGCCTGTAGTGGGTGGCCTGTAGTTTCCTAGTAGGGACATAGTTATTTCTTTGTAAGTAATTTGTTTTCTTTTATAAAGGAAACATCTTGCACAGTTCACTACATTTTGTCCAACCTTTGAAATCAATTTGCAATATTTATTTAATTCACTAGCCCCGTAGTCTGCCAAAAGGACTTTCAGCCAGTAGGCCCAGATCTACTCATGAGTGCATGAAACAACTATTTCTGTGGTGTCTGTTGAATTTAAGCATCATTTAGGGCCTGGATGGCATTGATTGAAATGCAAAATGTGCTTTTCATTTGTATTTAACTTTTTTTTATGTGTGTTAAATAGATGCCTTTGTTGGATGTGTGTGGTACTGTGGTTGTTGTAACTTGCAAACATTTTTTAGCCCAGTGGATTATCGTTTTTGGCTTTGTTGCATTAAAGCTGTGTTGTTTAGCATTGCTCCTTTGTCTGGCCAGTGTGTGAGTATGTTTGTAATAGCGGGCCAGCATTCGTCTTGGCTGAGCCTTCCCATGTGGCCGGGGGTAATTTATTTTGTAAAGTCTGTTTCCAACTCCATATGTAGGCCTGCTTGAGTTCATTGATTTCCAGGCCTCCTGCTTGCCTTTGTTGTGAGTTGTGACTTGTGAGTGACTGTGTGGCTGGTGGACATTTTGTGGTTGCAGTTAGTGTGCTTTACTGCTTTTGCCATATGCCTACATGTCTTTCCTTTGTTCCTCTTGGCTTACTGCTTCCATCCATTGTCAGCTGCAGCTCCCTGAATGCTGCATCCCACCTGATGCACAATGCCAAACTGGGTCTGTTACACTTATATTTTTGTTGTTGTTCTTCTTCTTTCCTATCCTTCCTGAGTGTACTCTACCATGAAAGCCCTTGTTGCTGTCAAAGTCTCACCAATGGCTACACTGTATTGTTATGTTTTTTTAATAACTGAGGTAATAAATCCAATAATATTAATAACACTAACAAGTTGACCACACACTAAGTTATATATTATATTTGATTGCTTGTACTAATAGTAATTTAACCACAACAATGAATGCCATGTATTTTATATATTTCGGCCGATAGGCCATCTGTACCAGACGCCTTCCCCTTTTTGGCATTATGAATGGCCTTAATAACTTCCTCCTCCGAGATTTCACCATCTAACATTTCGCTTTGCTCAGCAGAAAGTGCTGGAAGGGTGATCTTGCTGAGCCAATCTTTAATGGTACCTAAGCTGATGTTCTTGTCTTCACAATAGATATTTTGAAAAACAATTCTCTGAAGGCAGATCTAATATCGTCATCTCGGGAGAGTGGGGAGCCATTGACACTAATCACCTCGATATTATTCCGGACTTGGTCCGTTTTGGTAAAATACTTGAGCAGGAACTTGTCTCCTTCCTGGTTCTACTATTTAATAATATCCTACTGGTTGGTGGGTGTCCCCCGATGTCATGGGACAGTGCGTCTAATACAGTAATTTTAAAACCGGGGAAAACACCCACGGCATGTAGCTCATATAGGCCTATCTCCATACTGAACGTAGACTATGAAATATTTGCTTCAATTCTGGCCAATAGATTAGCTCTTGTGGCCCCTAAAATCTTACACCCTGATCAGAAGGGGTTCGTCAAGGGGCGGCAGCTATATGAACTGACCTTTGACTTAATTGGGGCTATAGATTTGGCAGTTTTGGAGTCTCTCCCCCTGGCGGTCCTTACCTTGGACGCCGCCAAGGCCTTTGACAGAGTCAATTGGTTGTATCTGTCGGAGACCCTGGCGAAGTTCGGGGTGGGAGCAGGGTTTCGCCGGGCAATTGGTCTTTTATATCAGAACCCAAGTGCATGCGTACTGGTCAATGGCAATCTATCTGATCCCTTTAACATCTCGAGGGGTACACGGCAGGGCTGCCCCCTCTCTCCACTTCTATTTGATCTATACGCTAAACCTTTTGCCCAAAGTCTGAGGGATAATGCTAACATCAAGGCATTTGCGTGCAGGGGTTGGGAGAGAAAAGAGGCCCTGTACGCTGATGACATCCTCATTTTTACATCTGACGCCCATATGGCTCTCCCGGAAATATTCAAGCTAGCCTCGGCATTTGGGGAAGTATCTGGGTATGAGATCAATGCCACAAAAACCGAGATGATGACCTGGGGTATGGACCAGAGTCTGTGTATTGCTGGAATTCGGCCAGGAAAGAAGTTGAGATATCTGGGCCTTGATATTATAGAAGATATAGACCAGATTGTCAATATCAATTTTTCCAAGATAGTTAAGGACTGTCGTAAGTTACTTCAGTCCTGGTCCCATCTTCCACTGTCGTTATTAGGAAGGGCTAATTTGGTCAAGATGTCCGTCTTGCCAAAGCTTTCTTTTCTCTTTAACACTATCCCCCTGTATTTCGATCCAATCTCTATTAAAACATTTCAGGCTGAGATTAACACATTCATTTGGAATAAACATCTTCCAAGAATCTCGTGGAAAAAGATAAGGAGGCGTAGGGAAAAGGGGGGGTTGGCTGCTCCGGACATCCAGTTGTATGCATGGGCGTTCCAGCTATCTCATGCCAGGATGCTGTTAAAGAAACCATTAGAGTATGGGGTGGGAACTCTATACACCACTTTGCTTAATGGAGAGGGGGTTAGCCAGTTTGGATTTCTTTTGAAATTTGGAGATCCCAAGTACTTTAAAAAGATTAAATTGAAGATCCTATTGGGGATGGCAAGGACTTGGGCTCAGGTTCTAAAAGCTATTAAAATAGGGTATTATGGCTGTAGGACTCCCTTATGGGATCTGCCCGATAATCCGCCCTGGTTGTGTGATTCACTTGCAATACCCATCAGAGAGGCAGGGATGGAGGTTTGGGGAGACCTATTTGTTGAGGGCGAATTGCTTTCCTGGGAGTGTTTGAGTAGGAGGATTGGCCCTGGCCTAGCTAGGCTAAAATATCTGCAGATGTCTAGTTGGTCTCGATCTTATACTGCACGGCCCTCTCGGAGAAGTAAGTTCCCACTAGGTGGTTATAGTACCCTTATAATTTTGTTGATTGACAAACCCCCTGCTAAGAAGGAGATCTCGTCTTGGTATAATTTGATCTTGGAGGAGATGGATGGGGTATTCTTGTTACCAGATGAGCTTTGGGGGTCAGATATAAACAATACCAACTTGCAAGAGCTATGGGGTACATCATGTAGAATGATGTGGGATGTTGTGAAACCGACGTGGTTGCGCAGGAACCACCTTTACACTATGCATAGAGCTTACTACTCTCCCCTTCGACTTTCTAAATTTACTCAGGGGAATATGGTGGTGTGTGCTAGATGTGGACTCTTGGCCGCCTCGGATATCCACATGTTTTATGAGTGCCCTCTTTTGTCGCAGTTCTGGGAAGCTATTTGCAAGATTCTGTCGTCCTCAGTAGACTTCAACATAATATTAGATCCTCAGTTAGTGATCTTCGGAATCTTAGAGGGGGTCTCCACATTGGCTAAAAAGTTAGTCTTCTACGCTATACTACTTGCTAGAAGGGAGATATGCAAGAAGTGGAAGGACTCTTCACCTCCTTCTGTCAATGATTGGTTTGCTTCTGCCTTGCAGGTCTCCAAGCTGGACTTGGCCAGAATAGGGAATCCTGATAAAAGATCTTTTTGACGCCTCTTGAAATGGGATCATTGATGGACTGGGTTTTTTTTTTTTTCCCCCCCAGGTCCAATGATTAAGCCATCCATCCCATTTCTGGGTATAAGCAGTGCCTTGATACTTCTTTCAGTATTCTGGCGGATTTCCAAAATCCCTCTTAAGGTTATGCTATGGTGATCGCAGGTATGTCAAGCACTATCGCTATGGGACGAGGTCCTCGCTCCATGTTCTGTCCCTTCCAGTCGGCATGTACTGAGGTAGCATATCGCTTGTTAACCTATCGATCGCGCATATAGAACCTTGGTGGCATATGAGGACGAAAAAAAAACAAACAAAAAAAAAAACAATGAATGCCATGTTTCACTGATGTTCTTCTTGCTTCTTTGCTTTTACATGCATAAAAGAGGAGGAAGCAACATCACCCATTAGACTGCCAGACAGAAGGCCTGCTGCGCATGAAGTCACGTGACTTGTGACCACAGACATCTTTTTAACTTGTGCCACTGTGTGCTGCTGACATCTTCTAGATGGCCCCAAAGAAAGGTACCAGGTCCAGTACCAAGAAAGTTGCCAGTGAGACGAAGGCACTGCCACTTACCAGGACCGGTATGTCACCCAAGATCTTTTTTTGGAAACCAAAAACTGCACCTGTAGCAGCGGAGTCTGGGGAGCAAGCTTCGAGCAGCACCCCTACATCCGTGGACCCACCCCACCAACCTATGACCAAGCCCATTCGGTTGCAGAGATGGCCAGTCAAATCACGAGTTCAACGCTGACGAGCACTGATGTTGAAATTAACTTATTGTTATCGCAAAGTAGTACCCAATCAATGCAGGAAACTCAGATATGTGGGCAACAACAGCTGCAACCACCACCAATAGTAGTTTTTCATCCTGAAGTAGGAGAGTTCAGGAGATCAAGCTCCCTGCAGAGGAAGAAGAGCAAGCCACTGTTTTAGAAGATCCATTGTTTTCCAGATCCACAGCAAGGAAAAAGAGGGTTAGTCCATCAACTTCTTCTGCAAGCCCCCTTCTGAGGATCTAGACGCCACTTGGAAGCCACCTCAATCTGAGAGTGAGACACACCACGAGACAAGGGAAAAGTAAGGTTCCAGAAAGCCTTAGAGTTATGGAGCTAGATGTAGAAGAGGAGGATGACGACGACCCAGTCATCATGGACATTAGTTCCGCTCCAGTGGAGACCAACATTACCACATCCCAAATTGCTGTGGGGAATGTGGCACAAATACCACCATCACAGATGATACCACCTCCAGCTTCCATATATTGCCGGCAGGACCTACATCAACCACAACCACCTCAGTAGAAGTAGGTACTACAGAGAGTCAAATGTCACACCCGCCTACCAGTTCATCTGACATTGCAAGTGGCACCAGCAGCACCCGAAAATTGAACATCCTAGTTTGGGACTTTTTTTGGTTAGCAAGAAAGAGGTGAACATTGCTATATGCTCCATTTGTGGACAAGGTGCTAGTCGGGTAAGCTCGGAACAAACTATGATACCAGAGGTCAAGGAACCCATCTGAGAAAACACCACTTGATCCAGTGGGAGGCTCATCTTAGAGGCCAAAAAACTGCACATGTTGTTGGTGGAGGGGACGAAGAAGAAGAAGATCCGATCACGGTGAAAGGTGAACAAGAGGGAGACATTTTCTATGTTACACAGCAGTGCAGTGGTACCACCCATATCAGCAACATCACAATGGCACAAGAGTTAGGCTGAGGCACCAAGGGGTCAAAGGCAAGAGAGTACCGCAATGAAAAAATGTGCATTGAGCCTAACATCTGGCGTCAAGTAGTCACCTGCATCAGTGGCACCAGAAAAGAAAAAAGTCCAGGCTACCATTCTCAGCATGTTTAGGTCAGAGGGGCAGTACGAACGCAACCACCCAAAGGCACGTTTGTACAACATGAAGCTGGCTAAAATGTTAGTGCTGGACCTCCTCCCTTTTTCTTTTGTGGAGGGGTGGGTTTTCTTGAACTTGTGGCAGCCATCTGCCCGAAATGGAGGGTTCCCAGCGGTCCTATTTCACCAGAGTTGCTGTTCCAGCACTACATCACGACATACTGGAATTGCTTGGACAAGCCTTGCAGCAAAGTGCTGTTCACACTATCCACCTGACAACAGACATGTTGACCATTTGCCAAGCCACTGATTACATGTGCATCACTGCGCACTGGATCTCTTCTGTGGGAGTTAGAGAAAAGATTTCTGCAAGTGTTGACACTGCTGAGATTTTAAATGCTGCTCACAAACATGCAACTCTAGCCATGTTCGCCATGGAGAAATCTCCTCCAGGAGGTTGCAACGCATTGGAACTCAACTTATTACTAGGGGTGGACGGAATTTGCGAAATCCACTTTCGCAAATTATCACGAAAAGTTTTAAAATGATCGCAAACAAGCGGAAATATCGCGAAGATGCGGAAGTTTTTTTCCCGCATGTTCGCGAGATTTTCTGCATGGTTGCGGCTCGCCAACTTACCCATGTGGTTGCTCGCGGGCGCGGCCATCTTGTTTTCAGTTGTCTCGCGGTGCATGATCGCGAGAAGAAAGACGTGATCGCGTGACGCATCACGTCTCTGCGGGCGCGAACTGTCGCGAGACAGCGCAAATGGCTAAAAACAATACCACATCTCATGGAGAACGCGATCGGATCAAGAAAACTTGTCGGCGAACGCAGGGATTCAGGTAAGGCGATCGCGCGCACGAAAGAATGTATTATTTTACAGCGCGATCAAGAATCAAATTATCGCCAAGCTGCGGAATGCGGAAATTTTAACATTTTCGCGCTTTCCGAGGAACGCGAAAATGTCAAATTATCGCAATTTCCGCGAACGGAACGAAATTTTCGCCCAGGCCTACTTATTACATGCCTGAACATCTGTTTGAGCAGTACAGACCAATCAATGAATATGCCATGCAAAGAGGAGATGCTACTGTGAAAGGCATGATCATTGAGATGGACCAATGGGGCTTAGGTAAATGCCTGACAGAGACGCTACTTCCTTTCGAGGTCTTCACACGTGAAGTCAGGAAGGAGGACTGTTCTATGGGCCAAGCTATCCCATTGGTGCACGTGCTACAGAAACAGCTGAAGGGGGTGTCTGCAATGTATGCAGGTGTTGAGGAAAAAATAGAAGCCTATGATTTGGTGGAGAGCTTAAACCTTCGCTTATCTGAAAATACAAGGGTGATAAGAGGCATTGTGTCATCCAACCATTACATTTCTGCCACAATTCTTGATCCATGGTACAAACCATTACTGCACACTTTCATTCCTTTTTCAGATGGGGTTGTTGCGAGCTATAAAGATTTGAGAGCTGTGCAAGCCATTCTGCTAGAAAAAGAACGGCCGGGATTTGGAGGCGCGCTCATCCAGGGCACAAGTACTGCAGGTCAGCCTTCAAGTTCAACTTCAGAGCAGTGTATAGTGATCTGCTTCTAATGTTATGCATTTCCCTTGCCCTGGTTCTCTGTGCTATGTGATGTCATGTAGAATGTTATGGATGTGGGACCTGAAGGGTGACAGTTGGAGGAGATGGGCTGAGCAGCCAGGAGGCTGCTCCTGGTGGGGCTTACATTAAGACTTACAAAGGAACCTGTATGATGTAACTGAAGAATAAACTACGACTACAAGACCCTTCCTTTAAAAAAAAAAACAAGATGGCTGCCTGACGTCGCATCCTGACATTCAACCTTACGTGATGACATGTCGATGGCTGCCTGACGTCGCATCCTGACATTCAACCTTATGTGATGTCATGTAGAATGTTATGGATGTGGGACCTGAAGGGTGGCAGTTGGAGGAGATGGGCTGAGCAGCCAGGAGGCTGCTCCTGGTGGGGCTTACATTAAAACTTACAAAGGAACCTGTATGATGTAACTGAAGAATAAACTACAACTACAAGACCCTGTCTACGAGACTTTCTTTCATTTCTACACAGTGCAATTGGCTCACAGCAGCCAAAACCACCAACAACATCAAGAACAACATCAACAACAGCAAGAACAGGAGCATCAGCCCCAAAATCGGCACAGGAATAGTTTCTACAGGCAGGGCTTAAGTCCAGTGCTGGGGCAAAGGCAAAACAGGCTAAGAAAAGGACGGGACCAATGAGCATTGAGCCGATGGTCCAGTCCTACCTGTATGACCCAACAGAGTTCTACTTTGATCAAAATCCACCACTGTATTGGTATTGGAAAGGGTGCCAATGGCCAGTATTCAGCAGGCTGGCGATAAACTATCCGGCTTGCCCTGTCTCATGTGTCTCTGCTGAGCGTGTTTTCAGTGCTGCTGGTGCCTTTCTGATAGTGAGAAGGACCAGTCTCTCTTCCCAAAATGTGGAGCGGTTAACCATGATCAAAACGAATCTGCACTTTATACCACTGAATTACACCATACCTGAAGTAGCACAGCAGGAAGATGACGGCAACCCAGGTCATGGAAGTAGTGTGTTTGGTGATCTACTTCTGGGAGAACCACAGGAGTTTGAGGGCGAGCTCTACTTCCCTGACAACTAGGCTCTTTCAATTTCCAGTTACTTTCTTTCATTCTTTGATGCCCAAAAAAAAACAAAAAAAAGATATAGCTAAGGAACATTATTTACTTTATTATTTGTGTGTGTCACTGTTTTTCTGGTTCACAAATCCATCCCCACCGTCTTACTCTTTACATTGCCAGATCAGAGTTGCAACTGTGTGCAGTCAATGAAGAAGTAAAGTCCACTCCTGACTCGCCCAAACCCCATTTCCCTCTAGCCAGACATTGGATGGAGAATTCATAAAAATGTGTGCTTGCCTCCAACCCTGGGCACTGACTATCTATCTATCCTTTCCTAACCTAGAGGTATTGCCCTGGAAGATTGGGTAAATGATGGCATGTATTGTACGATGAGTGATTGTTGTTTGTTGTGAATGTCTATTCTACAAAGTGACTCAAGTCAATCTTTCCCTTCTTGTTGTTCAATAACAAAATTGTACTACTACAGGCCGATCCATTGAGTTTTAAGTCAGGAGTGGACAAGTCTGGAGGACTCACTTGGGAGTTGGACACTGTTGGTATGGACTCGGAGTTGGATACCATGACCATACTCACAACCAGGTCAGGAGGATCAGAGATGATTGATGGAATAATTCATGGTGTGAGCATGACTACTTAGTGAAATGCCACCAGAAGAAGATGGAATTTTTCAAATTCACTGAAGCCAACCAATTTGGATGTTTGATGATGACATTGCAGTGGCCTAAAGGTAAACAACAACAGAGACCAGACCTACATGTCTGTGTGGTGGTGGTGGGCGGTGAGTGTAGTGTGACTGATAGCAGTGCATTGATTTTTTACTTCATTTGGAAAATGCTAAGTTGCTGTGTTTATTCTATGTATATGTGCTCAGTGCTGTCTGGTTCACATCCGGAGCAAAGTGGAGTTTGGGTGGGGATGGCCTATTGTTAGAGGTAACTGCTGGAAACAGAGTCTGATTCAGCAATGCTGCCTCTGAAAGTCTTCTTCTTTCACTCCTCCTTATGCAGTTTAACTTTTTGCTTTCTACTTGATTTTTCAATATCCTTTTTGTTTTTCCATGTACATGCCCTTTACCCTGCGCTATACTGGAAAAACAACTCACAGTTACCACACCAAACCACATCTGTCAGGCACCCAGGATTTATGGGAAAGTCCAATAAGAATGCAGAATTGCCACTCCCAATTTATACAGTAACTTTTTTTTTCACTTCAATCATTACGACTGGGTGTGTTGTTTATGTTTGTTTATTTTTCTCCTACAGATAATTTAATGGTATTTGCTGTCATTCTAAGCCCGGCACAAAAGCGCATACATGTAATGTATGTAACTTGGGTCTCTCTGGGGGCAGACAGACAATTACATCATTAATAACTGCCCTGTACTTGTCTAGTACCACTCATAATCATGCATGCATTTCCTTTTCCTCCCATAACAGATTTATGATGATCGGCTGCCAAAATGAGTGTTGTTCATGGGTAGTGTTTGTCTTTGTCAAACCTTTCCCTCAAATCCCCCTACCCAACCTTTCATCAAACACCTAACCCTCTTCCCCCCCAGGCTGTGTGATTTATTGAGTTATGACTTAACCATTTTTACACCATTAATTGATCAAATGCTTGGTGGGGCAGATGTGGTGAAAGCAACACAACAACTCAGTGCAGGGTGAGGGGGATCTTATTCTTAACTAAGCTCATATAGCCCACACTGGCAGTATATATATTACACAATCTCTACCCAAGCACAGTGTATCATATTTTTGTTTCAGAGAAACATCTCATTGTCAGCAACATCATTCAGGCAATGTATTAATTTGTGTCTAAGCTGGTTAAGCTTTTCCACTTCGTACAGTTCGTAGTAGCTCAACATTTTTCTGATTATTTCAATTTTTCATTGCTTATCATACTCTCTTCTTGTGTCTAAAACTGAGTCTGTTCTAGTAGTCCAGTCTCTGATGACTGTCATCAAGCTTGCATATAATAACAGCATTAACCTAGTTTTTTTAATTTCAGTTTGTTAACTTTCCTTTTGATGAATAGTCCCCCACTAGCCGAATCTTTATCCTACAGTTCTAGTTCGCCTAGGAAGGAGTGGAATCCTGCTTCAGTTCTGATGAGTTTGCCTTCAATATCAAAAGAAACCCTAGCAATGCATGCCGCTACTATTACCACTACTATGAGGGCACCTTCGGAAACCATGGAGCCCTCACTTCATTTGATCAGGTAAGAGAAGTGAACTGAGGTTGATTGATCATTGTTGAACGACAATCATTCTATAAAATGGCAATTCACCCTAAACCCCCTCCGAGTCTTAAGGGGTTAATAATAATATTTAGTAGTGGCAGAGTAGACTGCAGAGACTAGGGAGAGTGAGCAGTAGGACAAAGGAGGGTACTACATCATTATTTTGTTTACACTACCAGCAGATTTTTAAAACTGGCTACGGCAAAGGCAGCACTGAGAAGTAAAACAAACTATCAATAACCGCATCACATTTTTATTTAAATCATTCAAAATCATAAAATGTAAAAATATGAAAAGTTTATTATTCCCTGAACAAAATACCAAACCCACAACTGACCCACCCCTCTCCCTAACCCTAAAAAATGTCCAAGTAGTGTCCAAGAAATGTCCATAAAAAATAAAAATCCAACACGCCCCCAACTAACACCCACTCACCCAAAAACAGATAAAAAAGGGGCTGAATAGAGTAATAACAGTGGGTTAGGAGCTTCAGGAGGTGCCTCTCCACCCGTTCCTGCCTGGCTTCAATATCCACCAACCTTCGCATGATGCATCGCTCAAACTGGGGGAAATAAGGAGGAGCAGCAGTGCTGGTGGAATGGTGGCAGTGCCAGCATGCGCCCATTGGGCCACGTAGACAGTCTGGTGGGGTGGTTGTTGGGGCCTGGATGGGCCCAGGGCATATGCAGCAGCTTTTGCCTCATCCTTCTTGGCCACCAGCCACTGGTACTCGGCTCTGATGACCTCCATTTTCCGTTGCCGGGTCCGGGTTGCAATCTCCTGCTGGTCAGTGTTTTGGGAGCAGCAGGAGAAGCTACATATCAAGAAAGAAAAAAGTCAAACTGTGTACAATGCTCTTCGCACAACATATAGAAAATTATGTCATGGGTAAGGATGGAGGTGATTGATGATGGGTGGGTATGAAGGATACATAATGTTGCTGTGAGTCCAGGAGGGTGTCTGAAATACCACCTCCTCAACCCTTTGAATAAAAAAAACCTCAAAAAAACATTCCAGGCAAACAAAGGTGAGATGAACACCACTACAGAGGAGCACTTTAGTTCCTTATTCTACTTCCCAAGGATCTTTACATTCATCATTGCATTGTTCTTTGAGTATTTTATTTTTTTATTCTTCACCCTTGGCTTTGCTACTCACCACCATTTAAGCTTTTTACATTCTCTCAATCCACTCTTCACCATTGAAACTAACCATCCATCTATATAGCCAGCCATCCAAAGTTTCAAACATGGCTCTCTGTCTCACGATCTCAAATACAAACCTTTCAGCAACATACATTTGTCATTTGACATTTACCCACCCATGTGTCCTTAAGTTTATTTCAATCAATAGAAACCACCACAGGATTCCGATCACCCACCGAGGCAGGCATCCTTTCACATGTGCACGTTCACCCACCCAGGCAAGCTTCCTACCTGTATATCAACCTTTCATCCATCCTTCACCCACCCATGCATCCTAGCTATCAGCCACCTATAGTACAATTTATGCATCCAGCACTTTCACCCACGCATCCTTTGCTTTCAGTCATATATAATACAATTAATCCAAACTTTCCCCTTCCATCTTTCCCTTTTCCAACAACCCATAGTTATAGGTCTTTCTCATGAAACGTTTTCTGCTGAGTTGAAGATAGGATTTGACATTAGTTACTCAGCTCAACTTCAACTCCTGCTGCTGTGTACACCTGTTGTGCACAAGTTGACAAGACTACACCTTTACAGGGAGCTTATAATTATAATTCATTGTCAATAATAAGCAAGCAATATGACTTACCACTACCTGCAACTGACGCTGGCTCACCCCATTCTGCTGCTGTATCTGCAGACTGGCTAGTGCTGTCTGTGCTGGCCCCGACACTGGTGATCGGTGTGGCTAGAATACAAATATTACACATTTCTTAGATGCCAGGTACACTTCCCCCTATTAATTGTTTAATAGCAAAATAAAAAACCACCACACACATCATTCACTACAATTTGGAAACTTTACAGACAGTATCTTCGATACAAAATATCAGGGTGGGCATTTTGTTGGTAGAATGTTTTTAAAAAGCCTGAAGTCAAGACAAGAGACAAGCAGTTAAGGAGTGGCTGGAGCTATTGATTGATGAATCTGATGTTTTGAGAAAAAAATAGCATGTGGCCTTGGTTGGCAAACGCAATGGGGCCGTCCTCCTTGTACTTCCTCCCAAACATTGTGCACAGTCATCAGTTCACCAACTGCTGCTTATAATACATGGCCTATCTAATAAGAAGACACAACTTTGGGGTGTTCAACATGACCATTGCCACTCTCTTGTTTTAGTGATTAAGCCTTCTCATCTATTACATGTGCAGAATACCTTACTTAGCAGTGGGTATGCATCTGCATGGCAGAGGAGTGGTAGTAGCCGTACTCTGAGTCTTAGAGTACCACCACTAGGGAGTCCACAAAAGAGTAGAGGGTAAGCTGACTGAAAAAGCTGAAGAAAGGAAGTTACAGACAGATTAGTAACGAGAGACAGTTTGATGTAAAGTGGAGAAACTTGAAATATAGAAAATAAGTTAATAGGATAATGCAGAGATAACAAGAATTTAGAAATTGATAAATTGAAGAGGATTTGGAAAAATAATATAAAACGGACAGACATCACGTTATTCAAAAAGGAGCGGAAGAATTATGGGGATAAAAATATTAATGTTAATACCAGGGGGACTTACTGGGGCCCGCAGAGCCATCGGCTGAGGAACTCTGAAAGGCAGCTCCAGCTCCCAGGCGCTCTCCCGCCTCAGCCCTCTTCTTGCCCGTGGATGCTGATGCAAAACATAAAGACAAAAAAAGATTAGTGGTAATAAACAACATCTCACCAAAATATATTTGACAGGCAAAGGCAATCGCAATAACATTGAACTTTTTTAAATCAGATCAACTAGTGGTAGTATATCACAGACCATTCTACCCTATTCAAAATTTCCAAGACCTACATACCCAACCCACTCCTATTCCACATTTATTAAACTGCATTTTGGAATTACTAATAATAGATTGCAACAAATCATGATGTTTGCTTCTTTTCAAATCTCATTCGCAATCTCTCAGTCTCAAGTCAACCCCCTTTGGACTAATCACTAAGAGTCTTATTATAATGATTACAAAGATGTCAGGTGGACGCCATTGCAGTTCTGGAACCGCCCGACTGTACGTCGGCGCCGCTGTCACAACTACCGCATTAGTCTATTATGAATCAATCCGACCGTCCTCAGGCCATAGGGTGGTCGCAAACCGCCATTTGTCAACTGAAGCTTGTGTGACAGGCGAAAAAGGCCTGCAGCACAAGCTTCCATTGAAAAATGATGTTGTTGTTCACAAACATCCCTGCACCGTCTGTGTGACATTGGCATGCACCATGCGGTTACAAAATTAAAAATAACTAATTACAGAACTTGTTACATAATCATCACTAATCACATCAGCTCAAGTGAGTGGCCACAGGTACAATTCAATAACAAGGTTAGGTGGGTAGCTCCAAGTAAGCTAAGCACCTGTCTAGAACAACAGATTATTACATAATATTTGAAAACTTAACTTCCCTGCATGTGAGCAGCATGCTTGCTATTATTTGGGAAAAAATATAAGCTATGGCATAGAACACACAAGTAATAATTTTAATATTTACTCACCTAGCCCCGTAACCTCAACTTCCAGCAGGTCCAGCAGGTCCTGCTCTTGTTCCAGGATTTCGGACCAGTTGTGCGCCAACTGCTGATGGGTGGGCCATATCCCATACCTGGACCCAGGCCCGCTGCCTGCGGCAAGGCTGGATATAAAAAAACAGTTCTGGCACCTCTCCCTCGGAAAACAGGGCATGGGGCTGCTCCCCTGCCTGGTCCGCCTTCCTCAAGGAAGGCTGTCGCACTTTGGTGAGCCCTTATCTGGCATGGGGCTGGTGAAAAGAGAGAAAAAAAGAAACAGGAAAAAAGAATAAAGGACTGGGAAATAATAATAAGGAAGTAGGAAAGCTAAAAAATAAAGTACACAACTCACCAAATACACACAGTAAAGTAGAACAAACCCAAAAATACACACTTAGAATGACAAAGGGTAAGATAAATAAAATAATGGGGAAAAAAGTTTTAAAAGTCAAGGATTACAGAGATTAAGGAAGGATGAAAAAGTAGCCCCAGCACCATAAACAGAGTAAGAAACAAGTAAGAAACAAGATGGCTGCGCCCATGTGCGACCTCGTGGTGCAGTTTGCGCAATATTTTTACTCGAACACACAATCTACGTTGACATACGTCAGAAAACATCACACAAATAGGTGGAACAAGCAACTGTCGGGTAGAGAGAAATAACCACTAACCTGCCCAGACAACCAGCAGGGATGATGAACTGCAGCTGAAACCCCTCCTCCCTTATACGCTGCCACACAGGGAGTACAACAGGTAGATCCCTACCCTCATAGGAAGCGCGTCGGGGAAATTGGGAAGTGGATAAAACAAAAAACACTGCTGGGCTTGAAGAGGAGCTGGACTGACCCTCTTCATGTGTAAACAGAATCTCAGGACCCAGGAGAACCTCTACTGGAGCGGAGAGACCCTGCATGCAAGAGAGGAAACAGGAATAAGCGCAAGACACCTATATGGCTTTCACTCCTTGTAATAGCACACCAAAATACACATTCATACTCACATTCCCAGAAAGCAGTGAGGATTAGGAAATAAATGGGTTAATCTGAGATTCAAGTATGAAACCCAATAGTAGTCCTGCTACACTGACAAATCACAAACAAAATGCAAAAAACTATATGCAGAGGTAATTCCAGCAAACTCTGCCACTAGCAACCAGCTAATCCATATAAAAATGTTAAAGCATATGTTGGAGCATGGAGAGAAACCACTTAACGTCTTCAGTGGTGCTCTCAAACTTCCTTGTGTACCTGAACAAAGTACCTCCTCGATAGGAATGCCAAGGGACAGTGCAGAGTCCTTCGTGGCGTGTCGGAATCTGGAGAAAAAGGAACACAATCCTACGCCAAATTTCAGGGCGCAGGAAAACAAAAGAAAACCGAGGAAGTGGCACGAAGCCGTGGCTGATACATCTCACTGCAATGGAGCCGCTGGGAGAACGAGCCACAGGAACACAGAAAACAAAGCAGGCGAGTCTCCAGTTAGGAATCCAAGGAAAGGAACAACAAGCACCGGGTTAGCATAACCAAGGGGCTTAAATCATGCCCTCGTTCCACAGCTGACTTCTAGGGCTACTCCTGACACAGCCCTAAAGGACTCTGAGAGCTGTAGTTTTACAGGCACTCTCTTCCCATTCATAAGGGAATAGCATACGCCCGCCACCACTGTGACACAACTCCACCCACTCGTGGAACTCCGCATTGCACAGCTTTTTATAACCTTGCAGAGATCCGCGTAGCGCTGCTACCCAAACACTGCCCAGGCTTACTGTTAACCCAAGGCAAGACAGAGGATTGGGAACACTGACATTCCTTTGGTATTGACTTGGATTTTATAGTAATGATGTCACCATTGCATGTATAGAAGCTTGCAACATTGAGAATACTGCTGCACAAAGCAATCAAGAGGAAAAATCATGACCTAACCAAATTGCAGCAGATACTGCAATACTTGAATATTGCATACAAAATAGTGGCCCCTGAAGGAGAATTCTGCAGGCACATGCCATTGACCATGAGCTGGCCCCCACCACAGGATAATGCTCAATGAGAATATGAGACAGGGCATGTTGATCTGATTTCCACAGGTACAGTAGTGTGACAATGTGGAATGAAATGGACCCATGCACATGATGATTTAGGGTCAGTGGCTAATATATGATGGAGTGCTGAAAGGTGGCAAGAGGATTTGAAGAGTAATAACCAGAGTATTGCCTTCATGGAATTTTTTCCAGTAATCTTCTCATTGGAACTAAGGAATAGAGACCTGACCAATTAAAAGGTGACTTTTCTAATTGCCAACAAGGGGGTCATGATAGTGATAAACAGGCTATCAGCAAGTGACAAGTGGGTGCTGCGATTACTAAGGGAACTGATGCTGAGGTGTTTCCATCATAACATGGTTTAAGAGAAAGACATATAGTTGGACTTGAAAAAGATTTGGTAGATGGTTTATCTCATTCTCAGTGGTCAATGTTCTATGGATTGGCACCAGAGATGGAACATGTCAGAGCAAGGGTGTCGGAGGAAATGTGGAACATATGGAGGTGAGAGCACTAACGTTAGCTGAAAACTTGCTCGTTGAATCGAACAGGCATGTGATAGAGTGGAAATTTTGCATTTCATTTGACCCATTTGTAGGGGTGAATCATAATCATGAGTAGAGAGCTCCTGCATATAATTGTGTCTTGTTTAAATGTGAGCGTTAGTATTGTGAACAGTGTTAACATATATACATGACGTATTTTAGTTTATTGACAATTAGTGTGGAGAGTTAACGTAAGAAATGGATGTAACTAGCAGAAAATGCTAACATGAAGAAGTCGTGTTTTGAAGATTGACACTACTTATGTACTAAATGTGTTTAATAATAATAATACGTTATATAATTTGGTAAATGTGTTAGTTGCAATGAAATGTACTTATGCAACTTGTAATGTTTAAATAATGTGCTCTTATGTCAGCTAAGGCTGTAGGCCTGTAATGCAAACCCCTGACAACTCTTGATTTAGGTTTAATGTTCTGAATTTCTTGTGTACTGTGGAAGCTGCTTTTTCTCACGTTTTGATTTGCAGGTGGAAAAGCATTCTTTAGGCAAAATAATGTCTTTGTTTTAGCAGCTAGGCAAGGAGAGAAGAATTTACACTCGTATGACTTGGTGACGATTAAGGAAAGATGTTGGTTTCGCAAAGGAGAAGGCATGAGAACCAAGCACGAATTGCTGCACAGGATGTACATGGAGACCACAGTGGAAAAGTACGCTCATGACTGTACCCATTGTGCAGGACGTGTGAGAGGTCCACTTTGGAAAACCTACCTGTGGATAACTGGTTGATGGAATTAGGGATAGAGCCCTCATCTTCCTAGCCTTTGGAGAGGTAGCATATTGGAACAAGCTCTTCCTCTTAGGATAGTGGCTTTATGTTGCTTGACCCATCTCAATGGTGAAGAGACTCCTTAGGAAATCTCCATGGCTGACACCTTTTCCTCCTGATTCGAAATGCTTACTCATTAACGTAGGGATGTCATCTTCGCAATAGAGTAGAGATAGATTTAAATGCTTCTTATTCACCAAGAATCGAGGCAGGGAAATTTGGACTCTTGCTTCTTGATCATTCGCATGCTCCTTCTCGAGTTAATAGTTTTGCTTATGTTGACCCATCTTAACTGGGTACATAGATTTGGCTTTATGCTGTTTCCTTTGTATTTCTATACCCTTGTGTTGAGGTGTGTTTATGTTCAATTGATGTTGGCTTTGCAATAAACTAACTAACCTTCCTTAATTGCCCTCCTATTATTATGTGCTAGGAAGCAGTGTTTCCAAATTGACTGTGCACTTATGGTTTTCTCCCCTTGATGCTTCCATGCTCCTAAAAAGACTCATCGGAGAGTGCCTCTAGAAAGGCTCCAGAAGGACTAGGAATGGCCCCTTTCAGTTGGTAGCAGAGCAGAATGGTTAGTATATGAAGTAAGGGGAGAATCCAGAACTGGCTTAGCATAGGTGGAGTCTAGAACCTCAAAAGCCAGAACCATATCCTAATGTTCAAGAGCAGAAGGATGGAATCTGGCGGAGACCGATGGAGTTCGATGGTGGGGCGAGATCAGCGGAGGAGTGTGTATTATTAACAGGATTTGTGTAGAATGTTAGATTGTGGGAATGGTTTGACTGTGTGATGTCTTGTGGAGTTAGAGTGAAAGTCGAGTGAGTGTGTTTTTAGGTCTGATATGGCTCAAGGATTAAGATTCGAGGTGCCGGTCCTGAAGTGGCCTAAGATCCCGGAATATAGAAAGGTGTAGAAGACACAGTGATTGTCTGACCGGGGAATTGAGGAGTTGTCATGAGACATCATCGGCAGTTCCACCTAAGACATGGAACTTTGTGAGAATGGGACGCATGGGTATCGTCTAGTGGAACTTGTGTACAAGGATTAACTATACTGATTCGATGATCCACACTGGTTGAGGGTTACTGTATGCGAATGCACTTACATGGTTGAGTTCTATTGATCATTTAGAATTGCATACAATTGCGGATTTCACATGACTGTGTGAGTGAATGTGTAAGGAGAAATTGTTAAGGAGGGTGAGTTGCTGCAAGGAGTGAGAGTGACGTCAAACTGTAACGCACTGTGATAGGTTGGTTGTTGTAATGCCACGCTTGGATTGGTTGGCCGTCAGTGGGAATACTCTGTGTCTGACAATATCATTTTGCTGTATTAATTGGATAATTATTGCATTTGTGTTAGGGAACATTTCAAAAAGTGTCAGTGATCATGCAGTGCTTTAGGGTGTTGTGGGATCTCTTTTGAGGTAATGAAGAGGTTGTTACTCGAGTTGGCGAAGAGGCGCAATCCGGGGATACTCCAGCTCATTATATGGAGTCCGAGTTTGGGCTCCATTAGATAATTTAGCTCCAAAATTGGCATAAAAAATCACAGAAAAATAGGGGGCATTGTCATTTCCACCCTTTGGCTCATTCAGGTTACAGAGGGATGATGTTTGTGATGCGACCGTTGCCAAGACCCACACAGTTTAAGGCACTAGATGCGTGCAGTTCATGCTAAGCAGAGGGAGAAATGCCAAGGGAGAATGAAGAAAACCATGAAGGCATATCAGAATGCACAGTGGGATGCTAGGCTTAAAAGGTAGAAAGTGGAAGCAATTGAGGGAGAGAGATTAAATCCAGTATTTGTTGACGGAGAGTCACAAGACAGAGGAATGTGGAGAAGGGTAAATGGGAGTGATAGTAATGATAATGAAGACAGCTTGTTGGATGGGTTGTTAGCTGAGAGTCCACCACCTTACAGTTCGCAATAGGGAGAAGTAGGACAAAGTACGAATGGTACTGACAATGTGGGAGGTGTGTCAGCCTCAGTAGCTCCTGATCCAGGGGCCATGGGAGTGATATCAACAGGGACAATGGGGACAGGAGTGTCTGTCTTGGTGTCTTGGGGCTGTGGAACCGAGTGGTGACAAAGCTACTGCACGGTTGCTGGAAGCTCCTACAGTACTGGTTAGCATTGCACCTGTCGTCCCTGTTTCTGACTCAGGCACAACAGGAAACCTTAGCCAAAGACAGCCCATGCATGTGGAAGGGACTCCTTTGGCAGGAACAGGGAGTGCAAATGGGTGTATCCGCTTTTTAGTGACTATGGAATCCAGTACCCCTCTGGTGGCTACTGTCGATCCTTCCAAAGTATGGATTGGTTCCAGTACTATAAGATTTGTACCGATGGTAAGCACCAGCTCAGATCTGTGAATGTGGGAATCTCCTGTAAGAGAACTTAGCAGTGCATCTCAAGAAGTAAGTACCAGTCAGAGAACATCTGAGAACCAATAAATGTTGCAGACTACAGTCATGGTTAAGGGATCATAATAATAGCAAGGAGAGTCAGAATAGTAAGTCGAGTCAGGATACAATCAAGGCCGCAAGGAAGGTGAAGCTAGTGGGTGTGGTGAGAATGATGGCAGAATTAGAGGGGATCATTGGTGGGAGTCTACCTCTAGACAGAATAGAGACATATGAGCCAGATGTCTATGGCTAAGGATGTAACCCGGAAGGCAAGACAAGCAGATGCAAAGCTGCTGGATTTGGCTCAGAGTTATAGGGTAGATTTATCTTGAATAAAGGCATTGCAGGGAAACCACAGACTTACCTACAGTGACCAAGAGCTAGAGGAAAATACAGTGATTGAATTGAGGACGCACATACGGGAATTGGTAATAGGAATGAGGGCCTGGAGTATACTGGATAAATGGGAAGAGAAGTGGCCAAGGAAGAAGAGAGCAAGAAAGATGACTGGAGAGACGCCTCCTCCAGGTGGGGGAACATAGAGGATCGAGGCATAACCGTTGCGGGAGGTGCCTAGCAGAGGATATGTGCATGTCCCTTGAAGTCGGCTTGACCTTGCTGCACTCACAAATGATTTCCCAAGATTAAGAGAGAAACCTGCTGAGTGGTATAAGCAAGTTGATCACTTTGTTAAGATCTCACAAGTGTTGTGGATTGATTTAAGTACCTTGTTTTAAATCGTGGTTCCTAGTGACCTATGGTCTGCTTGTAAGATAGCTGTTGGGTACCCTATTGCTGCTAGAAAGGGACTCAGTATCTCATGGTCTTTCTCCGTTGGTCATGAAAAAGTATGATCAGATGATCACATGGTAGCAGTCCAAAACAGCCCCACAGGAAATCAATTAGGTCAAGATAGATCGAACCACTCAGGAGCCAAGTCTTTTATGAAAGACTGTTCAAGCCTTCAAGCAGTATAGTGGGTTAGACAGCCTTGACCCCAAAGAAATGCATCAATTTGTGTCCACATTTGTGACTGGACTGAGGCAGGTGATCAGCCTCATGATCAAACAGCATCTGATCTGCTGGCAAAACAAATCCGTGGATGAGATCCTGCTGTATGCCAGGTACTGCAGTGCTGAGGTGAAGTCCAAACTTAGGAGGATAAAGGAGAAATTGATGTCAGTCCAAATGTGCGATGCCCAGAATGGAGAACAGGTGCAGGGGGTGATGGGAGCTGTGGCCAGGGTAAAGCCTAGTACCCACAAAGAGGTCAGAATGTTCTTGAGAATGGTTGGCTACTGTCGACAGTGGATTTCTAACTTTTCAGTGATAGTGAAACCTTTGCAGATGCTGACTCACAAGGATGTATGCGATCCCCTAGTACCCAAAAAGTGATCAGAATGTTCTTAGGAATGATTGGCTACTGTCAACAGTGGATTCCCTACTTTTCACTGATGGCAAACCTTTTCAGATGCTGACTCACAAGGATGTGTTCGATCCAGTGCCTTGGGATAACGATTCTCTACTTGCCTTCCTGGAGCTGAGAGAGTGCCTGTGTCATGCTCTGGCTTTAGGAATGACTGATTACAACAATGCATTTTTGCTGTTCTGCCATGAAAGAGAATATTGTACTCTATCTGTACTCACCCAGGCACATGGAGGTGCCCGTAGACCAGTGGTATATTTTTCAGCTGCTCTAGATCCTGCATCTTTAGCGTTGCCTGCATGTCTCAAATCGGATGCTACAACAGGTGCCAGTATTGAACAATGTGAGAGCATTGTGATTGGTCATCTTCTTACAGTGTATCTACCATACTCAGTTGAGCTTCTGATGAGAACTAACATAGAGCATTTGACAAATAGCAGATTGACAAGGTGTGAGCAGGTGCTTCTTGCCGCTGAGAATGTAACCCTGAAGTAAAACTATGTGTTAAATCCTGCTGCCTTGTTACCCATTCCTAAGGCTGATGGTTAAGAATGTGAAGAACATGACTGTCTGGATATCACTGAACTATGTATGAAACCATAGGCCTGACATTGTCGATGAGCCATTGTCCAATCCCGAACAAATCATTTTTGTTGATGACTCATGCTTAAGGGACAATGAACGGAATCTGAGAGCAGGGTATTGCTGTCCGTACCATCTCTGTAGTGGTATAAGCCAATTGGGTACAGAAAGTACATTTCGCACAAGTGGCCGAAATCATTGACTTGACACACGCATGTCGGGTCTCTGAACTAAACTGAGTCATGATATATACCGACAGCCTGTATGGGTTCAGTGTGGTTCATAATTTCGGACCGCTATGGTTGCATAAAAGGTTCTTAATGTCATCTGGTTCTCCTATAAGAAATGGGAAGTATGTGAGACAATTGGTGGAAGCATTACAATTGCCAAGTGAAGTGGCTGTTAAATAGTGTGCTGCCCTTGTAACAACTGGAAATCAATATGCTGATGAATTTGCACACTGCTGTTCCTTTAATGCATGTGTCTTTAATGGAGAATATGCTGGTGAGAGTACAGAGAAGACCGAACTCAATATGATGATAGCAGCTGCAGGCACATGGAATGAAGTGTGGCGTTTGCAAATGGAAGTTTCAGAGGAAGAGCAAGCGGGTTGCATCAGAGCATGTTGTGAGAAGGAAAATTATGACATTTGGGTAACAGCTGATGGCAGGGTAGTACTACTGGATTGTTAGTTGCACTCAATGGTGAAGCACATTCATGGTGCAGCTGACATAGAAAGTGGTACGATGATGAGATTGTTCAGGCAGACTTGGTTAAATCCGAGGTTTCAAGTAATTGCAGGATCTATGTGTCATTGGTGTGTCACCTGTCAACAAATGAATACAGGTAAAAGAATTGTAGTTGCCTTAAGCCAGACTGGTAGGTCCAGGGGTCCCTTTAATTGGATCCAAATGGACTTTGTTGAGATTCCTGTGTATAAGGGTTTGAGGTACATTCTGGTTGTCGTGTGCATCATTTCTTTTTTCTTTTTTAATTTTATTTTTTATTGGAATTACATAGCAGCATAGTACATAATACATAGCAGAGCACATACATCAGGACATTCATCATTGCGCATTATAAGCCCCAATCCAAACCAACGCCTCGGATATCAAATTAGCATAAGGTATAAACATTATTATTCATAATAAAGCAATTAATTACCCCACCATATAATCCCTCACCGCCCTCCAAATCAATAACGCTAATTTCCTTTTTCTATATCCTTTGGCGGCATATAAACTATATTCCATGTGCATTAAGAAACCTGGCCCGCCACATCTCAAAAGGTGGGGCCTCTTTCTGTAACCACAATGAAGCAATTGTCAACCGAGCAACCGCTGTGGCCATAAAAATGAAATAACAGTGTTTATATATTAACTGGCCCCGACGTAGCTCCTCCCCGATACCAAGCAACATCATAGATTGAGAAATTATAACACAGTCCCCGGTTATTTCTGATAAATACCTCTCTATAGATTCCATCAAAGAATCCAAAACTGCACACGCAAAGAACACATGCACGATGTCTGCCCTATCCGTTCCACAGCGGAAACACTTCCCATCATGTTGGCTCCCCCACTTCATCAATTTAAGCAGTGTATGATACAAATTAAATAACATTTTATAATGCTGGCTTGTAAGATTAGCTGCACGAAAGATCCTCCCTGCCAAGTCAATACATTTTTCCAATGAGATTTCGGGATTTCCCAACCAGGTCCTTCATATCATTTTATATTTTTCTAGATCATCCGTTCTGCCCTCTAACAGTGTTTTATAAATTACCCCAATGTCTCCCTGCCATCTAATTCTTTCTACAATTTTAAACTTCATAACAGAGACAGGATGTTTTCCCAGAAAATCCCTCAGTCGCAAATATTAAAAAAATTGAGTTGTAGGTAGATGGAATTTATCCGCCAAGTCCGCAAATAGCTATAATAACCCATCATCATGATACAAATCGCCAAGTCGGGTAATCCCGTTCCTTCTCCAGCCTAAAGCCACCTGATCCCCGAAAATCGGGGGTAGCAGTCCCATGGCATTAATGGGCGTATATATAGAAAGTACTGGAATCTTAAAACTTTTCCGTACAGTCTACCATACTTTAAAGACCGCATTTAATACCTTGAATCACGTTCTTTTAAAATAACTGCCATCCAATAAAAAAATGTTGAACCTGCGACCCTAGAATCATCTGATAAATTGAGGGGGCTTCAGCCAAATTACTAATCTCTTCTCCGGTAAGTAAAATACGTGCATTGACCAAAATACAGGAATAATAATACAACGCAAAATCAGGTATAGACCATCCTCCTCTTTCACGAGGAAGGGTCATATATCGAGCAGCCCTACGAGGTTTCCCCGGGGCCCACATAAACCGAGTACATAGCGACTGTATTGTTTAGAAGATACCTCCAGGGGCACTGCCCTAAAAAAATACATAACTCATGGTAAAACATTCATTTTTAAAACATTAGCTCTGCCCACTAATGAGAGATGAAAATTCTCCCACCTTTCAAGTGAGCGTTTTACTCCCCAAATAATATTGCCCCAATTAACCTCAATGATTTCTTTAACAGAGGTACGGATTTTGATACCTAAATATGTAGCTTCCTTAACACATCTAGCATCCCCATCCATAGCTTGACTTGAACATAAAATTTGGGTTTTAGCGATATTAAGCTTATAGCCGGAAACTACCCCAAAATTCTGTGCCAAGCATTCTATTTCAGGTATAGCGAGACAAGGGTTAGAAGAGAGCGATCGCAATATCATCGGCATACGCCATTACCGAATACCGCTCTTGTACTATAAAAGGCAAGATCTTACTACTTTGTTCTAACATAAGTATGAAAGGGTAAATATATAAAGCAAATAAAAGTGGTGAACAAGGACAACCTTGCCGTGTACCTCGAGAGATCGCGATGGTCTCTGAGTAATACCCCATTGAGCAAATTTTTGCTAAGGGGAGATGATAAAGGGCTTTTACAGCACATATATAACCCTGGCCGAAACCCATTTGTTGCAATCCCTTCCAAAGAAAATTCCACGAAACCCGGTTGAATGCCTTTTCGTCATCGAGTAAAATCAGGCCAAGTTCTCGAGATTCTGCCTGTGCAATATCAAGGAGAGTAACTACTCTATGCACATGGTCTAACGTCCCTCTCCTAGGTATAAAGCCGTGTTGTTTTAACGATACTATTGATGGTCGTTAAGGAGAGAGATTGGACGATAAGACCCCGTAGCTCAGATGGTTTCCCCTTTTTCTTAAACACACAAATATTGGCCTCAGACCAGGTTCTTGGAATCTCCCCTTTTTGTGCAATTTGTAAACCTTTAAGCATATCATTTTTAATCTCCTGAATAAAGGTCTTAAATACTTCCAAGGGGAGTCTGTCCGGTCCCACAGCTTTCCCTACTGCAAGAGAGTTTATGGCCTGCTCTAATTCTCCCAACGAGATGGGTTCCTCAAGTATTTCAGCGTCCGTTTGAGCCAATTGGCCCCATAAAGAAGCTGAGGGTCCCATATCCATCAAAGAAGAGCCCCCAGTATCATTCTCTGTATATAATTCTGTATAAAAATCAGGAAACACTTTAAGAATTTCCTGGGGATCAGAGACAATATCCCCAGCCGAGTTCTGAATCCCCGTTATTCTTTGTTCAGCCTCTTTTACTCGCAATTTCTGAGCTAGACATCGCCCCGTGGCCTCGCCATATTCATGACACCCTTTTCTAAAAGTTTGATATTTTATTGCGATCTCCTTACTCCATTCTAAATTAATGTTAGCCTTACATCTCACTAAATTATTCTGTAGTGCTGTTGTGTTATATCCTGCAGCTAACCCATAAGCTAATCCGTCCTCAGCAGTCTTAAGCTCATCATATAAAGCCTGCAAGTCTGTTTTGCTATTTTAAGTTTTAAAAACCCAAAACTCTGTGTTTTCCCTCTAAATCCCGCATTAAATGTATCCCATACGGTCCCCCAGGACGCGGAATGTCTATTAATTTGAAAAAAATATTTTATTCACACCTTCAGGTGCTCGATACATTTTTCATCCATCAAATGCTTCCTATCAAATGTAAACATTCTCGGGGCTACACACCGAACTGGCGCTGGAATTTCGACTACAACAGGTGCATGATCTGAAGTCACCCTTGGATATAGACAGGTTTTCAACCCTTAAAACACAGATGTAGGTACAAAAAAATAATCAAAACGTACAAGCCTATTATGGGGGTATGAAAATAATGTATATCCTGGGTCTTGCCTATGCAGGCTACTCCACACATCCAGTAGCCCATGGACAGTTAATAACTGAAATAAAGCCTTGCAGACCCTGGGTTTCCTACCTTTATAGTTCCGACCCCAATTTTGAAAATCTTCCTAAGTCAAGTTTATATAAAAATCCCCACACATGAATAACGGTGTGGGCCATGGGGCAAGCTCCCCATTCAAATACTCCAATATTGGGGCTTCATCGAAGTTAGACCTATATATTGTACAAAGTGTAAATATAGCCCCCCCTGTCCTACATTCAACAATAGCCCACCGTCCGAACATATCTGCCAAATAGCGCCCAGTAGCTTGAATAAAAGGTTTGGCTAAAATCGCCACCCCTCTTATCAAACTTGACTGCCGAGAAGTTATAAGCACCGTATACCCTAATTCTGCTAAGACCTTAGTTTTACCCATGGGATATGCATCTCTTATAGACACACTACATCAGGCTGAATCACCCGGAGTTCTCTAAGAACCCTCTGCCTTTTATTATAATTATTTAGCCCGTACACATTCAGTGTGCATATTCGGAGACCTAAGTTCGACATATATTCACGGTTGCCATGCCTACAGGCTTATACACACATCTTTTTAACCCTCTGAACATTTCTTTGCTGCTATGAATCTTCCTTTTTCTTTTGCTTTTACCCCTCCCACCCTCCCTCATCCGTCCTCCACCACCCCTGTTTCCCCCTACTACTCCCAAAAGACCCACCACCACCCCCCTACTTCGAGGCTTTAGGACTGTTAGTCCTAGCGATGACATGCTCCCTCCACCCAAAAGTGCCTCCCACACCCGTGAGCCCCCCAGCCATTGAACCTAGAAAAAAAAGACCTACAGCTCAATAAACGACAGATAGTAAACCATACTCATTCTCTCCCTGCATAACATATCCTGCTACAACAGCTGAGGGGTATACAACTTCATAAGCGAAAGTTATGCTAAGACTTATACATAAGTGCACAAAGGGAACCTATAAATTAAATAATAATCCTATACACCTAATCCCTCCTTATCCTCCTTTAAGGGTTTGCAGAAATTCTTTCGCCAAAATTTCAGAAGTAAAGAACCTAGTATTCCCTTTATACACAATTTTCAGTTTAGCTGGTTGTAATAAGAAAGCTTGGGCCCCCTTAGTTTGGAATGGTAAAATAAGTTGACATAGTTGCCAGCGCTTCTCTACCATCTGATGGCAGTAATCTGGCCTAACAAAACTCTTTTTCTGTCGGGCGGGCCAGATCAGAAACGGCTTCTTGTGCCAAAAAAGTTGTTAAACGAGATCAGTATAGCCCTTGGTTTAGCAACTTCTGCCGACTGTCCTGGCCGAGCCCGAACAGAAAAAGGAAAGCGAAGAGCCCTCCGCACCTCCGTCTTCCAGTCTCATTGAGTTAATTCCGGAAACGCCTCAGTAAACAATTCAACAATAAATTTATGAGGATCCTGTCTCTCAGCCCCCTCAGGAATTTGAAGGACCTTCAAATTGTTCTGCCGTGCTCTGTTCGCCAAATCAGTGAGTTTCCATAGCATATCGCCCTTCCCTGCATGTAAATTCTCATTCATCGTCTTTTGTAAAACTAGTTCATTCTCCAAAGATGAAATACGTGCTTCTGCTTCAGTAATTCTTGCAGTAAACTCTGAGTATGTCTTGGCAATGCGTCGTACTGAATTTTGCAGTTTGCAACAAGCATTCTGTGTCCTCTGACGCGTTTCCTCCCTATGAGTCATAATTGTTTGGTATATGAGACCCAAGGACATTTCTTCTGCCGGCTCTGCCATTCTGCGTACCATAGAGGAATCAGCTTTATCCGGGGTTCTAGCCCCCGTCTTTTGCGCCAATAATGGAGAGTTGGCAAAATAACAAGAATCCTCTGTCAAAGCTCTTTTTTTCCGCATTGTCTGCAGGCTTCCCTTCGATAATTCTCCTCCCGTATCCTCAGGGGGTGTAGTACTATGCTCACTTAGCGCATCCCCATGTTGAACTATAGTCCTTTTCTCATTTCTCATCATCTCTTCAGTGGAATAATCTGAATGATCCGAATGATCTGATAATGAGAAAAACTTCTCCACAAGATCCATCAACTCCGCCTCCTTCGTTAGTGAGTCTAAAGTGAGTGATTCTGTCCTATTAAGAACTCCCGCCGTACTGGCTGAGCCAGTCATGTCGTTTTCACTTCTTACCACTGAACTATTATCAGTACCCGGCTTCTGAAGTACAATTAATTCGGTAGCTTGACTACCCAAATCTGGGGGTTCCCTCTCACTGTTGTTCCCTCCTGCCAAATTACCTCCATCCTTTTTACTAGCGCCATTAGCCAACTCCATATTGCTGTCAGATATAAGATTATCCTGGGCAACAACGACATTCAGGGTAGTCTGTGGTGTGCCTGAGTTCTCCCTCATAGCTTCCTGATGTCTGGGGGGCTCAACAACAGACTCAACACCCAGTACTCCTGGGAGCTTATCTATTTGTGGATTCTGAATACCCGTGTTCTCCTTTTTCCCCACTCTTCCCACCTTTGCCTTGTGAGAACATTTGCGGGATGGTGCATTTCTCGGGGCTGCCAGCGCCTATAAAATTATCACCGATGCTGCTCTCGTCCTAATTTTTTCTCCCATTGAAATTAGAGGCATTCTTACCGCTCGGCGGCTCCGCGGTTTTCCCTGCATTTCAGGAGATCGCTCCGGTAGCCGCCGCAGAAGTAGTGGCGGCGTTAGCGGTAACAGCATCAGCAGGGGTCCGGGCTTTCCCTCTGGCTCCCTTAGGCGCCATTATCGGTGTTCTACAGTATCCGGTTCTCGGCCCTCCAGCCATTTTGCCTGCAACAGTTACTGCTTCCCAAATCAGCGTCGGCGTCCACGCCAGGTGCCTTGCGGCTACAATGTATCCAAGACGGATTTGAAATCATTAAGTTACTGTGCACAGCTTTGAATGTGGATCAAAGACTACATTGTAGCTACAAGCCAGAGGCATCTGGAATGGTGGAGCAGATAAATGGTACCCTGAAATCAAGGTTTGCCAAAGTGTGTGCTTTGACGTCTGCAGTAGCCTGATGCCCTACCACTAATGCAGAGTCTGCGCTGCATCCCTGACAGGAGAACTGGGTTATCGCCACATAAAATCCTCATGGGGAGAGCGATGCATTTGCCTGCTAATGCACTTACGAACATTTTAGAAGATTTGGTCTTTGACTACTGTAAAGGATTGGCTGACGTGGTTTGTTCTGTGTCTAATCAGGTTGAAGCAGCGACTGCACAGACATCAACGAATCTCTGTCACAACCTGAACCCAAGAGATTGGGTCTCATCAAAAGACATGTGAGGGAAAACTGTACTGATCCTCATTGGCGTGGTCCATACCAAATAATGCTGGTGACTACGACTGCTGTGAAGTGTGGCGGAGTGCCAAATTGGGACCATGCTTCTCATACACAACAAGTCTTAGGTCCCACTGATGAAGCAGCTCCTCTCCTTGACAAAATTCCAGTCATGACTGAAGCTTCATGGGAGGGGACAAGCCAAGCTGTAGAGGTACCTGAAGAGGCTGAATGCACACTAGGCCAATCTGAGGGGGGTCAAGCTACACAAGACCCTGGCATAGAATCTGAGGAAGATGGAACCATTCCGAGTGATAGAGAGTCTGACTCAGTGGAAGAGACTGGTGTGACAAGAAGTCATGTGCAATCAAGGAGGAAAGATGTTGTAGGCAAAACCTGGCCTGTGATGCAGGGGAGGAAGAACCTGAGACTCGTATTTGAAAGAGAACTTGCACCAATAAGTATACCTTCACACTCAGATCGGAGTGAGACCGAGCAGGACTCGGAAGGAGTGAGGAGGTCCAGGAGAGCCTGAGTGCTTTGTCAAAGTTATTCCTCTCCCGAGTGGACTTATCTGGTTGCAAATGCCAGTTAGAGAGAGGCCCAAAATCTCGGTGCTAGTACTCAAGATCTTGTTGAGAATTCCTGGGCTGGAAGTAAAGGCACTTCTGTCGTTGACTGTTCCTTTTTCACAAAGGCTAAGTGGATTATGGACTCTGATTTTGGAAGACATGGGATCCACGAGTTTTGGCCTACTACAGTCTCCTCAATAGATTGCAGCATTGAGAGCTGAACTGCTACAACGAGTTCTTGAGGAGATTGGATCCGACCTGATAAGGGATGTAAATGGAACTGTGAACTGTAAATAATTTGTTTGCAGAAGATGACCTAGGCCCGAGTGGAAGAAGAATACATTTAGGGATTCTATCTGATAGAAGAAGAAGAAAGAGGGCTCAGGAGGTCGTCTGAACAGTGTAAATACAGTAAAGAAGCAACAGTTGAAAAGAACTTTCCATGGCTTTAAAAGTTGCTCAAGAACTTTATCATATGTGAATAGTGGCCACGAAAAAAGACTCAGGGGCTGATTCACAAAACTAATCTGAGACAAAATCCTAAACTTACTACTTTTGGTATTCACAGAAGGCACTTACGATTTATGGTATTCACAGAAATCACTTACGACTCCTAACATTATGTCTGCATTCGGGCCGGAATTTCCGCACTCGGGCCAGAATTTCCGCACCTGGAGCAGAAATCCCGCACTTGTGCTGAATTTTTTGCTCCCGGGCTGGAATTTCCACACCTGGGCTAGAATCTCCATATTTGGGCCAGAATACCCGCACTCTGGCTGTTGATCATTTTCCTTGATGCTAAACACCTGTCCAAGTGCCCACCATCCCCCACCATGCATCAGCTGATACACTGCAGCCCAACAGCCAATCCCAACTCTGCAGCATGTATGAAAGCAGAGCAGACACACACTGACTCTTTCAACATGTCGCTGAAAGTGTTTGTTCCTCTGCCCCTTGCCATGCGGCAAGAAGACTTGAGGAGGATGAGGAGGAGGAGAGTAGAGAGGATCTTCAGACAAAGGACCAACCTATTTGGGATGTCCAGCCACGATGTCAGGGCCAGATACGGTTTCCCTCCAGAAGTCATTTTAGAGATATGTGAGTGGGAGCAGGATCTTGATTCTGTGATCTGTAGCTCCCATGCTAGTCCAGCCTATCTCAAGATCCTTCCTGCTCTCCATTTCTTTGCGACTGAGTTGTTCCAAAGGGTCTCCAGTCACCTTGTGGGCATCTCTCAGGCAAGCCAGTCGCGGTGCTTGCATCAGGTACTGAGTTGCATCACTGCAAGAGCCCACCACTACATATGAATGCCCCATACACTGGCCATGAGACAAAGGGCAGCTAGAAATTTCTATCTCTTTGCTAGCTTCCCACGTGTGCTGGGTGCAATTGATTGTACACATCTGGTCCTTTCGCCACCCCGCCGCATTGTACACATCTTCTGCAACAGACACCGATGGCATTCCATCAATGTGCAGGCTGTCTGTGATGCCAGTGGTAGATTTATTGATGTGCATGCAGTGTTTCCAGGCAGTACCCATGACAGCTTTGTATTCCGCATGTCACATCTTCCCCAGCGGATGGCTGCAGGAGAATTTGGCAACATGTGGCTAATGGGTAAGTACCAAGCACTAAAAATGAGGGATATGTGTAAATGAAATGTAAGAATGCCACCTTACATTAACAACCATAATCAGGCAACATACAAGGCCTCAACAGACACTGCATGTACCAAAGTATAGATCAGGTTCAGTGTAAATTAAAAAGGGAAATGTCATCAATTGCCCTTTCTTCCCTCCTCAGGCGATGCTGGGGATGCACTCTCCCCACAACTCCTCACACCTTACAGACATCCAACCACTGTACCGCAGCGTAATAGAGAACACATATGAACACATATGAACTGGAGCCATCATAGAGCGCACTTTTAGTCTGTTGAAGTCGCGATTCAGATGTCTTGACTGTACAGGGGGTGTGCTGATGTACTCCCCTGAAGTTGTGTGCAAGATTCTATTAGCCTGTTGTGTTTTGCCCAATTCAGCTTTAACACATGGCTTACACACATCTCTTGTACCCCGGATAGCTCTGATTCCGGGAAACTGGGCCATTGCACATAACAGAGTTCAGGGTATGCAAGTCCATGATCAGCTGGTTGCACGTTTTTTATATGAGCAACCTGTTGTGTCATGAACAAAATGTGGTTTGCAGTCTGTTGTCAATTATGAAAGTTGGATAATTATGACTCTCTCCAAAATCTCCATCATGAGACTACTTTGCAAGCTACACTAACTGCATGTAAACCACAGCTATTGACAGTAGTCAAAAGATTGACCAATCCCTCAATGCATCTCACAATTCTTTCTGAAAAATATTATAGAAAAAGGCACATCTATGAGCTTAAAAATATTTATAATAATTTTTAAAAAATCATGATGTGCTTTTAAATAAATAGGCTACAAATTATTGTATAATTTATATTTCAGATACATGTATTTAATGTTTTTTTCAAGCTAAAGCACAACCCACTCTATATACCAATGAACCAAAAATCCATTAACTAAAAATTTAAAATACATTTCAAAACATCTCAATTAATAAAACACAAAATGTACATTTCAAAATATCTCAATTCATAAAATGCTAATAATTCACAAAGGCATGTAAGAGTACATAAAAGAGCACCACATAAGTGCTACTTTACATATTCAAAAATGCCTTTGTGGCTGTTCCTGTGAATATACGTTTACTATTTTCTGGAGTTCATAAAGATTTCCAGTAATCTGAATGGAAAGCTGACCCAGGCAAAGGTTTCTATGAGGATTTCTGGAACACCATGTGATTTTCCAGTAAGCCCATTCCCACTGTGCAAAAGTATCCACGACATAGAGCTTCCTACAGGGGCAATATGATCTCCTGTGAAAATGCAAATTTTCTTTGTATTGTCTCTGCAGGTAATATACGCACCCTCCAAATATGGAGTGTGTTTCTTTCCCCATCCCACTCTGAAAAGGGATTTATGCCAGCACTCCTCTGGAGTAAAAATCTGATTCTTTTCAAACTGCAAAGGGGAAAGTGAAGAATTTGTGGGCATTATGAAAGTTCCATGGCTAACCACTCCTTGGATTACCTCAGAACACGCATAGTCCTACCCTTGAGCTAACTGTCATGCTGACACAGGATGCAGCAGATTCGGCTCTGAAATTTAGGAAATGTTTGGCGGACCTTGCTAATTGGATGACATTGAGCTGTCTGCATCTGAACGCTGGGAAAACAGACATCCTAGTGGCAGGGAAACAACCGTCTTTGTGGTCGGCTGTATGGTGGCCCCCAGTACTGAGCCAACCTCCTACCCCCAAACTTAAGGTGAAGAATTTAGGATTCTGGTTCGATACGGCCCTAAGCTTTGATCATCAAATCTCCACACAGGCAGGTACCTGTTTAGGTATCCTAACGTTGTTGCAGAAAATCTTAGACTTACTACAAGTAGCAGCTAGGAAAACAGTTATCCAGGCGCTGGTAGTATCGCACATGGATTACTCTAATGTGCTATATCTTGGAGCTTCCCAAAGCAAACAAAAAATGCTGCAGAGGGTACAGAATTCTGCCGCCCATATGTTGCTAAACATTTCAAGGTGAGCGTCACTGGGCGATGCCCTGGCAAAGTTTCACTGGCTTCCAGTTCAAGAAGGAGTGTATTTTAAAGCACTCTGCTTTTGCCATGGAATTTTAAATGGCAGAGGACCACGTTTTCTATTCCCTCTGGTTAACCCTTATCAGCCAATGAGGAATCTTAAATCGTCAGGCACCACTATGGTGAGGATTCCAAAAGTCTAGGGGGCAAATCCATTTCTTTTTGGCAGCAAAATAGTGGAATCTTCTTCCCTTATACTTAAGGATGTAGTCTTCTGAGAGTTAGTTTCAGAAAGATCTAAATACATGTTTTTTCAGGCAATCTACAATCTACATTCAGAGTAATTTAATGGTCTAAAGGTGTTCATGTGTAAGCAGAAGGCAAGGAATTTCCCTAGCGTGGGGAGACTCCGTTGGGAGTAACCAGGCACTTTATAAAATACTAACATAACATAAGATTGAGTGGGATTTACTGACTTGGAGATCCCCACACTCATGGTGGATATCTATGCACCTCTTTATGAAGTTCATGCCTACCAGGAATCTCTTTGTGAATTCCTGACAGGCATTAGTAATGGAAATTTGATTGTGAACTTATTTTTACAATAGACTTTGGGCTTCATTTATGAAAAGTGTTTCATCGTTGGTTGAAAACAGTGATGTGACACTTTTCCATGCGCCCTCTTTGCATGTCGCAAGGAATGACCAGATACATCAATAATCCTGAGATATCTGGTGGCCCAGTAATGACACATTTCTGGAGTGTGTCGCAAACCAGATGCAACTTCAGCAATGTGTCATTACACATGGGCGAGTCTCATCTAAAAGGGCCTGTGTCAGTCCTTACACCTGCTGTGAAGCAGGCTTAAGGATTTGATGCAGTTAACTTTTATAAGTGGCACAGTGAAATCTCATAGAATTCACTGCCCCACTTCTACAAGCCTTTTTAACAGGGGCATGCCCACCCTGCATACAAAGTGATGCATCTACCTAGATGCATCCTTTGTAAACATGGCACAGTGTGGCGCAATGTTTACGCAGCCGCATCACAAAAAGTGACACAACGGCGGCGTAAGACAACTTTAATAAGGCCCTTTATGTTTGTGATTTAGGCCCATAATGTCCTGCTTTTCTTAAACTAGATATTGAGCTTTATTGCTTTGACTCGTGGATAAGTCATCATTATACTTCTTGACTGTTTCAAATGCACCTATTTTTATTTAATGCCACCTCTTCATTGTAAGAGGAGGAAATGCCAGCAGTGGGCACCACATCAAAGCCAAGAATATGTGTACAGCTATGGGACTGTTAACTGGCGTTGCCCCGATTTGGGGAACACTGTTAATTGTGCAAGCTAGGCGGGACAGGCATTGTGCAATGCGTTATCACATGCACAAGGCATGGCTGCGCTTGACGCAAAGCAAGGTCAAATTCCTCACACGCTCATTGCATAATATGGTCAATTATCAGATGAAACATTGGTGTTTTTGCAAAGGCTGAGAAACAAAATACTGCAGCAATTTTTAATTTTGACATTAGACTGGGGAAAAGACCAGTGGGGGCTTTTCCTGAGCTCTCTAGGGCTAAGTGTACGTCAAAGACCCTCTATCGCAGTGAAATCTGGGGATACTTTGAAACAAATAATATTCAAATTGCTGAAAATAAATTCATGAGACGACTGCTATCAGTTTCCCAGGGCACCCCCTCTTTCATTGCCCATGAGGAGCTAGGAATGCCCCACATCACAGACCTGATAGTTTTTTGCCCCGTGTCCCTCTGGCTAAAAATATGGGTTAAGGAGGGGAAATCGTTAAATAAAGCAATCCTTAAAGATAGCCTGGCTGTGGAATATGCATCCAGGGTACCATGGCTTAAATATATAGAATGGAGTCTCATGAGCCTGGGAAGAGGAGATCTTTTTGCACGCCAGACCTTGGTAAGGGAGGAGAGGGAGCTTGTGAAGCCCAGCATATGTCGCTTCGTTATGTTAAGGACAACAGTGATGGCGGAGCCGTACTTACTGCGGTCTGTAAACTCTTATGACCGATTCCTCCTGACCAGCTTCTGGCTTGATCTCTTTTATCTACTTCTCGCACATCCAAGGGGACTGAATAAAGGGCAATTTCTTTTGCCCTGCAGCTGCAATGGTACATCTCCGCAGGACATGGTTCACTTTATGATGTTTTTCCCATTTTATGATGCACCCAGAAAACCCATCTTGATCCCCATTTTGAAAGAGGCCAATTTTAGACAAGTTCGGCCAGCTTTTATATTTCTCCAGATGTTGACGGGTAACACCGTTTTTTATGTTCTAAATTTTTTTTAATCTGCCACTAGGCTTAGGGCGCGTTGCGACTAACTCGCTTGTTTCTTGTTACCATCTCCTGGTTTCCTGCACCTTATCTTGCTAATAGCCCGTTGAATCAACTAATGGTTTTAACACACTACTTATAGTGTTTTAACCTATCTTTTTATTTAGTGGGTGTTGAATGCAGCTGCAACAAGTATGCCCAAAATTAATCGCATTATATTTTAACCTGTATTTTATATTGGGCTTTTATGGCTCTTATCAAGTATGAAACCGAATAAAGAGATTTGAGATTGAGATTGAGAAACAAAATACCGATTGCGATAAAGTTCTAACAAAACAAACTCTCTGAACAAAGAAAGCACAGCTCGAAGCTTGGTGTTATTTCACTAATGGATTGAAACATCAAATAGAGGATACATTTATGTTCAAAATGGTGACCTAGAGATGGCACGTTTTGTGCAAATGTAAACTTGTATGTATTTCAACCACGATTAAAAACTCTTATTGAGCACTTAAGTGGATAATAGTTTGCAAATTATTCACGTTTCCGTGTTTTGCAATTCTAATTTTGAGCCGCACACAGATGTTGCTGGACGGTTTCGAAATCATGGATATTCATCTGCTGAGATTCTGTGTTTTATGTTCAAAGAAGATAAAATCAGTTCTCTGGTCTCATGGAAGCAACATTGTAATTGTGTTTACATTTGCATTTTAAGCAGCTGCGCCTCTTACAATGAAAGGCGGCGGTATGAATCCCACTGCATGTCTTGCATGTCTTGCAGCAGGAGCGCTTATGCGAATGGCTCCCCAAAGGTCGCTGCTCCAGGTGGAAGCGGATTTGCAAAGCCCACTTCCGGTACCTTCTAACTCAGTGCTTCGCGACTATCAATTACTGGCTGTTTACCACTCGCGCTTGACCTGCGGTGCAATTCATCAATTCAAATGGGTCATTCTCTACTGATTAATGCACAGAGCCAAATGTAAAAGGCTAATGGCCTCTCTTCAAAATTATAAATGCCCACCGTGTGGAGTATTTCCTTTAGAGTCGTTTTCTTTTCAGGTTTACAGAACACTAAAGACCACGCCTGTTCCCAAGGAAGATCTTGAGGCATTTGTCACAACTGTAGCGCCACGTGCTCAAGGTAGGCGAATGGCAAGCTTGATATGTTGTTCACAAGATTCACTACAGTGTGCAATCTGCCATCGTGTGCATTTGTTTTTATTCAATGAAGGGCTTTACGCTGTTCGATTCCTGGATCTACCTGTGTTCTTGATGGATAAGTATTCCTTCTCATCTTCAAAATGTTACCATTTTGTATAGGGCAGGTGTTCTAGCCCCTCAGGTACAGGCGCGGTCTTATGCAATATGGTGTACTGTCCTTGTCTGCACTGGGTCCAGTGGAGCCAGGGTGCCTATGCTGCCACTAGTCAGATTTTTTTGTGCCAGCGCTTGGTGAAACGCAGAGGTGCACCGTATTTTTGTAAATATGGTGCATCCTTGCGTTTTGAAAATGTCAGAGTGTGGTTGCCAAATTTGGCGTAACACCGCCCTCCGGCATTTTCTTGTAAATATCCCTCTTTGTAAAATGGTGCACTCGCCCTTGCGCCATGTTGCAAGGGTGCCTATGCTGCAGGGGTGGTTGTTTATTAGCAGGAAGGGACACTTTCCTGCACATAATAAATCTATAATGGCGATTTGCTCGTGCTGCAGAATGCACCACACATAGAGCTAAAACCAAGGAGAAATTAATAATTTCACCTCGTATCGCCATGCTAAGACCCAGTACTACCTGAGGGCCTTAGTTTTGGTGCAGTCCTATCCTTGTAAATCTGGGGCAGCGTCAAAAAGCAATGGGCGTTGCAGTGGAATGCCCACTGTCACACTCATTGCCTGCCACTCGGCCGCAACAGACTGCAGTGGAAAGGGGCATATTTACAAGGTGGCATTAAGCCACATTAAGTGTCTTAGCGTTACCTTGTAAATATCGGGAATGGTGCAACGCCACCGGAGTGTCAGAAAAAGTGACACTCCAGTGGTGTTAGGGGGCTTGTAAATATGACCCAAATTGTGATCTACTCAATGCAGTTGCTACCTTGGGCCTTCAATTGAGAGAGTGTCTCACTTAAAGGCGGCGGGCAATTTGGAACTGTCAGACTCTCTTGCAGTGCAAAAGGAATGGCAACACTTTGAGAACGGGTCAAGAGATCCTACCCGCAGGCAAGTGAAGGGTACATCTGCAGCCCCCTGCAGGGAGACCTGATGGTCCAGTGGATCCCAGTGCCTCCTTCCCTTAGGAAGCTTGCTCACTCTGCCCCTGGCCGTGCCCCTTCAACTCTGGTGCACAATCAGTGTTTCTCCCAATCACCTATTTCGTCTGATGTGGGCACAAAAGGTTAATTTTTTACTCCATATAGAAGAATGGATCACAAAGGCTTACTGGATTATACACTCCACCCTCCCATTACATACAACGCCGGAACATTCTAAAATTCAGACCAGAGTGTTGAATATTTATTTCCTCAATTTTCATATAATAGACCCTGCATCCAACATTCAATGTCCCTTATTTAAGGTTAATAGGCCTGAAAGTTAATTATAGAAGATCAATTTCAAATTATACATTACATTTATTTAATGATTAATTTAAGCCATTATCAAACAAACATTTGATTGAAATATTGTAAATATGCCCCTGAGTGCATTTTATTTACCTCCATTTAAAAGTTCATATCCATGCAGTAAAACACTTAGGGCCCGATTCACAGAACTAACTTAAGACAAAATCCTAAACTTACTACCATTTACGTATTCACAGAAGGCACTTACTCATTTCGGTATTCACAGAAGACACTTACTCATTTCGGTATTCACAGAAGTTAGTAGTCCTAACTTTAGGACTCCTAAATGCCTTCTGTGAATACCGAAAGTCTTAAAATTAGGATTTTTCTCAGTTTAGGAGTCCTAAAGTTAGGACTCCTAACTATACTACTACTAAACTGAGAAAAATCCTAATTTTAAGGCTTTCGGTAGTCACAGAAGGCATTTAGGAGTCCTAAAGTTAGGAGTCCTAACTTTACTACTAAATTGAGAAAAATCCTAATTTTAAGACTTTCGGTACTCAAAGAAGGAATTTAGGAGTCCTAAAGTTAGGAGTCCCAACTATACTACTACTAAACTGAGAAAAATCCTAACTTTAAGACTTTCGGCATTCACAGAAGGCATTTAGGAGTCCTAAAGTTAGGACTCCTAACTTCTGTGAATACCAAAATGAGTAAGTGCCTTCTGTGAATACCAAAATGAGTAAGTGCCTTCTGTGAATACCAAAATGGTAGTAAGTTTAGGATTTTGTCTTAAGTTAGTTCTGTGAATCGGGCCCATTCTAATTTTGTCTCACAACGTATAGTTCTTTATGTCCTAATTTTGCAATTAATTCACTTAATGTATTTGCAGTCATATAGGCCCTTGTGGATAAATTACCTAGAAATGCCCTGTGGCATAAAGCTGAAGTTTTAGGAGAAATGGACCCCAAATGTAGATAGGTATCGACCTAGTCCACTATTTTACCATTGATTGTCCTGTTAAAGGCTAATCTCAATCTCCTTTTACAAAATGCCCTAACTTTTGTTTTTGGGATAATATTTATTTTAAACATTCTTCTTACAGTATTTAGCAAATTAATCCAGAGACCTTTGCAAACCTATGGGTGTTACACCTAATGATATTGTATTGTCAGCATAGTAAATAAGTTGAATGTGCTTTGCCCTTAATTCTGAAGGAAAATTCCATGCGAATTGAAGAAGTTTTGGGGTGTCTGAAAGATAAGTCGAGAACCATAACAGTACCATAATGCAGCCTTGAAGTAAATCCACTGGTAATTGTAAATTGCATTTATATAGGGCTTACTACCCCTGATGAGGTGTTGAACCGCTTTGTGGTGAGTAGCACGGTAATCCGGAACCCAAGATTAGGGTTTAATGGTTAGTAGATTATTTGTTTCTTCTTTTCTTTGTGCATTAGTTGTGTTAGGTTTGTGCTCTTGATTTCTTGTGTATTTAGTAGAGTTTATAGTATGGATAGAATGATGAGGACAGATTTAAACAGGGAAGTAGTAAGTTGTTTTGATATGTAGTGGTTGTGTGTGCCTGATAGTTGGGGGACATGGCTATGAAGCGTTTACAATGCAATAGGTCTCACAATTGCGAGTTTTTGAGCTATTGGAATTGTAAATGGCAATGCTTTTTACATTATTAAAAGGCATTGTCATTTACAATACCAATAGTTCAAAGTTTTGCAAAAGCAATACCTGTTGTATTGCAGAGCATGGTGACCGTGAAGTGGGCGCCGCAATCACTATTAAAGTTTAAAAAGAAAAAAAACTGAGCGCAGTGTCCCTGAAGCGGGCACCGTGCTCATTATTAAAGTTTCCACAAAAAAAAAATGAAACTGAACGCGGGGTCCCTGGAGCAGACGCTCCGCTCAGTATTAAAGTTATAAAATAAACAGAGCATGGTGTCCCTGAAGGGGGCACGGCGCTCAGCATGCAAGTTAGAGCGGCATAGCGGTCCATAAGAAAAGCGTCCGCCATTGTGCCCATCAGTGTCAGTAAACAAAATACTGCTCACCCACTTATAATGCAGACCGTGTAACAAGCCAAGTAAAAGGTCCAGTTGTTATGGACGGTAACAAATGCAGACAAGGCGGTACCGAGGAGGGACTAACAAGCCTATTTACCAATCAGAAGCCAGCATTTACGAAGGACAATGGCCCAAGCCAATGACAAATATGGGCGGAGAGTGGGCGGGGATTCTAGTGCATACTCGAATAAAGCATGCCTTGCTTAGCAAGCAGCGCATGCGAGCTGCCGCTAGGTTCGACCTAAAAAGGCAAACAGTCCAAATCAGTTTGTATAAACCACTGTGTGATGTATATGTATTTACATATGTTTGTTTTGTTGGGCTTCTCATTATTGCTTGTACATTAAATTAAAATTGAATTTTTTTTTGCTACCTTGAGATCCTAGTCTTCACGTTTAACTGTATCTGCCAAATATTTGCTTTTGTGGTTGAGTACAAAGAAAATATATTTGATTCTAAATGGTCTATGAAAATATTGCCCTTTGGAACCACCTCCTCATCATACAATTGTTTCCTAGAAGGACATCAAGAAACCTGCTCCTAATACAGCTTTCCACGCACACTAATAAAAATGGTTGTGACTTACAAAAAGTGGAAAATCTCACCAGTATGCACCCATATTATCAGAGGTACAGACTCAGTACAATATTTATGAATTTGGCTTATTTTATTTATATCTAGAGATTTTAAACAAGTAAAAAGCCATGGTAAATTTGAAAAGGAATTATAAATATAACATTGTTCTGATGAAACAGACGGAGAGCTGCAAAAGAACAGAGACAGTATAATTCCAAAACTATTAAATATTATGAAATATATAATAGAAAGTATAAAAAAGACCGCAAGCTTTCTGTTTGTGAGATATGACAAAATCTTATGCTTTGGTAAATCAATTTACACGTACAAATTACTGTTTTGTACAACACAAAGATTACCTTGTACTTATGTGGCTCAATTCGTAAAACAGCACAAAGAAACCCATTGGGTTACTACTACCTTTGGAGCAGATTTCTGTCTTTCTCTCTTTTTACAAAGAATCCTTGGGTTCCATCTAGGAAGCAACTAGTGCCACAACGTGCTGGGCTACATTCACAGTGAAGTCGGGACAACTGGTGCAGGTCTGAACATGTTCTAATGAAGTCCTGTACATAACTGGACTATGTATGGGGGTCTGATTAGATGAGTTCTTGTCGTGTCCAGGCCAAAACAAAAAAACGGATACTAGACAGCATCTGTGACAGAATGAGTCTTAATTACCAAGATAACTCAAGTTTGGATATTAAATGAGAATTGGTTCCTTCCTCTTGTTCTTCCCATTGTAACCAACTGTTTGTAAATCAGAGAAGAAATTGTTTGCTGGATTATGTAGTGGGTGGGCAAAAGGTTCACCCCATTAGTACCAGGGGTAGTATGCGCTATAAAAAATGCAAATAAATAGGCAACTGAAAGATAACCAGTTAACCTTTGCAAAGGGTCTTCAAACGCATGCAAACACATATCACCACGTTTTTAGTAACTTTCGATCCACATGAGCAACAAACAAAAATGTTTTGGTTAAAATACACAGCTTTTGCAGCACATGATGGATTATGTGGCAAATGCCGCAAATCCTTATTTATGGAAAAAAAAAAAGCTGCGGCCGCCCGATAACATAATTCTAGGAGCCCTGCATATTCACCACAGACCAAAGACTACAGCGACATACATTGCAGTGCAAGGACCCTGCAGACATACAATGTAGATTAAGGTGATGGAGCTCACGCAGCAGACGAAGGCAATGAGACTGCACACTTCAAAGTAATCGTAGTGGGTTGTTTACTGGAGGCCAATCTTGTGTGCTATTACGCTGCAGCATGAAGCCTCTGAGGTGACACGTCACAGTCCAAGGGCGTTGAGACAATGCAATACAGACAAGGTCTACAGGAATGTAGTCAATGGACCCTAATGGCATAAACAGCCAACCTTGACTGAGGAACACATGCTGCTGACCTAGGGTTATCAGGATGCACAATGCAGACCAATCATATTGGGCTGTTGACTAAAACCAACATTCTGTATAATTACCGCACCAAACAAAGCATCTGACCTGATACAGCCCTGTGGACACACCCCAGACCAAGGCTTTTGGCCTATACACTTTGGACTAACACCTCTTTTGTCACATGCTTCGCAAAACACGGCAGACACGACAAAATACACGCCATCAATTTGCTAGCCATTTTAAAAACCCATGGGCAGAGCTAAACTGTTTGCTGCCCGTGGTCCACAAAGGGGACCCTCATAAGAGGGTGGCCGCCTTAGTGCCACATGAGGGCACATAAGACAGTCTAAGGTGTGGGAATCCCCCCCCCAGGGGTCTGTGCACAGCGTCACTTCCAGTAGGTGGTGGGCGGGGATGAGGTATAAGGGCCTCTCCCAACCCACCTGGCGGCCTCTTTGCTGCTGCCCTTGATGCCGTTTCCCTCCCTACCGCTTACCTGGCGTAAGTGCAAGGGTGGGGTGGGAGAAGTGTTATAACTTGTTATTTTGTGTTGCAGGCGGGGGTTACAGGGCGATCCAGAGGCTGTAAGGTGGAGAAGTGTGGCTCAATGATTAGAGCGGCAGACCCTGATGCAGAGGTCTAGCCCGGGACCAGGGTTCAATTCCCCGCCTTGGCGGGTCTTGGGCTCAAAAATTCCACGGACCTGATAATTCTCCCCTTGATGCCTATTCCAATCATGGAGTCCCACTCTGCAACTCTGGGCAATAGCTTGATTAATCTCCACAACGGCCCCCGTAACGCTAAGGATGCCTGGCCTTCACTTTGGGGGTGCCCAGGAGTGGACGCCTCACAGGGAAAGCCAGGATGGGTTCCACAGCGGTATTCGTACAAGCGCCTTGAGACCCTTGCGGGTGAGTAGTGCGCTATACAAGTATCAAATTTACATTTTACACTTAAGGCACAGAGGGGTACCCTCTGCAGGAGGACAACAAGGGTGCAAAGGCCAAATATCCCCAGGGAGGTCCTCGCGTCGGATCCTGGAAGAGCGAAGGCACACCTTTGGGGGCATGAGTAAGGGCGTAGACTGGTGGTCTACTGGTGGGAGGTGTTGGCCCCTCCCCCAAAATTGGTAAGCACCGATTGGCCACGGTGTAATTTGGCTCATCAGGTGGGTAGGCGGCGGAGGGGTTGCCTGCCCTTGGATCGCGCGTAAGATAACCCACCATGTTGGCATATCTGTTATGCAAATAAACCTGCAGCAATTTCACTCCACAAACAAGGTGTTGTGTGGATTATTTCCAAATAATATTGTTGTATGTGGGATGGGGAGTGTGGCCGATATTGGCACTATGGGCTGCGTCATGCAAGTTGCTGTGCGACCTTTAGTAAATAAGGTCTAAGGCCTCTGGGGTGTTGGCTCTGAAGTTGCATACCGCAGGCTAAGATACATTTAATCACGTGGTGAAATCCAGCGCACAGACATGGACTATTTGTACACTGATATTCAAGGAAACGTTTCTCTATCACATCAAAGACTTCAAGCTCAGATGCCTCTGAGAGTCACTCACTGTGTGAAGTCTGCGGCTGTAAGACTTGTACAGTTAAGGGGCAGTTCTGCTCTGAAAATCATGAGTTTATACAAACCCTGCCATCTGAGGATCAGCTCTGCTGTGTGATATGCGAGGGATTGTTGTGCCGCTGAAATTGGTTTGGTATTTAAGGGTGCTGTAGCCTGAGGGCGAGCTCTGCTGTCAATATCTGTCATTGTGTAACCGAGATATAGCTTTACTGTCCAAGTCTGTCCCTGTAGGATCTGTTTAGCTAAACGTTCAGGACTCTATACACTAAGGTGATACTTTGCAGTCTTAAATATTTTGAAAATTAGATAAACAAGCATTGGCAAAGCCAGCAAGTCAAGCGGGCGCCTGCTGAAATATTAAGCATAGCGCCCGTGTTGATAATGCTGAAAGTTTAGCACATGCCTGGGGGCAGGGCAGCAATGAGGAGCAAGCTGCCCGTCTGCCTAAAAACAGAACAGAAGTTAAAGCGTGCCATGCTATTAAAAACTAAAAAATACAGATTAAAATGAGCAAGCTGCGCGGAAAATAGAGGTGCACAGACGCTTTAGTTACTGCAAGGTGCGCTGCCAACAGAAACCAGCTGAAGCAGCACACGTTGCGCCTGCAGGTAGAGAAACTTATTAAAGAAAAGAGTGCCAATAAACTTAAGAACACGTACAGTGTAACAAACGAAGGGGCCAGTCGCCATGGGAGGTTACAATTTAAGACAAGGCTGTACTAAGGAGGAACTAACAAGCCTACTAAGGAATCAGAAGCCAGCATTCAGGAAGGACAACGACACAAGCCAATGACAAACATGGGCGGAGAGTGGGCAGGGCTTCTCCTCCATACTCCAACAAAAAGTCTTGCAGGGCAGCGCATGCAGGCTGACTCTAGGCTCGACCTAAAAAGGAGGGGAAAGTTTGAGAAGGATGTTTGGGGGTTTACCATAATCAGAAAGTGTATGGTTGAGTTACAGAGAGGAGGGACAGGACAATGGTTGAAAGGATATATGTTTATTATTTATTTTATAATATGTGTATGGGTAGTGAATTCCTAGAAAGATGCTTCACCCATGGTTTTTCTTGTATGCATAGTTGAAAGGCTTCTACTGTTTCTGCTTTTCAGAAGCAGTAGAACATATTCCATTGCAAAGTTTTACAAATGACCTAACTGCTATGGCACAATTTTTAATGTATTTGTGAACAACATTTCAGACAAGTACTAATAAAATGGCTTCCAATTTCAATGAAGCCAAGTACACAGGCTGCAGTAAATTAGCTCCATATGGTAAGGGACAATTTGAAAGTATATGTCTGTCACAACACAACAGTCACAACAATTAGATTTAGAATATTCCTTTGCAAGTAATATGTACCTTAATTTTCAGAACCTTTTGCTTCTGTGCAAAGTTCTTGAGTTTCCTTTTTATTTCAATGTGATGATTAGGCTCCATATCAAGGACTTATACACTGCCACACTCAGCAGGCAAGAAATGGTGCACTAAGATCTCTGTTGAGGCTGCCCATTTGTTAGGCTCCTGCCTAAATAAACTTAAATAAACGTTGCTGTATTATATGTAAATGTGGAGATTCTCTATTTGCTTTAAAATTATTTAGTGATAGATTATGCAACTCTAAATACTTTGATGTGTTTTTTCTTTAATTTTTTGAGTTACTTTAGAATTTTAAAGGGGTAAAATATTGGGTATTGACGAATTATTATTTTTTAACCTCTGTCAGTATGAAAATACCAACCAAGGCCTCATTTACTGCAAAATGACGCAGCACAGTACTGCAAGCAATATGCTGTGCCGAGCTGTGTCATTTTAAAAGCACATTTCCAGCAATATAACTCATCCCTTTGCTTTTCTCTGCACTGGTGCACAATTGGCTCCCATTCACCAACACAGGCACCCTTGCACCATTGCGGGTATGATTGATTTTGTGCAGGAAGGGCACCTTCTTCCTGCACAAAATAATCATTGATGGTGTTTTCCTCTTTCTTTGTGTGCTGCAGAATGCAGCAGACATATAAAGAGAAAAAAATGAGGAGAAATAAAAGTATTTCTTCTCGTTACACCGCCTTAGGCCTCCCCTGGGGAGGTGTAGGATTCTGATGCATTACCAGGTGTACAAAATGTTGTAAATCTGGGAATGCGTCACAAACCATCGAACTCTCACAGCAACACCCATGGCATTAGACCTGGGCTAAAATTCCGTTCAGCTCGTGGAAATTGCGATAATTTGACATTTTCGCGTTCCGCGGAGAGCGCGAAAATGTCAAAATTTCCGCAATCTGCATTTCACCAGAATTTTTTGTTGCTCGCGCTGTAAAATAATACATTCTCGCGTGCGCGCGATCGCCTTACCTGAATCCCCGCGTTCGCCGACAAGTTTTCCCGATCCGGTCGCGTTCTCCATGAGATGTTGGATTGTTGGTAGCCATTTGCGCTGTCTCGCGACAGTTCGCGCCCGCAGTAACGTCATTTGTTGCACGATCACGTTTTTCTTCTCGCGATCATGCACCGCGAACAAGTGAAAACAAGATGGCTGCGCCCGCAAGCAACCACATGGGTAAGTTGGCGAGCCGCGACCACGCAGACAATACAGCGAAAGGGCGGGAAAAAAACCTCCGCATCTTCGCGATATTTCCGCGTGTTTGCTGAGATTTTTAACATTTTCGAGAAAGTGAATTTCGCAAATTCCGCCCACCCCTACATGGCATGCCCCTTTCAAGCAACGTAATGCGTGAAAAGGGGCCGAAATGTACAAGGCCATGAAAAGCGATGCAGAGTGGCTTTGTCTGGCCTTGCAAATGTGGGCCAGCACACTGTGCTGCAGGTGCATCAAAAAAAGTGATGCACTGGCGGCGCAAGGGCCTTGTAAATAAACCCCTAGGTCTGTAAACACTGGTCAGCTGGCATTTCTGTGTTAGTAGATCATCACGTCAGGCTATTCTCTTTTGATGTTGGAATTTGTAGACCATTTAATGTGATTATAAAGTCAGCAACTCAAATCCCAGAATGCAAGGGAAGAAAGTGAACTGGATGAGCTACTCACATATGGCAATGGGATGCTTTAGAGCTCTGTGACCCCATGCTCTCTAAGGCAGCAAATCAGCCATTCCCAGAGCTCTCAAGTTAGGAAGATCCATGCATGAGTAGCTCATCTTCTTCAGGGTTTCATCCTTGCAATCCTAGGTTTGTTGTCCTGTTTTGACAATTATAAAATCAGAACTACAAGTCCCAGATTGCGAAGATGGATAATATAAGCCACCTACAAGTGAACATGGGAAACTTTAGACATCTGCACTAGTTGCATGTCCATAATAGAGAAACACCCATCTTTTGACTGTCAGCTAGACAGCCAGCCTTCAGCAGCCTCACCATTTTAAACTGCTGCATTCTTTTACAAGCACAGTGATTACTAATCCACCCATATTTGTCTTGGTTAACCAGTTCCACTGAGCTCAAATATGCAAAAGACCCAATACTGCTGTAGCTGTGGATCTCACCACTTTTGGTAATCCCTTGTTCCAGGCAGCATCAGGTAAGGCACTGCAACCCATGCTAATGCCCAGCCACCTGCTGTACTAAGGCAGTGAGCTCCTGGAGCTCCTCTCCCTACTACTCTTCCAGCATTCTTCCAGCTGGTAGCATGTGCCGCTTTTTCAGTTGGCCATCCTCCCATGCAGTGAACTGCTCCTCTACCATGCCTGACTTTCTCCCATCCAGTGCTGTATGCTACAGTGCTTAACCTCCTCTCCATCTAATGTCACATACTACTATTTACTAATATTTGCCGAGTTTCCCCATGCCATATTTGTTTTAGAATGTAAATAGTTCTATGTAGCCCAAATGTCATGTATACATCCTGGCTCTCATTAGAAAAAAATATTGTTATCACTTAGTCCATTTCTTTCAAATTAAGCTGTTGTGTAGTTTCCACTCTATGGTAGGAACTGCCAGTTTTTGAACAGCCTAACTGTTGGGATGGTGCCAGACTGATTCCATGCACCCCCTCAGGACATGTCGTCCTATAGGCCATCTAGCTCACAGTGCCACCATAAGCCCCCCTAAAGCCAGGTTGGTACCAAATGTTTCTGACAAAATCCGAACATGACAACCCTGAACCCCAGGAATCGTGGTAACAGATCTAGAACTCTTTTTCTCAGTCACTCATGCTCCCTTTCTCTCATAGAAACATACAAGAAATACACAGTGGGACGTTTTGAATATTTATTGAATCAACATGGACCTTGTATAAAAAATGTGTGCTGCAATGATCAATAGACAGAAGCAAATGAAAGTGAGTAGAAGTATTAGGACAGTGAACAGAATTAACAATTCCATCATCATACTAAAACAATGTATAAATGCAAGCATTTAAAACCATATAGAAATCAGGCGTACTCCTACGCATCCCCTAACTTAAGTGTCTAGGGCGTGTGTGTGTTCTCTGCCAAGAATCCTCGTACTGGATGATCCAACCTCCTTTAACAGAAGGGAAAGAATGTAGGTCTCCATCATGGTCACGAGCTGGATACCCCTCGTAGAGATATAAGCCGTCTGCTGGGCAGAAGCATCAGCATGTAGAGACCTTACCAATGACATCAAAGTGCTCCTCTGCCAACACCCAGAAATGGATGTTTATTTATAATTAAATACATCCTTGCCTTGGGCTGCCATTGTTTATGTGTTTTAGATAGCTCTGTCGCTATACGTACGAAACAAATAATCATATTTGCACAATGTATGTATGAACCTTGTACAAGATGTGTCAAGGTATCATGATAGTGTTCTTGCAAAGTTGGTTTGTAAGCAAGTATAATTTCCTAGAAACTAATCCGCACTGTCAAGGTTGCAAATATCTGGCAAAAGTAATTGTGTGAGAGTGAAGGCAACTTTAGGAAGAAACATGTGTATATGTAAAGATTGCAATGCTTCCCTCTATGCCTAAGTGGGACAAATGAGAAAGCAAATGAAGAAGAGCTCACAAATGATCATGTTTGGTTTAATGAAATCCCAGGACCTGCATCATGCTGTTTGGTTCACAGGAGTCTGTCTGTCATTCCTATTTATACCATGCCATCTTTTGCATGTTGGCTAATGTCACTTGGAGTTCCGGCCCTGGAAGTCCAAATGTGTCCTTGGAATTGAGATTCTGTAAGACACACAGTGCAAAGTGCTGCTATCTTACTGATGTCAACTATGATCTAGGGTCACTTGGTATATGCTAGAAACGTGATGGCCTGTGTCTAAGACAAGGTGTGGTGGGTACTAGAGAGGTCTACACTGACTTTAATATTAGGTTCTCATCCAACTATTGTATGCCTGTCCATTATACAAATATATATTTCCTTTTTTTTTACTCTGTGACTGTGGTCAGGGATTGTTCTTCACATGCAATAGTGTTCAGAGTAAGTGCTTTTCCATCATGTTTGCAATAAAGGGTTCACTGCCATTTCTTTTCCTCCTGGATATCAGGATTATTTTCTTTACTTGATAGCATTATTGCATGCAATACATCACACTCTCCCATGCATACTAATGTTTTTTTGTTATAGCCCCATTCCCCCAAATTGCAATCCAGCAGCTCTTAGATGTCTTAAACAGAGGATCAGAGTGGCCATGTGAGGAAAAGGGAATTAGAGAGGGTACTGCAAGGAATGAGACCTGGAACAGAGGATCTACTCCATTATCATCACTGTATATGCGTCTCTCAGCTATATATATATATCAAGAACACATTTCACATCACCAAAACAGTACTATGAGATATCATTACCTGGAAAGTGAACGCTCATGGTAAATAGTGATTTAGAAGAACTGCAGACCGTGTCTTTGTGTTCACTATTGGAACTTCAAGTCTATAGTTCAAATATACTCTGGTTCTGCACTTTGGGGTTTTTAGTGAGGGTCTCAATCTCAGAGTCAAAATTAACAATGTTTATCACACTCAAGAGGGCATGAGCTTCTGTCATGTTGGGGCCGATTCACAGAACTAACTTAAGACAAAATCCTAAACTTACTACTTTTGGTATTCACAGAAGATAGGATTTTATCTTAAGTTTGTCTTAAGTCTGTCTTAAGTCTGTCTTAAGTTTGTCTTAAGACAAACTTAAGACAAAATCCTAACTTCTGTGAATACCAAAAGTGGTAAGTTTAGGATTTTGTCTTAAGTTAGTTCTGTGAATCGGGCCCGTTGTTATTTTATTTTATGAGGATTTGTAAAGTGCTTGAATACCAAAGAGGTGTCTTGGCGCTCGCTGAGTGGCAACCAGGATAAAAGCAACACAAAGAAAAACGTATTAGTAAGAAGTAAAAAGCCAGGGTTTAGTGCCTTTCTGAAAGCCAGAAGATTAGGCAAGGATTTAATGAAGAGTAGGAGAGCATTCTAGGCCTTAGAGGCCCAAAGAATGAAACTACGTCCAACCCATTTCTCTCATCTAAAATGAGGAACAAGCAAAAGTTTGTAAGAGGCCTGGCTGAGAGGCAGAGAGTGAAAACAGACATCAGAAAAGCAGGACCTGGACTATGCAGGGCTTTGCAGACACTACAGAGCAATATGAAGCCCTTACAGGAAGCCAATGATGCTGCTTGATAGCCAGAGAAACTGAGTGATGTCTGTAATTTATTGAGAATGTTTTGGTTCGCATATAGGTAAAGACCATAGTAGTAGTCAACATGACCAAAGATGTGACCACAGGTTTCTGCAATTGAGGAGAGATGAATGGTAGAATCTTTTTAATTGCTTTTTAGAGTGATGAAAGCCACAGAAGTAACAACATTTACCTGATTAGTGTAGGACAAGTCAGTGTTAAGAACGATTCCGAGATTTTTACAGATCTGACTGTGGAAGGAAGAGGACCAAGTTCGAGCGCCACAATTTCAGGGACCAGAAGGAAGGTTGAGCCCCAAAAAGTAACACCTCCATCTTGGAGGAGTTCAATTGAATGCAGTTAGATGACATCTACAAGCTAGCTGCCGTCATACAATCACACAATTAGGCAGCAACCCCTTGTTACTCCACGGCCAGCGTAACGACAATTTGTGTGTTGTCCGCATAAGATGCCAAGGCGAAACCAAAGGAATGAATCAGGTCTGCCATAGAAGTAGCATAGAGATTAAAGAGCGTCAGGCTAAGCGAGGACCCCTGTGAGATGAGAGAAAGAGGATGAGAAGAAGTCTCCCATATTCACCAATTGCTCTCGACCAGAAAGATAAGATTTGAGCAAATTCCAAGCAGACCAGGCCACGTCGAGCCTACCCAGACTCTGCAACAGAAGCCCATGATGTATAGTCTCGAAGGCAGCCGAAAGATCAAGCAAAATCAGTCTAGCTCTACCCCATTGGTCAAGCGACGCCCTGATCTCTTTGGTCGCCTTGATAAGAGCAATGAGGAGTTACTTTAAATCATTCCTTCCAAAGTTATCACTTCCTACAATAAGTGCACCTTCATAAGCTCCTGTTTGCACCAAGAATCGTATTTCACAGTCATTAATGAGCTACATCAACGTTTTAGGTATCAAATCACTCATTTTCTGTTCAGATTCTCTCAATAGAGGTTCAATTTTTCTCCGCACTGCGGCACACACACGCCCCTCCATGTAGCCATGGAAACGCTGCAGAGTGATTCAGTTCTGGCAATGAAAGCGCGAAGTGCACTGAGCAAATAAAGATCTCCTACCTGTCTTTGATAACTGAAGACCCACCATGGACTTGTAGCCAAACTTCAGGATGTTGTCTGTAACCAGAGCTGTTGCAATAGACTCCAAAACCTCAATAATCCGCACTCAGTGGTAGGGCGTAGTTGAATATATAGTTTCAGCAACCAAGATGGAGGCCATGGTTTGCGGTCTCTCATTAGAGGCTGAGAGTGCTGGAAACTTAAAATGGACAACAATAATCGGTAGACTGAAAGTATAGGATCATAGAGCTGCTTACAAGAATTTGTACTCAATGCTTGCAAATCACCATTTACATTACAATACGAGTGTTTCTTTCCCCAACAAGTTCAATATGGTGGCTTTGTGCATTTATTACAGTACAATAAGCATTCACAGTTCCATAGAGGCAATGCACAATACTCAAAGAGACAATGCACAAGATTACCTTCATACAGAAAAACCATGTTCATCACAATAGGTTCGCATGCACACAAGGAGGGATAGCAGAGCACACAAGCATTGATTGTACCATGTCAGTATTCTGAGAAGCACGACAGGATGGTGACAGGTTTGGGACATAAGCTCCCCTGCTGCCGTAAGCTTATTACTTCAGTTGTTTTGCCCTTCTTGTTCACCCTCCGGCACCATTGCTTTTGTCTCTCTGTGCCTGTTACTCTGTTGCCAGTGATTTAGTTTTGGTATCTGTGCCCTATATTGTTGTCACTTTGCTCTCTGTTTTCAGCCAGCTATCTTGATCTGTGACTAGTTATTGTTGTCACTTGTGCTCTGGTTTTTGCCTAATACCCTGATTCTGTGCCTTACCTTTGATGCCACTTTGTGCTTTGTTTTTGCCTGATATCTTGACTCTTTGCCTGCTGTTTCTGCTTTTATTGCCATTGCTTGGGCTTGTTTTTTGTTGTGGTGACCAGTGAGCTAGCCCACCTCGCTCCCCACTTTACTGCCATTTACGCTCCCACCTCCCAGGACCTATGTAATGGAGGCCACAGCACGGCGGTGCAGCGAGAGTGCACAGCCGATGCACCAAAGGCAAGCACATCCGCGCCTGAAACATGCCCTGCGCCAGGAACCCATTGATCTTCCATTACCCTCAGCTACACCAGCACTAAGCTCATATCCTTGGGCTATAGACGCCTCATCAACAACTGCTACTACACCTCTAAGTGCTCAACAGTAGGGCCTTATGCATTCCACCACTGTATCTTCTCCTGCAACACCGGAGCACCCACGCATGCAAACACCAAACCACGCCAACCTCGAGCGCACCAGGACAACTCCACTGCCTCCTGCTCAATGCCTGATTACTCTGCAAACATGATACGAAGGTCTCGGATGCCATCACCTACCACAACCCAACAATGTCTTCCTCGCCAACACCTGGCTCAACCCTGCATCAGTGCCCAACATCACCACGGTCACGACCAATGGCTTCAAGATAGCACTCTTGGACCGCATTAACAAACATGGAGGTGGAATCGCCATCATCCACAGCGAAACCATTCACTGCACCACCCCGATCATGGAACACCTCAACTTTCAATTCAGAACAGACAGCAAAACCACCATCAGAGGCACTCTCACTCACGACCTCCAGCATCATGGCCCGGCTTCTGTGACACCATCCCCAAATTCATTGTACCACAAGTCACAGATTCCAAATACTACATCTTCCTGGGCGACGTCAATTTCGACCTTGATGACCCCAATGATGCCAACACAGCCAATCTCCTAGAAAGCATGAACAACATCAGTCTCACCCAATTAGTCACCAGTCCCACACAGAGTGCACGACACACTCTAGGCCCCATTTTCACAGCCAGCAACAGTGTCAAGGACAGCCATGCCACTACGTTACCTCGACGAGCCACCCAATCATCCACTTCACCATCACAGGAGCCCCCAGCACCACCATCAAGCTGCCCAGCACCTCATACCATAGCTGGAGCAAAGCATCCGAAAGACAATGGACTGACACCATCAAAACCTCACACCTAGACACCACTGCCAACCTTGAACAGGCTGTCAAGAATTTCACTACCTGGATCACTGATTGCACCGACAGAATAGCCTCCATCATGCCTATCAACCTCAGTAGACCCGCCAAACATGCCGGTTTGGACACTTCAGAACTGAGTGCCTCGGAACACAACTGCAGGCAACTAGAAAGGAAATGGTGCACCTTGCAAGGAGACCTCAGACAGCACCACTTTCAAGCCATCGCTCAGCCACTGCCACCCACTCCTGAAAGAGACAGAAAAAGAACTCCCTAGCTGACCACATCAAAGCCAGCTCCAATCACAGCAAACAACTCTTCAGCATTTTCAAGGAGCTCTCAAACCCCACAGCAACCAGAAATATAATCACCCTGTCCCAAGAACTCTGCAATACCCTGGAAGTCTTCTTCCACAACAAGATCTCCACCAACTACACACACTTTGAACCCCAACCCGCTGCCCCCGACATCCTCAGCCTCCTTGCTCCCACAGACGTTCCTCCACCAACTGAAATTGAAGAACTGGTGCAAACATCACTGGAGACAGACTCTGCCAGTGGATTCCATACAACTGACACCACAGACATTCTAGGAACCTCCCGAAATAAGTATTGCATTGTAACTCAAAACATGCTCAACAAAATGTTAAGTGAAATCTCTATACCTCTAGACAACCATTAAGGATATAGTTACACATTAGTATTTCCCGTGTACTTTCAAAGTACATTATGGGAGATGTAGTTAAATACAAATACCATAACAAAGCATCCCAAATATCTTTTATGAAAACCTACCAAATGATTATGACTCCATTTATGTTTAAATCGCTAAGCAATTGTTAATCCATTTTAAAACAGATATGCCTGCTCAAGAAATTAACCTTTCAGAATGGGAGGTCCATGAAGATGTACATATGCAAGTAGATGAACCCAAAGGTAGTAGCAGCCAGGACAGTCCTACCAATGCTGCAAATTTGAGTCCTGAGGTTATGCAGCATGCACAGGCTGTTGAGCGCAGTACAATAATTTCGAGTTTTCTCTTATTGTGCTTCACACACACACAATTTCAGCCAAATGTCACATATGAAAGTAGTGCAGAAAATTATCAAAAACATGTTGAGAATAGGAAATATCCATGCTGAAAGTTCAGCACGTGAAATAGGAATGATCGCTCAAAAAATGATATTACTGCTTAAAAGCATTACATCAGGATTACACACTGTTGCTAATGCTGCAAATTGGATATGCATGAATAAAATATTTTATAATTTGACTGATGCAATCAAGACCCTATGTCTGGAATTACATCAAGATAACATAAATTAAAGACAAAGGGGATGTCATACCTCATCCCGTATTGATGACTTAGCTCACTCAATAAATCGTCTTGCAGAAGTTACACAATAGTGACAGCGCCTCTGCTATGGCATAGGAGCAATGCCCCATTGCTTTCTCGCAGTGCAAGAAGCAAAAACATAAAATGGTAATAACTTTTAGTTATTGCCATTATATGTTTCCTTTGCGGGCGGGGCTGCTCTGGCAACAGAGTAGGGCAGGGGAGGAGTGGTTTGTCCACTTCTAAGTGCGCAAAGACTGCACCAGTCATGCACACTTTCCCCTTCTCAATGCAGGCTGCATTATAGCCTGCATGAAGAACACACCCACCCCTCCAGCCCCTGGCTGAGTGCAGTGCCACGGCACTCAGACCAATCACAACGCTACATTTCAGCGTTGTGATTGGCTTAGGGGAAGGATCCTGGCTGCCTACTTCCTGTTCCTGTCCTAGTCAGAGGCAGAAGAGCGGGAGCAGAGAAGACGCGGGACCCAGGCTCAAGGTAAGTTTTTTTTTACAATGCTCCCGTTTGACCCCCACCCGACCCACTCGGGCCCGCCCCCCCGCCCACCTGAGAGCCATGCATGCCGCAACTGAGTCACAAGCACCTTATTACAGCGCACTGTGACCTTTTAAGATAAGATAGAGCACTAAAGCACATATGTTGCTAGAGGACTCATTCAGGTAATTAAAGCAGTAGAAACAATGGCAACAACACAAATTTCTAGTGGCTCACCAGTTGGAGTTGGGGAAAGCTATGATCAATCCAGTGTCAGCTGCATTTCAGCTGTAGATTGTATAAATCTGTGTAGAAGCAGGAGTCACAGTGGAGCTGGGAAGAGTGTAAGAGAAAAAACATCTGTTCAAGACAAATGGAAACCTTAAAATCTTGTACACTTTTATTTTTTAATTAGTAAAAAGTGCAACATTTTGTGTTTACTATGCAAAGATCTTTTAAACTATGTGTTCTTTCCTACTTACATTAGCCCATCTTAAAATAAAGGTTTATTACGGTGTCCAAACTGGAATGCATTTTTTTCTATTCATTGCAGAAAAACTTCTTAACTAACAAACTTACCATGAGAAATAATGATTAGCAATGTGGGCACATCTTTCTAGCCCTTCTGCAGTTCTAGATTCATCATGTGTTTGAGGTGGTGGTATCTGGTTGTCTTTCTCATTAGACTCTGAATCTGACCTTGTACATTCAGTCCTTTTCGTGCAGCTTTATTGTGCAGAATTTTGACACGTTGCTACAGTTTTGCAACTGGTTTCAGGTGAATATTGTAGCGGTCAAACACTCTTCTGTAGACATCTGGAACAGCTTTTTAGTAGGCCAAATGTACATTCTATGACTCCTCTTGTTCTTCTGTGTGCCACATTATATTAATGGTCATTTTGTGTTGTAGGGGACAGATAAGGAGTCATAATCCATGAGCATAAGGCATTGGCACTGTCTCCTACAAACAAACAGAACATATTGAGATACAAAACTTAAAGCCACATGTAAGGAATAACTATAATGACTCGATTGATAGTTAAAGAAACATGAGAACATGAACTGCCGCATGAATACAAGGTGCGTTTTTCACCAGCCCAAAAGAAATAGGTGCTGTTAATGGCAACAATTATTGATATGCTCGCAAATTTTTAAACAAGTACATTTTGCACATACCACAAACAATATAAAACTTCAAAAATCAATCTCAAATTACTCCTGCAATTAACAATTGCACACAATTAGTTGAAATTAACAAGATCTGTAAACATCATATTTATTGAACAATAAATCAAAGTGTTCTGATGCTGTATAGTGTTACATATACCAATGCATTTCGGGAAGACCCTTCTTCAAGGGAACACTGCAAGTAACAAAATACATTCCTTAACGAGAAAGCAATAGATAACGTAACATATCATGTGATTTCACTGTACAGGCTTATCAGAGCCAAACCTGTGTCTTACAGGCAAACAAAGTGTATGAAGAAAATATCTGGATCGTTCAAGCTTATCACGTGAAAAAATATGTGTAATATTCATTGAGAACACCTTAGGGAGTGTGAGACTGATGCTGCGCAAAGCATAAATGAAAAAGTAACATGTATTTAATAAGATTATACCTTATAGCCCAAAGTCTTCTGAGAAGTATACTGTATGCATAGAAAGCACATTGAAAGGGGCATAACTGTGAAATCAAAATACACTGGGCGCAAACTGACATGCGTAAATAGAGCTATACCTTACAGCCCATAGTTTTCTGAAAAACAAAATCATCTAATTTCTTACCCATCCAAGTATATGACGGCAAATATTCAAGATTCTAAAAAACACATAAAGATCTGCCACTATCTTTATGTCTAATTCCATGTCACAGACGAATGCTATATGAGTAACTTACAAAATAACTTACATGACGACATACCGAACCTGCAGTCTGTTGTTGACAAATTCCTAGTTATACTCCAATCAGTGCAAACATAAAGTTGATGACACAGGGCCCAATTACTGCCCAGGTAACACCGTCACTCTAAATAAAAATTTAAATGAAAATTAAACTTTTGCCACCAAAGTGCGTGACCTGAATATGCATTTTGTGAAGTAAACTAAATGAAAATTACCTCCTAAGGTTACTTCGTATTCGTCACCTACAAAAAGGACATCATGCTCGATTCAAACTGCTACAAAAGAGTCAATGAAAATGGGATAATTACCACTAGAACTATCCTGCTGTTCCCCTTGCACCCACTCCCAAGGCTACTCTTGCGTACTCACTTGTAATCAATGTGTGCCTCCTCCACTCGTCTCCTTCAAATATGCCGTAAACAGTTTGACGTAGTAACAAAACAACAATGTCTCAACCAGTAATTACAAAGACAATTAAAGTGAATGCATAAATCTTTAAAGAAGGGAAACAGGAGACCAAGATAAGAAAAAAAGCATTATTATTATGCAAATAGTTATAACAGCACTATATTACAACTAAATTAAAATAGCCAAGAAACACACCAATTGTGTACTGACCATGCTCAGTGTAAGTGATAAGTGCAGTGACACAAGTAATATATATACAGCGTGAAGCGGCGCAAAAAAGGGGACAAACAATAATGACAATCAAATAACATAAATACAATAAATAATTTGTTTTGAGGATTTAATCCTGGGGTGGCCGTAAATTACACTGGAATGTCGACGGCGTTTCGACCTTGCTCAATAAAGGTCATCATTAGGACAATGGCTACAATTTTTAAGACGTGCTGAAGTCAAGTAGTGAACAGATCCCAAGAAAATCGCAAGGAACGCTGGAAGGCGATCGCAATCAATAAATCTTGTAGGCAAATTAAATTGAGAATAAGCTCCAAAGCGGAAGGTGCCCAGGAAGGCTCTCCATAAGTTAATCAGCGCAGCGTTATGGCCGTAAGTTCAAGGTTCCATTTGATAGGAGGGTATCAGCTGTGCCGGTTCATGATACACAGACGACTAATCAAAAGTCGGTAGAGGAATTCTTTTAAATTAATCCCCAATGGCAAGCAAAGTCAATGCGCGGGCTCGACTTGATCACCTAAACGGATAGACCGGGAACCGGAACAGTTTGACTGCTTCTAACTCGGTACAATTTAAACCCGGAAACGGCGCGAAAGAAGAAAGCGTATCATTTAGTAGATATAAACAACAGACTCAATGGATCGGTTTGTGTAACTTGAACGCCCTTCTATGGAACGAAAAGATGAGTCCCTACTAGTAAATGTAAATGTTGTAGACTTGTAAAGCGCACAGCTACCCCAGCAACGGGGTGTCCCGGCGCTGTAGACCGCTGGGGAACCCGTCCTCGCTATCCCTGTGAGATGGTCCCTTTCTGGGTATCTCCAAGGTGAAACCAGGCATCCCCGGCGTCTGTGGGGGGCCGTTGTAGAGATGAGGCAAGCTTAATGCCCAGAGTTGCCGAGTGTGTTCCTGGTTAGAGTAGGTACCGAGGCGAGAATTATCGAGTCCGTTTTGACCCTGGTCCACGACCCTGCCGCGTCGGGAATTGAACCCTGGTCCCTGGCCGATTCTCTGCTTACGGGTCTGCCGCCTCTAACTAGTGAGCCACACTAGTGAGTATTAATTGAAAACAACGTCTCTTGAAAATTAAAATGCAAAAAGGCATAAATAAAAAGTTAAAGGAATAGAAAAATGGCGAATAGGTTACTCGAACTCTGCGCAAAGATAGAATAAACTGTCTGCCAATAGCATAGTGAGCTAAACATATATGCATGCGACCTTGCTGCTATAATGTGTCAATACATTACTAAAAAATAAAAAAATGGATAGGTTACTCAAACTAAATATAGAATAAGATGAACTGTCTGCCACTAACGTAGTGGGCTACGAGTGTATACCTATGACAGTGCTGCTGTAATGTATTCCCATTTAGATGTAAGAATGCTATACCAGGTCAGTGCTGATAGCAATCTGTGCGGAAAATTATTGTTATTTAAAGGCAACTCTGTCGGTATATTGCTAAAGATATATCCATGTTTCAAAATAAAACACTTGTGAAGCTTGAAGGTTTTCAGAATCTTGAATATTTGCCGTCATATACTTGGATGGGTAAGAAATGAGATGACTTTTGTTTTTTAGAAAACTACGGGCTATAAGGTATAGCTCTATTTACGCATGTCAGTTTGCGCCCCGTGTAGTTTGATTTCACAGTCATGCACCTTTCAATGTGCTTTCTATGCATACGGTATACTTCTTAGAAGACTTTGGGCTATAAGGTATAATCTTAATAAATACATGTTACTTTTTCATTTATGTTTTGTGCAGTGCCATACTCACACTCACTAAGGTGTTCTCAATGAAAATGACACATTTTTTCACGTGATAAGCTTGAACGATCCAGATATTTTCTTCATACACTTTTTTTGCCTGTAAGATACGGCATTGGCTCTGATAAGCCTCTACGGTGAAATAACATGATATGTTACGTTATCTATTGCTTTCTCGTTCAGGAATGTATTTTGTTACTTGCAGTGTTCCCCTGATGAAGGGTCTTCCTCGAAATGCATTAGGATATGTAAAACTATACGGAATCTGAAACTTGAAGAATACAGAACACTTTGATTTGTTGTTCAATAAATATGATGTTTACAGATCTTGTCAATTTCAACTAATTGTGTGCAATCGTTGATTGCAGGAGTAAATTGAGATTGATTGTTGAAGTTTTATATTGTTTATGGTATGTGCAAACTGTAGTTGTTTAAAAATTTGCGAGTGTAACAATAATTGTTGCAATTAACAGCACCTATTTTTTGGGGCTGCTGAAAAGCGCACCATGTATTCACGCGGCAGTTCATGTTCTCATGTTTCTTTGATGTATCGTACCTGACAGGAGCTGGTCAGGGCAACAGGGTAACGCCCCAGAAAACAAATTGATTGAAAGTTGATAAAAGTTGTACTTACGGTGTGCAGGTTATAACCCTCTCATTGAGTTATATACCTTAACAACTTCACTATATAACCAGCACCCACTGATCTTGTCTTTTGAGGACATTGCTCATTTACCAAACAAATCAAGCTGAAACAAACTTACACAGCTGAAAAAGCTGAGTCCACATACTCACTTTTAAAAGACACACAGGCTTTCCAGGCAAAACCCAGGTCAGTAAATGAGGTTTTAAAACAGTTGGAGTACACATTAAGAAAGGAAGTAAATCAGAGGCTACATGCCACGACACTCATTCAGTACCATAAGGTAAAACGAATACCCAGAGTGTTAAGAATATCTTTGCTCCCGATGATCTTCAAATTTAACAAACCTTTCATGGTGAGATGGTTTGCCATACTGAATAAATGCTCGTTAGACCTTATTCTTTTGATTGTAGAATAACTATCAACCATTTTAAAGGAATTGGCAACAGAGATTCATGACTTGAAAACTAGTTTGGAACAAATGATGACGGCTGAGACACTTACACAAACGTTGAAGGACATTAACGCAAAAATTGATGAACATGCTAAGGAGGTGCATGAAGGAAAATTGCGCGATATCATAGACTATAAACTGGCCGAGGTCTATACATGGGCAGACACTTATGTCCAACAACGCATTTTTAAAAAACCTATTGCATCTTCATCAGAATAAAGTGTGGCAACTGAACAAGAAACTGCATTAACGCGTCTGTTCATTGGAAACACCAAGTGCAAGTGGAACAGCTAAAAAGTCGTTTTTAGAGGTAGGTCAATCCTCCAACCATCCACCAGAAGAACAAGGCGTAGGGAAAACAAGCGTTCAAGGAGGGGACAGAAGAAAAAACCCAGACAACCACAGGCGGAACCCAGAGACAACCTAGTAATGAATATTTCAGATGTAATCCTGACACCACTAGAGTTGTCCGTATTGAATAAAGGCATGACATTCATTCCAACTTACACCACCAACATCTTCGAAACAGAAGTGGCATTATTCAAATTCATGCGTAAGCTAAGGTTACGCAGGTTTTTTCACCATCTTGCAAAAGAGAACGTTACACTAACAGAAATAGAAGAGAAAGTTTTTAAACCCAAGAGTACATTCTTGTCTTCGATCTCACATAAAACATTGGATTTGTTTGAACGTTTAGTTAAGAAAGACCTGGAAAATATACAAATGGAAGCAGACACACGGAAAAACTTGGCTAAAACAGAATCTCTGGCTCTATAAAAACTGGCAGAGAATGGCAAGATTGTGTTTCAGCCTGCAGATAAAGGGAGAGCCATGGTAGTAATGAACACCAGTTACTATGAAGATAAAGCACAGGAACACGTAATGGATTCTGACACTTACATTTTATTGGATTCTGATCCTACATCGGATTTTCAAAGAATATTGGCTGAGACACTCCACAGAGCCTTTGAATTGGGATGGATAAACGAAAACAAAAAAATTCTTAACATCTGAATTTCCAGCACGCCCGCACATCTATATGTTGCAGAAAATGCATAAGAATCCTACTGACCCACCTTAACGTCCAATGGTTGCAGGTTGTGGCTCAATACACAAACCGATAGGAAGATATATTAATCATTTTTCACAACCACTCGTGCAGGGTTGGGTATCTTATGTCCAAGATACAACTGACTGTCTGAATAAATTGATGCAGGTACAGACTCACACTGGAGAAGACATGTGGCTATGTACAATTGATGGTGTAGCACTATATACCTCAATACCGCACTCCAAAGGTTTGGAAGCTGTGGAATGGATACTACTGAGGAGCAATTATGAGGAAACTCAGAATATCTTTTTACTTGAGCTGCTTCAATTCAGTCTTTACATAGCTATTTTTCATGGAAGGGTCCATTTTTCTTACAACGCACAGGTACATCAATGGGTTTTACGGGGCACCCGTCTATGCGAATATTTTCATGGCAAAATATGAGTACACCCATATACTGCATAATCAAGCCTGGACAGACCATCTCATGTTATATCTTCGATACATTGATGATATTTTACTATTGTGGAAAGGTTGCAAGGAACATCTTGAAGAACGCATAAAAATATTGAATACACATCACCCCGCATCAAGTTTACTCACACCATCAGTAATGATAACATCAATTACTTGGATATTAACATTGAACTACAACAAGGTGGCTTTTAAACTTGTGTTTATAGGAAGCCAACTGATCGGAATAATGCGTTGCATTTCAAAAGCTTTCACTCTCCTTCTCTAAAAAATCATTTGCCATTATCACAGTTCATCAGGATCAAACGAATAACCTCTGATGATGAAACAAGCAATAGAGACATTAAATATATGTCGCAACAATTTGAGCAAAGAGGGTACCCGGGTGAAATCTTGGCAACAGTTAGGCAGAAAGTATCACATCTACAGCAAGAACAACAGTTGAAGAAGATCACGAGAATGCAAATAAAGAAGGAAGTCTGTGTTATTAAATACTCTACCGCTGCATCAGCAATCAAACAAAGCATTCTAAGAAGATGGGAAATCATTGAACAAGAACATACTTTCAAGGAAGTTTTTTACGTTCAACCTATGTTTGCGTACCCTAGATCAAAAAACGTGCGTGAACTGTTGAAGAAACGTCAGGCTGTTCAATCCCAAACAAAAGACCTAGGGATGCGCAAATGCTTTAAATGCAGCCACTGTGGGAACGTGATCACAGGCAACTCATTTGCTCACCCGCACACGGGTAAAGCAATAAAATTGAGACACACTTCTGATTGTAGTTCAGAAATGGTAATTTACGCTATCAAATGCCCCTGCGGGCTAGTATATTTAGGTCGCACCTCATGTAAAATGAAAGTCAGGCTCACTGAGCATAAAAGCACCATTAGGACAGCGAATATCAAATCAAGTTTGCCAGCACATTGGTTGGAACAAAAACACAATATACCGCAATGGCGATACACTATACTTGAAAAAATCACAATGATACCCCACATTGATGTTCATAAACATTTGGCGCAAAGAGAAACATACTGGATATGCACTCTTAGTACACTCATTCCATATGGTCTGATTGAGAAGTTAGAAATGGTCTGCTTTTTATAAAAACCATGCGGAATACTTCAGCGCATGTACTGTTTTGATATCTTACACTGTTTGTTTAAAATAATTTTTTTGTGGTACTTTCAAGCTTCACACATGTTTTGTTTTGAAACATAGATATATATTTAGAGATATACCTACGGAGTTTCCTGTAAATAACAATCATTTTCCACACAGATTGCTATCAGCACTGACCTGGTATAGCATTCTTACATTTAAATGGGAATATTTACATTACATCAGCATTGTCATAGGTATACACTCGTAGCCCACTATGTTAGTGGCAGACAGTTCAACTTATTCTACATATAGTTCGAGTAACCTATCCATTTTTTTTTTTTTAGTAATGTATTGACACATTACAGCAGAAAGGTTGCATGCATATATGTTTAGCTCACTATGCTAGTGGCAGGCAGTTTATTCTATTGTTGCGCAGAGTTCGAGTAACCTATCCTCCATTTTTCTATTCCCTTTACTTTTTATTTATGCCTTTTTGCATTTTAATTTTCAAGAGACGTTGTTTTCAATCAATATTCACTAGTAGTGACTCACCTTTTCGTTCCATAGAAGCGTGTTCAAGTTACACAAACCGATCCATTAAGTCTGTTGTTAATATCTACTATATGAAGCGCTTTCTACTTTCGCGCCATTTCCGGGTTTAAATTGTACTGCGTTAGAAGCAGTCAGACTGTTCACGGCATATATGAAGGAGACGAGTTTAGGAGGCACACAGTGATTACAAGTGAGTAGGCAAGAGTAGCCTTGGGAGTGGGTGCACGGGGAACAGAAGGATAGTTCTAGTGGTAAGTAGGCCGTCTTCATTGACTCTTTTGTAGCAGTTTGAATCAAGCATGAAGTCCTGTTGTGGGTGAAGAACACAAAGTAACCTGAGGAGGTAATTTTCGTTTAGTTTACTTCACAAAATGCAGATTCAGGTCACGCACTTTGGTAGTAAAAGTTTAATTTTAATTTTAATTTTTCTTTACAGTGACCGTGTTACCTGGGCAGTAATTGGGCCCTGTGTCACCAGCTTTACGTTTGCACTGATTGGAGTATAACTAGGAATTTGACAACAACAGACAGCAGGATCGCTATGTCGTCATGAAAGTTATTTTGTAGGTTACTCATATAGCATTTGTCTGCGACAGATGGAATTAGACATAAGGATAGTGGCAGACCTTTATGTGTTTTTTAAATTTTTTAGAATCTTGAATATTTGCCATCATATATTTGGATGGGTAAGAAATTAGATGATTTTATTTTTTAGAAAACTATGGGCTAGAAGGAATAGCTCTATTTACGCATGTCAGTTCGCGCCCAGTTTAGTTTGATTGCACAGTCATGCACCTTTCAAGGTGCTTTCCATGCATACGGTATACTTCTCAGAAGACTTTGGGCTATAATGTATAATCTTATTAAATACATGTTACTTTTTCATTGATGCTTTGCACAGTATCAGTCTCACACTCTCTAAGGTGTTCTCAATTAATATTGCACATATTTTTTCACGTGAAAAGTTTGAACGATCCAGATATGTTCTTCATACACTTTGTTTGCCTGTAAGACACGGGATTGGCTCTGATAAGCCTGTACAGTTACAGTTAAATAACATGATATGTTACGTTATCTATTGCTTTCTCGTTAAGGAATGTATTTTGGTACTTGCAGTATTCCCCTGATGAAGGGTCTTCCCGAAATGCATTGGGATATGTAACACTATACGGAATCTGAAACTTGAAGAATACAGAACACTTTGATTTATTGTTCAATAAATATGATGTTTACAGATCGTGTCGATTTCAACTAATTGTGTGCAATTATTGATTGCAGGAGTAAATTGAGATTGATTTTTGAAGTTTTATATTGTTTATGTTATGTGCAAACTGTACTTGTTTAAAAATGTGCGAGTATAACAATAATTGTTGCAATTAACAGCACCAATTTGTTTGGGCTGGTGAAAAGCGCACCTTGTATTCATGCGGCAGTTCATGTTCTCATGTTTCTTTGATGTATCGTACCTGACAGGAGCTGGCATTAGGAGTCAGCATGTACCTACAGTGAAGAATTCACCAAATGTATTGGGTTTAGCTATTCCAACAGGAAATACTGGTAAAGCAGATTAAATCCTTAATTTAGTTCAAGATAATTTTCTGTCTTTAAAAATCCAATTTATTTCTAGACAGCTAGCAAATATAACTTTAAGAAAAGTTTAATTTACTTTCCTGAACCACTGGTGGCTACTTAGCCTTTGTCTGTAACTGCTGTCCTGCGTGTAAATAGGTGTAAATTTCCTTCCAGGAGCCACACATCACTTTGATTGAATGTTCAACCTGAAAAAGCAAAGATGAACCATTTGAGCTCAGCAGAATATACAGAGTACGGACTGCTGCCCCTCCTGTTGACACAGCAACATAAAATCCTGCATTACAAACCTGTCTGATGCACATGTAAACTTTATCAAATTTGGAAATTGCGATTACATAATTGCATTTTTCTGAGAATCACAATTAGGTAATCACTATTTCCAATGTATGAAACTCCATGAGTTTCATATACCAATTCCTAGTGGGTCGCAAATCCACCTACCTCATTAATATTAATGAGGTAGAATGCAATTTGCGACCCCTTCACTAAAATCACTGGGATGGTACTCTGCTGCGGTCAGCAGACCACCATGTCCATGATTACTTTTAAATAAAGCAATCGTTTTTTTAAAATTCAGGCTTGCTTTCGTTAAAGGAAAATGTGTTGGTTTAAAAAAAAAAAGAACATTTTCTTTTCATTTTTTAAGAGCAGGAAATGGACCACCAGACCGTTTCCACAACCATTCCCAAAGGGGAAGGGGTCACTTGGGGACACCTTTCCATTTGTGAATGTGTTACTGCTAACTTGAGTTGGTGGTAAATTGCAAATTATTTGCAACCGCATTCACAATCACAAAACATTCATGAATACAGTTATAATTTGGTATTTGGAAGGGACGCGCTAAACACTCCCCTTCCAAATACAGAATCGCAAACCCATTTTTCAATTCGGTAACAGGTTACCGAATTGCAAAATAGGTTTGATACATGTAAACAGCCTTTTGCGAACGTAAAATTGGTTGATACATGCGGCTCTTACTCCCTTGAAAGAGATAGAATAGGACCAGATCATACATTTTGTTTATCCCCTATATGATTGCCGAAGGACCCCGCTGTGCCATACCAGACTTCTGTCTCATTTTATGCTGTTAATCCAGAGCCTGCTTAAAACTGGACTTTAGTTTGGCCCTGCCGCGTTTCTTATAAGTACTACAAAATTCACATTGCCAGGTCGGAGCAGACTATTTTACATCCATAGAAAGTGCCCAAGGACGGCTCCTGTGGGGTGGAAGCCACCCGGTATATCCATTCAGAAACTCACTCATGGGTGGTATGATGGAGGGATTGCGCTCCCCGATATTAAGCGACATTACTGGGCTTCACAACTGACTGCAATTAACCAATTCACTTATAGGCACCCTGAGGACCCAGGATATCAAATGGACAGGTGGCTTCTTCCAGGGGGGACTTCACAAGTTGAAGCTGACTGGCCCCACAATGCATGAAGTACAGGTCTGGCAGGCAGTTACGAAAAGATTAGCTTTGGAAGGGAAAATAACACACGCCACCCTTCTCTGGGATGCAGAAGCTTTTGATAACCTCAGGAAAACCAAGGGTTTTGACCGATGGGATCTAATCGTCATCTCTAGGGTTGGAGATCTTTGGAAAGTGGGAGATGTGGTTGTTGTATAGTGGGTACATATGCAGACTTTAGAATATTGTCAGCTTGTGATTGTGTTAATTTACTTGGCGGGGTCTCTGTCTGCTAAAATTGTATTTATTGGGCCAAAAAACCTTTATTAACGGTCCTACTAATACAAGGTGATAATGAAAATGAGGAGAAGCCTTTGTTAAGTGTCTACCTTGTCTATATGTAAAGGTCAACATGATGGCATCCTTGAGAACCATCCAGAACTCTGTTGATTTAGTTATCTAAATCCTAATTCCCTAGTCAACACACTCTATGGTGCTAAAAAGAAATGGCAATGGAAATATAAAAGCCTGCATGCCAGGGAAATACAGGAACATTATCTGCCTAGATGATACTCTTAGGCAGAGTTGGTTTGTGATTGTTAAGAGTTGAAGGTGCCAGACTGATTCAGCTCCTAAGGGGAAATATCCTATTTCTGTATTATATTAACCTGTCCTTTCTCCTTTGTTCTCTGTCCCACCAGCCATATTGAGGTCACATGTAAAATGCATCTCTCTCTCTTTCTCTCATGGCTAGGATAGCTTCCATCAATATTATTTTCCCCCCAGATTCTTACATGCAGTATGCTTCCCTACAATAAAAGCCACTTGCACCACAAAAAAAAGAACAATCAAAAGCTTTCAGTTTTATTTTGGATAACAATTTTCCAAGGATTTCTAATGAGATACTTTGTAGGCCTTCATGAGATAGGGGACTACCTCCCTAGCTATGTCATGAGGCAAATGCTGCCCCCTTTCTGTGATGGAAAGTAGAGGCCCCAAGACAAAAATGAACCCAATGGAACAAGTCCTTTGAACTTCAGCTTTGTATGCTTTGTCGCAAAATTGAACACAAGGAGATGATTGAAGGAGCGCTGAAACTTTTCAGACACTCACCCCCAGTCACAGATCTGGATTGAATCCATCATCATTCTTCAGCTCACTTTGCCACCTCAGTTCAGACCCAGATATATGCAAATCAGTCTTGTCCAGCCTGAACTGCCAAGCCAGGTCTTCCCTAAACAGGAAACAAACATCCTGGGACTGGTTTCTGGGTAACACCCTTCATTGCTAGCCTACCTTGAAACCAGTGGTAAAGTGAGCAAGGGACCCATGTCTGGGCATACCCTGCCAACTCAGGGCGAACAAAGCAAACACAAGGAGATGATGGAAGGAGCACTGAAACTTTTCAGACACTCACCCCCAGTCACAGATCTGGATTGAATACATCATCATTCTTCAGCTCACTTCGCCACCTCAGTTCAGACCCAGATATATGCAAACAGTGCCTCCTACAGGGGTCCACTTCAGAAGCCATTGAGATCTGAACTGGAGAAGGAGTGTGCTCCTACACTTGTGGCAGCAGCTGAAATAACGGTGTCACGGCCCTCCGACTCACAGAGCAGTGCCTCCTTGGAGAGGCGCTCAGTGCTGTTGGAGTCAGATGACTCAGTGGTGAACAGTGGGTGCCTCCCACATACTGTGGAGGAGTCACTCTAATAAAATGGCAAACATAAAAACAAAGGGATCACCCTAGAGACCTTTTTAAGATACCAGCAGAGAACCATGCCGCTAATAGTTTGTCCTGTATCCCAAGCGGTGAAGTGGGGATCAGGGTGAAAATCTGCTTGCCTGAAGTACTGCTGCCCTGGCGCCAAACAGCACAAGGACACACCATGGACACAGACGTTGGCCCTCACTGGGGAAACACAGGGCCTCTTACTGATCTGAGCTGGCTGGCCTCGGATGAGCCCTTCTACTGTCAGGCTCCAGTGTGTTTCTAGATGGTGAGAATCAAATGGAGCCTGGTGACACCGGACTAGAGACAAACCAGGGAGCATTGCTGGCACAGCTACTACAGCTAGGGGTGAGGATCCCCATTCCCAGAATCCTGTTGACAGCTGTCCTTAAATGTTTGCAGCTGTGCGTAGGCTGCACTAAAGGGGCACTCCGCTAAGTTCCGACCATACCGTTTGTAGGACTCCCAGGCGGCGACCCTCTTTCCTTCTTTACAGCAACACAGTTGCAGGACTGGTGTGCTGCAGGGCTTGTACCAGTGGAGGACTGCTACCACTTGAGCATGTTGCTCCCTGTGGAGGAGATGATGGAGCAATACAACCTACCCCCGAGTAAATTCCTCAGCTATGAGGCTCTGACAAGGGCATTCGGTGGCTTTTCGGATAGGGGCAGAGAGGAATGCTCAATCAATGGGATCCACCCGAAATCTTGTGGCATGGTTCTACAAGGCCTTGAACAAGATGGCCCAGATGCCTGTTGAGGCACTAAGAGCTAAGTGGGAGAGGGTGATGCATCATGAAATCTCAGACCTGGAGTGGCACATAATGCTGATGTATTCCCACAAGGTGTCCCGGAACAAGCACCTGAAATATATCCAATTCAATTACACATGACATACCTGACGCAGCACAGGAAAGGGAACATATACAGAGGGAACTGAGGGGTTGCTCCCACTGTGCGCACTCTGGTGCCGACTTCGGTCACATGATCTGGAGCAGCCCCCAGCTTCAGTACTATTGGGGAATTCTGATAGAGAAGCTGAATGATATGCTGGGTCACATCCTTCCATGATCACTAGAGATATGCTTTCTGGGGGTGTTCCCTGGCCCAAGCCCTAGAAAGTCAGCAACAGGTTCTTGGACTTAGCCCTCATCCTAGCCAAAAGGCAGATAGTGATGGCCTGGAAGTCCAGGACAGACCCTGGGACAGATACGTAAGTTAAGGACATGACCATGTGGGCCAGAGTAAAGGAAAGGGTATTGCTCAATGAAGACGCTAAGGTAGAGGGAAGGCGCCCGATTGCGGGAAAGTGGTCAAAGGGGCTGGAGACATAGGGGCACCCTGTGGAAGACAATGATCCTGATCTTGTAGAACAGGATGAAGAAACAGGGACTGATGCAGTGGAAGAATAAGTGACCTTAGACGAAGCAGGCAGATGCCTGGACTGGACTGCCCTCCCTCCCTGGAGCCTTGGGCAGTTGTCCAATATGCCTTGCCACCCTGAGCCCACATGGGCAGCCCACAGTGGCTCCGCCTGGTGTCCCCGCCCACGTGCATTGGCCGTGACCCTTTAGAGATAGCAGTTTTAGAGTTCTTCCACTGGTTGCATTTGTTTATACATTTAATCAGTGTGGGTACTTGTTCCTATGTGGAGGGGGCATAGAAAACGTTAAAGAAAAGGTGTTGTTGGAATATATGGTTCCCGGGGTATCTTCTTTATTTGGAAGTGTTGCAGGCAGGCAGGAGGAGGGGGAGGTGACGGGCTGCTGACCGCCCAAGATACTAAACCGCAATAATCTTGCGTCCCCTGCCTTGACCTAGGGCACATTATGGCCTATGAGTAGGGGCTGGTTTATGGATTCATACTGGGGTGAGCATGACATAGATACCTAAGATCTACTGTATCACTACCACGGTTTGAGTATATGACTCTAGATTCCCACGCTAATTCAGGGATAGGGAACATATATTTTTGGGTCCTGAAGAAATGCTAGGGATCCAGTACTGGACCAACATAGCGTGAAACATGTCGACCTAAATAGTGAAACCACGATAGGTCACTACAACACACTCACTGAGTAGTGGCGTATCATATCCTTGTGCACACTACCGCATCTTAGTTTTTAACCTTACCAAAAGGTCTCAGAATACATTTTGATCTCCTTTAGGTAATTTTAAGATCACACTTTCCACCTTACACATTATACCCCACACACCTGCATGCACCGTCACGGCCGATACAAGAAAAGGTACCCAACCAAAAACCCTCTTGCGGGACCCATGGGCTATTGCAGAGCCGGCCACAAGGAGCAAAATGCCCGATGATGAAGTATGACACCCATAGGGGTGTGTGAGGGCAACACTTCCAAAAAAGGAAGATCCCTCTGGAACCATAACCACACCTTTTCTTTAACATTTTCTATACCCTCTCCACATAGGAACAAGTACACACACTGATTAGACGTGTCAATTATAGTGAGGATCATGGGTACTGAACCTTAAACTGGCTCCTAGTCCCCCTCTTTTTGATTCATGCATTTATTTATAGCCTTTTTACAAATACATTAATAAAAGCATCACAGGCTGACTCGGTCCGTGAATAGTTGGATGTGAGGTCATTTTGAAGCTTGCCCCGAATCAGATAACTGGGCCAAACACTTCCCACAAACTTTGTAACATGTGCACCCAGTGACTGCCCATTGAGCTGCTTGCTGTATGGCTGGCTCGCTACACCTGGATGATCCTCTGTGCACAGGCTGACAAGGCCAAATGATGTCAGAACCACACATTATATCACTGTAAAAAGATGTACTCCTGCATATGATGCACTAAAGCAAAAGTTACTTTTGTGGAAAAGTTTTTATATGCCTAAAATGGGAAACAACGTTTACAACGCTGCTGTTACCACGCAGGTAGGTAACAACGCAGTCATTACAACGACCGCGTTGTTACCACGCGTGGCTTTACATCACAAGTCGTTTCTATGACTTGCGCTAGGTGGCGTGCAACACCAGGGAATGTGTTGGATTTTAAGTCCAACACATTCCCTGCTGTTGTGCTAACTGGGGTAGGAATACTATCCCTAAGTCCAGCGCGCCATCTAGCGCAAGTCATAGAAACGACTTGCGATGTTAAGCCATGCGTGGTAACAACGCGGTCGTTGTAATGACAGCATTGTAACCTACCGCGTGGTATTTGCTCGCGTAGTAATGTCATATATTCGCCTAAAATATGTATAACAGAAATCCCAATAAACATAGATTTAAAAAAAAAAAATACAATAACGCAACATATTAACAAATACGTGTGATCTTGCTTGGAAAGCCTCATTCCCAATGGAAAACCTGCATTAGCAGTGATTTACTGCACCCAGCAAATACACTACCCAGAGTAATTATTGTTGTGACAGGACTATCCCCTGCATGATTTATAGGCAAGAGACTCTGCCTAAAGTGATCCTTGCATAAGAGGAAGGTGTTGGCACTTTTATTTTGGTCACGTGACAAACAACCATTATGCATGTGTGCTGAGAACCTATCAGTAAAGTATTATAACATAATGAGACACTGTGGTCTTGAAGGAGTGCATCAAGTGTTCCTTCCTTTATGAGTGTGACTAGCGTCAGCTCACCAGGGTGTTAGGGGGGATCAGCCTCACTGGCATGGGTCGACCCCCTGGGGCCAAATAAAATTAATTTATTTTTCCTTTTCTGGAGGGGGGCCGCAATCTGACTCCCTAGAGAATGGAAAATCTGGTAGTCATTTTCAACTTTTGCTGCCCATGTCATTTCTGGCACCCCTCTAGTAGTACAGTAGTTGTTGACAACTAGCACAGCTACTGATCAATGGCTGACGTGGGCTGACATATTGTCCTATAATGTGGTGGGTGGAAGCAAAATGTGAATGGCTGAATAAGTGATCAGTGGCTGAAGTGGGTTCGCCCATTTCCCGAAATATAAGCCACACTGGATAGAAATACTTGTTTCACCCATTTCACCAATGATATATGTTGTACTGGGCGGAATTAAAATGTGAATGGCACAATAACTGGTCAATGGTTGAAGTGGTCTCACCTATTCTCACATAATGTATGTTGCAGTCGATGGAAGTAAAATGTGGCTAGCATCAACATGGACATGTTGTGGGTGAACTCTACCGGTCATGTGTACAGCCTGAGAATATATATTAGGAAGGACTCCATAATAAGTCCAGCAGGTTGCCCTTCCACGTTAGGCGATACAGAGAAGGTTGCATGGGAGCCTTCCAAATCACTTTTTCACAAAGGTCATAACCTTTATGTAGATAACTTCTGTACGGGAATCCAGCCGTTTAGTGAATTGTACAAAGCTGACACTGTGCATTGTGGTGCAATTCAAAAGCACTACACAGGATTCCATTGCAAGAAGGTCCAAAGACCAGAGCAGGATGTTGTTCTATCACAACTGCTTGCAGTTAATTTATCAGAGAGGCAGGAAGTGTACATGCTCACTACACTTTACGATGAGAGCACTTCTCTGGTCACAGTTTGGGGTCAGTTGGCATAAGTCCTCAAAGTTACCTTTAAACTTGATTACAACAAGTGCATAAGTAGATAAAAATGGGCAGGTTCTTCAACCATTTAATATTCATTACATTTGCATATGGTATAGGAAATTGGCTACCCAGCTGATTCAGTTGGTAACATACATTGCATACCACCACAGGAATTCTGATGTCCTTCTATGACTTGCAGTTGGCTGTTATTGAAAGCCTTACTGCTGTTTAATTAGTATCCTCTATTTAATCTGTTGGAGTAGACCTTGAAAGGCTGCAGGATCAGCACTTTACCAACTGCATTCCTGCATCAGAGTAAAAGAGTCACTGATATCGCCAATGCGGAGTTTCTACAAGTAAAGAGGGAGGGGAGTAGACACTATAGTCCCTCGTGGCCATCATAGCCAAGCCTGTCTATTACCTCTTGCTTCACTTTGTTGACATGAAGGTTTGGGAAAGTGACATACAGATTAGGAGTTAGTATCTGCCCCAATTAGCAGTTCTTGGATATATACCTCCCATGGTTCATTATTTGAGTAGCTGTGTAACTTTTTTATTTCTCCCACCTAATTTGCAAAGAGGGATGTAATCCGAAACTTTCTCTTCCTAAATTATATTTGGTCCACTGTGACTTTGTTGTCTCTAGTAAAGAGGCACACATAGGTCTTGTTTTTGCTGCTTGCCACCTACATCCTCTGTCAAAATGTGGTGGATGTTCTATCCACCATATTACAAGTGAATTACAGTCACATAGTGGTAGAGAGGACATGTGTCATGTTTTGACAAAGTACCCTGTATACCAAAACCTAAGGCCTCCTAGTCTTTCTATAAGTGCCCTTGACAGAACTTAATAAAGCCCCAGCTTGTGTATCCAAGTTTTCAAAGGTAGATTTGCTCAAGCTGCCAGAGTAATAAGCCACAAGGACATCCACAGACTCCCCCAATCTTCTTCCGCACACTGGAAGTAGTTGGAATTAGTGCAATGAGTACACTGAAGGTGATTGAAAAACAAGTCTGCCTGAGCCTATTCACCCTGTTAGGGAGAGATGTTATGAAAGGTGTGCATGGTACCTTCAGAGTATTAGGACATCTGGTGAAATAGATATGAACACATTGTCAAAACCTGACCAAGGCTTGTTTTCATAGTGATCTCATTAGGCAGAAGGCAGATGGTTAAGGTAAGCGTGAAACTTGGACAAGGCAGTATGCATCAACAGTGTCTGGCAGTATGTGTCTAGCAGCAATTGCGTAGTTGTTGACTGATGGAATGCGTAGTACTAGCTGGCGAGCTGTGAGGCTGTTGGCTGGAGAGCTGTGTGGCTTGTGGCTGGCGGAGTGTGTGGCTTTTGACTGGCATGTTCTTAACCTGGTTATATGTGATTATTGTTAAGTGAATTGTATGTTGAAGGTTTCCAAACTATTGTTAAGAAGAAGGTGGTTAAGAACAAGCTATACCACGAAAAAGCATCAAAGAATACTCAGACATATTTATGTCCTCTGTTTATGTGTTTGGAAAAATGAATTGTTACCTATTGAATTGTTTAATAATGAGAAATGTGAAGGGGTCACTAAAACTATATATGGTATGGTGTTTTGTTTATAATCTTCTGTATTTTTTTGCATATATATGTATTGTTATATATTTTTATTGATGGTAATGAATTGTATATTTTTAGTAGTGTGTTATGTTGTCTTTTGAACAGTTGGCACAGAAGCCTGATTGTATTATCTAGGTATTTTTATTCAATCTGTGGGGAGCTTTGATTTTCTTGTCTTTAAGAAGGCCCTATTCCCTTGGCTCTAAGGGGTTGCTCTCAATTTATTTTACTTATTTTCAGAAATGTCTGGGTTTGTTAGGTTTCGCTAGGTGGCGGCCCAGCCCAGTCCTCAATACAACAACTAACTCAATCCCCAAATCAGGTAATTGTTTTGACAGAAAATATTGATGTCTCTCCATTGTGTTTTGCGGTGTGATTTGTTGCTGGGCTCCCCATACAAGCCATACAAGTAAGGTACCTTTTTTATCAGGAGAAGTGTGGAAATGCCGGGTGGTAGGAATTTTCATAGATCCTCACAGCTTCAGGAACATTCTCTCACCCCTGGGTGTCTAGTAATCAGAAATGTCTGGGTTTGTTAGGTTTTCCTAGATGACAGCCAAGTTCGGCCCTAAATTACAAAGCTAACCACATTGTAAAAAAAAAGCAATGATTTTGCTGGGTGGAATGTAATATCTCCAGGTTGAGATTTGCTGTGTTTTTTGTCACAAGCAATGGGTCCAACCACTTAATTGGGGTACAGTTTTGATCTGAGACATCTGGGAACATAGAATTGTAGAGCATTTATTACCAATTGTATTTCTCTGCTATTTTGGCTTTCAAATGTATGCCAGTGTATAAGAAGGAACAAATGCCCTCTGAATCACTGTAGTATGGGCAACACCAACATTTCAGAAATACATAGGTTTCCTACATACCCATTTTCCAGTCATTACCATTTACCCAGTGAATTACTGCATTGTGAGTTCAAGATGAAAAATCATAAGCTGAATGTCAGTTGTTGGCTCTTGATTTCATGTGTGTTAGAAGAACCTACTACCCCTGCATATCCTTGCAATTATGAGTATCTGGAGGATGGAAAAATATATTGATTTTGTAACTGACCATCATACCTAAAAGTATAGGTGACAACCTGACCATTTGCTATTTTTGGTATTTATTTTCAATATTTTTCACCAATTAGTTTCTTGGAAAAAATGGTCAGGTATCTACAAAATGTCCTCTTGCTCAGCTTCAATATCTATGTCCTTTTCAGAGGATCACTGACATAATATCGATCCATCAAATATCGAAACACAAAAACATCTGAAATTAAATATCGATAACAAAAATATCCATATACTTTACTACAAAAAAAACAATGTAGAAAATACAAATATTGTTAGAAATATTAATTTTACATATATATAAAACAAAAATATTGGAAACAAATAAACATAGAATATGTAAAATATATCGATCCACACAAAATCAAGTGCAACCTTAGCGCCAAAATAATTAAATAAATATTATTAGAAAATAAAAAAACACTTTTCACATAAAAAATGACTTTAAATTGACCCATAATTTGTTATACACATATACATAAATTAAATAAACATATATTATAACGCCAAACTATTTACCCTTCACCCCCAAAGAATTATAAATCTAAAATATATACAGTAACCTCCCCTCTCGAATTATAATTAACTACAAACACCGAGACATCCACCTAAATATTACTAAAAAGATATATATATATATGTATTTAATATATATATATGATTTTACAACAATCGCCCGAAAGCTTGGCGGTGAACACAGCGGGAGGCCGTCCAACGGGACTTTCTTTTCAAAACTCCTTTGCATCGTGGACTAGTACACTCGCGTTTCGACGTAACAACATCTTCATCTAAGACTTGATGGTAAAACAGACTCAATTTATTTCCATTGCTGATTAGTTCAACTCCAGTGGGCGGGGTTAGTACCATTGCATTTTGGGATCTGTAGTTTCCCAGGAGCTATTTAATGTTCACCTTCGTAGGTTTCCTGCCATTATTAATTAATAAAACTTCTTGTTCCCTTGGTAGGTTTCCGCGATGTTCATGAGCCATCTTTTACTTCTGGCCCCCGCGCTGCATGGCTTAAGGAGATTTCCTGCCTTAGCCCCTCTCTCAGAGGTGGTTCTCCCACCCACGGCAGGGCAGCCGTGTGGAAATTTGATTTTACAACATTCGCCCGAAAGCTTGGAGGGGAACTGAGCAGGAGGCCGTCCGACGGGACTATTCGTTTCAAAACTCCTTTGCATCGTGGACTAGTACACTCGCCTGACACATTTCAATGTACCTCTTCATCTAAGGCTTGACGGTAAAACAGACTCACTTTATTTGCATTGCTGAGCCAAGCTTTCGGGCGATTGTTGTATAATCGTATATATATATATATATATATATAATTCACTGAAAAAACCATAGGTTTCACACACGTTATAGTTAGGAATTAGCATTTAAAAAACCTTGCAAATTCACTGAAAAAACCATAGGTTTCACACAAGTTATAGTTAGCTGTACATTTCACTCGTAAAAAACCAATGAAATTCCCCCGTTATAGTTAGTGCAGGCAACTATAACTCACGCGACCGCAATCCTCTGCTGATGCTAATACTGTATTTAGACACTTATTTGCCCATGTCTTCTTCCATTAAATTTTAGCTATACATATATTACAAATATTTTTTTTCATAAAGACACATATGTCATCAGCAGAGGATTGCGGTCGCATGAGTTATAGTTGCCTGCACTAACTATAACGGGGGAATTTCATTGGTTTTTTACGAGTGAAATGTACAGCTAACTATAACTTGTGTGAAACCTATGGTTTTTTCAGTGAATTTGCAAGGTTTTTTAAATGCTAATTCCTAACTATAACGTGTGTGAAACCTATGGTTTTTTCAGTGAATTTGTACGGTTTTTTAAATGCTAAGTTACTTTACGCCATTCGTGGCGTGCGCGCCCAGTTAACGCAGTTTGTTCCGTGCGCGCACGGAGCGCTTCGCGCACCGTGCGCGCACAGTGAGCACGCGGTGCGCTTTGCGCACAGTGAGCACGCGGTGCGCTTTGCGCACCGCGCGCCCACTTTACGCAGTTAGTGCCGTGCATGCACGGTGGTCACGCGGTGCGCTGCGCGCACCGCGTGCCCACGTTACGCGGGATGGGCCATGTACGCATGATGCGCTTCGTGCACCGTGCGCACATGGGGGACATATTATGCGCTTCGTTTTGAACGGTATTCATTTGTGGTTTCCATTGTATATGATTGGCCATGCACAAATGGTGCCCTACGGGCACCATTTGCACACGGGGTGGGGAAAGTGTGGATAATTTTTTTTTTTTTTTAATTTTTTACCGTACGCGTACGGTAAGCGTAATTGGCGATTTTTCGAAAAAAAATAAATTAGTTTTTTGGGCCTTGGGGGTTGTTTGGGGACACATATATGGATGCTGGGTGTTTAAGAACTGAATATACTCCCCCTGTAGATGTTTTTTGTCTTGGTTTTTGCAGCCCCCCTCAGAGTGCGAGTGAGAAAATGGCGGCCGCCGCTTCCTGGTTTCGACCGATTCGAATGTTTACTTAGATCGAACAGCCAATCAGAATCGCGCTCGCGCACGTCACTGTACGCGTACGGTAAGCGCACCGTTAGCGCACCGTAAGCTGGCTCAGATATATATATTGATTTAAAGGCTATTTTCTCAGAATCTACTGAACAGATTTACACCAAACCTACAAAAGGCACTTCCTTGACCTGAGGACTACCTCTCTGCCAAATTTCATTTAACTCTGTTCAGCCGTTCGGGCTGTAGCTGTGTCTAAAGGTCCTATGGAAAAATGCATGGGAAAAACGCATTTTGGGACCCCCCTTTTATCTCAGCCCCCGCTTGACGAATCCACCCGAGACTTTCAGGGTAGGAGCGGAGCGCAGCGCCCCATTAGTTTTGAAAATTTCGCGAGGATTCGTCAACCGGCGCCAAAGTTATTCAAAATAGAATGTTGCGGATTTCCTATGGAAACGTGGTCCTAACTATAACTACCTACTGGCGACCGCCAGTAGGTAATATATATATATCTATATATAGATATATATATACATATATATATATATATATTCACTGAAAAAAACATGGGTTTCACACACGTTATAGTTAGGAATTAGCATTTAAAAAACCTTGGAAATTTAATGAAAAAACCAAAGGTTTCACACATGTTATAGTTAGCTGGACATTTCACTCGTAAAAAACCAATGAAATTCCCCCGTTATAGTTAGTTCAGCTAACTATAACTCGCGCGCCCGCAATGCACTACTGATGACGTCACATATTACATCACTCATGACATGGTCAGTGACATCACTCATACTGTTTATTAGTTGCCCGGTAACTGTGCTACGGCATTGTGAAAAAGGACCCGTGCCGAAACGCGTAGATGTTTTTACTGACTTATACAATAAACTACATCTTGAATATTGCAAGCCCTGATGATGGCCGTGTGGATTTCTGTGGGTGAGAGGTCTCCTGCTATATATATACGTATACATACATTACTTTTATATATATGTATATATATATCTATATATATATTCACTGAAAAAACCATAGGTTTCACACATGTTATAGTTAGCTGGACATTTTACTGATAAAAAACCAATGAAATTCCCCCGTTATAGTTACTGCAGGCAACTATAACTCATGCGACCGCAATCCTCTGCTGATGCTAATACTGTATTTAGACACTTATTTGCCCATGTCTTCTTCCATTAAATTTTAGCTTTACATATATTACAAATATTTTTTTTTCATAAAGACACATATGTCATCAGCAGAAGATTGCGGTCGCATGAGTTATAGTTGCCTGCAGTAACTATAATGGGGGAATTTCATTGGTTTTTTATCAGTAAAATGTCCAGCTAACTATAACATGTGTGAAACCTATGGTTTTTTCAGTGAATTTGCAAGGTTTTTTAACTGCTAAGTTACTTTACGCCATTCGTGGCGTGCGCGCCCAGTTAACGCAGTTCGTTCCGTGCGCGCACGGTGCGCTTCGCGCACAGTGAGCACGCGCCCACTTTACGCAGTTAGTGCCGTGCACGCACAGTGGTCACGCGGTGCGCTGCGCGCACCGCGTGCCCACGTTAAGCGGGATGGGCCATGTACGATGTCATCAGTGATGTCATGAGTGATGTCACTGACCATGTCATGAGTGATGTAATATGTGACGTGATCAGTAGTGCATTGCGGGCGCGCTAGTTATAGTTAGCTGAACTAACTATAACGGGGGAATTTCATTGGTTTTTTACGAGTGAAATGTCCAGCTAACTATAACATGTGTGAAACCTTTGGTTTTTTCATTAAATTTCTAAGGTTTTTTAAATGCTAATTCCTAACTATAACGTGTGTGAAACCCATGGTTTTTTCAGTGAATTTCAAAGGTTTTTTAAATGCTAATTCCTAACTATAACGTGTGTGAAACCCATGGTTTTTTCAGTGAATTTGCAAGGTTTTTTAAATGCTAATTTTTTTTTTTCTTCTATTTTTTTTTACATATTTTTATTTTAATTTTCTATCCTTTTTTAAAGACTATGGTTAAATTTTTAAAATTCTATAATATGTTTTTTTTAATATATTTTATAAAATAAACATGTAAAATTTATTAGCAATACATTTTTTCCTTTTTTTAAAATTTTTTTTTTAGTACGCGTACCGTAAGCTTACGGTAAGCGTACGGTTTACGCAACGTCCGTAATTTATCTACGCTGTTTGCGTATAGTTACGCAATTTGCATAGCCGCGCGTACTCTGCGTGGGACGCGTACGCGTGTACGCTACACGCGCACGTTACGTGGAAGTGTCGGGGAGTGACTGTTAAGCGCATGCGCGCAAGCGAGTGTCTTTTTTACGCGCATGCGTACTTTTGCCGTAAGCGCACCGTAAGCATACCGTAAGCGTACGGTAGGTCATGTGATCATGAAACACAACTTTTGATTGGTTGAAACTACTTTCAGTTCTAGAACTCTCCTACACCACACCCATTCCCCTCATTTCTGCTTGTGATCCCTTAGGAGAAGGAGCTGGGTTGTCTTTGTGATACGATGGCAGAACAGCAGAGCTCTTCTGAGAGTGAGGCTAGAAGCACTACCTTGAGGCAGAGAGCGAGGAAACAAAAGACCTCTTACGTATGGGATTATTTTACTTTTCCAGAAGGCCAGCAAAAGGTAAATGCACCCTTAGTGACTTGCAAGCTGTGTAAGCGTGTACTTTCAAGAGGTAATCCTGACAGGAAGTATTCCTTTGGGAATCACACCATGATGAGACACCTTAAGGATGTACACAGAAGGACACATGCTCGACTTACTGAAGGTAACCCTTCAGTAAATCAACCAAGCACATCCACAGCAGCTCAGCCTGGACCATCATCTGCAGAGCCGAGTCCTTCTTCTGCAGGTCAGGTGAGCCCTTCATCTGTGGGGGGAGCATCTCCTTTTTCTGGTCCTCTGGAAATTAACCCTCGGTTTGCGAGGGTTGAAGTACGGTGCGCCACTTGTCACGATCTAATTACTTATAGGGAGACCAGTGTTTCCCTAGTGAACAGTAAAATAGATCAGCACACTTGTCGTACCGTCTAATATTCCCAATCTTTCTTTCCTCTGTCCCTGCATGAACACATCGGCTCTTTTAAGAGCCAACCTTACCTTTCATCTATTTTTTATATATTTTTTAAAAAACTTTTTTGATTTTTTTTTTACCGTACGCGTACGGTACGCGTAATTTTTTTTTTTTTTTTTTAAAAACACTAAAAATCAATTATCACATTACAAGGTCCTTGAGAGTACAATTAAAAACTGCAAATGTGATTGTAGAGAAGTGGAAAAAAGGGACCATGACATTATTGACTTACCATACCCACTCAAAAAAAGATTTATTCATTTAATTTATTTGTAATTGCTTTTTAAATGGTTATAGTTTTCGAAAATGTTCTATCTCAATCTGAAAAAAAAGAAAAAAGTATTAATATTTAATAAAACATTTAATAATACAGTACACATATTTACATATTTTTCAAAAAATATTTTTGCCTTTTTTTTGCTGTTTTCAGAAAATATTGCATTTCACTATAAATTGTGAAAGCATTTGCATTCATCATTTAACAGCAGGCAAAAAAAAATTAACAATCTCAAAGATTGTTTTTAAAAAAGCCCAGAATCTCTTTTTTCATAAACATAACTTTAAAGAAATGCATAATATTCTAAAAAAATATCATCTAATATCTATACTTATTTCTTTAAAATACCGTCTGATATTTTTGTTTCAGAAGTATAATCACAATATTATATGTCAAATAACTCCACAATACATCTGGTTCCATTTCCTTTAGGCCAAATAGTTATTTTAAAATTCTTTTTTTGTTTAATTTCCAATGGTAATCCAATAAAAAACAAAAGTTTAAATTGTACAGCTGTCACCGTTTCTCTGTAACATTTTGGTTTCCGAAAGATGAATTAATAACTAAATAAGTCCACAATAGAATTGTTTACTTTTCCGCATGGCCAAATAGTAATTTTAAAAATCTTTTTTGAAAAAATTTCCAATGGCAATCCAATAACATTCCAAAATTTAAATTGTGCAGATGTTACCGATTTTTTCTAAATTTTTGGTTTTCCAAAGTTTCCTTAAAAAATGGAAAAATTCCACATTACAATTGGTTACCTTTCCATTAGGCCAAATGATAATTTGTTAAATCTTTTTATTTGTAAATTCCAAATGGTAATCCAATAAAATGGTAAAATTGTTTTCTCCAGATGTTGTCAAATCTCTCTAAAATTTAGGTTTCAGGAAGATTAGATAGGAATTTGCTAAATCAAAAGGCAAACGTTGCTTAAAAATCAATTGGGAATCATTACACAGTGTCCAGCCTTTTTCACATTTAAGATAAACTGTGTAATGACCAGAAGTTACAGTAGGTCCATCATGGAAAATTATTGCAACTGTTACAAAAGTTTTTCCTGAAATTGATAATTGCTGTCCTGTAAACTTCTTTATTAAAGTATCCAATTTTGAACCATCAGCTCTACATCGTTGCATCATTAAAATTACATACTGTCTGTATTCCTTTAAAATTAATGTTGAAAACATGTCAGATTTACACTCACTGCATTTGCATGCTATGATTAGCATCTTTAACTAATTTACAAAAGTGACTGTTTTACTCTCTGGCAATGTTAAATAAATAAACCTTTCAGAATCAACATTAGAGCCACATATATTATAACAGTTTTCACAACTATGTTCCCATTTATAAGAGAGACCAAACATATTTTGTATTTGTACCCCTTCCTCTTCCAGTACCTGAAGAAAATACATCAAGAATTCCTGTGCATCTTGCTGTACATTTTGAGAAAACTGTGTTCGTCCTGAACATACATCTAAAACTTTTCTAATTTCAGTAGCACTTTCTATTTGAGTTTTATCATTACTCAGCTTTTCAAAAAGGAGACTCAGCACAGTACAGAATCTTTTTCCCTGATTTACTATTATCTGCTCTTGCAAACTTTCCAGATAAAATGCAACATTCAGCACTACATTAGCGTAGCAGTTGACACCAGAGCTATTTTCAAAATAACATCCTACAACCTGTTCTTCATTTTCCTTATTCTTTTTGCTTGCAATTACATCACTCCTCTTTTTTTTCCTCCTCTCTACATCTTCATTACAGATATTCTCATTTCTCCTTTTACGAGAAACTACACGTTTCTCCAACACAGGATACTGACCTAAATGAGGAGCATAGCTTCTTCTTAATCTATTATACTCCTTTACACAGTTTGTATCAGCACTAACTTTTGAATCATCAAAGTCTATCATGAATAAACCTGATAATGTTTTCACTCGTGACAAAGCAACATATGCCATACCTTCTTTGAACACAGTTGAACCAATGTTCACAAATGCACAATCTACAGTCAATCCTTGAGACTTGTGAATAGTTACAGCATATGCTAGAGAAAACGGAAACTGCTTCCTACGTACATATAAGTCTTTCACAAGCATGAAACGAACTGTACAACGACAAATATCTTTAACTTCTTCTATCTGATCAAATTTTATTTTTAAACATTCAATTCCATCTTTTTTCTGATAATTAATAAAACCCACAACTCTTCCCATAGCTCCATTAACTAAACCTTTTTCAACATCCAAATTTCTCCTTAAAAATACTCTACAGTTCATGCAAACATATAGATTTTTTTCTAATCCAGCTGTTTTGGAAATCTTCTTCTCTAGTGAATCCAATTTATTTTTCAGTGTGCCTGTTAATGTGACAGTAATTCTTCCATCCTCAATTTTGTCCACTGCTTCCAATTTCCTGATATCTTCCTTTTCCAATTTGAAAAGCTCCTCATTGAATATTGAGCATTCACGTAGAGTTGGCATTAAGCAGATGACACTTTTGTTTTCTGCAATGTTCTTGTATATCTTCTCTGCAACTATTTCTTCCTTTGGAAATAAATTATGTAGCAGCCGAGTCTGTAATGCTTTTTTGCCAGCTTCTGTGAGTAGTCCAATCCTGATATCTTTCAGAATACTTCCATATTCTTCATCGTTTGCTTGCCTCATATTAGTTATAAATTCCTTGTACTCAAAGAAGGACCAAATATTTGCATTACCGATGCTTCCCAATGACTTCTTCGTGTCTTCATGTGTCACAGTATTAAACACTGGTTATCCTTTAACTGGAGTAAGTTGCAAAAGATCTCCAAAAACTATGACGTGTTTTCCTCCAAATAACACGTCATAGTCTGACTTCAGAATTTGCTGCATTCTTAAATGCACAAAGGCAAGCATTAAGTTCGATACCATGCTCACCTCATCAATAATGAGAACTTGCATCTTCTTCAATACTCTTGAAACTTCCAAGCATGCTTCTCCAGTTAGCTTGTTGTATTGTATTTTGTTCTCATGCTCCACTGGTAACATTAGCAAACGATGTAAAGTGATTCCTTTTATGTTATATGCTGCTAACCCAGTTGGAGCAGTAACCACACAAGACAAAGTAGAATCCGTTTTTTGCTGTAGGTAGCTTCTGATGACTTTTATAAGGAAACTTTTTCCAGTTCCAGCTTGTCCGCTTACATACATCCTGATTGGATGAAATGATGTGCATGAGCACTCTTTTTTTTCATGTAGAAATCCGTGATCAATTTTGTTTCTGATCTCTTCATAAATTTGTTGCTGCTCTTGATTCAGTTGTCTTTCCAAATTTTGTAAGTCTATAAATTCTTCTTGAGCTTGATTTATAGCTGTTTCCACTTCATTCATGGCTATTGATGCTTCATTTTCAACGATTGGTTGTCCTAGGGGATCTTGACTGAGTGTTCCTGAACTTTGGCTGTCCTGAGAACTGTCTCTAGCTATTTCTGCTGCAATTGTAGTTTCCTGTTCAATTTCTTCATTTAACATTTGCAGATAAGTTGTGAATGTTCTGCATTGTGTGCTGTCTTTGCAAGCATTAAATGAATCTTCATAGCTTTGAAATTCTCCCAGTAGTTCATCCTCTGTACGCCATGGTTTAAACAGCTGTAAAAGAGCCAAGTAGTAAAATTCCTTTTTGTCAGTAGTGTCGCAACTCAGCTTCCGGTGATTTATCAAACTTCCTTTTGTTTGCTTCACCAAACATCCTTCCTCACCAATAACTTTATATTTTCCATTGTTGATGTCTTCTGCGGCTTTCCGTGAATAAATGTAGTTCTGCAGCACTTCATAGAGACACATGTTCTCCAGATGATGACTTCTCTTTGGGTAATATGTATCCAACATGTTTGATTTCAAAATATCTGTACTTTCTGGGTCATTCTCAGCCAAATATTCAATTTCTCCAACAGATTTCAATACCCGATTTCTCATTGCTGCAAGGCCTAAACTTGCCCAAATTATTCTTCTTGATTTCGAGTAGAGACTTGCAGAAGATAACCTATCTGAACATTCGTAGGATCCAATTTCTCGATGCGATAACATCTTTAAACTGAAACTGTACAGCTTCTTACTGACAGTTTTCTCGTGAGAAATCTCTTCCCACATTTCCTTCAATTCTGTTTTTTCTGATTTCGTAATGTAAGACGTTACATATCGAGCAACAGCAATGGAATTGTCAGCTACATACTGTATATCCATGTTAGCGTTCCACATGGATAAAATCGCTGGGTTGTAGTCATTTATATTTTTTGATTCTTCTTTTCTTTTAAGGTTGTAGGTATTCTTAGGTGATTTTCTTATGATAGTATGTCTCACAGCTGACATAAAACTGTTAACTCTTCCTTTTGAAAGAACAGGTCTAGGAAATCCAAATCGACATTTAGTGTAGTATTTATCTTTTCTCTTGTATTTCCGTCGACAGTATTTTCCACACCGATGACTTTGGAAACGTAAAACTTGCTCCTTTAACTTTTTCTCTTCTGTGCTTTTTGGTATAGCACATGTTGCATATTCTTTAATGTAAGATAACACTGCTTCATCAGTATCTGTTCCAAACTTTGGGGCATCCTTGATCCACAACAGCATATGAATATGAGGAGCACCTCTTGCCTGGTACTCTTTTCTCCAAAAGAAATCTACTACTTCTCCTAGAGGTGGATTTTTTTTATTGCAGATGAAGGACATCATAGCCTCAAATCTATGATTGAAATATCTGCAAACATTAACCGGATCCAATGAGCACAGTTCTCCTGCTGTTTTGTATTCAATGTTTTTAATGTTTGAATTTGCCTCTCGTAGAAAATCCAGTAAATCATCCCAAGCGTACTCAGCACAGCTTAGGGTAAGGAACCATGTTGGTGTTCCTAAATTCCGTAACATGCATTTTAATTCACCATGGCGTCGGTACCAATATTCATTTGTCCCACGCTGACAAGCCATCAGATTGATCAGTTGTGTTTCCAAATGATCATCTCGGTGCTGCACTTTCTCCATAAAATCCTTAGCAGACACATTTTGTAAATGTACTCCACTTTTTAAAATGTGATTTACTGCATAAGACAGTGCAGACAAGTCGCTTTCAAATAAAAGATGGAACAAATAAGGAATACTTTGTCGAAATCTGGGATCTTCAGCATATAGTCTTGTAGTCCGATACTCAGAAGCTGGAATCTGTTCCGGACGTTCATCGTATCGTCCTCCTTTTCCTTTAGGAAACAGCTGGGGAAAACATCGAGCTTCCAAGCTCTCCTCCCATACACTCACGGGAGTTCCTTTTGCTTTCTTCATCTGAAATAGATCAATATTGTCTCCCATAACTTCTTTTGAATGAAGAGGATGTATGCTAAAATGTTCATAAATTTCTTCTTCCTTTGACTTGTCCACTTTTTCAATTTGTCCAGTTGGTGTTTCTGTGTCTTCTTGTAAATCTTCTTCTTCTTCTTCTTCTATATAAATTGATTCATACCATTTGTTATTCCTTTTCAAATACAAATTTGCTCTTTGTACTTTCCGTACATCTACCAGCTCCTGCCAAATCTTCTTATTCTTTGTAGGTACACCATTAACCAGAATAATTAATGGTTCAGTTTCTAAAGTATCCGCATCAATAGTTTCCATATTTTTTTTCAAATCCAAGGGCAAATACACCACTCTACCTTTTAAACCTCTCAGTAAATCTGAAGGAGGTAATTTACCAGTTTTGGGCTCCATACGTACTATGGTCTGGAACGGATGAACACATTGAATGAGTATAGACTCATATGTATTTAATTCAGAAAGTTCAGCAGGAATAGCATCCAATTCTAAATTATTATGTACAGCTCTGGTCGGCATTCTATTTTCCTCTAACTTGTTGTAACAGTATTTACAAATACGCTGAACTTCACCCAATTCAAAACAATTTTCAAGAAATATATAGGTGGCAAAATCCTTCCACTTATAATTATCTTCATTTTCACTCTTTCTGTAGAGATCAACATACCTGGTTTGTTTTCTATAATGAGTTCTGCGGCAACAAATACAAGTTATATTTGGTCTTTCATCAGAGATTATTGCAAATTTTGTTATGTGATCATTAAATGTCTTACTTACAGAGGGTTCTACATTTTCTTCCACTTCTTCCTCATTTACTGTGTCCTTCTCTGCACTGTTTTGTTCAGGACCAAAGTAACAAAACTGAATTTCATCAACAACCTTCTCTACATCTGATACCGTTCCACGGAACAGAGCCCTATTCAATTCATCTAACTTTATTGCTGGACTTTTAGCAAAATACAACCGTCTCACAAACTTTCTCATTTCAGTATGATGAACAGCCAGCATCCTAAAATGATGGAAAACACTATTACACACTTTTCTAGATAGACAAGCCAGAGAATGACCCTGCAAACCAGTATTCTCTCTCACTCTGCATGGATCTAGACTTTGAAGCACCTTAATCTTCTGTTTCACACTTTTTTTGCTATATTCTCTTAGAAACTCACGAAATTTATCAATAGATTCCTGACGCACAGTGCAAATACTACTACAATTCCAAGTATACACTGGGGCTTTAGGACGTCTCCCCATAGCCTCATCCGCCATCACTTGTACCTCATCTCTTGGAACCATTATCTCCTTCTCCATTATGCAACCATTTTTCACTTCATAAGCACGACCTCTGGTGTCAACTGCATGCAGCAAACTATTACTTTGAAAATAACTCTCTATAATTAAAAAAAGGTTCACTACTTGAACTATGCATCCATTTTCCTAAAAACACTTTACAAAAGTTTGTTCTGTTCACTACTCTTTTCCTTTTGCTATGTGATTTCAGTACATTAACCATTTTGTCTAATGTACGCATCCTATTCAAAATTAAAATGAATAGTTTCCTTTTTAATTCTAATGCCTTAGCTGCAATGGCTTCAATTTCTTTTTTTCTCTTAACAAACTTTGCCTTTTGCTTATATTTCTTCACATCCTTTATCAAATTGGACATAACTCTTCTCTGAAACATTTTTCTACGTATCTCTTTAAACGCTGTTTTTCTGTTTAAGTTTATCTTTTTAGTTGCAGAAGGTATATTTGCATTAACTAAATTCTAAATTTTTTCCTGTCCTTTTCGATTCAAATCATTCTTTCCAGTACAGACATTTTGTACATTTTTCCTTTTTTTGAATACGTTCCTTAGAAAATCTTTTTTTTGCTTACCAGAAGATTTTTTCTTCTTCCCAACATGAGCATCTTCAACTAACTTAGGTCCTCCAGTTGTCTTCAAATATAGGTTTTTTTTCTGCTCTTTTTTTACTCTGGATTTTGTAGGCATCTTAAATTTTGTTCACTGCTCTTCAGCAATACCTGAAAAAAACTAAAAAAAAATTCCTTTATTTTATTTAAATATATTACTACATTTGTTTTCACATTAGTCACAAAACGAAATTTCTTTGCCAATTTGAAAGCACACTTACTGCTCTTTTTTTTGGCAAGTGATAAACACTTTTACAGACTGACACATTATGAATCCACTTTTCAGATTTTTTACAAAGCACATGTCCAAACTGCTTTTTCAGACCAGCATCATTTGTAACCTGGGTGTCTGCCTACACTCCAGCAAGGGCAACCAGCCTTAGTGATGCTGAATGTATTTGCATTACTGACTGAAACCTCAAACCCCACTCGCTTGTGAATACTGTGCATGATTCCACATGGTAAGCAGCTACCTGTGTGCTAAGAGTCTGCTTCTGCACCAAAAAATGGCTCCCCCTTTCCATCTAATGCAACTGTGAAATCTCCAGAGCAATACGCAATAAATCTCTGCCTGTAATTCCTATTTGCACACAGAGTCATGTTTTCACATTAGTCACAAAACGAAATTTCTTTGCCAATTTGAAAGCACACTTACTGCTCTTTTTTTGGCAAGTGATAAACACTTTTACAGACTGACACATTATGAATCCACTTTTCAGATTTTTTACAAAGCACATGTCCAAACTGCTTTTTCAGACCAGCATCATTTGTAACCTGGGTGTCTGCCTACACTCCAGCAAGGGCAACCAGCCTTAGTGATACTGAATGTATTTGCATTACTGACTGAAACCTCAAACCCCACTCGCTTGTGAATACTGTGCATGATTCCACATGGTAAGCAGCTACCTGTGTGCTAAGAGTCAGCTTCTGCACCAAAAAAAGGCTCCCCCTTTCCATCTAATGCAACTGTGAAATCACCAGAGCAATACGCAATAAATCTCTGCCTGTAATTCCTATTTGGACACAGTCATGTTTTCACATTAGTCACAAAACGAAATTTCTTTGCCAATTTGAAAGCACACTTACTGCTCTTTTTTTTGGCAAGTAATAAACACTTTTACAGACTGACACATTATGAATCCACTTTTCAGATTTTTTACAAAGCACATGTCCAAACTGCTTTTTCAAACCAGCATCATTTGTAACCTGGGTGTCTGCCTACACTCCAGCAAGGGCAACCAGCCTTAGTGATGCTGAATGTATTTGCATTACTGACTGAAACCTCAAACCCCACTCGCTTGTGAATACTGTGCATGATTCCACATAGTAAGCAGCTACCTGTGTGCTAAGAGTCTGCTTCTGCACCAAAAAATGTCTCCCCCTTTCCATCTAATGCAACTGTGAAATCACCAGAGCAATACGCAATAAATCTCTGCCTGTAATTCCTATTTGCACACAGAGTCATGTTTTCACATTAGTCACAAAACGAAATTTCTTTGCCAATTTGAAAGCACACTTACTGCTCTTTTTTTTGGCAAGTGATAAACACTTTTACAGACTGACACATTATGAATCCACTTTTCAGATTTTTTACAAAGCACATGTCCAAACTGCTTTTTCAGACCAGCATCATTTGTAACCTGGGTGTCTGCCTACACTCCAGCAAGGGCAACCAGCCTTAGTGATGCTGAATGTATTTGCATTACTGACTGAAACCTCAAACCCCACTCGCTTGTGAATACTGTGCATGATTCCACATGGTAAGCAGCTACCTGTGTGCTAAGAGTCTGCTTCTGCACCAAAAAATGTCTCCCCCTTTCCATCTAATGCAACTATGAAATCACCAGAGAAATACGCAATAAATCTCTGCCTGTAATTCCTATTTGCACACAGAGTAATGTTTTCACATTAGTCACAAAACGAAATTTCTTTGCCAATTTGAAAGCACACTTACTGCTCTTTTTTTTGGCAAGTGATAAACACTTTTACAGACTGACACATTATGAATCCACTTTTCAGATTTTTTACAAAGCACATGTCCAAACTGCTTTTTCAGACCAGCATCATTTGTAACCTGGGTGTCTGCCTACACTCCAGCAAGGGCAACCAGCCTTAGTGATGCTGAATGTATTTGCATTACTGACTGAAACCTCAAACCCCACTCGCTTGTGAATACTGTGCATGATTCCACATGGTAAGCAGCTACCTGTGTGCTAAGAGTCAGCTTCTGCACCAAAAAAAGGCTCCCCCTTTCCTTCTAATGCAACTGTGAAATCACCAGAGCAATACGCAATAAATCTCTGCCTGTAATTCCTATTTGCACACAGAGTCATGTTTTCACATTAGTCACAAAACGAAATTTCTTTGCCAATTTGAAAGCACACTTACTGCTCTTTTTTTTGGCAAGTAATAAACACTTTTACAGACTGACACATTATGAATCCACTTTTCAGATTTTTTACAAAGCACATGTCCAAACTGCTTTTTCAGACCAGCATCATTTGTAACCTGGGTGTCTGCCTACACTCCAGCAAGGGCAACCAGCCTTAGTGATGCTGAATGTATTTGCATTACTGACTGAAACCTCAAACCCCACTCGCTTGTGAATACTGTGCATGATTCCACATAGTAAGCAGCTACCTGTGTGCTAAGAGTCTGCTTCTGCACCAAAAAATGTCTCCCCCTTTCCATCTAATGCAACTGTGAAATCACCAGAGCAATACGCAATAAATCTCTGCCTGTAATTCCTATTTGCACACAGAGTCATGTTTTCACATTAGTCACAAAACGAAATTTCTTTGCCAATTTGAAAGCACACTTACTGCTCTTTTTTTGGCAAGTAATAAACACTTTTACAGACTGACACATTATGAATCCACTTTTCAGATTTTTTACAAAGCACATGTCCAAACTGCTTTTTCAGACCAGCATCATTTGTAACCTGGGTGTCTGCCTACACTCCAGCAAGGGCAACCAGCCTTAGTGATGCTGAATGTATTTGCATTACTGACTGAAACCTCAAACCCCACTCGCTTGTGAATACTGTGCATGATTCCACATGGTAAGCAGCTACCTGTGTGCTAAGAGTCTGCTTCTGCACCAAAAAATGTCTCCCCCTTTCCATCTAATGCAACTGTGAAATCACCAGAGCAATACGCAATAAATCTCTGCCTGTAATTCCTATTTGCACACAGAGTCATGTTTTCACATTAGTCACAAAACGAAATTTCTTTGCCAATTTGAAAGCACACTTACTGCTCTTTTTTTTGGCAAGTGATAAACACTTTTACAGACTGACACATTATGAATCCACTTTTCAGATTTTTTACAAAGCACATGTCCAAACTGCTTTTTCAGACCAGCATCATTTGTAACCTGGGTGTCTGCCTACACTCCAGCAAGGGCAACCAGCCTTAGTGATGCTGAATGTATTTGCATTACTGAGTCCAACCTCAAACCCTTAAACTATTCTTTTATTATACCAGTACACCTTAATTTATTGTGAAAACATAGTCCATATTATTTTACATGTTCCTCACATTTAAATTTCTCCCAAAACAGAAAATAATAAACACAACTTCAACAAAAAGAATTGCATTTCTATTATTCATTTCTTAATTTACCATATACATCCCCTCTCAGACTCTAAACTCACCTTTAAAATTAGTTAGTTGTGAAAGAAATGTGGCACTCAAACAGCAGATTATCAGAGCCAGGATCTCTGTTCTCTACACCTCTCTCCTCTCAGCAGAACCAGATAATGGCAAACTTTCCCTCTCTTTTTCCACACATATACATGTTAGTTTCAAATCTCAGTGCTTGCCCCTTTTTTTCAAATGTAATCACACATTTCTATTGGTTGAAAACCAACCCTTTTCCAAAAGTACCCTTCCCCCAACTTGACTTCTGCCTAGTACCCTTCCCCCAACTTGACTTCTGCCTGCTACCATAGCAACAGCTCATGGAACACTGCTGTGTGGAGTCAGGTCAGAAGTTCGCCAAACAATGTTTCAATTCCAAAGAGCAAGAGTGCTTGACTTTTCAAACCTAACAGCAAATCCCTAGTACTGTTCTTTGGTAACACATTTTTCTGTACCAATACAAAACATGCTTCTATTAATTTACACATACAGCCTAGTTTTTATTCTAGAATGGTATGAAACAGCCAATCAGTTCTTTTTTTTTTGAAAAAAATATGTATGCCTCCATTTCCAAACTGTCTTTCTTTTCATATTGCCATTCTACTGAAAGACACCTCCTGAGTGCATCCAGTTCTCCTTTGAATATGTTCACAGTGTGGATTGTAGGGCACAGCTATGTCTTCTGGAGTGAAAATTATGCAGAGAAAACAGATATGGTGAGAGACCTTGCTTTGCCAAATGTAGACATTAAATGGATTGGTCAGAGAGGGTTAAAGTGGCACCAATTGATGCCATTGGTGAAATCCTTCATGCACATCCAACACCCTGACCTCATAATAGTGCACTGTGGTGGCAATGACCTAGGCACTTTGACTGGGGTAGGTCTGGAAATGCTTATGAAGGAGACCTTTGCACAACTGTTTTCACTTTTCCCTAAAACTGCCTTTGTGTTTTCTAACATATGCCAAAGGCAAAAATGGAACTGGTCCAATCATTTCTGTCCGCAGATTGACAAAGCAAGAAAGCACGTCAACAAATCTGTTTCTGCTTTCCTCCGTGACTATGGTATGGGTTCCATTTACCACAACAACTTGCGTTATGACATGCAAGACATTTATAGAGGAGATGGTGTACACTTCAATGATGAAGGGAACAGAGTCTTCCTCTTGAACCTTAGACTCTGCATCGGTACTTACTTGTAGGTACCACTAAAAAATCACTTAATAAACACAACGGCTCTTTTTAGAGCCCCCTAATATCTAAACACTTAAATCTGATTTTCATTTCTTTTTTTATTTTTTTTTTCTACCGTACGCTTACCGTACGCGTACCCCGTGATTTTTTTTAAAATCAATAAATGTTTTCTTTGTACTTTTCTGTCCTTCTTTGACCCCCTTACAAATGTTAGGGGGTCTGTAACTCTCCTCCTTGCCCCCTTTTCTTGTTATCACTTTTTTTTTTCTGAGTGAAACACACGAAATGGCGGCCGCCGCTTCCTGGTTTCGACCGATTCGAATGTTTACTAAGATCTAAGAGCCAATCAGAATCGCGCACGCCACCGTACGCGTACGGTAAGCGTACCGTAAGCGCACCGTAAGCTGGCTCAGATATATATATTGATTTAAAGGCTATTTTCTCAGAATCTACTGAACAGATTTACACCAAACCTACAAAAGGCACTTCCTTGACCTGAGGACTACCTCTCTGCCAAATTTCTAGTAATTCTGTTCAGCCGTTCGGGCTGTAGCTGTGTCTAAAGGTCCTATGGAAAAATGCATGGGAAAAACGCGTTTTGGGACCCCCCTTTTATCTCAGCCCCCGCTTGACGAATCCCCCCGAGACTTTCAGGGAAGGAGCGGAGCGTAGCGCCCCACCTATTTTGAAAAATTTGCGAGGATTCGTCGACCGGCGCCAAAGTTATTCAAAATAGAATGTTGCGGATTTCCTATGGAAACGTGGTCCTAACTATAACTACCTACTGGCGACCGCCAGTAGGTAATATATATATATATATATTTTCCAAAAGAGATGCGGGTCCTTCCGGGATCAGTCCCGTTGCCAGGTGGTGCGTCTGCCGGCAGAGACCCAAGCCGGTACATAAACAATCCCAAATTTGTCAAAGTACAGATGCACACTCAGGAGTCAGTAATCCACCACAGGGGTTTATTTCCGTAAACCGCTACGCGTTTCGACACTCAAAGTGTCTTGACCACACGATTTTCACAGTGTACCATGACGTGCATATAATAACAAAAGACATAGAAAAGGCACTACATTTGAAAGACCCACATCCTCCCTGGTTTTGGCATCCATCTTGTAGTGGTAAACAGTATATGTGAAAATTGCAATGACATATTAGATACCGTCTCATGAATTAATGAGATACACAATACCTCAAGCCAATTATCCAAATAAATAGATGAATGTTGGCAACATGTCGTAAAGCATAACACAACTTATTATTCTACAAATTGTAGTTATTTTGAAACCAAAATGAAAAAAGCTGGTCGCTTAACTATTTTTTATTTGCAGGTTCCCATTGTCGAAAACACTTTAGCATCTAAATGTACATTTTTCATGCAAAACACCTCCCAAACAGAGGAATGATTACCAGGTACTGCATACATTGCGAGCTAGTGTCAAAATTAAACAAAAACGACAAGATATACTAGGCAAGTGCCCCTTAGTACTCAGCTTGTCTAAAGTTGTACTGGAAGTGGGACTATGTCTATATAAATGCCAAGTGGCTCTAATCAGAGGCCTTATTCTAGTTCATATGTATTGTAGAAACTCAAAAAAGTGTCAACACCAAAAAAGCCCCCATTATAAAGTAATATATATAAAAAACTATAGTGAAGAAATACTTATTAACATCTCTTGTCTTGATGAAAAGTGCCAATGTAATTCTCGTCAAGAAAAGGGTAGGGTACCCGTGAAGTTTTAACCACAAGTGCAAGTGAAGGGTCCCTTCCTTTCCTCCTGTGAAACACAACAAGACAAAAGACATAATTAAAATCACATAACATGAAATACAATTCTTAAATTTTCGTATTCCTTTAAAATTAACGTTGAAAACATGTCAGATTTACACTCACCGCATTCCATGCTATGATTAGCATCTTTAACTAATTTAGCAAAAGTGACTGATTTACTCTCTGGCAATGTTAAATAAATAAACCTCTCAGAATCAACATGAGAGCCACATGTATTGAAACAGTTTTCACAACTATGTTCCCATTTATAAGAGAGACCAAACATATTTTCTATTTGTACCCCTTCTTCTTCCAGTACCTGAAGAAAATACATCAAGAATTCCTGTGCATCTTGCTGTACATTTTGAGAAAACTGTGCACATCCTGAACATACATCTAAAAGTTTTCTAATTTCAGTAGCACTTTCTATTTTAGTTTTATCAATACTCAGCTTTTCAAAAAGGAGACTCAGCACAGAACAGAATCTTTTTCTCTGATTTACTATTATCTGCTCTTGCAAACTTTCAAGATAAAATACAACATTCAGCACTACATTAGCGTAGCAGTTGACACCAGAGCTATTTTCAAAATGACAACCAACAACCTCTTCAACATTGTCCTTTTTCTTTTTGCTTGCAATTACATCACTCTTCTTTTTTTTTCTCTTCTCTACATCCTCATTACAGATATTCTCAATTCTCCTTTTTCGAGAAACAACACGTTTTTCCAACACAGGATACTGACCTAAATGAGGAGCATAGGTTCTTCTTAATCTATTATACTCCTTTATACAATTTGCATCAGCACTAACTTTTGAGTCATCAAAGTCTATCATAAATAAACCAGATAATGTTTTCACTCGTGACAAAGCAACATAAGCCATACCTTCTTTGAACACAGTTGAACCAATGTTCACAAAAGCACAATCTACAGTTAATCCTTGAGACTTGTGAATAGTTACAGCATATGCTAGAGAAAACGGAAACTGCTTCCTACGTACATATAAGTCTTTCACAAGCAAAAAACGGACTGAACAACGACAAATGACTTTAACCTCTTCAATCTGATCAAACTTTATTTTAAAAAATTCAATCCCATCTTTTTTCTGGTAGTTCACAAAACCCACAACTTTACCCATAGCTCCATTCACTAAGCCTTTTTCAACATCCAAATTTCTCCTTAAAAATACTCTACAGTTCATGCAAACATATAGATTTTTTTCTAATCCAGCTGTTTTGGAAATGTTCTTCTCTAGTGAATCCAATTTATTTTTCAGTTTGCCTGTTAATGTAATAGTAATTCTTTCATGCTGAATTTTGTCCACTGCTTCCAATTTCCTAATCTCTTCCTTTTCCAATTTCAAAAGTTCCTCATTGAATATTGAGCATTCACGTAGAGTTGGCATTAAGCAGATTACACATTTCTTTTCTGCAATGTTCTTGTATATTTTCTCTGCAACTATTTCTTCCTTTGGGAATAAATTATGTAGCAACCGACTCTGTAATGCTTTCGTGCCAGCTTCAGTGAGTAGTCCAATTCTGATATCTTTCAGAATACTTCCATATTCTTCATCATTTGCTTGCCTCATATTAGTAGTAAGTTCCTTGTACTCAAAGAAGGACCAAATATTTGCATTACCAATGCTTCCCAATGACTTCTTTGTGTCTTCATGTGTCACAGTATTAAACACTGGTTGTCCTTTAACTGGAGTAAGCTGTAGAAGATCCCCAAAAACTATGACATGTTTTCCACCAAATAACACGTCATAGTCTCTCCTTAGAATTTGCTGCATTCTTAAATGCACAAAGGCAAGCATTAAGTTTGATACCATGCTCACCTCATCAATAATGAGAACTTGCATCTTCTTCAACACTCTTGACACTTCAAAGCATGCTTCTCCTGTTAGCATGTGGTATTCTATTTTGTTCTCATGCTCCACTGGTAACATTAGCAAACGATGTAAGGTGATTCCTTTTATGTTATATGCTGCTAACCCAGTTGGAGGAGTAACAACACAAGACAAAGTTGAATCCGTTTTTTGCTGTAGGTAGCTTCTGATGACTTTTATTAAGAAACCTTTTCCAGTTCCAGCTTGTCCGCTTACATACATCCTGATTGGTTGAAATGATGTGCATGAGCACTCTTTTTTTTCATGTAGTAATCCGTGATCAATTTTGTTTCTGATCTCTTCATAAATTTGTTGCTGCTCTTCATTCAGTTGTTCTTCCAAATTTGGTAAGTCTATTAATTCTTCTTGAGCTTGATTCATAGCCGTTTCCACTTCAGTCATAGCTATTGCAGCTTCATTTTCTACGATTGGTTGTCCTAGGGGATCTTGACTGAGCGTTCCAGAACTTTGGCTGTCTTGAGAACTGTCTCTAGCTACTTCAGCTGCAATTGTAGTTTCCTGTTCAATTTCTTCATTTAACATTTGGACATAATTTGTGAAAGTACTGCATTCAATCGTATCTTTACATGCATTAAATGAGTCCTCATAGCTCTGGAATTCACCAAGTAGTTCATCCTCTGAACGCCATGGTTTGAACAGCTGTAAAAGTGCCAAGTAGTAAAATTCCTTTTTGTCAGTAGTGTCGCAAGTCAGCTTCCGGTGATTTATCAAACTTCCTTTTGTTTGCTTCACCAAACATCCTTCCTCACCACTGACTTTATATTTTCCATTGTTGATGTCTTCTGTGGCATTCCGTTTAAAAATGAAGTTCTGCAGCACTTCATAGAGACACATGTTTTCAAGGTGATGACTTCTTTTTGGGTAATATGTGTCCAACATGTTTGTTTTTAAAATATCTGTACTTTCAGGTTCGAACTGTGCTAAATATTCAATTTCTCCCACAGATTTCAGTACCCGATTTCTCATTGCTGCAAGGCCTAAACTTGCCCAAATTATTCTTCTTGATTTCGAGTAGAGACTTGCAGAAGATAACCTATCTGAACATTCGTAGGATCCAATTTCTCGATGCGATAACATCTTTAAACTGAAACTGTATAGCTTCTTACTGACAGTCTTCTCGTGAGAAATCTCTTCCCACATTTCTTTCAATTCATTTTTTTCTGATTTAGTAATGTAAGACGTTACATATCGAGCAACAGCAATGGAATTGTCAGCTACATACTGTATATCCATGTTAGCATTCCACATGGATAAAATGACTGGGTTGTAGTCATTTATATTTTTTGATTCTTCTTTTCTTTTTAGGTTGTAGGTATTCTTAGGTGATTTTCTTGTAATAGTATGTCTCACAGCTGACATAAAACTGTTTACTCTTCCTTTTGAAAGAACAGGTCTAGGAAATCCAAATCGACATTTAGTGTAGAATTTATCTTTGCTCTTATATTTCCGTCGACAGTATTTTTCACACCGATGACTTTGGAAACGTAAAACTTGCTCCTTTAACTTTTTCTCTTCTGTGCTTTTTGGTATAGCACATGTTGCATATTCTTCAATGAAAGATAAAACTGCATCATCAGAATCTGTTCCAAATTTTGGGGCATCCTTGATCCACAACAGCATATGAATATGAGGAGCACCTCTTGCTTGGTACTCTTTTCTCCAAAAGAAATCCACAACTTCTCCAAGAGGTGGATTTTTTTATTGCAGATGAAACACATCATGGCCTCAAATCTATGATTGAAATATCTGCAAACATTAACCGGATCCAATGAGCACAGTTCTCCTGTTGTCTTGTATTGGATGTTTTTAATGTTTGAATTTGCCTCTCGTAGAAAATCCAGTAAATCATCCCAAGCGTACTCGGCACAGCTTAGGGTAAGGAACCATGTTGGAGTTCCTAAATTCCGTAACATGCATTTTAATTCACCATGGCGTCGGTACCAATATTCATTTGTCCCACGCTGACAAGCCATCAGATTGATCAGTTGTGTTTCCAAATGATCATCTCGGTGCTGCACTTTCTCCATAAAATCCCTAGCAGACACATTTTGTAAATGTACTCCACTTTTTAAAATGTGATTTACTGCATAAGATAATGCAGACAAGTCGCTTTCAAATAAAAGGTGGAACAAATAAGGAATACTTTGTCGAAATCTTGGATCTTCTGCATATAGTCTTGTAGTCCGATACTCAGAAGCTGGAATCTGTTCTGGACGTTCATCGTATCGTCCTCCTTTTCCTGTAGGAAACAGCTGGGGAAAACATCGAGCTTCCAAGCTCTCCTCCAATACACTCACGGGAGTTCCTTTTGCTTTCTTCATCTGAAACAGATCAATAGTGTCTCCCATAACTTCTTTTGAATGAAGAGGATGTATGCTAAAATGTTCATAAATTTCTTCTTCCTTTGACTTGTCCACTTTTTCAATTTGTCCAGTTGGTGTTTCTGTGTCTTCTTGTAAATCTTCTTCTTCTTCATCTATATAAATTGATTCATACCATTTATTATTCCTTTTCAAATACAAATTTGCTCTTTGTACTTTCCGTACATCTACCAGCTCCTGCCAAATCTTCTTATTCTTTGTAGGTACACCATTAACCAGAATAACTAATGGTTCAGTTTCCAAAGTATCTGCATCAATAGTTTCCATATTTTTTTTCAAATCCAAGGGCAAATACACCACTCTACCTTTTAAACCTCTCAGTAAATCTGAAGGAGGTAATTTACCAGTTTTGGGCTCCATACGTACTATGGTCTGGAACGGATGAACACATTGAATGAGTATAGACTCATATGTATTTAATTCAGAAAGTTCGGCAGGAATAGCATCCAATTCTAAATTATTATGTACAGCTCTGGTCGGCATTCTATTTTCTTCTAACTTATTATAACAGTATTTACAAATACGCTGATCTTCACCCAATTCAAAACAATTTTCAAGAAATATATATGTTACAAAATCCTTCCACTTATAATTATCTTCATTTTCACTTTTTCTGTAGAGATCAACATTCCTGGTTTGATTTTTATAATGAGTTCTGCGGCAACAAATACAAGTAATGTTTGGTCTTTCATTAGAGATTATTGCAAATTTTGTCATTTGATCATCAAATTTCTTACTTACAGAGGGTTCTACATTCTCTTCCACATCTTCCTCGATAACTGTGTCATTACCTGCACTCTCTTGTTCTGGACCAAAGTAACTAAACTGAATTTCATCAGTAACCTTCTCTACATCTGATACCGATCCACGGAACAGAGCCCTATTCAATTCATCTAACTTTATTGCTGGACTTTTAGCAAAATACAATCGTCTCACAAACTTTCTCCTTTCAGTATGATGAACTGCCAGCGTCCTAAAATGGTGAAAAACACTTTGACACACTTTCCTAGATAGACAAGCCAGAGAGTGTCCTTGCAAACCAGTATTCTCTCTCACTCTGCATGGATCTAGACTTTGAAGCACCTTAATCTTCTGTTTAACACTTTTTTTACTATATTCTCTTAGAAACTCACGAAATTTATCAATAGATTCCTGACGCACAGTGCAAATACTACTACAATTCCAAGTATACACTGGGGCTTTAGGACGTCTCCCCATAACCTCATCCGCCATCACTTGTTCCTCATCTCTTGGAACCATTTTCTCCTTCTCCATTATACAACCATTTTTCACTTCATAAGCACGACCTCTGGTGTCAACTGCATGCAGCAAACTATTACTTTGAAGATAACTCTCTTCATTAAAAAAAGATTCACTACTTGAACTATGCATCCATTCTCCTAAAAACACTTTACAAAAGTTTGTTCTTTTCACTAGTCTTTTCCTTTTGCTTTGTGATTTCAGTACATTGACCATTTTATCTAATGTACGCATCCTGTTCAAAATTAAAATGAATAGTTTCCTTTTTAATTCTAAAGCCTTTGCTACAATGGCTTCAATTTCTTTTTTTCTCTTATAAAATTTTGCTTTTTTCTTATATTTCTTCACATCCTTTATCAAATTGGACATAACTCTTCTCTGAAACATTTTTCTACGAATCTCTTTAAACGCTGTTTTTCTTTTTAAGTTAATTTTTATTGTTTCTGAAGGTATATTTGCATTAACTAAATGCTCAATTTTTTCCTGTTGTTTTCTATTTAAAACATTATTTCCAGTACAGACATTTTGTACATTTTTCCTTTTTTTGAAGATATTTTTAAAAAAATCTTTTTTCTGCTTACCAGAAGACTTTCTCTTTTTCCCAACATGAGCATCTCCAACTAACTTAGGTCCTCCAGTTGTCTTCAAATATAGATTTTTTTTCTGGTTTTTCCTTAGCCTGGATTTTGTAGGCATCTTAAATTTTGTTCACTGCTCTTCAGCAATACCTGAAAGAAACTAAAAAAAAATTCCTTTATTTTATTTAAATATATTACTATATTTTTTATGATCTTTTCAAATCTTAAAATACTATGTACCCCTTTCCTACAAGTGAAAATCACAATAAAACCATCACAAATTAAATATCTAAAAACAATTCCTGTGTGCACACAGAGTCATGGTGTGATATTAGGCAGAAAACGAAATTTCTTTGCCAATTTGAAAGCACACTATCTACTCTTTTTTTGGCAAGTGATAAGTACTTTTACAGTCTGACACATTTTCAATCCACTTTTCAGATTCTGAAAACAGCACATGTCCAAACAGCTTTTTGAGACCAGGAACATGTGTAACCTGGGTGAATGACTACACTCCAGCAAAGGCAACCAGCCTTAGTGATCTTGAATGTATTTGCATTACTCACTGCAACCTCAAACACCACTCGGTTGTGAATACTATGCATGATTCTACAGGATAAGCAGCTGGGTGTGTGCTAAGAGTCTGCTTCTGCAGAAAAATAGCTGCCCCTTTCCTACTAATGCAAATCTAAAATTACCAGAGTAATACGCAATAAATCTCTGACAACAATTCCTCTTTGCACACAGAGTCATGGTTTGATATTAGGCAGAAAACGAAATTTCTTTGCCAATTTGAAAGCACACTTACTACTCTTTTTTTGGCAAGTGATAAGTACTTTTACAGTCTGACACATTTTCAATCCACTTTTCAGATTCTGAAAACAGCACATGTCCAAACAGCTTTTTGAGACCAGGAACATGTGTAACCTGGGTGAATGACTACACTCCAGCAAATGCAACCAGCCTTAGTGATGTTGAATGTATTTGCATTACTCACTGCAACCTCAAACACCACTCGGTTGGGAATACTATGCATGATTCTACAGGATAAGCAGCTGTGTGTGTGCTAAGAGTCTGCTTCTGCAGAAAAATAGCTGCCCCTTTCCTACTAATGCAAATCTAAAATTACCAGAGTAATACGCAATAAATCTCTGTCAACAATTCCTCTTTGCACACAGTGTCATGGTTTGATATTAGGCAGAAAACGAAATTTCTTTGCCAATTTGAAAGCACACTATCTACTCTTTTTTTGGCAAGTGATAAGTACTTTTACAGTCTGACACATTTTCAATCCACTTTTCAGATTCTGAAAACAGCACATGTCCAAACAGCTTTTTGAGACCAGGAACATGTGTAACCTGGGTGAATGACTACACTCCAGCAAAGGCAACCAGCCTTAGTGATCTTGAATGTATTTGCATTACTCACTGCAACCTCAAACACCACTCGGTTGTGAATACTATGCATGATTCTACAGGATAAGCAGCTGGGTGTGTGCTAAGAGTCTGCTTCTGCAGAAAAATAGCTGCCCCTTTCCTACTAATGCAAATCTAAAATTACCAGAGTAATACGCAATAAATCTCTGACAACAATTCCTCTTTGCACACAGAGTCATGGTTTGATATTAGGCAGAAAACGAAATTTCTTTGCCAATTTGAAAGCACACTTACTACTCTTTTTTTGGCAAGTGATAAGTACTTTTACAGTCTGACACATTTTCAATCCACTTTTCAGATTCTGAAAACAGCACATGTCCAAACAGCTTTTTGAGACCAGGAACATGTGTAACCTGGGTGAATGACTACACTCCAGCAAATGCAACCAGCCTTAGTGATGTTGAATGTATTTGCATTACTCACTGCAACCTCAAACACCACTCGGTTGTGAATACTATGCATGATTCTACAGGATAAGCAGCTGTGTGTGTGCTAAGAGTCTGCTTCTGCAGAAAAATAGCTGCCCCTTTCCTACTAATGCAAATCTAAAATTACCAGAGTAATACGCAATAAATCTCTGTCAACAATTCCTCTTTGCACACAGTGTCATGGTTTGATATTAGGCAGAAAACAAAATTTCTTTGCCAATTTGAAAGCACACTATCTACTCTTTTTTTGGCAAGTGATAAGTACTTTTACAGTCTGACACATTTTCAATCCACTTTTCAGATTCTGAAAACAGCACATGTCCAAACAGCTTTTTGAGACCAGGAACATGTGTAACCTGGGTGAATGACTACACTCCAGCAAAGGCAACCAGCCTTAGTGATCTTGAATGTATTTGCATTACTCACTGCAACCTCAAACACCACTCGGTTGTGAATACTATGCATGATTCTACAGGATAAGCAGCTGGGTGTGTGCTAAGAGTCTGCTTCTGCAGAAAAATAGCTGCCCCTTTCCTACTAATGCAAATCTAAAATTACCAGAGTAATACGCAATAAATCTCTGACAACAATTCCTCTTTGCACACAGAGTCATGGTTTGATATTAGGCAGAAAACGAAATTTCTTTGCCAATTTGAAAGCACACTTACTACTCTTTTTTTGGCAAGTGATAAGTACTTTTACAGTCTGACACATTTTCAATCCACTTTTCAGATTCTGAAAACAGCACATGTCCAAACAGCTTTTTGAGACCAGGAACATGTGTAACCTGGGTGAATGACTACACTCCAGCAAATGCAACCAGCCTTAGTGATGTTGAATGTATTTGCATTACTCACTGCAACCTCAAACACCACTCGGTTGTGAATACTATGCATGATTCTACAGGATAAGCAGCTGTGTGTGTGCTAAGAGTCTGCTTCTGCAGAAAAATAGCTGCCCCTTTCCTACTAATGCAAATCTAAAATTACCAGAGTAATACGCAATAAATCTCTGTCAACAATTCCTCTTTGCACACAGTGTCATGGTTTGATATTAGGCAGAAAACGAAATTTCTTTGGCAATTTGAAAGCACACTTACTACTCTTTTTTTGGCAAGTGATAAGTACTTTTACAGTCTGACACATTTTCAATCCACTTTTCAGATTCTGAAAACAGCACATGTCCAAACAGCTTTTTGAGACCAGGAACATGTGTAACCTGGGTGAATGACTACACTCCAGCAAAGGCAACCAGCCTTAGTGATGTTGAATGTATTTGCATTACTCACTGCAACCTCAAACACCACTCGGTTGTGAATACTATGCATGATTCTACAGGATAAGCAGCTGGGTGTGTGCTAAGAGTCTGCTTCTGCAGAAAAATAGCTGCCCCTTTCCTACTAATGCAAATCTAAAATTACCAGAGTAATACGCAATAAATCTCTGACAACAATTCCTCTTTGCACACAGAGTCATGGTTTGATATTAGGCAGAAAACGAAATTTCTTTGCCAATTTGAAAGCACACTTACTACTCTTTTTTTGGCAAGTGATAAGTACTTTTACAGTCTGACACATTTTCAATCCACTTTTCAGATTCTGAAAACAGCACATGTCCAAACAGCTTTTTGAGACCAGGAACATGTGTAACCTGGGTGAATGACTACACTCCAGCAAATGCAACCAGCCTTAGTGATGTTGAATGTATTTGCATTACTCACTGCAACCTCAAACACCACTCGGTTGTGAATACTATGCATGATTCTACAGGATAAGCAGCTGGGTGTGTGCTAAGAGTCTGCTTCTGCAGAAAAATAGCTGCCCCTTTCCTACTAATGCAAATCTAAAATTACCAGAGTAATACGCAATAAATCTCTGACAACAATTCCTCTTTGCACACAGAGTCATGGTTTGATATTAGGCAGAAAACGAAATTTCTTTGCCAATTTGAAAGCACACTTACTACTCTTTTTTTGGCAAGTGATAAGTACTTTTACAGTCTGACACATTTTCAATCCACTTTTCAGATTCTGAAAACAGCACATGTCCAAACAGCTTTTTGAGACCAGGAACATGTGTAACCTGGGTGAATGACTACACTCCAGCAAATGCAACCAGCCTTAGTGATGTTGAATGTATTTGCATTACTCACTGCAACCTCAAACACCACTCGGTTGTGAATACTATGCATGATTCTACAGGATAAGCAGCTGTGTGTGTGCTAAGAGTCTGCTTCTGCAGAAAAATAGCTGCCCCTTTCCTACTAATGCAAATCTAAAATTACCAGAGTAATACGCAATAAATCTCTGTCAACAATTCCTCTTTGCACACAGTGTCATGGTTTGATATTAGGCAGAAAACGAAATTTCTTTGGCAATTTGAAAGCACACTTACTACTCTTTTTTTGGCAAGTGATAAGTACTTTTACAGTCTGACACATTTTCAATCCACTTTTCAGATTCTGAAAACAGCACATGTCCAAACAGCTTTTTGAGACCAGGAACATGTGTAACCTGGGTGAATGACTACACTCCAGCAAAGGCAACCAGCCTTAGTGATGTTGAATGTATTTGCATTACTCACTGCAACCTCAAACACCACTCGGTTGTGAATACTATGCATGATTCTACAGGATAAGCAGCTGGGTGTGTGCTAAGAGTCTGCTTCTGCAGAAAAATAGCTGCCCCTTTCCTACTAATGCAAATCTAAAATTACCAGAGTAATACGCAATAAATCTCTGTCAACAATTCCTCTTTGCACACAGTGTCATGGTTTGATATTAGGCAGAAAACGAAATTTCTTTGGCAATTTGAAAGCACACTTACTACTCTTTTTTTGGCAAGTGATAAGTACTTTTACAGTCTGACACATTTTCAATCCACTTTTCAGATTCTGAAAACAGCACATGTCCAAACAGCTTTTTGAGACCAGGAACATGTGTAACCTGGGTGAATGACTACACTCCAGCAAAGGCAACCAGCCTTAGTGATGTTGAATGTATTTGCATTACTCACTGCAACCTCAAACACCACTCGGTTGTGAATACTATGCATGATTCTACAGGATAAGCAGCTGGGTGTGTGCTAAGAGTCTGCTTCTGCAGAAAAATAGCTGCCCCTTTCCTACTAATGCAAATCTAAAATTACCAGAGTAATACGCAATAAATCTCTGACAACAATTCCTCTTTGCACACAGAGTCATGGTTTGATATTAGGCAGAAAACGAAATTTCTTTGCCAATTTGAAAGCACACTTACTACTCTTTTTTTAGCAAGTGATAAGTACTTTTACAGTCTGACACATTTTCAATCCACTTTTCAGATTCTGAAAACAGCACATGTCCAAACAGCTTTTTGAGACCAGGAACATGTGTAACCTGGGTGAATGACTACACTCCAGCAAAGGCAACCAGCCTTAGTGATGTTGAATGTATTTGCATTACTCACTGCAACCTCAAACACCACTCGGTTGTGAATACTATGCATGATTCTACAGGATAAGCAGCTGGGTGTGTGCTAAGAGTCTGCTTCTGCAGAAAAATAGCTGCCCCTTTCCTACTAATGCAAATCTAAAATTACCAGAGTAATACGCAATAAATCTCTGACAACAATTCCTCTTTGCACACAGAGTCATGGTTTGATATTAGGCAGAAAACGAAATTTCTTTGCCAATTTGAAAGCACACTTACTACTCTTTTTTTAGCAAGTGATAAGTACTTTTACATTCTGACACATTTTCATTCCACTTTTCAGAATCTGAAAACAGCACATGTCCAAACAGCTTTTTGAGACCAGGAACATGTGTAACCTGGGTGAATGACTACACTCCAGCAAAGGCAACCAGCCTTAGTGATGTTGAATGTATTTGCATTACTCACTGCAACCTCAAACACCACTCAGTTGTGAATACTATGCATGATTCTACAGGATAAGCAGCTGGGTGTGTGCTAAGAGTCTGCTTCTGCAGAAAAATAGCTGCCCCTTTCCTACTAAGGCAAATCTAAAATAACCAGAGTAATACGCAATAAATCTCTGTCAACAATTCCTCTTTGCACACAGAGTCATCTTCTGATTCTATGCAGAAAACAGTATTCCTCATTTATACCAGTACACCCTAATTTATGGTGAAAACATAGTCCATAATATTTTACATGTTCCTTACATTTAAATTTCTCACAAAACACAAAATGAAAAACACAACTTCAACAAAAGGAATTCCAATTCTATTATTCATTTCTAAATTTACCACATACATCCCCTCTCAAACTCATAACTCACCTTTAAAATTAGTTAGTTGTGGAAGAAATGTGGCACTCAAACAGCAGATTATCAGAGCCAGTATCTCTGTTCTGTACACCTCTCTCCTCTCAGCAGAACCAGATAATGGCAATGTTTCCCTCTCTTTTTCCAGACATATACATGTTAATTTCAAATCTCAGTGCTTCCACCTTTTTTTCAAATGTAATCACACATTTCTATTGGTTGAAAACCAACCCTTTTCCAAAAGTACCCTTCCCCCAACTTGACTTCTGCCTGCTACCATAGCAACAGCTCATGGAACACTGCTGTGTGGAGTCAAGTCAGAAGTTCACCACACAATGTTTCATTTCCAAAGAGCAAGAGTGCTTGACTTTTCTAACCTAACAGCAAATCCATAGTAATGTTCTTTGGTAACACATTTTTCTGTACCAATACAAAACATGCTTCTATAAATGTACACATACAGCCTAGTTTTTAGTGTAGAATGGTATGAAACAGCCAATGAGTTCTTTTTATTTTAAAAAAATATGTATGCCTCCATTTCCAAACTGCCTTTCATTTCTTTTTCCCATTCTACTGAAATACACCTCCTGAGTGCATCCAGATCTCCTTGGAAGATGTTCACAGTGTGGATTGTAGGGCACAGCTATGTCTTCTGGAGTGAAAAGTATGCAGAGGAAACAGGTATGGTGAGAGACTGCCTTTGCGTATTCTAACATATGCCAAAGGCAAAAATGGAACTGGTCCAATCAATTTTGTCCACAGATTGACAAAGCAAGAAAGCACGTCAACAAATCTGTTTCTGCTTTCCTCCGAGACTATGGTATGGGTTCCATTTACCACAACAACTTGCGTTACAATATGCAAGACATTTATAGAGGAGATGGTGTACACTTCACTGATGAAGGGAACAGAGTCTTCCTCTTGAACCTTAGACTCTGCATCGGTACTTACTTGTAGGTACCACAAAAAAATCACTTCATAAACACAACGGCTCTTTTTAGAGCCCCCTAATATCTAAACACTTAAATCTGAATTTTATTTCTTTTTTTATTTTTTTTTTCTGCCGTACGCGTACGGTAAGCTTACCGTACGCGTACTCCGCGATTTTTTTAAAAATTAATAAATGTATTTTTCGTACTTTTGTGTCCTTCTTTGACCCCCTTTCAAATGTTAGGGGGTCTGTAACTCTCTTCCTTGCCCCCTTTTCACGTTATCTCCCCTTTTTTTTCTGTGTGAAACACACGAAATGGCGGCCGACACTTCCTGATTTTGTCTGATTCGAATGTTTACAGTCATGTGACAACCAATCAGATTTGAGCTCGTGCACGGCACCGTACGCGTACGGTAAGCTTACCGTAAGCGCACGGAGCGCGCTTACAGATATATATATTGATTTAAATGGTATTTTCTCAGGAACTACTGAACAGATTTACACCAGACCTACAAAAGGCACATCCTTGACCTGCGGACTACCTCTCTGCCAAATTACAAGTAATTCTGTTCAGCCGTTCGGGCTGTAGCTCGGACTAAAGGTCCTATGGAAAAATGCATGGGGAAAACGCGTTTTGGGACCCCCCCTTTTTCTCAGCCCCCGCTTGACGTATCACCCCGAGACTTTCAGGGTAGGAGCTGAACGGAGCGCCCCATTAGTTTTGAAAATTTCACGAGGATTCATCAAACGGCGCCAAAGTTATTCAAAATAGAATCTTGAGATTTCCTATGGAAACATGGTCCTAACTATAACTATCTACTGGCGACTGCCAGTAGATAATATATATATAAATATATATATATATATATATATATATATATATATATATATATATATATATATATATTCACCCAAAAAAACATAGGTTTCAGGGACGTTACAGTTAGTTGAACATTTGACTCATATAATACCAGAGAAATTTACAACAAACAAATGATGGACGGAATGCTGACAATGCAGACATTCTCCCCCAGTCAAGAGATCTGGGTTAAATCCATCGTTCTTTTGCCCATTACACCACCCCAGTTCAGACATGGCCATATGCAAATCAGTCTTGACCCTGTGCCTCATGGGAACAGTCCAGCCCGAACTGCCAAGCCATGTCTTCCCTGGACCGGAATTAAGTATCCTAGGACCGGTTTCTGGCTATCAGCCGTCATCAGCCAGGATAGCTTGACTCCAGTGGCGTAGAGAGCACGGGACCCACGTCTGGGCATACCCATCCCAATTAGGGCGAAAAGCGTTACAACAAAAAAATGATGGACGGAATGCTGACAATGCAGACATTCTCCCCCAGTCAAGAGATCTGGGTTAAATCCATCGTTCTTTTGCCCATTACACCACCCCAGTTCAGACATGGCCATATGCAAATCAGTCTTGACCCTGTGCCTCATGGGAACAGTCCAGCCCGAACTGCCAAGCCATGTCTTCCCTGGACCGGAATTAAGTATCCTAGGACCGGTTTCTGGCTATCAGCCGTCATCAGCCAGGATAGCTTGACTCCAGTGGCGTAGAGAGCACGGGACCCACGTCTGGGCATACCCATCCCAATTAGGGCGAAAAGCGTTACAACAAAAAAATGATGGACGGAATGCTGACAATGCAGACATTCTCCCCCAGTCAAGAGATCTGGGTTAAATCCATCGTTCTTTTGCCCACTACGCGACCCCAGTTCAGACATGGCCATATGCAAATCAGTCTTGACCCTGTGCCTCATGGGAACAGTCTAGCCCGAACTGCCAAGCCATGTCTTCCCTGGACCGGAATCAAGCATCCTAGGACCGGTTTCTGGCTATCAGCCATCATCAGCCAGGATAGCTTGACTCCAGTGGCGTAGAGAGCACGGGACCCACGTCTGGGCATACCCATCCCACTTAGGGCGAAAAGCGTTACAACAAACAAATGATGGACGGAATGCTGACAATGCAGACATTCTCCCCCAGTCAAGAGATCTGGGTTAAATCCATCGTTCTTTTGCCCACTACGCCACCACAGTTCAGACATGGCCATATGCAAATCAGTCTTGACCCTGTGCCTCATGGGAACAGTCCAGCCCGAACTACCAAGCCATGTCTTCCCTGGACCGGAATCAAGCATCCTAGGACCGGTTTCTGGCTATCAGCCGTCATCAGCCAGGATAGCTTGACTCCAGTGGCGTAGAGAGCACGGGACCCACGTCTGGGCATACCCATCCCACTTAGGGCGAAAAGCGTTACAACAAACAAATGATGGACGGAATGCTGACAATGCAGACATTCTCCCCCAGTCAAGAGATCTGGGTTAAATCCATCGTTCTTTTGCCCACTACGCCACCCCAGTTCAGACATGGCCATATGCAAATCAGTCTTGACCCTGTGCCTCATGGGAACAGTCCAGCCCGAACTGCCAAGCCATGTCTTCCCTTGGCCCAAACCATAAGACCTCCAGAGGGCCGCTCCCTCCCCGTTGAAACGGCAGAATTAAAAAAACAAATATAACCAGACTTATATAGTGGGGCTAGGCTCCATGTTTCTTGGAATATACAGATGCGATGTTCCTCAATCAAATCATTCCAATCAGGTAGAGACATTTTGTTTTGGAGTCCTGCCACGTTCCAAGAAAGGATTTTGAGCTGGGAAGTTGGAATTCCATTACACGGAGGGGTTTGTTGGGCCAAGGGGGGTGGAACAGAAGTTGGAACAGAGGTATTAAGAGTTGCTGCAGCCCCATGAACCCACGCACCACAATTAGGATGGCTACTAAGTCTATTAGGTATTACCCAGGTTTGAGATTGTTCAGGGACGGTACATAATTGGATAATGCTAGGGGCGCTTGGGATGTTAGTGGTTAGGGTGGGTTCCGATTCCTGCCGGGCCTGTGAGTCATTACAACAAACAAATGATGGACAGAATGCTGACAATGCAGACATTCTCCACCAGTCAAGAGATCTGGGTTAAATTCATCGTTCTTTAGCCCACTACGCCACCCCAGTTCAGACATGGCCATATGCAAATCAGTCTTGACCCTGTGCCTCATGAGAACAGTCCAGCCCGAACTGCCAAGCCATGTCTTCCCTGGACCGGAATCAAGCATCCTAGGACCGGTTTCTGGCTATCAGCCGTCATCAGCCAGGATAGCTTGACTCCAGTGGCGTAGAGAGCACGGGACCCACGTCTGGGCATACCCATCCCACTTAGGGCGAAAAGCGTTACAACAAACAAATGATGGACGGAATGCTGACAATGCAGACATTCTCCCTCAGTCAAGAGATCTGGGTTAAATCCATCGTTCTTTTGCCCACTACGCCACCCCAGTTCAGACATGGCCATATGCAAATCAGTCTTGACCCTGTGCCTCATGGGAACAGTCCAGCCCGAACTGCCAACCCATGTCTTCCCTGGACCGGAATCAAGCATCCTAGGACCAGTTTCTGGCTATCAGCCGTCATCAGCCAGGATAGCTTGACTCCAGTGGCGTAGAGAGCATGGGACCCACGTCTGGGCATACCCATCCCACTTAGGGCGAAAAGCGTTACAACAAACAAATGATGGACGGAATGCTGACAATGCAGACATTCTCCCCCAGTCAAGAGATCTGGGTTAAATCCATCGTTCTTTTGCCCACTACGCCACCCCAGTTCAGACATGGCCATATGCAAATCAGTCTTGACCCTGTGCCTCATGGGAACAGTCCAGCCCGAATTGTCAAGCCATGTCTTCCCTGGACCGGAATCAAGCATCCTAGGACCGGTTTCTGGCTATCAGCCATCATCAGCCAGGATAGCTTGACTCCAGTGGCGTAGAGAGCACGGGACCCACGTCTGGGCATACCCATCCCACTTAGGGCGAAAAGCGTTAAAACAAACAAATGATGGACGGAATGCTGACAATGCAGACATTCTCCCCCAGTCAAGAGATCTGGGTTAAATCCATTGTTCTTTTGCCCACTACGCCACCCCAGTTCAGACAAGGCCATATGCAAATCAGTCTTGACCCTGTGCCTCATGGGAACAGTCCAGCCCGAACTACCAAGCCATGTCTTCCCTGGACCGGAATCAAGCATCCTAGGACCGGTTTCTGGCTATCAGCCGTCATCAGCCAGGATAGCTTGACTCCAGTGGCGTAGAGAGCACGGGACCCATGTCTGGGCATACCCATCCCACTTAGGGCGAAAAGCGTTACAACAAACAAATGATGGACGGAATGCTGACAATGCAGACATTCTCCCCCAGTCAAGAGATCTGGGTTAAATCCATCGTTCTTTTGCCCACTACGCCACCCCAGTTCAGACATGGCCATATGCAAATCAGTCTTGACCCTGTGCCTCATGGGAACAGTCCAGCCCGAACTGCCAAGCCATGTCTTCCCTTGGCCCAAACCATAAGACCTCCAGAGGCCCGCTCCCTCCCCGTGGAAACGGCAGAAATAAAAAAACAAATATAATCAGACTTATATAGTGGGGCTAGGCTCCATGTTTCTTGGAATATACAGATGCGATGTTCCTCAATCAAATCATTCCAATCAGGTAGAGACATTTTGTTTTGGAGTCCTGCCACGTTCCAAGAAAGGATTATAAGCTGGCAAGTTGGAATTCCATTACACGGAGGGGTTTGTTGGGCCAAGGGGGGTGGAACAGAAGTTGGAACAGAGGTATTAAGAGTTGCTGCAGCCCCATGAACCCACGCACCACAATTAGGATGGCTACTAAGTCTATTAGGTATTACCCAGGTTTGAGATTGTTCAGGAACGGTACATAATTGGATAATACTAGGGGTGCTTGGGATGTTAGTGGTTAGGGTGGGTTCCAATTCCTGCCGGGCCTGTGAGTCATTACAACAAACAAATGATGGACGGAATGCTGACAATGCAGACATTCTCCACCAGTCAAGAGATCTGGGTTAAATCCATCGTTCTTTAGCCCACTACGCCACCCCAGTTCAGACATGGCCATATGCAAATCAGTCTTGACCCTGTGCCTCATGAGAACAGTCCAGCCCGAACTGCCAAGCCATGTCTTCCCTGGACCGGAATCAAACATCCTAGGACCGGTTTCTGGCTATCAGCCGTCATCAGCCAGGATATCTTGACTCCAGTGGCGTAGAGAGCACGGGACCCACGTCTGGGCATACCCATCCCACTTAGGGCGAAAAGCGTTACAACAAACAAATGATGGGCGGAATGCTGACAATGCAGACATTCTCCCCCAATCAAGAGATCTGGGTTAAATCCATCGTTCTTTTGCCCACTACGCCACCCCAGTTCAGACATGGCCATATGCAAATCAGTCTTGACCCTGTGCCTCATGGGAACAGTCCAGCCGGAACTGCCAAGCCATGTCTTCCCTGGACCGGAATCAAGCATCCTAGGACCAGTTTCTGGCTATCAGCCGTCATCAGCCAGGATAGCTTGACTCCAGTGGCGTAGAGAGCACGGGACCCACGTCTGGGCATACCCATCCCACTTAGGGTGAAAAGCGTTACAACAAACAAATGATGGACGGAATGCTGACAATGCAGACATTCTCCCCCAGTCAAGAGATCTGGGTTAAATCCATCGTTCTTTAACCCACTACGCCACCCCAGTTCAGACATGGCCATATGCAAATCAGTCTTGACCCTGTGCCTCATGGGAACAGTCCAGCCCGAACTGCCAAGCCATGTCTTCCCTGGACCGGAATCAAGCATCCTAGGACCGGTTTCTGGCTATCAGCCGTCATCAGCCAGGATAGCTTGACTCCAGTGGCGTAGAGAGCACAGGACCCACGTCTGGGCATACCCATCCCACTTAGGGCGAAAAGCGTTACAACAAACAAATGATGGACGGAATGCTGACAATGCAGACATTCTCCCCCAGTCAAGAGATCTGGGTTAAATCCATCGTTCTTTTGCCCACTACGCGACCCCAGTTCAGACATGGCCATATGCAAATCAGTCTTGACCCTGTGCCTCATGGGAACAGTCCAGCCCGAACTGCCAAGCCATGTCTTCCCTGGACCGGAATCAAGCATCCTAGGACCGGTTTCTGGCTATCAGCCATCATCAGCCAGGATAGCTTGACTCCAGTGGCGTAGAGACCACGGGACCCACGTCTGGGCATACCCATCCCACTTAGGGCAAAAAGCGTTACAACAAACAAATGATGGACGGAATGCTGACAATGCAGACATTCTCCCCCAGTCAAGAGATCTGGGTTAAATCCATCGTTCTTTTGCCCACTACGCCACCCTAGTTCAGACATGGCCATATGCAAATCAGTCTTGACCCTGTGCCTCATGGGAACAGTCCAGCCCGAACTGCCAAGCCATGTCTTCCCTTGGCCCAAACCATAAGACCTCCAGAGGGCCGCTCCCTCCCCGTGGAAACGGCAGAAATAAAAAAACAAATATAACCAGACTTATATAGTGGGGCTAGGCTCCATGTTTCTTGGAATATACAGATGCGATGTTCCTCAATCAAATCATTCCAATCAGGTAGAGACATTTTGTTTTGGAGTCCTGCCACGTTCCAAGAAAGGATTTTGAGCTGGGAAGTTGGAATTCCATTACACGGAGGGGTTTGTTGGGCCAAGGGGGGTGGAACAGAAGTTGGAACAGAGGTATTAAGAGTTGCTGCAGCCCCATGAACCCACGCACCACAATTAGGATGGCTACTAAGTCTATTAGGTATTACCCAGGTTTGAGATTGTTCAGGGACGGTACATAATTGGATAATACTAGGGGCGCTTGGGATGTTAGTGGTTAGGGTGGGTTCCGATTCCTGCCGGGCCTGTGAGTCATTACAACAAACAAATGATGGACGGAATGCTGACAATGCAGACATTCTCCACCAGTCAAGAGATCTGGGTTAAATTCATCGTTCTTTAGCCCACTACGCCACCCCAGTTCAGACATGGCCATATGCAAATCAGTCTTGACCCTGTGCCTCATGAGAACAGTCCAGCCCGAACTGCCAAGCCATGTCTTCCCTGGACCGGAATCAAGCATCCTAGGACCGGTTTCTGGCTATCAGCCGTCATCAGCCAGGATAGCTTGACTCCAGTGGCGTAGAGAGCACGGGACCCACGTCTGGGCATACCCATCCCACTTAGGGCGAAAAGCGTTACAACAAACAAATGATGGACGGAATGCTGACAATGCAGACATTCTCCCCCAGTCAAGAGATCTGGGTTAAATCCATCGTTCTTTTGCCCACTACGCCACCCCAGTTCAGACATGGCCATATGCAAATCAGTCTTGACCCTGTGCCTCATGGGAACAGTCCAGCCCGAACTGCCAAGCCATGTCTTCCCTGGACCGGAATCAAGCATCCTAGGACCAGTTTCTGGCTATCAGCCGTCATCAGCCAGGATAGCTTGACTCCAGTGGCGTAGAGAGCATGGGACCCAAGTCTGGGCATACCCATCCCACTTAGGGCGAAAAGCGTTACAACAAACAAATGATGGACGGAATGCTGACAATGCAGACATTCTCCCCCAGTCAAGAGATCTGGGTTAAATCCATCGTTCTTTTGCCCACTACGCCACCCCAGTTCAGACATGGCCATATGCAAATCAGTCTTGACCCTGTGCCTCATGGGAACAGTCCAGCCCGAATTGTCAAGCCATGTCTTCCCTGGACCGGAATCAAGCATCCTAGGACCGGTTTCTGGCTATCAGCCATCATCAGCCAGGATAGCTTGACTCCAGTGGCGTAGAGAGCACGGGACCCACGTCTGGGCATACCCATCCCACTTAGGGCGAAAAGCGTTACAACAAACAAATGATGGACGGAATGCTGACAATGCAGACATTCTCCCCCAGTCAAGAGATCTGGGTTAAATCCATTGTTCTTTTGCCCACTACGCCACCCCAGTTCAGACAAGGCCATATGCAAATCAGTCTTGACCCTGTGCCTCATGGGAACAGTCCAGCCCGAACTACCAAGCCATGTCTTCCCTGGACCGGAATCAAGCATCCTAGGACCGGTTTCTGGCTATCAGCCGTCATCAGCCAGGATAGCTTGACTCCAGTGGCGTAGAGAGCACGGGACCCATGTCTGGGCATACCCATCCCACTTAGGGTGAAAAGCGTTACAACAAACAAATGATGGACGGAATGCTGACAATGCAGACATTCTCCCCCAGTCAAGAGATCTGGGTTAAATCCATCGTTCTTTTGCCCACTACGCCACCCCAGTTCAGACATGGCCATATGCAAATCAGTCTTGACCCTGTGCCTCATGGGAACAGTCCAGCCCGAACTGCCAAGCCATGTCTTCCCTTGGCCCAAACCATAAGACCTCCAGAGGCCCGCTCCCTCCCCGTGGAAACGGCAGAAATAAAAAAACAAATATAATCAGACTTATATAGTGGGGCTAGGCTCCATGTTTCTTGGAATATACAGATGAGATGTTCCTCAATCAAATCATTCCAATCAGGTAGAGACATTTTGTTTTGGAGTCCTGCCACGTTCCAAGAAAGGATTATAAGCTGGCAAGTTGGAATTCCATTACACGGAGGGGTTTGTTGGGCCAAGGGGGGTGGAACAGAAGTTGGAACAGAGGTATTAAGAGTTGCTGCAGCCCCATGAACCCACGCACCACAATTAGGATGGCTACTAAGTCTATTAGGTATTACCCAGGTTTGAGATTGTTCAGGAACGGTACATAATTGGATAATACTAGGGGTGCTTGGGATGTTAGTGGTTAGGGTGGGTTCCAATTCCTGCCGGGCCTGTGAGTCATTACAACAAACAAATGATGGACGGAATGCTGACAATGCAGACATTCTCCACCAGTCAAGAGATCTGGGTTAAATCCATCGTTCTTTAGCCCACTACGCCACCCCAGTTCAGACATGGCCATATGCAAATCAGTCTTGACCCTGTGCCTCATGAGAACAGTCCAGTTCGAACTGCCAAGCCATGTCTTCCCTGGACCGGAATCAAACATCCTAGGACCGGTTTCTGGCTATCAGCCGTCATCAGCCAGGATATCTTGACTCCAGTGGCGTAGAGAGCACGGGACCCACGTCTGGGCATACCCATCCCACTTAGGGCGAAAAGCGTTACAACAAACAAATGATGGGCGGAATGCTGACAATGCAGACATTCTCCCCCAATCAAGAGATCTGGGTTAAATCCATCGTTCTTTTGCCCACTACGCCACCCCAGTTCAGACATGGCCATATGCAAATCAGTCTTGACCCTGTGCCTCATGGGAACAGTCCAGCCGGAACTGCCAAGCCATGTCTTCCCTGGACCGGAATCAAGCATCCTAGGACCAGTTTCTGGCTATCAGCCGTCATCAGCCAGGATAGCTTGACTCCAGTGGCGTAGAGAGCACGGGACCCACGTCTGGGCATACCCATCCCACTTAGGGTGAAAAGCGTTACAACAAACAAATGATGGACGGAATGCTGACAATGCAGACATTCTCCCCCAGTCAAGAGATCTGGGTTAAATCCATCGTTCTTTAACCCACTACGCCACCCCAGTTCAGACATGGCCATATGCAAATCAGTCTTGACCCTGTGCCTCATGGGAACAGTCCAGCCCGAACTGCCAAGCCATGTCTTCCCTGGACCGGAATCAAGCATCCTAGGACCGGTTTCTGGCTATCAGCCGTCATCAGCCAGGATAGCTTGACTCCAGTGGCGTAGAGAGCACAGGACCCACGTCTGGGCATACCCATCCCACTTAGGGCGAAAAGCGTTACAACAAACAAATGATGGACGGAATGCTGACAATGCAGACATTCTCCCCCAGTCAAGAGATCTGGGTTAAATCCATCGTTCTTTTGCCCACTACGCGACCCCAGTTCAGACATGGCCATATGCAAATCAGTCTTGACCCTGTGCCTCATGGGAACAGTCCAGCCCGAACTGCCAAGCCATGTCTTCCCTGGACCGGAATCAAGCATCCTAGGACCGGTTTCTGGCTATCAGCCATCATCAGCCAGGATAGCTTGACTCCAGTGGCGTAGAGACCACGGGACCCACGTCTGGGCATACCCATCCCACTTAGGGCAAAAAGCGTTACAACAAACAAATGATGGACGGAATGCTGACAATGCAGACATTCTCCCCCAGTCAAGAGATCTGGGTTAAATCCATCGTTCTTTTGCCCACTACGCCACCCCAGTTCAGACATGGCCATATGCAAATCAGTCTTGACCCTGTGCCTCATGGGAACAGTCCAGCCCGAACTACCAAGCCATGTCTTCTCTGGACCGGAATCAAGCATCCTAGGACCGGTTTCTGGCTATCAACCGTCATCAGCCAGGATAGCTTGACTCCAGTGGCGTAGAGAGCACGGGACCCACGTCTGGGCATACCCATCCCACTTAGGGCGAAAAGCGTTACAACAAACAAATGATGGACGGAATGCTGACAATGCAGACATTCTCCCCCAGTCAAGAGATCTGGGTTAAATCCATCGTTCTTTTGCCCACTACGCCACCCTAGTTCAGACATGGCCATATGCAAATCAGTCTTGACCCTGTGCCTCATGGGAACAGTCCAGCCCGAACTGCCAAGCCATGTCTTCCCTTGGCCCAAACCATAAGACCTCCAGAGGGCCGCTCCCTCCCCGTGGAAACGGCAGAAATAAAAAATCAAATATAACCAGACTTATATAGTGGGGCTAGGCTCCATGTTTCTTGGAATATACAGATGCGATGTTCCTCAATCAAATCATTCCAATCAGGTAGAGACATTTTGTTTTGGAGTCCTGCCACGTTCCAAGAAAGGATTTTGAGCTGGGAAGTTGGAATTCCATTACACGGAGGGGTTTGTTGGGCCAAGGGGGGTGGAACAGAAGTTGGAACAGAGGTATTAAGAGTTGCTGCAGCCCCATGAACCCACGCACCACAATTAGGATGGCTTCTAAGTCTATTAGGTATTACCCAGGTTTGAGATTGTTCAGGGACGGTACATATTTGGATAATACTAGGGGCGCTTGGGATGTTAGTGGTTAGGGTGGGTTCCAATTCCTGCCGGGCCTGTGAGTCATTACAACAAACAAATGATGGACGGAATGCTGACAATGCAGACATTCTCCACCAGTCAAGAGATCTGGGTTAAATCCATCGTTCTTTAGCCCACTACGCCACCCCAGTTCAGACATGGCCATATGCAAATCAGTCTTGACCCTGTGCCTCATGAGAACAGTCCAGCCCGAACTGCCAAGCCATGTCTTCCCTGGACCGGAATCAAACATCCTAGGACCGGTTTCTGGCTATCAGCCGTCATCAGCCAGGATAGCTTGACTCCAGTGGCGTAGAGAGCACGGGACCCACGTCTGGGCATACCCATCCCACTTAGGGCGAAAAGCGTTACAACAAACAAATGATGGGCGGAATGCTGACAATGCAGACATTCTCCCCCAATCAAGAGATCTGGGTTAAATCCATCGTTCTTTTGCCCACTACGCCACCCCAGTTCAGACATGGCCATATGCAAATCAGTCTTGACCCTGTGCCTCATGGGAACAGTCCAGCCGGAACTGCCAAGCCATGTCTTCCCTGGACCGGAATCAAGCATCCTAGGACCAGTTTCTGGCTATCAGCCGTCATCAGCCAGGATAGCTTGACTCCAGTGGCGTAGAGAGCACGGGACCCACGTCTGGGCATACCCATCCCACTTAGGGTGAAAAGCGTTACAACAAACAAATGATGGACGGAATGCTGACAATGCAGACATTCTCCCCCAATCAAGAGATCTGGGTTAAATCCATCGTTCTTTTGCCCACTACGCCACCCCAGTTCAGACATGGCCATATGCAAATCAGTCTTGACCCTGTGCCTCATGGGAACAGTCCAGCCGGAACTGCCAAGCCATGTCTTCCCTGGACCGGAATCAAGCATCCTAGGACCAGTTTCTGGCTATCAGCCGTCATCAGCCAGGATAGCTTGACTCCAGTGGCGTAGAGAGCACGGGACCCACGTCTGGGCATACCCATCCCACTTAGGGTGAAAAGCGTTACAACAAACAAATGATGGACGGAATGCTGACAATGCAGACATTCTCCCCCAGTCAAGAGATCTGGGTTAAATCCATCGTTCTTTAACCCACTACGCCACCCCAGTTCAGACATGGCCATATGCAAATCAGTCTTGACCCTGTGCCTCATGGGAACAGTCCAGCCCGAACTGCCAAGCCATGTCTTCCCTGGACCGGAATCAAGCATCCTAGGACCGGTTTCTGGCTATCAGCCGTCATCAGCCAGGATAGCTTGACTCCAGTGGCGTAGAGAGCACAGGACCCACGTCTGGGAATACCCATCCCACTTAGGGCGAAAAGCGTTACAACAAACAAATGATGGACGGAATGCTGACAATGCAGACATTCTCCCCCAGTCAAGAGATCTGGGTTAAATCCATCGTTCTTTTGCCCACTACGCGACCCCAGTTCAGACATGGCCATATGCAAATCAGTCTTGACCCTGTGCCTCATGGGAACAGTCCAGCCCGAACTGCCAAGCCATGTCTTCCCTGGACCGGAATCAAGCATCCTAGGACCGGTTTCTGGCTATCAGCCATCATCAGCCAGGATAGCTTGACTCCAGTGGCGTAGAGACCACGGGACCCACGTCTGGGTATACCCATCCCACTTAGGGCAAAAAGCGTTACAACAAACAAATGATGGACGGAATGCTGACAATGCAGACATTCTCCCCCAGTCAAGAGATCTGGGTTAAATCCATCGTTCTTTTGCCCACTACGCCACCACAGTTCAGACATGGCCATATGCAAATCAGTCTTGACCCTGTGCCTCATGGGAACAGTCCAGCCCGAACTACCAAGCCATGTCTTCTCTGGACCGGAATCAAGCATCCTAGGACCCTTTTCTGGCTATCAACCGTCATCAGCCAGGATAGCTTGACTCCAGTGGCGTAGAGAGCACGGGACCCACGTCTGGGCATACCCATCCCACTTAGGGCGAAAAGCGTTACAACAAACAAATGATGGACGGAATGCTGACAATGCAGACATTCTCCCCCAGTCAAGAGATCTGGGTTAAATCCATCGTTCTTTTGCCCACTACGCCACCCTAGTTCAGACATGGCCATATGCAAATCAGTCTTGACCCTGTGCCTCATGGGAACAGTCCAGCCCAAACTGCCAAGCCATGTGTTCCCTTGGCCCAAACCATAAGACCTCCAGAGGGCCGCTCCCTCCCCGTGGAAACGGCAGAAATAAAAAAACAAATATAACCAGACTTATATAGTGGGGCTAGGCTCCATGTTTCTTGGAATATACAGATGCGATGTTCCTCAATCAAATCATTCTAATCAGGTAGAGACATTTTGTTTTGGAGTCCTGCCACGTTCCAAGAAAGGATTTTGAGCTGGGAAGTTGGAATTCCATTACACGGAGGGGTTTGTTGGGCCAAGGGGGGTGGAACAGAAGTTGGAACAGAGGTATTAAGAGTTGCTGCAGCCCCATGAACCCACGCACCACAATTAGGATGGCTACTAAGTCTATTAGGTATTACCCAGGTTTGAGATTTTTCAGGGACGGTACATATTTGGATAATACTAGGGGCGCTTGGGATGTTAGTGGTTAGGGTGGGTTCCAATTCCTGCCGGGCCTGTGAGTCATTACAACAAACAAATGATGGACGGAATGCTGACAATGCAGACATTCTCCACCAGTCAAGAGATCTGGGTTAAATCCATCGTTCTATAGCCCACTACGCCACCCCAGTTCAGACATGGCCATATGCAAATCAGTCTTGACCCTGTGCCTCATGAGAACAGTCCAGCCCGAACGGCCAAGCCATGTCTTCCCTGGACCGGAATCAAGCATCCTAGGACCGGTTTCTGGCTATCAGCCGTCATCAGCCAGGATAGCTTGACTCCAGTGGCGTAGAGAGCACGGGACCCACGTCTGGGCATACCCATCCCACTTAGGGCGAAAAGCGTTACAACAAACAAATGATGGACGGAATGCTGACAATGTAGACATTCTCCCCCAGTCAAGAGATCTGGGTTAAATCCATCGTTCTTTTGCCCACTACGCCACCCCAGTTCAGACATGGCCATATGCAAATCAGTCTTGACCCTGTGCCTCATGGGAACAGTCCAGCCCGAATTGCCAAGCCATATCTTCCCTGGACCGGAATCAAGCATCCTAGGACCAGTTTCTGGCTATCAGCCGTCATCAGCCAGGATAGCTTGACTCCAGTGGCGTAGAGAGCATGGGACCCACGTCTGGGCATACCCATCCCACTTAGGGCGAAAAGCGTTACAACAAACGAATGATGGACGGAATGCTGACAATGCAGACATTCTCCCCCAGTCAAGAGATCTGGGTTAAATCCATCGTTCTTTTGCCCACTACGCCACCCCAGTTCAGACATGGCCATATGCAAATCAGTCTTGACCCTGTGCCTCATGGGAACAGTCCAGCCCGAACTGCCAAGCCATGTCTTCCCTGGACCGGAATCAAGCATCCTAGGACCGGTTTCTGGCTATCAGCCGTCATCAGCCAGGATAGCTTGACTCCAGTGGCGTAGAGAGCACGGGAACCACGTCTGGGCATACCCATCCCACTTAGGGCGAAAAGCGTTACAACAAACAAATGATGGACGGAATGCTGACAATGCAGACATTCTCCCCCAGTCAAGAGATCTGGGTTAAATCCATCGTTCTTTTGCCCACTACGCCACCACAGTTCAGACATGGCCATATGCAAATCAGTCTTGACCCTGTGCCTCATGGGAACAGTCCAGCCCGAACTACCAAGCCATGTCTTCCCTGGACCGGAATCAAGCATCCTAGGACCGGTTTCTGGCTATCAGCCGTCATCAGCCAGGATAGCTTGACTCCAGTGGCGTAGAGAGCACGGGACCCACGTCTGGGCATACCCATCCCACTTAGGGCGAAAAGCGTTACAACAAACAAATGATGGACGGAATGCTGACAATGCAGACATTCTCCCCCAGTCAAGAGATCTGGGCTAAATCCATCGTTCTTTTGCCCACTACGCCACCCCAGTTCAGACATGGCCATATGCAAATCAGTCTTGACCCTGTGCCTCATGGGAACAGTCCAGCCCGAACTGCCAAGCCATGTCTTCCCTTGGCCCAAACCATAAGACCTCCAGAGGGCCGCTCCCTCCCCGTGGAAACGGCAGAAATAAAAAAACAAATATAACCAGACTTATATAGTGGGGCTAGGCTCCATGTTTCTTGGAATATACAGATGCGATGTTTCTCAATCAAATCATTCCAATCAGGTAGAGACATTTTGTTTTGGAGTCCTGCCACGTTCCAAGAAAGGATTTTGAGCTGGGAAGTTGGAATTCCATTACACGGAGGGGTTTGTTGGGCCAAGGGGGGTGAAACAGAAGTTGGAACAGAGGTATTAAGAGTTGCTGCAGCCCCATGAACCCACGCACCACAATTAGGATGGCTACTAAGTCTATTAGGTATTACCCAGGTTTGAGATTGTTCAGGGACGGTACATAATTGGATAATACTAGGGGCGCTTGGGATGTTAGTGGTTAGGGTGGGTTCCAATTCCTGCCAGGCCTGTGAGTCATTACAACAAACAAATGATGGACGGAATGCTGACAATGCAGACATTCTCCACCAGTCAAGAGATCTGGGTTAAATCCATCGTTCTTTAGCCCACTACGCCACCCCAGTTCAGACATGGCCATATGCAAATCAGTCTTGACCCTGTGCCTCATGAGAACAGTCCAGCCCGAACTGCCAAGCCATGTCTTCCCTGGACCGGAATCAAGCATCCTAGGACCGGTTTCTGGCTATCAGCCGTCATCAGCCAGGATAGCTTGACTCCAGTGGCGTAGAGAGCACGGGACCCACGTCTGGGCATACCCATCCCACTTAGGGCGAAAAGCGTTACAACAAACAAATGATGGGCGGAATGCTGACAATGCAGACATTCTCCCCCAATCAAGAGATCTGGGTTAAATCCATCGTTCTTTTGCCCACTACGCCACCCCAGTTCAGACATGGCCATATGCAAATCAGTCTTGACCCTGTGCCTCATGGGAACAGTCCAGCCGGAACTGCCAAGCCATGTCTTCCCTGGACCGGAATCAAGCATCCTAGGACCAGTTTCTGGCTATCAGCCGTCATCAGCCAGGATAGCTTGACTCCAGTGGCGTAGAGAGCACGGGACCCACGTCTGGGCATACCCATCCCACTTAGGGCGAAAAGCGTTACAACAAACAAATGATGGACGGAATGCTGACAATGCAGACATTCTCCCCCAGTCAAGAGATCTGGGTTAAATCCATCGTTCTTTTGCCCACTACGCCACCCTAGTTCAGACATGGCCATATGCAAATCAGTCTTGACCCTGTGCCTCATGGGAACAGTCCAGCCCAAACTGCCAAGCCATGTGTTCCCTTGGCCCAAACCATAAGACCTCCAGAGGGCCGCTCCCTCCCCGTGGAAACGGCAGAAATAAAAAAACAAATATAACCAGACTTATATAGTGGGGCTAGGCTCCATGTTTCTTGGAATATACAGATGCGATGTTCCTCAATCAAATCATTCCAATCAGGTAGAGACATTTTGTTTTGGAGTCCTGCCACGTTCCAAGAAAGGATTTTGAGCTGGGAAGTTGGAATTCCATTACACAGAGGGGTTTGTTGGGCCAAGGGGGGTGGAACAGAAGTTGGAACAGAGGTATTAAGAGTTGCTGCAGCCCCATGAACCCACGCACCACAATTAGGATGGCTACTAAGTCTATTAGGTATTACCCAGGTTTGAGATTTTTCAGGGACGGTACATATTTGGATAATACTAGGGGCGCTTGGGATGTTAGTGGTTAGGGTGGGTTCCAATTCCTGCCGGGCCTGTGAGTCATTACAACAAACAAATGATGGACGGAATGCTGACAATGCAGACATTCTCCACCAGTCAAGAGATCTGGGTTAAATCCATCGTTCTATAGCCCACTACGCCACCCCAGTTCAGACATGGCCATATGCAAATCAGTCTTGACCCTGTGCCTCATGAGAACAGTCCAGCCCGAACGGCCAAGCCATGTCTTCCCTGGACCGGAATCAAGCATCCTAGGACCGGTTTCTGGCTATCAGCCGTCATCAGCCAGGATAGCTTGACTCCAGTGGCGTAGAGAGCACGGGACCCACGTCTGGGCATACCCATCCCACTTAGGGCGAAAAGCGTTACAACAAACAAATGATGGACGGAATGCTGACAATGTAGACATTCTCCCCCAGTCAAGAGATCTGGGTTAAATCCATCGTTCTTTTGCCCACTACGCCACCCCAGTTCAGACATGGCCATATGCAAATCAGTCTTGACCCTGTGCCTCATGGGAACAGTCCAGCCCGAATTGCCAAGCCATATCTTCCCTGGACCGGAATCAAGCATCCTAGGACCAGTTTCTGGCTATCAGCCGTCATCAGCCAGGATAGCTTGACTCCAGTGGCGTAGAGAGCATGGGACCCACGTCTGGGCATACCCATCCCACTTAGGGCGAAAAGCGTTACAACAAACGAATGATGGACGGAATGCTGACAATGCAGACATTCTCCCCCAGTCAAGAGATCTGGGTTAAATCCATCGTTCTTTTGCCCACTACGCCACCCCAGTTCAGACATGGCCATATGCAAATCAGTCTTGACCCTGTGCCTCATGGGAACAGTCCAGCCCGAACTGCCAAGCCATGTCTTCCCTGGACCGGAATCAAGCATCCTAGGACCGGTTTCTGGCTATCAGCCGTCATCAGCCAGGATAGCTTGACTCCAGTGGCGTAGAGAGCACGGGAACCACGTCTGGGCATACCCATCCCACTTAGGGCGAAAAGCGTTACAACAAACAAATGATGGACGGAATGCTGACAATGCAGACATTCTCCCCCAGTCAAGAGATCTGGGTTAAATCCATCGTTCTTTTGCCCACTACGCCACCACAGTTCAGACATGGCCATATGCAAATCAGTCTTGACCCTGTGCCTCATGGGAACAGTCCAGCCCGAACTACCAAGCCATGTCTTCCCTGGACCGGAATCAAGCATCCTAGGACCGGTTTCTGGCTATCAGCCGTCATCAGCCAGGATAGCTTGACTCCAGTGGCGTAGAGAGCACGGGACCCACGTCTGGGCATACCCATCCCACTTAGGGCGAAAAGCGTTACAACAAACAAATGATGGACGGAATGCTGACAATGCAGACATTCTCCCCCAGTCAAGAGATCTGGGCTAAATCCATCGTTCTTTTGCCCACTACGCCACCCCAGTTCAGACATGGCCATATGCAAATCAGTCTTGACCCTGTGCCTCATGGGAACAGTCCAGCCCGAACTGCCAAGCCATGTCTTCCCTTGGCCCAAACCATAAGACCTCCAGAGGGCCGCTCCCTCCCCGTGGAAACGGCAGAAATAAAAAAACAAATATAACCAGACTTATATAGTGGGGCTAGGCTCCATGTTTCTTGGAATATACAGATGCGATGTTCCTCAATCAAATCATTCCAATCAGGTAGAGACATTTTGTTTTGGAGTCCTGCCACGTTCCAAGAAAGGATTTTGAGCTGGGAAGTTGGAATTCCATTACACGGAGGGGTTTGTTGGGCCAAGGGGGGTGAAACAGAAGTTGGAACAGAGGTATTAAGAGTTGCTGCAGCCCCATGAACCCACGCACCACAATTAAGATGGCTACTAAGTCTATTAGGTATTACCCAGGTTTGAGATTGTTCAGGGACGGTACATAATTGGATAATACTAGGGGCGCTTGGGATGTTAGTGGTTAGGGTGGGTTCCAATTCCTGCCAGGCCTGTGAGTCATTACAACAAACAAATGATGGACGGAATGCTGACAATGCAGACTTTCTCCACCAGTCAAGAGATCTGGGTTAAATCCATCGTTCTTTAGCCCACTACGCCACCCCAGTTCAGACATGGCCATATGCAAATCAGTCTTGACCCTGTGCCTCATGAGAACAGTCCAGCCCGAACTGCCAAGCCATGTCTTCCCTGGACCGGAATCAAGCATCCTAGGACCGGTTTCTGGCTATCAGCCGTCATCAGCCAGGATAGCTTGACTCCAGTGGCGTAGAGAGCACGGGACCCACGTCTGGGCATACTCATCCCACTTAGGGCGAAAAGCGTTACAACAAACAAATGATGGACGGAATGCTGACAATGCAGACATTCTCCCCCAGTCAAGAGATCTGGGTTAAATCCATCGTTCTTTTGCCCACTACGCCATCCCAGTTCAGACATGGCCATATGCAAATCAGTCTTGACCCTGTGCCTCATGGGAACAGTCCAGCCCGAACTGCCAAGCCATGACTTCCCTGGACCGGAATCAAGCATCCTAGGACCAGTTTCTGGCTATCAGCCGTCATCAGCCAGGATAGCTTGACTCCAGTGGCGTAGAGAGCACGGGACCCACGTCTGGGCATACCCATCCCACTTAGGGCGAAAAGCGTTACAACAAACAAATGATGGACGGAATGCTGACAATGCAGACATTCTCCCCCAGTCAAGAGATCTGGGTTAAATCCATCGTTCTTTTGCCCACTACGCCACCACAGTTCAGACATGGCCATATGCAAATCAGTCTTGACCCTGTGCCTCATGGGAACAGTCCAGCCCGAACTACCAAGCCATGTCTTCCCTGGACCGGAATCAAGCATCCTAGGACCGGTTTCTGGCTATCAGCCGTCATCAGCCAGGATAGCTTGACTCCAGTGGCGTAGAGAGCACGGGACCCACGTCTGGGCATACCCATCCCACTTAGGGCGAAAAGCGTTACAACAAACAAATGATGGACGGAATGCTGACAATGCAGACATTCTCCCCCAGTCAAGAGATCTGGGTTACATCCATCGTTCTTTTGCCCACTACGCCACCCCAGTTCAGACATGGCCATATGCAAATCAGTCTTGACCCTGTGCCTCATGGGAACAGTCCAGCCCGAACTGCCAAGCCATGTCTTCCCTTGGCCCAAACCATAAGACCTCCAGAGGGCCGCTCCCTCCCCGTGGAAACGGCAGAAATAAAAAAACAAATATAACCAGACTTCTATAATGGGGCTAGGCTCCATGTTTCTTGGAATATACAGATGCGATTTTCCTCAATCAAATCATTCCAATCAGGTAGAGACATTTTGTTTTGGAGTCCTGCCACGTTCCAAGAAAGGATTTTAAGCTGGGAAGTTGGAATTCCATTACACGGAGGGGTTTGTTGGGCCAAAGGGGGTGGAACAGAAGTTGGAACAGAGGTATTAAGAGTTGCTGCAGCCCCATGAACCCAGGCACCACAATTAGGATGGCTACTAAGTCTATTAGGTATTACCCAGGTTTGAGATTGTTCAGGGACGGTACATAATTGGATAATACTAGGGGCGCTTGGGATGTTAGTGGTTAGGGTGGGTTCCAATTCCTGCCGGGCCTCTGAGTCATTACAACAAACAAATGATGGACGGAATGCTGACAATGCAGACATTCTCCACCAGTCAAGAGATCTGGGTTAAATCCATCGTTCTTTAGCCCACTACGCCACCCCAGTTCAGACATGGCCATATGCAAATCAGTCTTGACCCTGTGCCTCATGAGAACAGTCCAGCCCGTACTGCTAAGCCATGTCTTCCCTGGACCGGAATCAAGCATCCTAGGACCGGTTTCTGGCTATCAGCCGTCATCAGCCAGGATAGCTTGACTCCAGTGGCGTAGAGAGCACGGGACCCACGTCTGGGCATACCCATCCCACTTAGGGCGAAAAGCGTTACAACAAACAAATGATGGACGGAATGCTGACAATGCAGACATTCTCCCCCAGTCAAGAGATCTGGGTTAAATCCATCGTTCTTTTGCCCACTACGCCATCACAGTTCAGACATGGCCATATGCAAATCAGTCTTGACCCTGTGCCTCATGGGAACAGTCCATCCCGAACTACCAAGCCATGTCTTCCCTGGACCGGGATCAAGCATCCTAGGACCGGTTTCTGGCTATCAGCCGTCATCAGCCAGGATAGCTTGACTCCAGTGGCGTAGAGAGCACGGGACCCATGTCTGGGCATACCCATCCCACTTAGGGCGAAAAGCGTTTCAACAAACAAATGATGGACGGAATGCTGACAATGCAGACATTCTCCCCCAGTCAAGAGATCTGGGTTAAATCCATCGTTCTTTTGCCCACTACGCCACCCCAGTTCAGACATGGCCATATGCAAATCAGTCTTGACCCTGTCCCTCATGGGAACAGTCCAGCCCGAACTGCCAAGCCATGTCTTCCCTTGGCCCAAACCATAAGACCTCCAGAGGGCCGCTCCCTCCCCGTGGAAACGGCAGAAATAAAAAAACAAATATAACCAGACTTATATAGTGGGGCTAGGCTCCATGTTTCTTGGAATTTACAGATGCGATGTTCCTCAATCAAATCATTCCAATCAGGTAGAGACATTTTGTTTTGGAGTCCTGCCACGTTCCAAGAAAGGATTATAAGCTGGGAAGTTGGAATTCCATTACACGGAGGTGTTTTTTTGGCCAAGGGGGGTGGAACAGAAGTTGGAACAGAGGTATTAAGAGTTGCTGCAGCCCCATGAACCCACGCACCACAATTAGGATGGCTACTAAGTCTATTAGGTATTACCCAGGTTTGAGATTGTTCAGGGACGGTACATAATTGGATAATACTAGGGGCGCTTGGGATGTTAGTGGTTAGGGTGGGTTCCAATTCCTGCCGGGCCTGTGAGTCATTACAACAAACAAATGATGGACGGAATGCTGACAATGCAGACATTCTCCACCAGTCAAGAGATCTGGGTTAAATCCATCGTTCTTTAGCACACTACGCCACCCCAGTTCAGACATGGCCATATGCAAATCAGTCTTGACCCTGTGCCTCATGAGAACAGTCCAGCCCGAACTGCCAAGCCATGTCTTCCCTGGACCGGAATCAAGCATCCTAGGACCGGTTTCTGGCTATCAGCCGTCATCAGCCAGGATAGCTTGACTCCAGTGGCGTAGAGATCACGGGACCCACGTCTGGGCATACCCATCCCACTTAGGGCGAAAAGCGTTACAACAAACAAATGATGGACGGAATGCTGACAATGCAGACATTCTCCCCCAGTCAAGAGATCTGGGTTAAATCCATCGTTCTTTTGCCCACTACGCCACCCCAGTTCAGACATGGCCATATGCAAATCAGTCTTGACCCTGTGCCTCATGGGAACAGTCCAACCCGAACTGCCAAGCCATGTCTTCCCTGGACCGGAATCAAGCATCCTAGGACCGGTTTCTGGCTATCAGCCGTCATCAGCCAGGATAGCTTGACTCCAGTGGCGTAGAGAGCACGGGACCCATGTCTGGGCATACCCATCCCACTTAGGGCGAAAAGCGTTACAACAAACAAATGATGGACGGAATGCTGACAATGCAGACATTCTCCCCCAGTCAAGAGATCTGGGTTAAATCCATCGTTCTTTTGCCCACTACGCCACCCCAGTTCAGGCATGGCCATATGCAAATCAGTCTTGACCCTGTGCCTCATGGGAACAGTCCAGCCCGAACTGCCAAGCCATGTCTTCCCTTGGCCCAAACCATAAGACCCCCAGAGGGCCGCTCCCTCCCCGTGGAAACGGCAGAAATAAAAAAACAAATATAACCAGACTTATATAATGGGGCTAGGCTCCATGTTTCTTGGAATATACAGATGCGATGTTCCTCAATCAAATCATTCCAATCAGGTAGAGACATTTTGTTTTGGAGTCCTGCCACGTTCCAAGAAAGGATTTTAAGCTGGGAAGTTGGAATTCCATTACACGGAGGGGTTTGTTGGGCCAAGGGGGGTGGAACAGAAGTTGGAACAGAGGTATTAAGAGTTGCTGCAGCCCCATGAACCCACGCACCACAATTAGGATGGCTACTAAGTCTATTAGGTATTTTCCAGGTTTGAGATTGTTCAGGGACGGTACATAATTGGATAATACTAGGGGCGCTTGGGATGTTAGTGGTTAGGGTGGGTTCCAATTCCTGCTGGGCCTGTGAGTCATTACAACAAACAAATGATGGACGGAATGCTGACAATGCAGACATTCTCCACCAGTCAAGAGATCTGGGTTAAATCCATCGTTCTTTAGCCCACTACGCCACCCCAGTTCAGACATGGCCATATGCAAATCAGTCTTGACCCTGTGCCTCATGAGAACAGTCCAGCCCGAACTGCTAAGCCATGTCTTCCCTGGACCGGAATCAAGCATCCTAGGACCGGTTTCTGGCTATCAGCCGTCATCAGCCTGGATAGCTTGACTCCAGTGGCGTAGAGAGCACGGGACCCACGTCTGGGCATACCCATCCCACTTAGGGCGAAAAGCGTTACAACAAACAAATGATGGACGGAATGCTGACAATGCAGACATTCTCCCCCAGTCAAGAGATCTGGGTTAAATCCATCGTTCTTTTGCCCACTACGCCACCCCAGTTCAGACATGGCCATATGCAAATCAGTCTTGACCCTGTGCCTCATGGGAACAGTCCAGCCCGAACTGCCAAGCCATGTCTTCCCTGGACCGGAATCAAGCATCCTAGGACCAGTTTCTGGCTATCAGCCGTCATCAGCCAGGATAGCTTGACTCCAGTGGCGTAGAGAGCACGGGACCCACGTCTGGGCATACCCATCCCACTTAGGGCGAAAAGCGTTACAACAAACAAATGATGGACGGAATGCTGACAATGCAGACATTCTCCCCCAGTCCAAGAGATCTGGGTTAAATCCATCGTTCTTTTGCCCACTACACCACCCCAGTTCAGACATGGCCATATGCAAATCAGTCTTGACCCTGTGCCTCATGGGAACAGTCCAGCCCGAACTGCCAAGCCATGTCTTCCCTGGACCGGAATCAAGCATCCTAGGACCGGTTTCTGGCTATCAGCCGTCATCAGCCAGGATAGCTTGACTCCAGTGGCGTAGAGAGCACGGGACCCACGTCTGGGCATACCCATCCCACTTAGGGCGAAAAGCGTTACAACAAACAAATGATGGACGGAATGCTGACAATGCAGACATTCTCCCCCAGTCAAGAGATCTGGGTTAAATCCATCGTTCTTTTGCCCACTACGCGACCCCAGTTCAGACATGGCCATATGCAAATCAGTCTTGACCCTGTGCCTCATGGGAACAGTCCAGCCCGAACTGCCAAGCCATGTCTTCCCTGGACCGGAATCAAGCATCCTAGGACCGGTTTCTGGCTATCAGCCGTCATCAGCCAGGATAGCTTGACTCCAGTGGCGTAGAGAGCATGGGACCCACGTCTGGGCATACCCATCCCACTTAGGGCGAAAAGCGTTATAACAAACAAATTATGGACGGAATGCTGACAATGCAGACATTCTCCCCCAGTCAAGAGATCTGGGTTAAATCCATCGTTCTTTTGCCCACTACGCGACCCCAGTTCAGACATGGCCATATGCAAATCAGTCTTGACCCTGTGCCTCATGGGAACAGTCCAGCCCGAATTGCCAAGCCATGTCTTCCCTGGACCGGAATCAAGCATCCTAGGACCGGTTTCTGGCTATCAGCCGTCATCAGCCAGGATAGCTTGACTCCAGTGGCGTAGAGAGCACGGGACCCACGTCTGGGCATACCCATCCCACTTAGGGCGAAAAGCGTTACAACAAACAAATGATGGACGGAATGCTGACAATGCAGACATTCTCCCCCAGTCAAGAGATCTGGGTTAAATCCATCGTTCTTTTGCCCACTACGCCATCACAGTTCAGACATGGCCATATGCAAATCAGTCTTGACCCTGTGCCTCATGGGAACAGTCCAGCCCGAACTACCAAGCCATGTCTTCCCTGGACCGGAATCAAGCATCCTAGGACCGGTTTCTGGCTATCAGCCGTCATCAGCCAGGATAGCTTGACTCCAGTGGCGTAGAGAGCACGGGACCCATGTCTGGGCATACCCATCCCACTTAGGGCGAAAAGCGTTACAACAAACAAATGATGGACGGAATGCTGACAATGCAGACATTCTCCCCCAGTCAAGAGATCTGGGTTAAATCCATCGTTCTTTTGCCCACTACGCCACCCCAGTTCAGACATGGCCATATGCAAATCAGTCTTGACCCTGTCCCTCATGAGAACAGTCCAGCCTGAACTGCCAAGCCATGTCTTCCCTTGGCCCAAACCATAAGACCTCCAGAGGGCCGCTCCCTCCCCGTGGAAACGGCAGAAATAAAAAAACAAATATAACCAGACTTATATAGTGGGGCTAGGCTCCATGTTTCTTGGAATATACAGATGCGATGTTCCTCAATCAAATCATTCCAATCAGGTAGAGACATTTTTTTTTGGAGTCCTGCCACGTTCCAAGAAAGGATTATAAGCTGGGAAGTTGGAATTCCATTACACGGAGGTGTTTTTTTGGCCAAGGGGGGTGGAACAGAAGTTGGAACAGAGGTATTAAGAGTTGCTGCAGCCCCATGAACCCACGCACCACAATTAGGATGGCTACTAAGTCTATTAGGTATTACCCAGGTTTGAGATTGTTCAGGGACGGTACATAATTGGATAATACTAGGGGCGCTTGGGATGTTAGTGGTTAGGGTGGGTTCCAATTCCTGCCGGGCCTGTGAGTCATTACAACAAACAAATGATGGACGGAATGCTGACAATGCAGACATTCTCCACCAGTCAAGAGATCTGGGTTAAATCCATTGTTCTTTAGCACACTACGCCACCCCAGTTCAGACATGGCCATATGCAAATCAGTCTTGACCCTGTGCCTCATGAGAACAGTCCAGCCCGAACTGCCAAGCCATGTCTTCCCTGGACCGGAATCAAGCATCCTAGGACCGGTTTCTGGCTATCAGCCGTCATCAGCCAGGATAGCTTTACTCCAGTGGCGTAGAGAGCACGGGACCCACGTCTGGGCATACCCATCCCACTTAGGGCGAAAAGCGTTACAACAAACAAATGATGGACGGAATGCTGACAATGCAGACATTCTCCCCCAGTCCAAGAGATCTGGGTTAAATCCATCGTTCTTTTGCCCACTACACCACCCCAGTTCAGACATGGCCATATGCAAATCAGTCTTGACCCTGTCCCTCATGAGAACAGTCCAGCCTGAACTGCCAAGCCATGTCTTCCCTTGGCCCAAACCATAAGACCTCCAGAGGGCCGCTCCCTCCCCGTGGAAACGGCAGAAATAAAAAAACAAATATAACCAGACTTATATAGTGGGGCTAGGCTCCATGTTTCTTGGAATATACAGATGCGATGTTCCTCAATCAAATCATTCCAATCAGGTAGAGACATTTTGTTTTGGAGTCCTGCCACGTTCCAAGAAAGGATTTTAAGCTGGGAAGTTGGAATTCCATTACACGGAGGGGTTTGTTGGGCCAAGGGGGGTGGAACAGAAGTTGGAACAGAGGTATTAAGAGTTGCTGCAGCCCCATGAACCCACGCACCACAATTAGGATGGCTACTAAGTCTATTAGGTATTACCCAGGTTTGAGATTGTTCAGGGACGGTACATAATTGGATAATACTAGGGGCGCTTGGGATGTTAGTGGTTAGGGTGGGTTCCAATTCCTGCTGGGCCTGTGAGTCATTACAACAAACAAATGATGGACGGAATGCTGACAATGCAGACATTCTCCACCAGTCAAGAGATCTGGGTTAAATCCATCGTTCTTTAGCCCACTACGCCACCCCAGTTCAGACATGGCCATATGCAAATCAGTCTTGACCCTGTGCCTCATGAGAACAGTCCAGCCCGAACTGCTAAGCCATGTCTTCCCTGGACCGGAATCAAGCATCCTAGGACCGGTTTCTGGCTATCAGCCGTCATCAGCCTGGATAGCTTGACTCCAGTGGCGTAGAGAGCACGGGACCCACGTCTGGGCATACCCATCCCACTTAGGGCGAAAAGCGTTACAACAAACAAATGATGGACGGAATGCTGACAATGCAGACATTCTCCCCCAGTCAAGAGATCTGGGTTAAATCCATCGTTCTTTTGCCCACTACGCCACCCCAGTTCAGACATGGCCATATGCAAATCAGTCTTGACCCTGTGCCTCATGGGAACAGTCCAGCCCGAACTGCCAAGCCATGTCTTCCCTGGACCGGAATCAAGCATCCTAGGACCAGTTTCTGGCTATCAGCCGTCATCAGCCAGGATAGCTTGACTCCAGTGGCGTAGAGAGCACGGGACCCACGTCTGGGCATACCCATCCCACTTAGGGCGAAAAGCGTTACAACAAACAAATGATGGACGGAATGCTGACAATGCAGACATTCTCCCCCAGTCCAAGAGATCTGGGTTAAATCCATCGTTCTTTTGCCCACTACACCACCCCAGTTCAGACATGGCCATATGCAAATCAGTCTTGACCCTGTGCCTCATGGGAACAGTCCAGCCCGAACTGCCAAGCCATGTCTTCCCTGGACCGGAATCAAGCATCCTAGGACCGGTTTCTGGCTATCAGCCGTCATCAGCCAGGATAGCTTGACTCCAGTGGCGTAGAGAGCACGGGACCCACGTCTGGGCATACCCATCCCACTTAGGGCGAAAAGCGTTACAACAAACAAATGATGGACGGAATGCTGACAATGCAGACATTCTCCCCCAGTCAAGAGATCTGGGTTAAATCCATCGTTCTTTTGCCCACTACGCGACCCCAGTTCAGACATGGCCATATGCAAATCAGTCTTGACCCTGTGCCTCATGGGAACAGTCCAGCCCGAACTGCCAAGCCATGTCTTCCCTGGACCGGAATCAAGCATCCTAGGACCGGTTTCTGGCTATCAGCCGTCATCAGCCAGGATAGCTTGACTCCAGTGGCGTAGAGAGCATGGGACCCACGTCTGGGCATACCCATCCCACTTAGGGCGAAAAGCGTTATAACAAACAAATTATGGACGGAATGCTGACAATGCAGACATTCTCCCCCAGTCAAGAGATCTGGGTTAAATCCATCGTTCTTTTGCCCACTACGCGACCCCAGTTCAGACATGGCCATATGCAAATCAGTCTTGACCCTGTGCCTCATGGGAACAGTCCAGCCCGAATTGCCAAGCCATGTCTTCCCTGGACCGGAATCAAGCATCCTAGGACCGGTTTCTGGCTATCAGCCGTCATCAGCCAGGATAGCTTGACTCCAGTGGCGTAGAGAGCACGGGACCCACGTCTGGGCATACCCATCCCACTTAGGGCGAAAAGCGTTACAACAAACAAATGATGGACGGAATGCTGACAATGCAGACATTCTCCCCCAGTCAAGAGATCTGGGTTAAATCCATCGTTCTTTTGCCCACTACGCCATCACAGTTCAGACATGGCCATATGCAAATCAGTCTTGACCCTGTGCCTCATGGGAACAGTCCAGCCCGAACTACCAAGCCATGTCTTCCCTGGACCGGAATCAAGCATCCTAGGACCGGTTTCTGGCTATCAGCCGTCATCAGCCAGGATAGCTTGACTCCAGTGGCGTAGAGAGCACGGGACCCATGTCTGGGCATACCCATCCCACTTAGGGCGAAAAGCGTTACAACAAACAAATGATGGACGGAATGCTGACAATGCAGACATTCTCCCCCAGTCAAGAGATCTGGGTTAAATCCATCGTTCTTTTGCCCACTACGCCACCCCAGTTCAGACATGGCCATATGCAAATCAGTCTTGACCCTGTCCCTCATGAGAACAGTCCAGCCTGAACTGCCAAGCCATGTCTTCCCTTGGCCCAAACCATAAGACCTCCAGAGGGCCGCTCCCTCCCCGTGGAAACGGCAGAAATAAAAAAACAAATATAACCAGACTTATATAGTGGGGCTAGGCTCCATGTTTCTTGGAATATACAGATGCGATGTTCCTCAATCAAATCATTCCAATCAGGTAGAGACATTTTTTTTTGGAGTCCTGCCACGTTCCAAGAAAGGATTATAAGCTGGGAAGTTGGAATTCCATTACACGGAGGTGTTTTTTTGGCCAAGGGGGGTGGAACAGAAGTTGGAACAGAGGTATTAAGAGTTGCTGCAGCCCCATGAACCCACGCACCACAATTAGGATGGCTACTAAGTCTATTAGGTATTACCCAGGTTTGAGATTGTTCAGGGACGGTACATAATTGGATAATACTAGGGGCGCTTGGGATGTTAGTGGTTAGGGTGGGTTCCAATTCCTGCCGGGCCTGTGAGTCATTACAACAAACAAATGATGGACGGAATGCTGACAATGCAGACATTCTCCACCAGTCAAGAGATCTGGGTTAAATCCATTGTTCTTTAGCACACTACGCCACCCCAGTTCAGACATGGCCATATGCAAATCAGTCTTGACCCTGTGCCTCATGAGAACAGTCCAGCCCGAACTGCCAAGCCATGTCTTCCCTGGACCGGAATCAAGCATCCTAGGACCGGTTTCTGGCTATCAGCCGTCATCAGCCAGGATAGCTTTACTCCAGTGGCGTAGAGAGCACGGGACCCACGTCTGGGCATACCCATCCCACTTAGGGCGAAAAGCGTTACAACAAACAAATGATGGACGGAATGCTGACAATGCAGACATTCTCCCCCAGTCAAGAGATCTGGGTTAAATCCATCGTTCTTTTGCCCACTACGCCACCCCAGTTCAGACATGGCCATATGCAAATCAGTCTTGACCCTGTGCCTCATGGGAACAGTCCAACCCGAACTGCCAAGCCATGTCTTCCCTGGACCGGAATCAAGCATCCTAGGACCGGTTTCTGGCTATCAGCCGTCATCAGCCAGGATAGCTTGACTCCAGTGGCGTAGAGAGCACGGGACCCACGTCTGGGCATACCCATCCCACTTAGGGCGAAAAGCATTACAACAAACAAATGATGGACGGAATGCTGACAATGCAGACATTCTCCCCCAGTCAAGAGATCTGGGTTAAATCCATCGTTCTTTTGCCCACTACGCGACCCCAGTTCAGACATGGCCATATGCAAATCAGTCTTGACCCTGTGCCTCATGGGAACAGTCCAGCCCGAACTGCCAAGCCATGTCTTCCCTGGACCGGAATCAAGCATCCTAGGACCGGTTTCTGGCTATCAGCCATCATCAGCCAGGATAGCTTGACTCCAGTGGCGTAGAGAGCACAGGACCCACGTCTGGGCATACCCTTCCCACTTAGGGCGAAAAGCGTTACAACAAACAAATGATGGACGGAATGCTGACAATGCAGACATTCTCCCCCAGTCAAGAGATCTGGGTTAAATCCATCGTTCTTTTGCCCACTACGCCACCCCAGTTCAGACATGGCCATAAGCAAATCAGTCTTGACCCTGTGCCTTATGGGAACAGTCCAGCCCGAACTACCAAGCCATGTCTTCCCTGGACCGGAATCAAGCATCCTAGGACCGGTTTCTGGCTATCAGCCGTCATCAGCCAGGATAGCTTGACTCCAGTGGCGTAGAGAGCACGGGACCCACGTCTGGGCATACCCATCCCACTTAGGGCGAAAAGCGTTACAACAAACAAATGATGGACGGAATGCTGACAATGCAGACATTCTCCCCCAGTCAAGAGATCTGGGTTAAATCCATCGTTATTTTGCCCACTACGCCACCCCAGTTCAGACATGGCCATATGCAAATCAGTCTTGACCCTGTGCCTCATGGGAACAGTCCAGCCCGAACTGCCAAGCCATGTCTTCCCTTGGCCCAAACCATAAGACCTCCAGAGGGCCGCTCCCTCCCAGTGGAAACGGCAGAAATAAAAAAACAAATATAACCAGACTTATATAGTGGGGCTAGGCTCCATGTTTCTTGGAATATACAGATGCGATGTTCCTCAATCAAATCATTCCAATCAGGTAGAGACATTTTGTTTTGGAGTCCTGCCACGTTCCAAGAAAGGATTTTGAGCTGGGAAGTTGGAATTCCATTACACGGAGGGGTTTGTTGGGCCAAGGGGGGTGAAACAGAAGTTGGAACAGAGGTATTAAGAGTTGCTGCAGCCCCATGAACCCACGCACCACAATTAGGATGGCTACTAAGTCTATTAGGTATTACCCAGGTTTGAGATTGTTCAGGGACGGTACATAATTGGATAATACTAGGGGCGCTTGGGATGTTAGTGGTTAGGGTGGGTTCCAATTCCTGCCGGGCCTGTGAGTCATTACAACAAACAAATGATGGACGGAATGCTGACAATGCAGACATTCTCCACCAGTCAAGAGATCTGGGTTAAATCCACCGTTCTTTAGCCCACTACGCCACCCCAGTTCAGACATGGCCATATGCAAATCAGTCTTGACCCTGTGCCTCATGAGAACAGTCCAGCCCGAACTGCCAAGCCATGTCTTCCCTGGACCGGAATCAAGCATCCTAGGACCGGTTTCTGGCTATCAGCCGTCATCAGCCAGGATAGCTTGACTCCAGTGGCGTAGAGAGCACGGGACCCACGTCTGGGCATACCCATCCCACTTAGGGCGAAAAGCGTTACAACAAACAAATGATGGACGGAATGCTGACAATGCAGACATTCTCCCCCAGTCAAGAGATCTGGGTTAAATCCATCGTTCTTTTGCCCACTACGCCACCCCAGTTCAGACATGGCCATATGCAAATCAGTCTTGACCCTGTGCCTCATGGGAACAGTCCAGCCCGAATTGCCAAGCCATGTCTTCCCTGGACCAGAATCAAGCATCCTAGGACCGGTTTCTGGCTATCAGCCGTCATCAGCCAGGATACCTTGACTCCAGTGGCGTAGAGAGCACGGGACCCACGTCTGTGCATACCCATCCCACTTAGGGCGAAAAGCGTTACAACAAACAAATGATGGACAGAATGCTGACAATGCAGACATTCTCCGCCAGTCAAGAGATCTGGGTTAAATCCATCGTTCTTTTGCCCACTACGCGACCCCAGTTCAGACATGGCCATATGCAAATCAGTCTTGACCCTGTGCCTCATGGGAACAGTCCAGCCCGAACTGCCAAGCCATGTCTTCCCTGGACCGGAATCAAGCATCCTAGGACCGGTTTCTGGCTATCAGCCGTCATCAGCCAGGATAGCTTGACTCCAGTGGCGTAGAGAGCACGGGACCCACGTCTGGGCATACCCATCCCACTTAGGGCGAAAAGCGTTACAACAAACAAATGATGGACAGAATGCTGACAATGCAGACATTCTCCCCCAGTCAAGAGATCTGGGTTAAATCCATCGTTCTTTTGCCCACTACGCCACCACAGTTCAGACATGGCCATATGCAAATCAGTCTTGACCCTGTGCCTCATGGGAACAGTCCAGCCCTAACTACCAAGCCATGTCTTCCCTGGACCGGAATCAAGCATCCTAGGACCGGTTTCTCTCTATCAGCCAGGATAGCTTGACTCCAGTGGCGTAGAGAGCACGGGACCCACGTCTGGGCATACCCATCCCACTTAGGGCGAAAAGCGTTACAACAAACAAATGATGGACGGAATGCTGACAATGCAGATATTCTCCCCCAGTCAAGAGATCTGGGTTAAATCCATCGTTCTTTTGCCCACTACGCCACCCCAGTTCAGACATGGCCATATGCAAATCAGTCTTGACCCTGTGCCTCATGGGAACAGTCCAGCCCGAACTGCCAAGCCATGTCTTCTCTTGGCCCAAACCATAAGACCTCCAGAGGGATGCTCCCTCCCCGTGGAAACAGCAGAAATAAAAAAACAAATATAACCAGATTTATATAGTGGGGCTAGGCTCCATGTTTCTTGGAATATAAAGATGCGATGTTCCTCAATCAAATCATTCCAATCAGGTAGAGACATTTTGTTTTGGAGTCCTGCCACGTTCCAAGAAAGGATTTTAAGCTGGGAAGTTGGAATTCCATTACACGGGGGGGTTTGTTGGGCCAAGGGGGTTGGATCAGAAGTTGGAACAGAGGTATTAACAGTTGCTGCAGCCCCATGAACCCACGCACCACAATTAGGATGGCTACTAAGTCTATTAGGTATTACCCAGGTTTGAGATTGTTCAGGGACGGTACATAATTGGTTAATACTAGGGGCGCTTGGGATGTTAGTGGTTAGGGTGGGTTCCAATTCCTGCCGGGCCTGTGAGTCATGACATAGTCAATCAACCGCCTCAAGTGAGGACCCTCTAAATATGGGCAATGGTATCACTTTATCATAAGCCCTTGCAGCAGCGATTGTTGGAAAGCGCCTAATCTGGATGGATGAAGATTCCGGGGGGCAGGATCTATACTCTAATGCCAAAAGGTTTTCCGTCAGGTCAGGACTGATCAAGGTAAGTTCGATGCAGTCCATAGATTTACTGTTGGGCATGTATCTCCGTGCCCTAATTATGTCCTCCCTTATCAACAAGCGGCAACCCCTAACATGACGTAACCAATGTATGGATTTATTTTTCAAGGATTCATCATTCTCGTGTCTACAGCTAGAGGCAATTTTAGGGACATTATCCAAGAAGACCGTCTGTGCCTGCATAGAAGAGCAGGTGGATTGCTTGTTCTGTTGGGCTTGAGCATTAGTACCCATAGGTGGATCTTTTGAGACATTGGTAGGCCTATTATGGTTTGTGGTAACTTGAGAATAAAGTTGCTTTTGCTGAGTATTACAGGGATGAACTTCAAGGGGGCCTGTCTGTTTAAGAGATGAAGCCATACTGGCCACTACTTGTAAATCGCCTATTTTAGGTAACTGTTGTAAATTATGTAATGAGGGAACTGCTGGTGTATGCAGTGTGCTATTAAGAACTAGCATTTTGACGGCACCCACAAGCTCCTCAATCATCACCTTCAATGACCCAACCTCTTCCTTGAGTGAGTTAACAGTCTGAAGAAGAGTTTGAGGTAGAACAGAACATGTGGACGCTATTTCAGTTTGGCTCTTCTGCAGGTTCAAATGGGCTGTAGGGGTTGCACTTCCACACAGGAGTCAGGCTCCTCAGCCAATACTGCAAATCGATTAGTGCAGATAATTAAAGGCTCAAGGTGGCCTACCGCGTCATCAGCGGGAAGTAAGGGCAATTGAGGGGGAGTGTCGGTCAGCGGGTGTGGCTCAGGGGCCAATAGTGTAGTCTCGCAACCGCTCCCTGTACCTTTACGTAAAAGTTTTTGGAACATTGGGAGGACAATAGTTGGGCGCTGGGGATTAGAGTCCTTATCATGTGCAGGGTTAACATAATCAGAGGTGGCTGGTAATTCAACTCCTAAAAGCCCTTCACATTCTGTAATAAGATTATCGATTCTATTCATAACACAGTTGTTGATAACAGTTGGACACTTTGCTGCTTTCCTTGCCTTTTTCCCCTCACCTGCCCCACAAGCAGGGCCGATTGCCCCCCTGTACTCTCCATGGTTTTCCTTTTACTCATTGCGACCTTAAAGATAACTACTTTAGGTCAACAACAAGTTCCACTGCAAATTCACAATTGAGATATTTATGCCAAAAAGGAGGAAAACAAGGGGCCAAGACAAAATCCTAAACTTAGTACCATTTTGGATTTGGATTTACGACTACTAACTTTACGTCCGCACTCGGGCCGGAAATTCCGGCCCAGAGGCGGGGCTTCCGGGCCGGAGGCGGAGCTTCCGGCCCAGAGGTGGAGATTTTGGCCATGGCTAAATCTCCGCCACTGGCAGGAATCCCGACCTCTGGGCCGGAAGCTCCGCCTCCGGCCCGGAAGCCCCGCCTCCGGGCCGGAATTTCCGGCCCGAGTGCGGACGTAAAGTTAGTAGTCGTAAATCCATTCTGTGAATAGCAAAAGTAGTACGTTTATTCTGTGAATCGCAAAAGTAGTAAGTTCATTCTGTGAATACCAGAAGTAGTAAGTGCATTCTGTGAATACCAAAATGGTACTAAGTTTAGGATTTTGTCTTACGTTTGTTCTGTGAATCGGGCCCCAGGGGTTTGGAACATCAATCCCCCAATGCTGAGTATAGTCGGTTTAAAAACATCCAAGAAGTGAATAACAAGCAAAATAAAAATGGATTGCACAACCTTAACTCAACACAGTACCTTAAAAATGTCTTCAGAGGGTCTTTATGAAAAAAGTGTCCCAAAAGTAAAAGGAAAGGGGACTGGCCCTGCCCTGCCTCTTCCTGGCAATGACGGGCAAGGACGGACGCTTTGCCCGGGCGCAGCCCGCGTGCGTCCTGCACTGCGGGAGGCTGGCGGCGATTATAACGCGCCTCCAGGTGGGCTACACAGCATAAGGGGGAGCGACAAAGCAAGGGTTTCTGGGTAGTGTAGTTTGGAGAGGCCATTCCCCTCACGGCAGGTAAGTGCAAGAAACTGCAGCATTGGCCGTTGCCCTCATGGAGGCGATGTGATAGCGTTTTGCCCCCTTGCTGCTACTGCCCAGGAAAGATCTGCTGGTTTTGCATCCCGTACTGTGGGAGGCTGGCGGCGGTTACAACGCGCCTCCAGGCGTGCTACACAGCGTCAGGGGGAGCGACAAAGCAAGGGTTTCTGGGTAGTGTAGTTTGGAGAGGCCGTTCCCCTCACGGTAGGTAAGTACAAGAAACTGCAGGGTTGACTGTTGCCCTCACGGTTGAGATGTGATAGCGTTTTCCCTCCTTGCTCTTACTGCCCCAGGAAAGATCTGCCGGTTTGTGCGGTATTGTAAAAAACGCACGCGCAAAATAGGCATATGGACAGACAAGATAATGGGTCCCAGCCCAGGAAACACATTTAACACACACACAGACAGTGTCCCACGAGTGGGCGTGCCCTGTATAGGAGCCTTGTTTGCTTGGATGCAGCACCCTAAATAGATCTCACGCTGTTGCGCGCCCGACGTAGTTCCACCAGTGATATTGGATGTTAATGTAGTTATACCATTATCAACTACCGCTAAGGCTTTTTCTAGATTAATTATATCAATTTCACGAAGTCACTCTGCAGCTTCTTGTTGAGAGATTTTCCAGATTTCATTATAAACAGCATTTAAGAAATGTTTCGGACGTGGCTTTCGGGGGCTCAATAAAAAGTCCCTTAGATCCATGTCTTCTGATAGTAAAGATAAGTGTTGTTTCACCTGTCGAGGTTTTTAGCCAATCGAGGCATAACTTCCCAACACTGTATGATGTTACCACCCCTAGATATTCTCGTTGTACATAGCGTTGGTCTGGCCTATGGACACTAAACCCTTTGGTGGTACCTCGGAATCTTGTGTCTGTAGGCCAAACTAACAATCCCTTCCAATTGGGGTCTGATGAATTATAATGTATGCTGTCATCTACTGTATCCCCACCATGTGTTGTAAAGTTTTGCCACCCCTCAAAGTGTGATGGTGAGGAAATCCGAGGTGTGTTCAAGTCTTTGTTCTTGGCCAGTCCAAGACATGAGGTCTGTTGCACTGTAATGTTCAGAAATATAATCTGCTGTGGAATGAGGCACGCTCAAAATAGTCGTTCTGTTCCCTGAACTTCCACTCACACGGAAAGGGCCCCCTGGAACTGATGACAGGCAGGGAGAGCAGGGGGAGGAACCACAATATAATCAAACTGAAATCCCTCTGCCTGTATGCTACTATATATAGTGCTAAAGAGTCACTGATACATTAGAACAGCCCTACGGCCCTGGCCTTCCAAATTATGATGCAAAAAACATAATATACTGAAAAATCACATTTATTAGTTTCGTTTTATCAAAATGATAAAGAACATGATCAAAAAATTCAAGCACATCCTAAGACACACACACACACAACCTATCAACCAATCCAAACAAGCACATACCCAAACATACTCTAACATCATGACAACTCCCGATTTACTCTATAACAACACAATGGGGCATATTCTCAAGAACGTGTGATAATCATCACAAAAGTAACTTAACGCAACCTACAACATCGCAGTCTATTGCGGGAAATTTACGCCGTGTTAACCAAGTATTCACAACACGGCGGTACCATGTGATAGTCACCAGATAACGCATGAAATGGCCGCTTTAAAATCAACGCCACGCCGCAAAAATGCGAAAAACAAATGCAAAAAAAGCTGGGATGAGGCCAAGCGCGATACAAAAAGCTTCGAAAAACAGCCACAGGTCTGCACTATAAAAGCAGAACAAGAAAAACACACCAGAAACAATCAAAAGTGTGCAACACCATGGATGCACCCTCACTGAGCGCAGAGGCCAACGCGAACCCCACCATCCCCACAGACCACCAGCAAGGTACAACGGGGATGGGGAAGGCTAGGGAGAAGAGGGAGAGGAAGAAGGGGTGCAGTCCGCAGCAACACAAGACCAGTGTCAATAAGGTGACAGAACACTACCAGCAACTGTCCCACAATCAGACTACCTGTAATGCAGCCGGAGAGTCGAGGAGGCCAATGGATGAGGCCAAGAGGTGCTGGCATGACCTGAAAACCTAAACCAGGCACAAACCCGCTGCCAACAGGAAGACAGCAACGGCGGCAGGAGGTGGGAGTTCTGCGCAACAGGAGGAGCAGGAGGAAATGGAGGCCAGTCATCAGTGTGGAGACGGTGCAAGGAGGTGGGAGTACAGACACAGCTCAAGAGGACCTGACACAACAACAACAGGGTGAGTAACGACCGGGGACTGTGGAGATGAGCACAATGGCACACATGCACAATCAAGTATAGCACACAGCACATCCACAATGATCCAGGATCATGTCCCTCATCCCCGTGGCACACTGCAACACACACAAATTGCAATCACAGCACATCCCATGACAATGTGGCACCAAGTGCAACACCAACACTGCAGAACAGGGGACTCAACTGGGTCCACTCATGCGCAGAAACAGGCCAATCACATTGGACAGAGCAGGGAACTGTGAGATGCATATGCACAGGTACAACCTCACATCCATTATGTAGTCCCAATGTCCACTCTCCCCTCAAATTGCCAGCACCGCCCAAACAGTCACAATGTACATTGTCACACAGTCTGCATGTACACAAGAACAATGTGCAAACATGAATGTCAACACAATGTCAACATGCATCTCCCCTTCACAATGCAGAGGGACATAAAACACCTCCAGTAGGTCAGACCAGACAACCCATCAGTGATGACGGAGACGACCACCACACCTCCGACATCGACGCCCTACAACAGCCCATGGACTTCTCAGGCAACCCACCCCCAGGAGCAGGGCAGCCAAGCTACATAGAGAAGACACCAGCCCCTGCACAGACCACACAGCAGGAAGCACCCGCCACCATGGCTGGATCCCAACACTTCACTGAGGCACACATCGCATTCCAATGCCAGGTGTCAGAATGCCAAAAGGAGGTAGCCGAACAGGTGCGGGTGGGCTCAGAGCTCATGGAAGCCGAAGTAGATCACATACGTGGGTGTTCAAGTCCCACAAAGGAGACTCACACAGCGACAGATACACATGCATGTGCACATGTCCTGCAATGAACCACGCCCAGAGCCACGGAATCATCATTAACACCCCAATGTTGGATCTCCGTACGACAGCCCAGTCCACTCCTCATATGCATTGAGTGGCTGACGACAAAGCTACATGTCCAAGGTCTTACCCGCTGCCTGCGGTAACATGCCTGCATCCGCTGTACACATCACAATGTAATGTCGTAGGGCCCAGGGCCCTCATGCATACAACATGTCCACAGGGACACATGCATATATCATGTTTAACAGGCTATGGGCACGTGCGCCCGTCCTCTTTATTGGCAGGGCCACATGTACAGTGATGCCTGTGCTGGATGCGTGTGGGGTGAGTATAAGCCAGCCCACACAGACTGATTGGTGCTGGGAACAACTTGAACAGTGGACACCAGTGCAATGGAAACAGAAAACAACTGCATAACAGAGTCAACTGCTGAGCAACATGGAGGGGGCGGGAGCAAGGACAGCGGTCACCCAACATTCAAACAGAAGTGTCCATGAGTTGCAGTGCACTGAGGTTGGGACACTAGAGATGAGAGCGCTCATGTGAAGAAATTGCTAGGATTGTGTCCCTTCAGGTTAGTCCTGATGCAGATGCAGTGGGGTGTGTTACACCTGCATCAACTTCCTCATCAACGTCCCAGGTCTCCCACTCTGCCTGAGGTGACATTGCTGTGCAACCTCTCAACAGCACAAAACTCAATCAGTAAAGGTCCATGGGTTGCAGTGCACTGAGTCAGTGGCACCTGGAGTGCTGAGCAGGGGATCAGGCAGATGATGGTATCCATGACAGGCCTGAGCAAATCCGTTAGTTTGCCAGTACCACTGTTTCGACTCTGGTAGATGGTGGATGGAATTGGCCCTTGCGATGGTGACGTGTGCCTCCTGCGGTGATGCGACGTCCGGGCAGGACTTGATTTGATGTGTGAGCCCTGGTGGTCCACAGTGTAGGCTGGAGGCAGCAGTCAGCAGTGGCCCAAAGCCACGTGTCATTGGCTCACGATGCACAGCGTTAGTGACACCAGGGCAGTTGTTGGTAGTGTTCGATCACCTCCGTAACGATGATCCTATTCCCTCCGGACTGCAACGCGTCATCCTCTCACGCCTCTCCTTGCATGCAATGATATGTATTCTGCCTTTGAATAATCGATGTTCAGTACCAATTCTGTGAGCTACTCGTGCGCAGCGTAGGCCGAGGGCAGTAGTCCGCGTAGGCCCACAGACATGTGTGGTTGTAATGCTATGCACAGACTTGGTGGCACCACATCTAAGGGGGTATAGTGACATAAACTCTGCCTTAAATAATGTTCACTGCCATGGTGAAATCAAGACTCAGTTCCAGATGTGTGACCTACTTGTCCGCTGTGCATGCCGGTGGAGTACGTCAATGAGTAAGGAGTACTGCGGGGCTGTGTTGCGGAGGCCGTGATGGTTCGAGGTGGCTGGCATGCTGGCAGGCCTCGGGCTTGGAGATTGGGCCCTCTACGACACACACCAGGGTTGGCAAGTGGGCATTAAGGCCTGGGTGTGCAGGGGGGCATGACTGGTTCGGGGAACAGCGTCCCGGGGTGCAGCAGGCACACAGGATCGCTGGCGACTCTGCTCATGGTGTCGGCCTCGAGGCGGGGTGAGAGGCGCCACCCTGGGAGAGACGTTGGGTATTCCGGAAGAGGACCACGCCCAGAGTTACGTTCCTTTTATTCACACCCCTACGCTGGCCTGGCGTACACCGGGCCAGCCCACTCCGCTCACGCTTATGGGGGGACATAACAATCTACATTTCCGCAATCTTCCCCACTGGCTGGGGTGACATGGTTGCATCCACTGCCCACTACACTCCAAACACCAGTGGTGTGTGTCGACATGGATATGTGTGTGGTCTGCATACAGCAGTCTGGCCATCACATCCACGCCACACTTGGCATTGTGTACAGTCTCATTCATGGGTCAGTTCGCACATGCCTGCTCCCCACCTTTTCCGACATTCTGCTATTGTGTGGCGAGGTGCCATGCCGTTGATGGCTAATGTACATGGGTGGCCCAGGTTCCCACAGTGAGTTGTGCTTTTGTGTCTGGCGGGTGTGCATGTTGTATGTGAGCTTGTGACGCGTGCATTCCCAGTGTTGTGAGTTGCATGATTGTGGAGTTGAGGTGTGTGGTGTGTGCATTTGGTATTGGCCAACGAGCAGTGCATTTCTGTGGCTGCCATCCTGGTGGTGCAGATTGATGATGGACTGTCGGAAGGTGTAGGAATCATGCACACTGCCTGGGTGGTTTGCGGCGGCGTTGGCAGAGATTCCCAGGTGGTCCACTATTGCCTGCACATTGGTGAGATACATGCGCTTTCTGTTGCGCTTCTTGTGTGCAGTGTTGCCAGGGGCCACTAGTAGGACATGTGTGCAGTCAATTGCCCCCTGTCACGTGCGGGAAGCCAGCTGTGGTCTCCGGCTGTTCCTGCGCAGTATGTGGAAAGTATAGATAGTGGGGTACCAAGCTGATGGAGTCATCCCTGACTGTTGTGAGGGACTTGGATTGGCCTGGCTGTGAGACTCCTACGTCTCAGGCGGATGTTGGTTGGAGGGTACCAGAGGCCAACACGTGCAGCACAGCCATCAGCTTTGTCTGAGGTTGGATGTTGGTTGTCTGCTGTGTTGGTACCGTCAGCCTGTGGGCAATGGTGGTCAAGATGCGGTGGAGGGTTGTTCCTTTGGGCATGTAGTGGGCAATGACATTCTCTGGTGTTGAGTCTGTGTAGTTGGTGCATTTTGGGAGGGTCGCTGTCTTTGTCTGCGCTGCCTGTGTTGGTCAGGGGGGTCGGTGGGTGTCCGGGGGGTGGGGGTGGTCCTGGGGGTGGTGGTGGTGGGTGTTGGGGCCCTGTTGGGGCTCCGAGCTGCATGATGAGTAGCTTCATGGCATCTGTGTTCTTCAGGTGTGGGTCTGAGCTGTGTTCACTTTTGTGGTGCAGGCTGCCGTCCGACTTTGCACCAGGTCAGAGCAGGTGTTAGTTTCCTACTGCTAACGCGCCTTATCGCATGTTTTGTGATCTTATCGCCGATCTGTCTGGTCGTTGAGAATGTTGTGGAGTGGTGTTTTCGTGGCTTTTGGCACGGGAACGCCTACTCTGCATCTCATTAGCGATAGTTGCCGGGGTCATCTTTGGCAATGTTTTTTGCAGCGATCGCAGGTAAACTGGTGCTATGGGCTGTTAGCACCAGCTTGGGAATGGGGTGATAAATTTATCGCGACTTTGGCTACGATAAAGTGCCGTTAACTCGGCGATAGCTCCTTGAGAATATGCCTCAATATTTTCAAAAACAGTTATACAGCCCTCCCCAGATATAAGGGGATACATGAAATTCAGAAGTACAGTTAGATAAAATCAATAACAGTATCAGCAAATCTGATGGTCAGTTGATCATGCAGCTCATAGTCCAGTTTCTTCTCAAAGAGGAGGGTGAGAATGGAAAAAACAGAACCAGCTCCAGCGCGGATGTGTGTTTTGGTGTCTGACCCAGCTGTGGGTCACACCTTCTTCAGGGCGCACGGGTCATGTGCGAGACACAAGGAGTGATGCGCCTGGAAAGACAACAATTTTTAGGATACACGTACTCAACATTTATACGATAAATCAGGGTGCCTACATGAGAACATCCCCTGCAAGGCAACATAATAAAATGGAAGGCACAGGTTAGGGCATGTAGATAGATGAATAGATAATGACCAAAGGCGCGTGCGCACTTCAGAAGAACAAGAAATATTATAGAAAGCTAGTGAAGTTACTTGCCAATGCATGCAATTCACAGAAGGCCACAGTGATGCATACATGTGCCGCAAAAGGAAAATATATAGAAATTGTGAACATCAAACTACAAGTATATCGTGATAACAATCACCTAGGTGACCCAAGGCAGAAATAGTGCAATAAGGTCTTTAAGCGAAAATACCTGAAACACAATGGAAAACAAGGAATCACAGGATCACATGAAACAAAGAAGCACAAAAAGATGGGCTCCACGTTGGGACCTAAAGATAAAGTACAAACACATAAACTCAGAGTCGGCAAAAATATCTCACAAAGGCAGGCAGGCCAATTTATTTATTTATTTATTTATTGAGTTTATTAAGCGCGACAGATGCCCAAAAAGGGCTTCCCGGCACTAGAGCAGAATACTGAATCCAGGAGGCAGGAAAAGGCAGATCACTGATTAAAAAGCCAGGTCTTAATGGCTTTCCGGAAGTGAGTATACCTTGTTTCTAGGCGGAGAGGTAACGGAAGGGAGTTCCAAAGCTTCGGGCCTAGGAGGGAGAAAGATCTACCTCCCATCCTTGCACGGAAGGTTTTGGGGACACAAAACAGACCTTGTGTAGTAGATCTCAGGCATTGGGCAGGATTGTAGGTGTATACAAGGGTTTGGAGATATCTGGGAGCATTGCCCCATTTTATCCTGTGCATGAGGCTCAGAGTTTTGAATTTGACCCTGTTGTCAATTTTTAGCCAGTGGAGTGCCTTTAAGTGACTGGACATACGCTCTCTCCTGTTGCACTTGCAAAGCAATCTAGCTGCTGCGTTCTGTACCAGTTGAAGGCGCCTTATGATTGCCTGAGATGCCCCTAAATAAAGGGCATTCCCGTAGTCCAAACGGGAGGTGATTAATGCATTAATCACTGTCTTTTGAGTGTCTGCAGGGAGCAACCATATGATTTTCCTGAGCCATCTCAAGATAATGAAGCAGGTGGCTGTGAGATTGTTCACCTGGGGCTCCATGGTAAGGCCACTATCAATGATAAAGCCCAGATTGCGTACTTGGTGCAATGGAGTAGGCAGGGTGCCCATTTCGGATGTCCAATGTCTGGAATTCCAGAGATTATGATTGGGACCTACTATCAGAACTTCGGTTTTACTTCCATTTAGTTTAAGCATATTTTCATTCATCCAGAAGAAAATATTCCTAAGGCCAGTCTGAAGGCGTGAAGGAAGATCTTGGTTTTCGTTTGATAGTGAGAAAACGATTTGGGAATCATCCGCGTATGTGAACATGTTGAGACCAGCTGATTCAGCGATCTGGGCCAGCGGGGCTGCATAAAGGTTAAATAGCAGGGGGCTTAATACTGATCCTTGTGGAACTCCATATGGAGAAAAGTGGACCTGAGATGCCGCATTACTGGAAGAGATTTGGAATGTCCTACGAGTCAGAAAAGATGCAATCCAATCTAGTGCAATTCCTCTTATGCCTATGTTGAAAAGGGAAGCGAGCAGTGTGTCATGGGAGATGGTGTCAAACGCCGTGCTGAGATCCAGTAGAATCAGCGCGGCAGAATTACCCTTATCGACCATTTGTCGGAGGTTTTCCACGACTCCAAGTAATGTGGTCTCCGTCGAGAATCCGGTGCGGAAACCCGATTGGGAGGGGTGAAGAATACTGTTTGCCTCCGTGAAGTTGGTGAGATGTTCATGGACATGCTTCTCCAGGATTTTGGAGAAATCAGGCAGAAGAGATATTGGTCGAAAATTTGCCAAATTTTTAGGGTCGGCCGATGGTTTCTTAAGAAGGGGTGAAACCAAGGCATGTTTCCAAGATGGCGGGACCGTGGCGGAGGAAAGAGATAAATTTAAGAATTGACATAACACGGCAAGAAGAGGGGTGTCCAGGAGTCTAAGAGTAGAAATCGGAAGGGGGTCAGCAGAGGATCCAGATTTGACCTTCCCTAAGATGTCCCGCAGACATCCATCTCGGGCCAAGAAGCAAGCGGCGCGTAGGATAGATGGGGTTGGACATAGATGTCATCGGTGTTGGATCCAAGGTTTTGGGTACTGTTGGATTGGGCCTGCTGTTGTGTTGCTATATTCTGGTAGATATTCTCGATCTTAGATGTAAAATATTTCGCCAGTTCCTCGCATTGAAGACTATTAAGGAGCGGAGGTTTAGAAGGAGTGTTTGCACCTGCTAACTCTTTTACAAGGTTAAAAATAATTTTCGATTTGTTGGTAGCTTCAGATATGGATTTTGCTACATAGTCAGCTCTTGCCTTGTTACATGCTTTATGATAAAGCTTGAGCTCGCTTTTGTAGTGTGTACTGGCAGCCGAAGAATAATCCTTCCTCCATAGGCGTTCTAGACGTTTGCATTTTGATTTGGTGGCTTTCAGGTGTTCGTTGTACCATGGGGCAGGCGAGTTGTGGGAAGTGGTTTTTTTGTAAGCTAGGGGCAGACAGATGTCTAACGCCCCTAGGAGCCATTTATTGATATTAGTGTCTGCAATTTCAATATCTCTGATGTTTAAAAATTCCTCCGGTATGGTCGCATTAAGGATGGACATAAGGCGGTTGATGTCCAAATTTTTCCAATTTCTTTTAAGGGACTTACTAGTCCCGCTGGGGGGGCCGACGGCTGTATGGTCCCCCAGATGAAATTTTATTAAGAAATGGTCTGACCAGTCTAAGGGCAGAGCCTGCTGGCACTGAGGCTGGGGAAGGCTGGAGAAAAAAGGATCCAGAAGGTGTCCCCTTATGTGGGTGGGACCTGAGTTCCATAGGGTAAGATTCATAGCAGCCAGGTCATGTTTTAGATTTATGCCTGGTTTGTTTGTAGGGTCATCGAAATGAATGTGTAGATCGCCTAGAATGGATAGATTGCTGTAATTCACCCATACGGAAGCAATCCAGTCCACTAATTGGGTAGCCCAAGGGAGAGTGGGGCCGGGCGGACGGTAAATCAAAAGGCCTGTAAAAGTGAAGGTCGGGTGGAGTTGAAGTTTGAACAGAGCAGCCTCACATGCGAGTAAAGGAGTGGGCTCCAAAATACACTGCAACGATTTTTTAAAGATGACTGCTATCCCACCTCCAATTTCGGAAGTTCGGTCTTGCCGAATAATGGCATAATTGGACGGCAGGGCTTCGGCGATGTCTGGGCCAGAACTGGCATGTAGCCACGTCTCAGTAAGAAAGAGGGCATCTAGGGAGTTGTCAGACAGAAGATCGAAAATGTCCCTTTTGTGTTTGCAGAGCGACCTAAAGTTAAGACTACCAAGTAACCATGAACGCGTTGGCTTGAGGCCGTTAGGTCTGGGCCGCTGGGCACATAGTTTCGGGGTGTCAAGATAGAAGTTACATGCACAACATGCAATACTATTATTCCTGTAGTTGGACAGTATTTTGCAGGTGTGTTTGACAGGGGGACGTAAGGACCGCAATAGGTCGGACGTGTAAGTAATTACTTCTGCAGCGTATATGGGCCCTGGGCCCGACCAGGCGCGGACGGGCGCAGACGGGCTTCCCTTTGGCACTCCTTCGGCACGCATACGGCGCTCCCGCTGCGCTCGTCCGCTGCGCTTCCGAAAGATGCACATCTATATCCTGAAAGGGCAAAAACGGAAGGGGTGTGACCTCAGGTAGGAGGCCTGTGTGCTCGCCAGTTATGGCGGCAAGGACTTTGGGGTTTTTCGTCCCGCGGCAGATCTAAGCTCAGCTGAGCGGGTAAGACAAAAGAAAGAATGGCAGAGCAACACAAACAACATACAGGTAATGCCAAGCAAATAAAATGTGACACTCAAAGTATTTAAAAAGCGCTGCTGTAGTCCGTCTCCCGGCTTTCCGCCTCAGGAGATTCAAAACATCCACAGGCCAATATGTGTGACTCATATACACCACAGCTTACCACATGAATAATAGACCCGCTAGGTTCTCTGATCAATAAAGACTTCTATGACGATGAATCCAAAACTCACTGGATAAGGAGTAAGAGAATACAGGGGAGTCCACACGGCTGACCAAATGGTTCTTTCTGATTAAATGCCCAGGACGGGCGCAGCTATATCGCGGTTGTGAATGGCTATATCTGAAAAAAAGAGGCTGAGTTCCTCACACCATCCTGCACACGTTTCCCTATTATCTATGGGGTCCCAAAAACTCATAGGGATGTCAGCAATCCCCCACTTAGGCCTATGGACTCCACTATTGGGGCCGCGATGGAACCTGTGTCCAAATACGCCGACCGGTTCCTCAAACCATTGGCATGTAATCTAACCTCATATGTAAAGGACACTGGCCACTTCATATCTAAGATAGAAAATCTTCATATGATAGCAAAAGGGAAATATTGGGCATGATGGACCTGGAATCCTTATATACTAACAGCCCTCAAAAGGAGGCTATGAGAGTACTGAGAGAAATCCTTGAATCTGACCCTGATATCACCAACTCTTCATTTATTCTCCAATGTCTTGAGATTGTACTTGGAGATAACTTTTTTGAGTTTAATGGTATGTACTATCAACAGATACAGGGTGTGAGCATGGATGCCGCCTGTGCCCCCAGTGTTGCCTGCTTTTACATGGGACATTTTGAGTCCCACAATATTTATAACAAAATGGCCCCATTTTTTGAAAACATTCGCCAATTGTCGCCCTAGATGAATTCACTTTATGGATCAATGCGGGTGACCCCAACCTTAAGTTCACTGTTCATTCGAGTAACATCAAGGTGGAGTTTCTTGATGTTTGGATTGAACATCAGGACTCTCACCTTCAGGTTTCCTTGTATAACAAGCCCACGGCAAAAACTACGCTATCGCAATTCAATAGTTTCCACCCCCGATGCCAGAAGGAGGGCATACCATTCAGCCAGTACGAATGTTAGGAACTTTTTGAATCAAGCTGAAATTTTGAAAGACAAATTGATCAGGCTGGGATATCCAACTAGATTGATTAAAGACGCCCTCAAAAGAGCGGTACTATGATCGGGAGACAATGTTCAGACCAAAGAATACTGAACATTTGGACAAACTTGTCTGTGTAACTAAACACTCTAATTTCGACCACGAGGTTCACCAAATTATGAATTATCAATGGCACCTCTTAAACATTGATGGTCTGGAGCAAAAACTACCGAGACCTCTTTTCGCTTTTAAGAGAAATAAAAACCTCTGGAACTTTTTGGTGAGAGCAAAAAGACCTGAATGTAATACCTTCTGTCAGAAATCCATCACTTGGGGCGAACCCATCAAAGGTAATCATAGATGCGGTTCTTACCAAGCATGCCCCAATGCCATCATCAGTGATAACATTTGAATAAATGAGAGAATGGTTTTTCTTAAAGATGTCGCACTTTAAGACAAAATTCTTCATCTGTTTTGTTAGTCCTGGCAACCAATAGCGTTGTTTCAGTAAAGAAACCATTGTGGTAACACCTGCGTGTGCAGAACGTAGACCCTTGAATGCACCCAGAATTAAACCTAACCTGTGATCCATGTCTGGTATTACTCCTGGAGTTTGAGCATACAGAATATTTTTTGCATCTAACTTGTAGGAATATTTGAGTGGAAAACCTTTCGGTAAGGCTGTACTATTTTTGCGTGTAGCAATGACAGCTATCATTATCTGTCTGTCTATTCTCGTACTAGAACGAGTGATTGCACCTATGGCAGCAGTTCGGACTGCCCAGCCAATGAATTCCCTTCAATGTGAATGCCATCACGGTAATGACTCAGCGTGTGAATCACGTGAGCTCTCGGTAGTTCGTTTTTGAACTCAGCTACCTGTTCCCATAGCAATTTATGCTTAATTGGGCCACCATTTCAGTCTTTAAACCCATTATGACCCCAGTAGTGAAGAAATTCATTGTATGACTGGACATAGTAAAAAGAATCGCACACAATCAGTGTGGGGAATTCTCGATCTGTATTTATTAGTGCCAGTAACAGGGCTTTTAATTCTGCCAGCTGCGCTGTGCAGTGTCCTAGATACTGTGTCTTCGTACTGCTGGCATGGAATTTGTCTTCCTGCATACGACCCTTCACAGTCGCACAAGCACAAGTATTGTTGTGTACTTCCTATAGCCGGCTGAGCAGAACCGTCAGTGTAAATAATATATTCATACTGATCTACAGGCATTATTTCATTCAGGAGAGGATATTCTTCTTAATAATGCAGAAATGCTTGCATGTGAAGTGTAGAGTAAAATTTGTAATATACATCTGTCGCAGTGAGAGAATTATCCCAGTGTATCCATCATGGATGTAAAGCTTTAGCATTCAGAACGCTTGCTTTTGTAACAGCCTCTAAGGCCGGTACTGGCGTTACGACAAATATTCGTTTCACCTGAGCCAGTGCTCTTTCTCTCACTACAGCATTCTGTACTGCTGTCATAATTTTTTCTGTAGAAACAAATCGCATTTCAGCATATGTGTACAAGTGTGATTTGTATGCAATTGGTATTGTTTTGCCTTCATTGAAGGTTAGGTAAGCATACCCTGATTGACCCGCTATAACACGGATCACCAGATTTGTGGTATTTACACGTGTGTGTAGGTGTTTTGAATCTATCAGGTCAGTTTGTACGGAATGAAGCATATCTGTGTGTTCCAGTGACCAACTGAAAAATCAGGTCTTATTAGGTCGCAGAAAGGTTTCACTTTTTCTGCGTAATCGAAAATGTATGTTCTGCCAAAATTTAAGAATCCGAATATGGGTTGTAAGTTTTTCAACGAAGTAGGAGATTTAAGCAGCTCACACTTTTCTCAAAAGTCAGCTGCCAGGCTTTTCCCTTCACTTGAAAGCTCATATCCCAAAAATAGGACATTGAGGTGGATATTTTTATTTTTTAACGTTGAATTTGTAGCCCTCAGAGGTGAACCCCAAAATTATGTTGCTCACCCTGGTCAAGTGATCCTTCAAATCATCATCCGTCAGATAAATATCATCTACATAGGACAATGTCTCTTCATCCAGATTCTGAAGTAACTCTGTTACCTTATTGGAGAACAACCCAGGGCTATTCTTATGCCCTTGGCGGAGTCGACAAAATTGCCGCTGAGAACCGAGTGCCGAGAATGCTGTTAAATATCTGCTTTCAGGCGCTATATTTTGGCAGAAAAAAACAATTTGAGATATCTAATGTTGTTTTGTATTTCTTCTGCACAATGTTATTCATTAATGAGGCATTGTGTGCATTCTGTAGTGCAAATGTTTTAGTACATGTGTTCAGATGTCTGCAGTCTAAAACTAGAAGGTATGAATTATCGGGTTTCATTACAGGAAACAAAGGGTTATTTATCAAAGAGGTGCAACTTTCAATTACACCTTGGTATTCAAGTTGCTCTAAGATCTTCCTGACCTGTATTTTTTGCTTTTTGTTTTATTGGGTACTCTCTTTGTGGATTTGGAGTAGTTTTTACTGGAATTTCAAGGTGAGGTGACTCAGCATCCCACCCAACATGGTTGCGATATGCTATCGCCCACTCCTGAACGTATGTATGTTTTAAATATATTGGACCGATCTTTTTCAGTCAAAAGGATGTCATATCCATGAGTCAGGTTCTCCCAAAAGAGACCTTCAATTTTTCTGGGTTTGTCCCCCTCCATTCGGAGTGTTATTTCATGTAACGTATGCGGGACACTTACCCTTGTATCAGGTGTCTCCACCTTGATATGTTCATTCTACTCTGCTGTCACCAGAAATTCCATCAGGTTCTGGTGAGCTACTGTTATTTCTGCTGAGCTGTCTAGCATCTACAGAGCTCATTTCCCATTCAGAAGTTGAGTGCTCAGAATTCTGGACATATCTAACTTTAAGACCTGCTACTTTCTTCTTTTTAAATTTAGTTTTGATTTTGGTTTCTCTTCTTTTTTGGAAGTATAGTCTGAAGCACGTTTCATGTCTTTGGACTTTGTACGCTCTTCGTGTCTGTGTTCTGACCGTCCTTCCTTCTCGGAGTTTTTTGATGAACCCTGAAAGGAACGAGAGGGACGTGTATCTGTATGCTGATACTTGTCAGGTTTTTCAGTGTCACGATTCCTAAGGTTGTATCTCTTTTCGGAGGGCTCCTGTTGAGTAGACCCACCTCTGGATTGTGATCTATTCTCTCTATTCTTTTGTTTTTCTTGGAAGAATCAGGTGCTTGCTTGATGTTCTCTTTTTCAGGACCACCCATGAGTTGAGGTTGTGTTGCTCTAGCTCCCAAGCTATCTTTACCTATTTCAGCATAGGTGTCTTCCATAATTTTAGGTAATTCACATTCCTGCTGTAAAGGAGTGAAATTGCTCAGGCGTTGGCGTATTGCCACTGCTGCTGCCTCCCCTTTTATGTTTGCTAATAGATACCTGGGCAAAATTTCCTAACAATTTCATCCCTACGTTCAGAGCAGGTTCTGCTCCATACTCATTCTGTATTTGTCTTAATACATCTGTATTACTGCTATTGAAGGGATACCATTAGTTCTGGTATATATGGCAGAGAAAACTGTACACCAAGGTTCCAACCCTCTATCTGGGGAGCTATCCCCATTGGCAAGCAGATTGTTAGCATCCTGTGTTTTTCTTGAGGGCTTCTGTGTGGAAATACTGCCTCTAGTATTAGTACAGTAATAATGCGTGCTCCTACGATGCAACCCTAACTAGGTGTACCTAAGTGTACCTAGCCTGTATGTAGGTGTGGAGCCAAGACTCCCTCTAAGATAAAGTCAACCTCATTACCTGAAGTGAGAGACTGTGGGACCCATCTTGGTCTCGTGATGGACACCCCTGCGAGCTGGAGTGTCTACATGCAGGAACCTCAGCGTCTTGCGTCAGTGTGTCAGCATGGACGTCCTTTTTTTCCTCTGCCTGCCACAGCAAAGTTATGCTATTTATATACCCAAAGTAGTACCCTCACGGGAGCTACCTTGCTGTGTCATGTCAGACTTAGGATGACTGAAGGAATGACCCTTAAACATAGTTATTATGCAGGAGATAGTTATCCTGCTGAGTTTCCAAGAATCCTCATGGATAATGAATGAGGCTAGTTTTCAGGGAAAACCCCACGTCCTGTAAGCAGTACTGTAACTAGGTAAAAGGTCAGTCCCAAAAAACGTTATGTAGTGTAATGGCAGGGGAAATATAGGTGAAAGGTTTGGTTGCTACCTGAGCCTATATTGAGGTACCTATATAAAACATAACAATGAGTGATGTAATATGTTATGTCATCAGCATTGCATTGCGGGGGCGCGAGTTATAGTTTGCTCAGCTAACTATAACGGCTGCATTTTTCAGGTTGTGTACAAGTGAAATGTCAGCTTAACTGTAAGGTCTCTGTAACCTTTGTTTTTTGTGGGATTTTCTAAGGTTAAATGCTAATTCCTAACTATAACGTCCCCAAACCTGAGTTTCTGTGTGTGAATTTCTAAGGTTTTTTAAATGCTAATTCCTAACTATAACGTCCCTCAAACCTGAGGTTTTTTCAGTGAATTTCTAAGGTTTTTTAAATGCAAATTTCTAACTATAAAGTTCCTCAAATATGTGGTTTTTCAGTGAATTTCTATGTTTTATTAACTGGTAGTCATGTTTACAGAGTGGTGGAGAAAGGAGTCTGGGCCTCGGAACATCTCTCAGGAAATCCGATGCGTAGGACTTACAGGATGTACCAGGAGGCACCACTCTGCAAACGCGCCTCCTGGCGTGCTCTTGGTTGGGGGAATGAAGACTCCTGAGTGTTCCTGGGGGCCAACTCACCCACCTGTTGCTTCCAGTAAGCCCCACACAGCTAGATTGCTGCAAAGTGGTCAGAGGCCACCCTCCCTTTCTCTACCAATCTGAAAACGCGCCCCCTGGCACACTGCTACTTTAGGGATGAAGTCCACTTTGTTCCTGCGGTCCTCAGGACACACTGGGAATTTATCGCCTCATCAGTGGTGTAAAATTGGGAATGCCCTCCGACCACCTCTCAACAATCATGGGGATTACTGAATGTAACAGGTGGGCTAGTTGGCCTCTGTGGACCCTCAGCATCAAAGGGGACTTCATCCCCCAACCAAGAGCGCACCAGCAGGTACGCTTGCAGAGTAGTGGAGAAAGGGGGCGGGCCTCTGGTGCCTTGCCGGCTTCCTTTTTAAAAAATTTAGGAATGGGGGCTCTGTGGCCCACCTTCCTTTGACCATTTTGGGCCCCGGCGACCCCATCCCCAGGACCTGACCCATTTTTATTTTTTTTAATAAAATAAAAAGGGAGGGGAGCCAAGGCCGATTTCAGCCTCAGGGACCCTATCTCCCAGAGCCCGGACCCTTTTTTCATTTCTTTCTTTTCTTTTTAAGGAAGGGCCCCCCTCCTTAGGCCAATTTCTGTCCCAAGGACCCCAGGGCCAGGCCTTATTTAAAAATAAAAAAAATGGGTAGGGCTGGGCCGATATTGCCCCGGTGACCCCATCCACCAAGGCATGGCCACAACGTTGGGGACTGCAGGGGGAGCCTCATGGCCCGCGGTCCCTGGCAGCTTCCCACCTCCTGTGGGAGCCAGCATTGCTTTTGGGCAGAGGGAGCTGCAAATATGCAGCTACCTCTTTCCAAAAGCAATTCTGCTTCGCTTTATGGAAGCGAGAGCATTTTTCATGCTCTTGCTTCCATGAAGCAAAGCAGAGTTTGCTATGGCATGGCGGAGCAAACTGCAATGTCGCAGGGGTGGGTACCCCAGACATTGCTGGAGCCGGCCCTGGGGGTGGCAGTCCCCAGGGCCATTTATGACTCCAGGAGGGAGGCCCCCTCCAATTTTCAAAATAGCCCCGGGGAGGTGGAGGTCCCTAGGGCTGTGTTGGGGGGGCTTGAGTACCCCCACACATTTATTTAGGATAGCCCCAGGGAGGTGGCGGTCCCCAGGCCTGCATTGTGGGACAGGAGCCCCGCCACACATTTTATTAAAAAAAAGCCCTGAAGAGGTGGCGGTCCCTGGGGCTGCAGGGGGCCGAAAAAGGCAGCGTGACTGTCGAAACGCGTCCCTCTTGTGCTTGTTCCTGTGTCCGATGTGACTGACGCAATAAACAGGGAAAACCCCATGACAACGAGTGCCGGCTCCTTTATCATAAAGGGTTTTGGAGATATTTTTCTATATATATTTATATATGTATAGTTTTTTAATTTATTCAAAGTCTACATGGATTTTGCTGCACACTGAAGAAAATGTATATATATTACACACACATACACATATATATCACTTTGTGAATTTAGTAACCCTGGGCATTAGACTACGCTTCGCCCACGTAGTGTACGTAGCGCTGCCTGCTTCGCAGTTTTCGAAGTAGGCGAAGCAGGCAGCGCTACGCACACGCCAGGGCGAAGCGTAGCTGCCTGCCACCCGCCACCCGCCTCCCGCCTCCCGGACGCCCGCGCATGCGCATTTCTTGCGAGAAATGCGCATGAGCGGGTGTCCGCGCATGCGCATTTGTCACAAGAAGTTGGAAACGAGGAAGAGGGAGCCCCGGAGACGCCGCGCTTCAGGTAAGTCTCTTTACTTTTAATTATTTAACATGCAGGGTATTATTTAAAAGGAGGGTGGGCAGGAGGGGGTCGGCGCGTAGTGGGGCTACGTGGAGCGCGCAAGTGTGCATAGATTTGGGCACACTACGCGCTGCTTCACGTAGCCCCACTACGCCCACTACGCCCACCCTTAGAATTTAGGTTCTCTCATATTTTTCTAAATTAACTGGGTGCTCCCACAATGTGGGTCGAGGTCTTTGTAATAATATTCATTAACTACAACATGATGACCATGCTAAATTTGTTTAAGAAGCACACGATTCTATGAACTGTATGAGTTGTATTACAGTGGTAAGCATTGAAGCTTTGGTGCAAAAAAAATATAGGTTGATTTTCAAAGATGAACATCATATCTAGGAAAGAGAATCCTGGGATTTGAGCATCCTTTGAAATCTTATTTTGTTTGTTGCTTTTAATTAGCCACATGCAGTTTTGCATTTTATTAATTCATGGGAGCTATAAGCAAGCAATTAGATGTAGAAGGGTTATTTTAATTAGAGTCGCCCTTTATCTGTCATTTTCCTTAAGTAAGATTTTGCTAATGCTTCATGATGGCAGGGCTGGGTGAATGCACACTGCTAGGCGCTCTCTGAAAAAGGCAGCGGCAGACTATTTGTTTTCTAAATGTCAACACACTAGATAGCGATTGTCGACTGGAATTATACCTACAGTACTGCGCCATGTGGACTAGACTGAATACCAATCAGCCATTACAGAGGAGCTCACGATACATACGATTTATTCATATGCATGGAGACAAGAATTGTCCCAGTAGGAATTAAAGTTCTAAATGAAAAAAGGTGCCACAATTCAGATTCACTTTTTCATTTTTGAATGCTATTGAAACGTTTTTAATATATTTTTTATCAACATGGATGCAAGGCATTCCCTGCTGAGGAGGAGGTTCAACTCATACATGCGTCTTGCGATACGGCAGATGTGGAAGAGTGCTTCTGTTTTAATTGAACGTTTGCTGATCACCTGCTTGACTACCTATAAGTTAGTCCAAAGCGTAGGGGAACAGAGAACTGAAACACATAAACACCTGAACTGAAGTACTCTTAGAAGAGAAGAGATGCGGATTAGTCCTTGAAACCCAGGCCCTAATTTTGACTTTGGAACTTTACCAATGAGTGTGTGATTCTGACCAAATCGCTTCATGTCCCATAATATCTAAACATGTACAATGTAGGAAAATATGAGCGTTTACCATAAAGTATGTGCAATGAAGAGGTTAAATATAACATGTACTAAACAGATGGCAACAGCATTGCAAGACACACATATACGCAAGTGTGCACACACACACACACACACACACACACACTCAGAACAGGATCTGCATATGGAGTAGTAGTTCCAGCTTACCTTATCTACTTAAAGGAATGAATCCACTATCTATAACACTGCGCCCTGCCTACTTACATAATCAGGATGGATCGTGCATCGATAGTGCCCGTTTCACTGAGTATATGTTTTGTGATTACATTTGTGGAGGGAGGCATAAGTGTCAGTCTGGAATCTATTGGGCTATGAGGGCATTCTATACCAGTGTCAGATGGAGGCAGAGTGTGCCATGTGTTGATGTTTTTCATGTGCTGGCTAGATGTGATAGTGTGTATAACGGAGTGTGTGGAAGAGAACGTGTTTGTGATTCTTTAACGATGTGCATTGATGCAGCTGTGTGATGGTGTGGTTGTGTATCTGTTGGTGTGACACAATGCGTGGTCACATTGCCCCAGGTCAGTGTTTCCTAAACAGCAGGTCGTCTCAATACGATCTTTGGTGGGTGGCGAAAGTTTAAGAAATAGACAATCTTTCTAGTGAACAGGTGTGTGAAAGGAAAGGCTGTAATGTTATATTCCATATAGGTACCATAATATAGGCCCAGGTAACTTTGTTACCCTTCACCTATATTCTTCCCTACATTACACTTATAACGGTTTATAGGAACTGACCATTTACCTAGATTCGACATTGCATTCAGAACGCCATTTTTCCCTAGTTCGAAATCTCGTACATTATGCATGAGGATTCTTGGAAGCACAGCAGGACTACCATCTCCTGTGTAATATCTATGAACAAAGTTTATGCCCGATGTGATCCTTAGACCAACACGGTAATACAGCGAGGTAGGACCCCTGGGGAGACCTATGGGTATATATACATCACATCTTACTAAGATAGGGAGAGGAGTCCAGGACTTCCTGGCCAACACACTGACCAGAGATGCTGAGGTCCCTGCATGCAGATACTCCAACTAGCAGTGGTCTAACATCCCTTGCGGGGTGGCCAACTCAAGACGGGGTCCCACAGTCTCTCACTTCAGGTAATGGGGTTGACTTTTTCCTAGAGGGATTCTTGGCTTAACACCTACAGACATGCTAGGTACACTTAGGTACATCTAGTTAGGGAGACATCGTAGGAGTACGCATCTTTTTATTATCATGTATTTTATGTACTTGTATGTATTCATGATTACTGTAAGATGGTTGAGCTATATCATCCGTTTACTTTCCTAGTACTGCTAATCATTTATATCCTTTACTGTCTAATGGTTGTTGCAGCTCATATATTTTACACCAGAATGACAAGTGTTCAATAAATACTTATTGAAACGCCCAGCCTGTTTATTCTGTGTATCTCTCTAAGACAGACAAAGTAAGCATGAATGACTGAGCAAAAAGTAGTATATTGTTTCCACGGTTCTGAGGGATCAGGGTTGTCATTTTCGATGGTTGCTGAGAGCTGTTCTCTACTTTGTAAGAGGAGATCTAGTGGCACTGTGAGCTAGCTGATACAAAAGGCCAACATACCCGGTGGGGGTGTTCAGAATCAGTCCAACACCAATCCTACAGTGTATGCTGTCCAAAGGCGCAGATCCTGTATAGGTTTTATAGGAACTACATGACAGTAAGATGTCATTTTTATGTAAAGATGACAAAATGTAAATATCTGCAGTGAACTTTATACATTCAGCAGTAAGGAAAACCAAAATTGAAGCACATTTGTTTTTTAATTCGGAAGTGTGGTGAAACTAAATATTTTAATAGGCTCAAAACAAATCAAGGCACTTTATTTGGTTGAACACAAATGATAAACATTCACCGAAACCCGATCTCCACACATTATTATTTGTGTGCAATATAGTTCTATCAGTAAAACTGTATGTCTGTGCAAACTTGATGGCAATTGTGTTGGAAAATGTACTCTCTGTGAATGACACTGTGCTACCAAGCAATGCTTTACTTACATTAAAAAATTGCCTACCTCATGTCCATTAAAGTTAGGTGGGCCACAAAGGTTTGTCACTCGAAAATTAGATTCTGGTCCTAAAATTTTTAGGAGCTACTACCCTAGGTGACTACTTATTTCATGCTAGCACCACATTGCCCTGTTGGGTGCACACTTACACATCAGTAAGAAACCAGTTGGGTGTACAGTAAAGTGCTTGTAGTTTGGATGACTCAACCTTTGTTATTAACAATTGCAGCTTTCTGCTACTGCCATATTTTGATGTAGCATGATTGTTTTTGGTCTGCATAAATAACCAAGTTCTTCATATTATTTGCTTTTAATGTCATTGTACATTAGGCATCAAGTGATGAAAATGAAGTCAAACTGGAATTGCATTTTTCTGCTATTGAGAGCTAATTAGTGAATAGTTTGACCCCTCCACCCCAGACATACATACAAAGTCTCTTTGCCCATCCCTCCCCCTCCGATTGTCATCAATGTATAGCCAGTAACCACCCTAAATGACTGAAATAGCATACACCCATTGAAGAAACAAAGGCCATGACTGAGGAACCCCACAGACCAGCTCCCTGACCGGGTAGGGAAAAACACCAAACCTGACCTATTAAGGATGCTGTTTTGAAAAGGATTACATTAAAACTTTAGTAGTACCTCTTCAGTAGGACACTATGGTCTGCTGTGTCAATGGCAGATCCAATCAACTGAAAACACACATAAATATGTCTAGTTATGAAAGAGTATTTGTGTACTTGAAAAAATGCTTTTTTAGGACAAGAACCCTCACCCACCCGAGGGTGGCATGCTTCATCGTTGGGTTCCCTTCTCACACTAGGACCTAATAGTACCCGGTACAGGCTACAACTCTCTAACAGATAGGAACTGAGGTGTTTTTGTTTTGGATGAGTGCTAAGTATGGGTGAGAGGCAGAGTGCTATATATACAATCTGGTGAATTCACACTATATCCTAGTAGGCTAAATGTAAGTTTTATTCTGGTGTACTCAGTGGGTAGGAATATGAGAAAAATGAAGGGGAATTTGGAGAACATGCTCCCCTTAAATGGTCAACATGTATCTGGCATTGTAGTGACCCAACTCTGGGTTCAGGGGCATTCATCAGGGTTAGTTGGTACGGTCACTCTGTGATACTATACATAAATCCTAGTGTTGGCCTATTGGTAGTAAGTCAGATAATACAGGAAGTGGCCCACAATGTCCTTGTAATGAAGGTCCACTGTTGTACTAAATCATAACGAGACAAAGGACAACTTTAAAAAGCATTTGAAACACATATGGAGAGTAACAGCAAGTCTACTACTAAACTAATGTGAGTAGACCTGAGTGAGTGTGCCCACCACCAATGTAAATATTAGTAATGAAGGCAGAGTCATGAGCAATCTTAACTTCAGAGTGGGATTTCAGCTCACTCTCAAACCTAGATAGGTCACCTAAAGTTGTCTGTATAACATAATTTACAGCAAACAGGTTATCAGTTGTTATTTGGGATGCATCCAACAGACATGTATTTTGGACTGCAGTCATAGGGAAATACCAACACACATGCCACTCAATCTTTGTATTTTATCTTTTTGAGTAGTGTGAGTATGATTCCTATTGTACCTCAAATCAATGTCAGTGGAAGTATTCTCTCGAGTATCATTTGGCACAAAGATGTATATGACCACATAATTGTTGCGCGCACACTTGTCAATGCAAACCACTCAGATTGAGCTTGCTGCTACAGGACTGCCACTCTGTTGCACCGCTGCTCTGGAGGAACTCTTGTGCTGCCCTGCTGCTTGCTACCCTGTGCTCAGCTGAGGAAGAACTGGACTCTTTGACTTGAACCCAGAGTGATCTCCAAGTGTTTGCTGGCTTGCTTCCTATATTGAGACTCAGAGGTATCAAAGACTTACACCCGGCTCCTGTGCCTGGTCCATGGGGAGTGGATCATGGTGCGTGCTCCAGTGGAGCTGATTCATCCTCTGCTACATGAAGCAGAAATGACACATCGCAGCTCTTGTGGGAACAGAACTGGCACATCGCACTTGGAACCAGTGCATCGCCATCGGACTGATGCATCGGAACTGACCCATCGCCGCACTTCAGTGAGAGACAATCAATGAATCCCTCCGACTGCAGGAAGAAATCGGCACATCACACTCGGAATCAATGCATCTCGAAACTGGTGCTTTGTCTTTGAAACTGAGACTTTGCCATCATTACATGGAGAAAATCGACGCATAACCTTTACTGTAGGATCGACACCAACGCATAGCTCAGCTGCACCCTTCATCTTGTGACCAGGATCAAGGTAATTTTGTTCAGTGGGCACTGTGCGGCTCCGGTATCTGGCCTGCCATCCATCGCAGTTGGCCTGAACTCTTGACTTTGCCACGGTCCAGCACGACCATATAACCCCATAGGTGCCTATTGCTTCTAAGTGCTATTTTTCACTTTTAATCTCTAAATATTCATATCTTGACTTCTATTATTGGATTTTTATCATTTTGGTATTGTTTTATTTATGAAATCATAATTTATTTTTCTAATCTGATGTAGTGTCTTTTGTGGTGTTTTCACTGTGTTACTGTTTGAAGGAAGTGTTGCACAAATACTATACTCCAGCTAAATGTCAACAAAAATGAAAATATGTTGTTTGGCAAGGCTCAACAGTTTTGGTCACATCCTTCTCCTAAATTGATTGTAAAAAATGTAGGTGTCCGCTTTGACCAAGCTCTTACTATGATAGGCTAAGTTGCTACTACCACTGGCACTTGCTTTCATATGTTGTGTCTGCTATGGAGAGTTTTCCCCCTCCTTTCACAATCAGAAAGGAAAGCCCTAGTCCAAGCATTGATCATGAGCTGCCTGGACTAATGCAATGCCTTATTATCTTCCATAAATGAGACCGCCTTAAGTAAACGGCATGTCGTGCAAAACATGGCAGCACATCTCAATAAGAATCTTCCAGCCAGGACGGACTCAGACCCACTTTTCTAGGTGATTCCTAGTAGAATCATCTCCAAGGTTTGTTGTCTCATTCAGGATGTAGATCCTTCTCTTACTTAGCCCTCCTACTTTGGATCAAGCTCCCACTCCAAATTCATCAATGCGCTGACCACTTCAAATTCATAAAATATCTTAAAACACTGCTGGTCTAAGTAGTCTGACTATCTGGTTATGTGCTGTGTGGCTCCGAGATACCCCTCCAGGAGTGATTTGCGTGCATTATAAATTAACATAACATAACATACACATTGCCTCTTAAGTTAAGCCTGCCTGCTCTGTGTCAAGCTACCAGAGGGTGAATACAGGGTAATTTATGATGTGTGTATAACTTACCCGGACTAGGACTGTGTTTTCTGCTTGGGCAGGGTGCATACTCTGCCAACCAGCAACCCAATTTCTAACATTGGTAATCAGCTGTGAGTACAGGACTTGTGTTTGTGCAGTGCCATACAGTGACTTGGTGTACACTACTTCTACATATCTAGACCAACTCAAATCAATTCTCCCTGACTGACATTTTTAGATCTTCCAAAGTTTTCTCAACTCCCATTTTTACTTTTGTGTCTTTGACCTTACCTGACAAGAAAGAGTTTGAGCTGGCCAACCTAGAGAGCTACACTGTAGCCCAGCTAAAGGGATTCTGCCAGGAGAAAAGGCTGTTTACCAAAGGGAGCGCTAAGAAAGCAAAGCTCCAAACAGCTTTAAGAGCATGGGCAAAAGCCCAATAGACCCACGCAGACAATGAGTAGGAAGGATCAGGATCTGAAGAAGACTTGGAGCAAGATCTGTGTGAGTGTCTTAACATGTGACTAGGCCTGGGCGGTGAACTCCGCTCCGTTCACGGAGTTTGCAGAGTTTTCTGCACTCTATGCTCCACGGAGCTCGCGGAGTGCAGAAAACTCTGCTTTGCTTAGTGCAGCAGAGTTTTTTCCCCACTCGCGATCGTGAACAGTAAGTTCGAGAGTGCGAGCTGCTGCTCAGGTAGAATTTCTACCGGAGCAGCAGTAATACCAGCACAAACTGCAGTTCGCACTACACTCCGCTGATCGCTGAGTTTTTTTGTAACTCCACGAAGTTTCGCGTAGCAAAACTCCACAAACCACACCCAGGCCTACATGTGACCTGTTGGGAGGGGAAATATATTCTCCCAGGCCTGGAAGACCATCCACATGCAGGAGGCAGTGTACCATCTATGAACTTGCCCACAGAGGAGCTGGAGGACAGGATGGAGGAGAGAAAGCCGAACCTGGAGCTTGCAACATTGGGGAAGAAGGAAGCTCTAGAAGAGAGGAGGCTGCCATGGGAAAAAATAGAATGGCCCATGAGCTAAGCCTTAGACAGCTGGACATCAAAGCCATGCAAGTGGAGTCCAGCAGTAGTGGTGGCAGTGTACCCACATTGTCTGCTGGAGGAGGGAGAGTTTGCATCCCAAAGGATTAGGTACCTAGTTTTAGGGTAAGGTATGACATTGGCAAATGGTTATCTGCCTATGAGGTGGCTCTAAGGTCACACAAGGTTCATGAGGAGTCCTGGGTAGGGGGTAGCTTGTGGCGATGCCCATGGTGAAGAGGGACACACTTCTAATATTAGAGGGAGAGGATTGAATACAGTAAACTGCCATGAAGGCCATAATTGTTAGTAAATTTGGGCTGACCCCGGAGAGTTATAGACAGAGGTTCAGGGGCAGCCACAAACTCTCTACACAAACATGGGTGGACTTCTTTGATTATGCTAGCATGACACTGAAGGTCTGGGTGTGGGGCGGCAAGGTTGATATCTCTTTCAGACTGGACATCTTGATTTTGAAAGAGCACATGCTGTATATTTGTCTTTCAGAGCTGCACCAATGCCTGGTTGATAGCAAGCAGGCTGACGACAGGAGGCTTGCTGAGGAGGCAGACAGCTGGGTCCAAGAAGGCATCTAGGGGGACTCCTAAAGGGTGTTCAGGGTCCGAACCAGAAGAATGAGGGGGGAGAAAAAGAAAGAGTTCTCTCAAGGCCCCCAAAGTCGTTCACATGGGAAAGGGTCTCATTCCAAATCTGGCCACCAGAAAAAGAGTTTCCCTGACAAGAGTCAGCCAAAGAATCCCAAATGCTATGATTACTGTGAGTATGGGAATTACAAGTTAGATTCCAAGTGCCCAAAGCGAGCACAGCCTCCCACTGGATGTAAGCCACCAGGGGTGGCAATTAGAGTGCTTGGGGAGGAGTTTGTCCTAGAAAGTGGGAAGGTGGTTCAATGAGGTTACCCTAGTGCCCCTGGGTGACATTGAAATGGTTTCTATAACCCCTGTGCACTCCAATAATACAAGCATAAGCAGTGGGTTTCCATACATGGGCATGGTGTTGAGGCTCTGAGGGACACAGGAGCCAGAATGACTATGGTAAGCAGTCAACTGGTGGCCCTAGAGCACATTATACCCAATGCTTTACACCAGGTTGTGGTGGCTGACAACAATAAGCATCAACATTCAGTGGCCTTGTTCCATTTGAGTGGGGGGAAGGTCTCAGGTCTTCTGAAAGTTGTGAGCCCAGCCATGCCTGTGGACTGCTTGTTAGGGAATGATCTTGAGCACACTACCTGGAAGGAAGTGGAGCTCATGCCACATCTGGAAATGTTAGGGTTGCCTGAGTGAATATGTGCTACCACCAGGTCCATGGCTTCCCATGGAGGGCATCAAGGAGGCCTGGAGCATGAAAACCCAGACAGCTACCAAAAGAGGGAAGGGCAAGGGGAGTGGACGTGGGAAAGCAGCCCTTGAATGTCTTCCAGCTGATGTGGATGGGGCACCAGAGGAGGACACCCAGAGCCCACTGAGGAGGACATAGCCTCTCCTGGTGCCCTGCCTGAACTTGCTAAAAGGCAAGCAAAAGGGAGGCCCACCAAGGAGGAGGTTTGCATGGCACAGACAGAGTGCCCAACCCTCAAGGACATGCGGCAACAGGCCAAAGCCCAGACTGCAGGTGATGATCTGGGAATCACTGCATCTACTGGGAGGAAATCCTCCTGCATTGCAGACCTAAGGCACCTCTGCATTGGGCAACAAGGGCACTGATCATTCCCCAATACTACATGGCCTTCCTACTGGACCTGGCTCATGATATACCCCTAGGAGGACATGTAGGGCAGGACAAGACTTATGCCAGGCCTGTCTCCCACATTTTCTGGCCCAGGATGAAGATTTCCTTGGATACATCCTGCAGAACATTTTTGGCCTGCTAGGACAGTGGGATGGAAAGGAAAAGGCTGAAAGCCCCCCCTTAATCCCTTGCCTGGCGTTGGTACCATGGTGGGCTTCGGATTTGTAGGGCCTATGGATCCTCAGACAGCCTCTCGCAATAGGTTTCCCTGGTACTGGTGGACCATGCCACAAAATACCCAAAGGCAATTCCTCTGAGGACTGCAATTGCACCTGCAGTGGCTAAGGCCCTAAAGGGGATTTTTACCAGAGTGGGTTTGTCCAAGGAAGTGGTGTCTGACAGGGAAACTAACTTTATATCTGCTTATATAACGTCAATGTGGAAGGAGTGTGAGTTACTTACAAGTTCCCTACCCCCTACCATCCACGAACCAAAGAGCTTTTTGAGAGATTCAAAAAGACACTGAAAGGCATGATCAAGGGCCTGCCTGATGCCCTGAGGTGTAAATGCCATGCCTTCTCTTTGCTTACAGAGCGGTACAACAGAAGGAGGTCAGATTTAGCTCCTTTGAGCTTCTGTATGGGCATCCTGTAAGGGGACCTCTCTGTCTGGTGAAGGAAAGGTGGGAGCAAGCTCCCAGGAAACCTCCCCAGAATGTAGTTACCTACATGCTGGCCTTTAGGAGCCAGATGGCCAAGTTGTGGAAGCAAGCTTCCAACAATTTAGAGGCAGCCAGGAGGTGATGGAACAATGGTATGATCAGACGGCTAACCCTGTGGGATTACAGTCTGGGCAGAAAGTGAAGGTGATGGAACCCATGGCACCCAGGGCCCTCCAATACCGTTGGACTGAGCCCTTTGAGATAGTAGAGAGGAAGGGGCAGGTCACCCACCTGGTGGGCCTCAAGACACCCAGGCACCCCCATAGGGTCCTCCATATCAACCATCTCAAACCACACTTTGAGAGGTTTGATGTCACAATGTTGCCGGTGACAGATGGAGGGGAGGAAGACAAGAGTGAACCTCTCCCTGGTTTCTTATCCTCCAAAGAGAACAATGGGTCACTGCTAGAATTGAACCTCTCCCCTACCCTGACTTCAGAACAGCAGAGGGACTGTTGCCAGTTCCTGGGGCAGTTCACCTCTCTGTTTTCCCTCACTCTTGGGACTACCTACCTGTGTGCCCACGATGCGGACACAGGAGACAGCTTCCATGTCATGAATAAAATGTACAGGCTGTCTTGCAGAGTGATGGTCAGCATCCAAGATAAGGTTTCTAAGATGCTGGAGTTGGGGCTGATTGAACCCTCCAATAGCCCCTTGTTCAGCCCTGTGGTGCTTGTACCAAAAGCTGCCGCACCGGGCATTACAGCAGAACTCAGGATCAGTGTAGACTACAGGATGCTCAATTCAGTCACCAAGACTGATCATCATCTCATCCCCCAGGCTGATTGATAGTTTAGAAGCTTCCCAGTTCCTGAGTACCTTTGATCTTACTTCAGGGTACTGGCAGATTGTCCTAACCGAGGGAGCGAAAGAAAGGTCAGTCTTCTCCACTCCAGAGGGCCACTACCAATTCAGAGTGATACCCTTTGGATTAAAGAATGCCCCTGCCATCTTCCAGAGGCTGGTGAACCAGGTTTTGGCTGGTATGGAGGCCTTCAGTGCTGCTTACTTGGAGGACACAGCTGTGTTCAGTAGCAGCTGGAAGGACAAACCTTTTCACTTGCAGGAAGTGCTTTAGGCCATGTAACAGGCAGGTCTGACTATCAAGGCCAGTAAGTGCCAGGTAGGCAGGGCTAAAGTACAGCCCCTCCAGGTCAGGATATAGATTATCTTGGCATGGGAGCCCCCCAAAACCCTAACTGATGTGAGGGCATTCTTGGGCCTCATAAGGTACTACAGGGGGTTTGTCAAGGGATATGGCACCATTGTTGCCCCCTTGACAAAATGTGATTTGGTCAGAGGCATGGCAAAAATCATTTGACTCCTTAAAGCAGGCCATGCTCACAGTCCCTGTGCTCAAGTGCTTAAGGGTCCCTGTCTTTTCCAGGGTATTCATTGTACAGACAATTTACCTCAGAACATGGCATAGGGTAAGTTATATCACAGCTAAATGATGAGGGCCCATACCAACCTGTATCTTTCATCTCTAGGAGGTTACTTCCCAGGGGATAGAGGTGGAGTGCTATGGAAAGGGAAGCTTCTGCTCTGGTCTGGGCACTGAAGAGGTTTAGGCCATACCTGTTTGAGAATCACCACCTGATTCAGACAGACACAGGCCCCTCAGATGGTTAATGCAAATGAGGGGTGAGAATCATAGATTGTTTAAATAGGGAATGAACTTTATGGTAGAATACAGACCTGGAGTAGACCACACCAATGCGTAATGCTCTTGCCAAGTTCTTCTGCTTTAGTGATGAGTACTCCCAAGAGGTTGGGTAGCTCTCCCCACATTCAGCTGGTGGGGACACTTATTAGACCTAACAGCCTTAGGATGGCCTTCGCCAAACCTTTTGCGTGTTTGCCTCACATTTTTGCTGAATTCTTTTTGTTTGCCATAGGACTATGTGCTTCTCCCCTAAAAAATGGTTTGATTAACTTATCCACGAGTGGCAAATTAAATTCATATATAAAGTCTGTTAACAGGGCCTGTAAATTAAATGCTACCAGAGGGCCTGTAGCACTGATTCTGCCACCCACACAAGTAGCACTTTAAACATGTATCAGGCCCATGACTGCAGAGCCTATGTGTGCAGTTCACACTGCCATGTCATGTATCATGTCGATTCGGCATTTAAAACCCCTTGCCAAGCCTTAAACTCCCCTATGTTACATGTACACCACCACTAAGGTTGGCCTGAGGTAGCCCATTGGGAAGGATGCTGTGTAATCAAAACGTAGGCTATGTACTTTTAGGTTTTGCATGTAGTGAAAAACAGCCAAATTAGTGTTTCACTACTGTGAGGCCTACTCCTCTCATAGGTTAACATTGGGAATTCCTTAATAAACTTATAAGTTGTAATTCCTGATTGAGAAGGAGTAGGTCAGTCAGGAGAACTTCTGTGCACTTCAAAGCCCCTCCTTTGAAGTCACCTCCACTGCAAAGGCACAACTGGGTATAAGTACTGGGTCCCTGAACCCACCAAATCAGACACTACTGGACCTAAGAAGAAACTCTGCCAGGATTAAGGACTGCTGAACTGCTACCAAGACTGCCACTCTGCTGGACTGCTGTAATGGAAGAACTGCTTTTCTGCTGTGCTGCCCTGGCGCCTGCTACCCTGCTGAAGATGAACTGGGCTCGTTGACTTGAACCCAGAGTGTTCACGAAGAGCATGCTGGCTTGCCTCCTGCTTAAGACTCAAAGTATTACACCCTGCTTCTGTGCCTGATCCATTGGAAGTGGGTCTAGGTGCTTCTCTAGTGGAACCAATGCATCCTCTGCTGCGTGAAGTAGAACTGATGCATTGCCACTGTCGTAGGAACAGAACCGGTGCATTTCACTTGGAACCAGCGTATCACGATCGGAACAGATGCATTGGAACTGCAGTATTGCTGCCACTGCAGTGAGAGATGAACAATGAATCCCCTTGACTGCGTGGAGAAACCTGGCACATCGCACTCTGACCCAACGCATCTCGGAACGGGCTCATCACCATTTTTGCATGAAGAAAATCTGTGCATTACCTTGACTGCGAGTTCGACACCGATGCATCGCTTGTCTGCACCCTGCATGTCGCTGTTGCGACCAAGATCAAGGTACTTTTGTTCAGCTGGCTTTGCGTGGCTCCTGTATCTGGCCCGTGCTCCGTCACGGTCGGCCTGAACTCAGTGCAACCTGATAACCCCAAAACCACTTATTGCTTCTAAGTGCTATTTTCACTGTTAGTCTTTAAATATTCATATGTTGACTTCTACTTATTGGATTTTTGTTGCTTTGTTCTTGTTTTATTTATAAAATCCTAATCTATTTTTCTAAACTGGTGTGGAGTCTTTTTGCGGTGTTTTCACTGTGTTACTCTTTGAAGTGTTGCACACATATTTTACACATTGCCCCTTACGTTAGGCCTGCCCACTCTGTGCCAAGCTATCAGAGGGTGAGCACAGGTTAATTTATGGTATGTATCTGACGTACCCTGACTAGGATTGTGGTTCTTGCTTGGACAGGATGCACAACTCTGCCAGCCAGAAACCCAATTTGTAACAGACATGTTTTACCTTTTTGGGACCAGAACACAGCACATTGACATCACATTTCACTCCAATACACTCTATCTGATAACTCTCTTACACTTTCTGCTAGTGCTAGATTGGAAGCATATCATTTTTAAATGCTAAAAAATATATATGAGTGACCATTAAAACATATTTTCCCAACTATTTCCAAATCGCAAAATGCCATATTTTGTTAGGTTTAATTTAGGGCAAAGGTTTTACAGACCGTGACCTGGTCCTGGGTCCACTGTAATACTTGGCCCTAGGAGATTACCCATAGCGCCACACTGCAGCACGTGTTGGAGATAAGTGTGTTTATTTGCTCTTGCTGTGGCTTCAAGTCTTCACTGTCATATTTCAGTTTAACATTGTAGCAGGCGGTTAAAATATCAGAGTCACTTAAGGGAGCTTTCTAGCTTGTCAAGTTATACTTTTCTATCCTTCCATCATTTACATGATATATGCTTAGGAGAAAAACTTCAGGTCATGGAAAGAAAACATCAATAAATTGTTTTAAGTTCTTAAAGATAAATTTGTTCTGATGTTTGTGATCTCTTACTTCTTTGAATTCTAAATTTGAGAGCTTTTAGGCTTATACATGACAAGGAACACAATCCTTCCGAGCGGCAAGAGAATTATCCGTCCCTCCTGCTGTTGTTTTCATTTTTATGTTGCGCGTTAAGCCCTAAAAGAATGATACAGTAAATTCACTGTGATGAAAACGTAAGCACAACTTGTTTTAACTTAAAGGGCTTCAGGTTTTAGGATAAACAATTTACCTAGCTCAATCTTTCTCTTCTCATTCTAAAATAATTGACAACAGTTGTATCTCTCACAGATCCCATAAAAACGTAGCATTTGAGGCGCTGACAGAGATGTTTTAAGGCATGGGCATGTGGGCTCTGGCCCAGGGTCCCAGACATTAAGGTGGGGCCCCTTACAAAGCCAGCTCTGTTCTGCAGACAGCCTTGCCCTGGTGCCCTTGAATAATTCTTAAACAGATTGTTTCAAATACCATTTTCCTTTCATTTATTTTTAATGTGGTTGATGTGTGAGAGCCTGTTACAGGCATTGTGCAGAAAAAAAACTGTTGTGTTAATGTTTCATGCAACATCCATAAAAACGTTTCTTTTAGATCAAAACAGGAGCTCACATATTCAGATGTCACAGAGATCATTTGCAGTAATATTAGTGAGCTGCTGCTGTGTTACAATATTTAAAACACACATCACTATCCCTAAAAATTAGATGTAAACACATTTAGAATTTGGACCAGTGTGCCTGTGCTCTGACAGTGACCTGGCCAAAGAGGGCATGAAAAAGCTGAAACTGGACCATACATTTCAAGCTGTTCTAAAAAAGGACCACCATAATCTGTTTGGCCCAGTGCCCCCAAAATCCTTAAGATGTCCCTGGGCGCTGATGCATTTTGCAAGCACTATTGTTAGGTCTGGCCGCAGATCTGTACCTTCCGTCTGGAGCACCCCATCAATAAAATAAATTACAAAGACAGTGGCTTTGGGGTACACTCACTTCTGTCATTGGTTGCTTTGGGCCACCCTCCCTTCTGCCATTGCTTGCTTTGGGCCACCCTCCCTTCTGCCATTGGTTGCTTGAAGTGTTTTTCACATTCTCGATCTGCCCACAGATGCATTGCACATGCTAATATTTTACAGTGGCAACTGACAAAGGAGTCCGTCTCCGGGATACATCTCATGAGAGGCACCGGTCAGGCCGTCTTAGAAGCACGCTGTATTCTGCTTCCCAGAGTCCCCTTCCTGCCTGTGAAGCCTGTCTCATGCGAGTGCAAGCTTTTAACAAAACGCAGGTGGAACTGACTGGACTGCAAACAGTCACAATGTTATTTTTATTTTTTTATAATGATTTGTATTGATTTTCCGCAACAAAACATTGGGAACTTCCACATTACAACAGTTTACTTTTTGGTATATTGATGATACAAAAACACTAACTCGAATGACTTGGGTGGGATGCCCGGAGAACTCCCGTCACCATTTAAGGATAAATCATCGTGTAATCTATAATTTTACACAAGTGCATGTTAAAGTACCTTTACATACAAAATCGCATACAGAATTGCTGTTCAGCAAATGGTCTCACGTGTAAAATCGATACAATTCCGTCTCAGTTTCACAGGCAGGCATCAATATAAAACAATTTATTAAGAAAACTAACGATGAGTCAAACTCTACCTATGGGTACCGGGCCCAGTGTACCAGACCATAGAGCGTGTCAAAGGGTGTCGCTGGTGTGGAAGCAGTCACAAGTTAAAACCCTACCTTTCATCATCACAGGGTCTAACAGACAAGCTGCATTGGATGGGGCTGAGAATGGAACCTCCTTATCTAAGGTGGCCACCATAGAAACGTGAGGATATAGCAGCCTTCCCAACTGAAGGGAGTCCCCTAAAAACACAATGGGGTGTGCTGGCAGGCCATTTGGATTAATGGTCAACAGTATCATTGTGCCTCACTCGCTGCATGCTTTTATGCTCTTATCTCTCCCATGCTGTAGTCTTCACTCATTCTCTCTTATAACTTCTAATGTCTAACTAGATGCTATCTTTCTGCACCTTTGATGTCTTCCTGCATGCTATCTCGCTCCTCCTGTTCCCTCTTCAACCCATTGCAACTCTCCTGAAATCCTGTCCGCTTTATTCTGATGACCTCCTCTCACATAATGCCCCTCTTCTCTAGCTGTGTCTCCATGCACCTGTCCCTTACATACTGTCTCCTTAGCAACAGCAGTGTGCTACCAGTGGCACTGCTGGCATGTTGTGAGAGGCCAGGCTCGAGCTCTTTAAAGCAGACAGAAAGCCATATGCTGCGCAGTACTTGTTCCTCAAGCCAGCACAATGTCTCAGGTTGACATGCACACTCAATCGACCACTAGTCCTGCCATCCTGGATGGTCACGTTGGCTGTCTGCCTGTATGGGCCTGCAGCAGAAGTACCGAGCATGGACTGGGGCTACCTGACCTCCTACCAGTGTGAGCAGGATGGGGGGCTACCCAGGTCACATCATTCAGATCGAGAACTCGAAGTGCTGCCCCACAACCTCGGCATCCTCACCTGTACATGTGCACATGCATGTGGTGCTGAGGTTCCAGTCCTCGGGGTGTTTTATGCACTTCAAATAGCATTGATCCCACAATGCAACCTCTGACAACTGGGGAACAGAAGAGATGATAACAATGTGGCATACAGAAGAGAGTAAAATCCAGGGTCAGAGGATAGGGTTATTCATTGGCATAACCGCCTTAAATAGCATAGACACAGAGACTATGGCGATGCCGTGAGTACAAAGGAGAGGATGCTGGTATGGGCAGAGAGTAACAAGCAACACAAGGCAGGAGAGCGTTGTGTTCCATGGAAACACGGGAGACAGCCAAATGATGGGCATGGAAAAGAGCAATTTACCACGAGACAGACCTGAGGGTGATGGTTGAGGCTCAGAGAAGGCGAAAACATGAGCACATGGGTAGGTGTGATGCACCTGAACGGAAGAGATTAATGTCAGTGGATAAAGGGGGCTATTACATCAAGACAACAGAAGAGCAGTAATACCATGGGATGAGATAAGACACTAGAACTATGTGTACAGAGGTTAGACTGAGACAATGGGAAAGCTAAGGGGTTAATAGACTAGGCATAGAGCAGAATTTATAAGCAAAGAAAAGAGGGTAACGTAATGGATTCAAATAAAAAGGTGATTCAATAGTCACAGGTGAGAAGATAAGAAGCGAGGTATACTAAGGCAATAGAGGAAAGAGTCATACCATGCGCATGGAGGAATGGGAAAAGTGTGAGATAGAGAATGGAGTTAAATCGCGGGCAGAGGAGAAGGCAATGCCATGGGCACTGGGTATAGAGGCGTGCCAAATTCTCAGAGAACAGTGTTCTACCCGTTGTGTAAGGGAGAGAAAGAAACTATGGGAACAATGGAGACAAGGGTAACAAAGACTGTCAAACCTAAAGGGTCTGGATTATAACTGAAAGTGTCTCTTCATTATTGGGGGAGGCTTGTGTGTTTGGTATTGTGGATGGAAATTTGGGTGAATGCAATAAGGAGTCGGTGGGAGTTTAAATTGATGCACAGTTGCAAGGCTGAGTGTCAGGCTGCATGCATGTTAGGTGACTTCACCAGTAATCCAGAAACTGTTTCTTTTTATACATCAAACCAAAAAGCTGTGCCAAAGATGGATCCTGTATATGCTGGTTAGTCATATTCCAAATTCCAGGTTACAAGAAAGGGGATAGCCTTCCTCTGGATTAGTAGGGGCAGGGTATGTTGGAAAACAAAAACAAAAAAGATATTGACTACAACTTGAAAACATTCTTGGAACAGTGGTGCTTAGGTGTGCATGTTCACATAGCCAGTCCATGACCTTTGTTGCTACATACCTATTTGAATCTATTCCTGCAAAAGGTAGTTCACTGGAAAGTCTATTGGGGTAGCTTGCTTGATGAAGTGAAATGTATTTCTATATTTTGGGACAGGAATAATGTTTTGCATTACCTTCTGCCATGCAGATGCTTTTCACCATTAGGCTTTGGGGCACAGTTATTCTATCCAAAATACACAAGTACTGCCCCAAACCTAGGAGTAAGGATTTTGTGTACCTAAGTTTTAAGCGATGATGTAGAATTTCATGGTCATCCTACCACTTGGTGTGGACAGACAACTTGAAAAGATCAAACAAAGCACTATACCAACACAATCAATGAAGCCATCAACAGAAACAGAACACTTTTCCAGACAATCAAGCACTGCATCAGAACACTGCCGGAACCTCCTGATCCTCACTCAACAGAAAATAGCAATGCCTTCAACAACTTAAGGGATAAAAGAATGCAGAAAATCTGACAACACATCAACAACATCAAGCCTGCTTCATCTTTTAGTCCTACTCATTCCCATAAAATCCCACAATGGTCATCCAACAACACCTTACCTCTAGCAGGTCTCACTGATATACTTAACTCACTCACAGCCATTACTTATGAAGATGATATTTTACCATTGCCCTCCATCAAAGCTCTCTCTGCAGAGGCTCTCTCACCCCTACTCACATTTGTAAATGCTTCCTTCACTCTAGGCATCCTCCTGGAAGCTCTCAGGACAGACTGGTTCTTCTAACTTTTAACTAACACCAGTTTATTCACATGGACGCCTCCAGCTTCCAAAAGATCTCTATCACATGCCGAATCTCTCAGGGTTCCGTACTGTCCTCAGTCATCTTCAAACTCTACATGAAGCCGCATGATGCTCTACTTATAGATAACAGTGCCAAGCATAATCAGTATGTCAATGATACATACCTCCATTTGAAAGTCTCCTCTGCTTCAGACTTCCAAAGCCTCAAACATTGCCTGCACATCACCCATACCTGGATGCCCAGTGCCTACCTCAAACTCAGCCCAACCAGGACATATTTCATGTTAGTTTCCGGGAGCAACACCCAAGTAGCAGTACAAAACTCACTCAATGACATGAACCTTGATGGCTTTGAATGCCAACATTTACTGAATGCCAAGTCTCTTGGGTTCACCCTTTATACCAAAGTCACAATCAAGGAAAATGTTTAATTAAGGTAGCTTGATGACAGCTCTCTGTTCTAAGGAAAATTAAATTATTTCTTCTAGAAAGTGACTTTAGAACTTTTGTTAAAGCTGACATTCTTTTGAATCTGGATGTTGGTAAAGCCTTGCTTCGTGGACTCCCAGACTCCACACTCCCACCAGTGATTAATGTGTAAAAAAAAAAAGAAATAAGTGACAGGGCCCTCATTATGAGGCCACTGCTGCTTGCAACATCCATTGCCCCTGCCAGCGCTGCAAATGACTGTACCAACACAACTTCTAACCTTCACACTCCTAAAAGTTTGACAATTCAGACTATTCCTGTCCCCCAAAGCTAAAAGAATGGCTTGGGTGGCAGGTATTAGTCATTGTAAATGGTATTAGTCATTGTAAATGTATATTGAATTAACAGTTGCTGTGCCTCTCTCTAAATACCACCACCATGTGGCTGACTGTCATAAGTACTAGTGTGAATAATTAAGTGCCAGTACACTGGAAACCACTGGCTCAAATTAAGCACTGCTTAAGGGCATCCTAAACATCACAGCATGACTCATCGAGGGCTTGAAGAAATGTGATCACGTCAAACACAACCTAATGGCAAATCATTGGCTCCCCTTGATGGCCACACTATCTTCAAAACTAGCTGCATAATTTACAAAGTCATCACACAAAGCACCACGACTTACCTTGCAATTCAATCAATTTTAAAGCTTTATTCGACATTTGTCATAAAAGCATTCCCCTATCCCTAATACAATAAATACTATATATAAAAATACATATTAAACATGGAATGTCGAGTAAATACATAATAAAAATACAAGTACTTCAATTTGTCAAATTTCTTAAAATATAGATTTTTCTATAAATAAAATACAATAATTCATACGGGAGAGTGCAAGATTGAGAATATACATAATTTCATTACGATACGATTGCCATAAGTGAACGAGTACGAATTGACCATGACCAGGCCAAAAATTTTGCTACCCCAACCACAAGCAATATGGAACAATCTGTTTCAAGTATCCTTAGGGCTGCGGATTGGCTACGGGTTCCCAAACTAGAGCACACAGGTTTTAACCATTTGCGTCTGGGGGACGAATACAATGGGCAACAGAACAAAAGATGGGAAATGTGCTCAATTTGTTCTTTACAGTGGTGGCAATGTTCATCCCATACTGGGGACCAGTGCTTCTTAAACGCATTCACCGGGAGTGTACCTATGCGAAATTGAAAATAAAGTTTTCTATCAAAGGGTTTTTCAATGATATCCCAAAAAATTTCGCAAGAAGGGTACATTTTTATGTCCAAGAAGCGAGATGTTAGGCTTGTACTTGTGACGTCACTAAACATTGTAAAATATACCATTTCCCAATATAGGTCTTTCAGCTTTGCCTTCGTAGGAAAGCAGGTTACGTCTTTGGTATCCCATAGATGATTCAAATTCATTTTTATAAGGAGTCCCCGGAGCTCCCTTAACCATGGGATAGTATGGAAACGGTCGAATTTAATAACGTCCGTCAGTGCCGCAGCATAATGGCTCAATTCTGGGGTCACCATAATCCGTCTCCAATATAGAAGAGGGCGTAGCCTCGCTATGTCCTCTATTCCTTTTCTTCCCATATCCAATTTTAGTGGGATTATGGGTGTGCTTTGGGGGACCATCACAATACCTCGTAAAAACCTGTTTTCTGCTCGGCCCAGTTCTCTCAAATTAGAAAACCCCCATAGTTCAGAACCATATAAACAAGCCCCTAGTACTTTCATAGAATATATTTCCAACACACAATTTACTGGCTTTGTCAGCGAGGAGCGATGTTTTAGGGTAATTGCGCCTGCTAGCTGCCTAAACTTTAGTAAAGTTGTGGTTATGTGTGGCTTCCAACTCATTTTTCCTTGGAGAGTGATGCCTAGGTAAGAGAAAGAGTCCACCCTTTCTAGGGGTGTACCTTTATATTTTATTACACCTTTAAAGGTGGACTGCTGGTTGAGGCACATGAATTTTGTTTTGGAGGTGTTCAGTTCAAGGCCCCTCTCGTCGCAAAATATACCAAATGCATCAACCACTTTTTGGAGCCCACTGGGAGTGCGGGAAAGTAGGAGCGTGTCATCTGCGAACATGAGGATAGGTACACGAGAGCCTGCGATTACTGGGGCGTCACTAGCAATCTTCTCTAAATGCTCAACAATGCCGTTTATATAAATTGAGAAGAGAGTCGGTGCTAGGACACACCCTTGCCTCACCCCACGTTCTACCGGAAAGGGATCAGTTACTTCTCCTTGCTTGCCCCACCTTATTCTTGCAAAATTATTTTCGTGGAGACGAACAAGGAGTGTGAGCAATTCCTGGCTTAAGCCCTCGTCCGCCAAGGTCTGCCAAAGTTTCTCTCTGGGGACCAAGTCGAAAGCGGCTTTTAGGTCCACAAAAACTGCATACAATGTCCCCTTCTTTAGGGTAACATTTCTCCAGTAGATGGTTAAGAAGTGGAGGACTTGATCAACGCTGCTAGTTAGAGGACGAAATCCAGCTTGGTAAGATGACAAAATATTGTTTTCGTTGATCCATTGCTGCAGTTTATTTTGGACTAATCGGCCCATTAGTTTTTGTGCTGTATCAATCAAACTAATGGGTCTATAATTTTTGGCCAGGGTTCTATCACCTTTTTTAAATATGGGAATGATTTCGGCTCCCTTCCAAGAGGCAGGCACTTTCCCTCCCATTGCCACCGCATTAGCCAGCAATGCAAGGTATGTACACCAGGAATTACGATCCGATAAAAATATATCAGCCGGAATTCCGTCCATGCCTGGAGCTTTGCCCCCGGCCACACAATCCAGTACAATACTCACATCCTTTTCATCAAATATTGGAGATTTGTAAAAGACTTGTGGAGGCGGACAACCAATGGAAAATATGGGATTACAGGCATACTGTGGTTGGAAGTATTCCACCCAATTGCTTTTCGGAACATGGTTCATAGGATGGGGTGCTGTGCCACCCTTATCCCATTTTACTGTGGACCAAAAGCGCTTAGAATCCTTAGAGGCACACGCCTCCTTGAGTTCGCGCCAATAAACCTCATCCCAACGCTTCTTTGCCAATTTTTGGGCCTGTCTATACTGGTTTCTTCCCAACCTTACTGCTGCTGCATTTCCTGTTCTCAGTTCTACGCTAAGGTTGTCTCGTGATATCCTGCAACTCCTGTCATACCATCCTTTACTCTCTTGGACTTTTTTCTTTTTATTTGGGGCTACTGTTTTAACAAAGAAACTTTGGATTTTTGAAAATAGTTTCTCGTGAGCAGCCATCATGTAGTCTGTAAAATCAGTCCTCCCATAATGGCACTTTATCTTAGATACCTCAGTCGCCACTAATTCCTTTAGAGTCTCTAAGTTGTCAACATCTTCCAAGAGCATACTCCACTTCAGGTGGCGAAGATTGTTTGAGCTTACAAGATCTTGCGTCACCATTTGGTTCCCTCTTGGGAGATCGGACATTTCATGGTAGGGATGGAGTGTCAGGCACAGTGGATTGTGATCACTTTCTATTTTGTCTTTCACTTCCATATCCACCAACTTACCTTGCAAACAAGTTCACCACCTGTGGTGGTTCTCTGCACATCCACAATCAGGACATTAGACTGCAGACTAAAAAGTATAAAAAGAAAAAACAAGCCATCTATGCACCCAGGATCTGGAACAACATCCGCCTATCCATCTGCACCACCTCAGTGCTGCTCCAATTTAGGGAAGAATTGAATGCACATCTCTTTAAAAAACAATTATCATAATAAATTAACTGTCCGCAAACTAGCTATTATTTTTTTTTAATGTATATTATTTATAAAGTGTATCTTACACCCATTCAATTTTGTGGATCTTGTAGCAGATTCAAAAACAGTAGTGAACTAGGACTAGGAGAACAGATCTAATGAACCAAATTAAATACATTAGAAGGCTTCAGGCTTTCTGATGGTGCAGTTGATGCTAGCTTGATTATGGTAATTTCTAATCAGTACCTTGCTGAATGTGCTGTGGATACTAATTCGAAAGGATGACATCAGCCTTACTAATACCCAATATTGTTGCAAATCTTCAGAATGGTTGAATTGACCTCAGTCTCCTCTGGGTAGATTTTCTGCATTGAGCATTCCCTTGGTCTCTCAGTGTTTGCAGCTTATGATGTGAACTACTTCACAAGAGAGTCTTTCCAACAGATTCATGCCAAATATTTCTGAGAACCTAATCAACCTCCCCCTTGCTGAAACAAAAAAAATAAGAATACAGACTTCAATGTCATACGAGATAATACAGCCTTCCAATGCTACACTTGTGAGAAGTATACAGGCTTCTTGCAGCAGGTAGGAGCTCTTATCATTTTCTGTTTCTATCCAAAAGTCGCAACAATTCATTTTGAAAAGAGAAGAAACACAAGGACAACCATATCTGTAGTTCAGCATTTACAGCAGGAAGGGGAATCCTCCATACCTCTACAACACCCAAATGTGGTGTACTTAGGGGCACTTAGGGGATGCATGAGAGGGCTGTACAATGGTTGTTGCTGTGGATGACCCACCACAACATCCATTGCTTTTTGACGCTGACCCAGATTTACAGGGATCTGTGGCAGCGCCAAATACTATTGACATGCAAAAGCAGGCGTTAGATTGGCAAACGAGGAGAAATACTTTTATTTCTGCTCGTTTTTGCTTTTTCTGTGTGCTGCAGCACACATAGAAAGTGCACAGCCACACAAGTGGGGTACCATTTTTATAGGGAGACATGTGCAAACACAGAACATTAGAACATTTGTTATTAGCAATTGAACATTTTCACGTTTATGCCTTTCAAATGTAAGCTAGTGTGTAACACAGAGGACATTTCACAAACTTCTGAAACACATGCCTGTACATCAATTCAGAGATGTACAAACAACCACTGCTCCTAAACTCAGTATCTGGTGTACATTTCAGAAGTACAGAGTTTTCCTTCATACCCTTTTTCCATTCTTTATAATTTACCATATGAATTTCTGTATAGTCGGCACATAAAGAAAAACCATTGTAAGGCGCAGGTCAGTTGTTGTGAAGAACCAGAACCTTTTGGACCTGGCGGCGCAGGGTACGCCTTAATCTCCTGGGTTCTCCTGCTTAGCTACACAGAGACACGGGGACACTCTGTCGGCGTAACAGATCAGATTTTATTAGCTGCAGCTAGTACAGTTGTCCTAGAAGTACACACGGTATGTTCTCAGGAGACTGCCACTTCACTCCGTGGCGCACAATCTTATATAGTACATAGGTGATATATACATTAACTAAGAATACACCTAACACATATAAAAGGAGCCAATAAGAATAGTTTGAAAATAGGATGGAGCCAATAGGAAAAGTTGGAAAACAAAGTGTCGAGTAACTCGAAGAAGCCTCTCCTCCATTTGTGTTTGCCACCCCTCCCACAGGTTAAGGTATTAACCAGGTCTGTAAATGACTTGCAGGTGGCGAGATACGTTCGTGTGTTTTGGAGGACAGTTGTGAAACAAGAGAATACGAACAGAGGACAGCGAAGGCCAGACGATAAGATAAAATCAGAAGAGAATAGTGTGAACCAACAGATAATTGAGACAGGGATTAGGAAAACCAGACAGGGATTAGTGTACTCGGCCAGTCTCTAACACCAGCTTTTGTGAACAGAGGCACAAGGTTATTTCGACACAATATTGCAGGAAAAGCAGAAAAGACTTCGATCGTCGTGCTGCCTGAGTGAGGGCAACACAAAATGGCGGCGGAGCACAAAACGGCGGGTCGATACGATCACGATCGAAAATCGAAGTTCCTCAGACCTTCCTTTTGCCTGAACTCAGGCAAGATACACAGACTCACATTAATCTGAGTCAATGTCGATGACCATGTGGTCATCGAGCTGTTGCTGTAGCATCATTCTGATATTCTCTGTTCTTTGTGACTTGGGTTTAGGGATGCACATAATAGCACAAAGGTCGCAAATGGCGGGGCCACAGTGCATACAAAGGCAACAGGAGAATACGATGGCTAAAACTACTCCAAGGAATGTCAATACCTTCCAACCCCATTTGGACAGTAGTCCCCAAAACCACTCCAATAATGACCAATCTCCTTCGTCCTGATGAATCGACTCAGAGATTATATGTAATTTAGAGATAGCTTGGTATACTGTCGGAGCGTCATCAGGTATGAAAATACAGCAACTTGACCCGATCAATTTGCACACTCCACCACGGTCTGCAAGAACAAAGTCTAAGGCAACTTGGTTTTGTAAAGTAATAAGACGATCTGCCTGTAGTTCTGCCGTGATATTACTTAAGGCTCCCACAGTGATGTCTATGGTGGTTTCTACGACACGAACCAGTTGCCTTATATTTCTGTTGTTGGCCATTGGACCCCAAAAAGGAAGAAATCCTTTGAGGAAATCTCCTCCCTCTTGTCCTGCTGTGTCCTTGGAATTAATAATCCCTCTGCCATATCTGTTTCGATGATGATTTGCAGAAGCGGTGTATGTAGGGGGAAGAAGGAAAGCTATATAGCAGGTACCAGAAAAACCAGTTGGCAACCACGTTTAAGCCCTATTATAACAGATGAAATATGTACCCTGAGATGGTACTAGAGGCGGCGAATTCTGAGAGGAGTAGACGTTTGTGTGGGAACAGCTATTTCTTTGTACGGTGTCAGCAGACTGACCATTTATCTGTAGACAGAAATTGCCCTGATGTGGTATAGTTCAAATCGGTGGAGATTTTCCTTGTTTAACTTTATCACTAAGGCTAGTGACATAATGGGTGACGTTCCAGTTAGTGTACGCTTTTCTTTCGTCAACGGAGATCTTACTATTTTCCATGATTTTAGCCATAGCTACCATTCCCTTTATCAATGAACTATGACTAAAATCTGGATCACCAATATATGAACTAACGGATCGTCTGAATTTGCTTTGATAGGCATTGGAGAAGATAACAAAATAAGCCCAAGCAGAACCTTCATAGGCGAACGGAAGAACTAAATACGGCATTCCTTTTTCTACGGTATGTGGCATAAGTCCACACACCCAACAGTTTGTTGTATTTATCACTAATTGATGATGATGTAATAACTGGACAAATTAATTGTTGTAATATTCGGTTCTTCTAGTGAGTTCATGTTGAGGAAGGGTATGAAATAGATGTGGAGAGACAGTAGAAGAAGACAAAGAGGTAGAAGGAGAGACAACTTTTTGCTGCAGAGCATAAATAATCCAACTTATACACGCCAAAAGAATACACAATAATATAATAATACATAAAGTAATACCACAACGACTATACATTTCTTTACAATGATTCATTTTATCCTTACTTTCTCTTTTGCCTAATGTAGTCTCCATCTTTCTAAGTGGATGCTCACGGCAATCCTCCTCAATCACTTACTCACGATTTTCTGCTGTCCTACGACACTGCGAGTCCTGCAGGCCTATTGCCACTACTCAGGTCGCAACCAAGACTCCTACCGTGACCCTGCAACCGGGATAGAATACTACATAGGAGAGAAAAATCTTAAGTGTTCTTTAGTCTAGGTCTTAGGTTATAGTGTTCTTTATCAGGTACAGTTTGGTCTTGGAACAATGTTCGCGGATTTGTCGTATTTAAGCGACGATGTGGTGTTATCGCTTCCTGAAGAATGTCGTCGTCCTCTTTCTCAGACAATGTTCCACTCAGGCGTGCATCACTAAAAGGTACAAATCGTGGAACTTTTTCGCTCTCAGAGTCTCTAATGCCCTTACGTACCCACTGATCAAACGGAAGAGGCAAAGGCACTTTCTTACTATGCACACAGTGAATCCAATTTTTCTTTCCTTCGACTTTCACTGCTGTTCTCGTGGTGAGCAAAACCATTCGGGGCTCTCTCCACCTGGGTTCCAAATTTTTCGTCCTTTGGAAATTCTTTATGCAAACCCAGTCACCTGGCCACATGGAATGACCTTGGTCTGTGGAAACCTCCGGCAAAGCACTCTGAACCTGTTGTTGGAGAACACGCAATTTAGTCGTAAGGTCATGCAAGTAATCAATTAACATTGGATATGGTAAGTCTGAGTATTTCTTAGGGCGAGGGACTCCCCATATATTAGCTGGGCGCCCAAAAACCACTTCGTAAGGGCTAAGTCCCAAACGAGAGTGTACTGCAGTTCTGGTGGATAGAAGAGCCAATGGTAAAGCATCGGGCCAATTAAGCCCTGTACTAGCCTGCACTTTTGCTAGTTTTAGTTTTAAAGTTCCATTGTAGCATTCCACTAAACCCGCTGACTGTGGATGATTTGCCGCATGGAACTTTTGCTTGATACGAAGACCAGCACATACTTTTTGCATGACTTGGCCCACAAATTCGCTCCCATTGTCACTCCAGACAATACGCGGAAAACCAAACCTGGGGAAAAATTCTTTTAGTAGAACTTTAGCTGTGGATAAGGCTATATTGTCTTTTAGAGGGTATGCTTCTATCCATCTAGAAAAGGCGCATACTACCACCAGAACATATTTGAGGTTGTTGCATCATTCCATATGAATGTAATCGATCTGCAACACCTCAAATGGATATGTCGGAGGAGCAAAGTGGCCTGCCGGAGTTGGGGTTCCCTTTCCCGGATTGTACATCAAACAAACAATACAATGTTTCACTACATTGTCTGCACACTTTGGGATTCCTTATTCTGCCACACTGGAGCCAGAAGTTTGCATATACCTTTCGCACTTAAGTGGGCTGGACCATGCGCCATAGTAACTACTGGCAGTACATAAGCGTCTGGTAACAGCCAACGTTGGTGCTCAGACAATTCCACCCAACATCCCATCTCATCCAACATTCCTGTACTTTCTTTCCACTTGCTCAATTCTTTCTCTGTAGCCTCTTTCTGAATCGACCTTCCACTTTCTACTGTATCCTCATACATTCCTCTCCCTCTAACCCAATTCGCAGAACCCGCAACATACATTCGATTTGTAGCATCTCTCGCTGTCTTTTTCGCTACTTCATCTGCAAATGCATTTCCTCGACCAACATCATCTGTAATCTTTTTGTGTGCACTACACTTCACAATTGCTATTTGGGCAGGTAAAGAAAGTGACTCAAGAAGGTCAGTCACTAATTGACCATGTTGTATTTTAGTGCCATGGGAAGTAAGGAATCCCCTCTCTTTCCAAAGACGCCCAAAATTGAACGCTACACCACAAGCATACTGACTGTCAGTGTACACATTCACTCTTTTTCCTTTTGACAACACACATGCTCTTGTTAAAGCTATCAGTTCTGCTGCTTGAGCTGAATTGTGTCTAATGCGTGCGGTTTCCACAACTGTATGTAAAATAGTAACAGCATAGGCTGAAACTGTATCTCCATTAGGAAGCTTGAAACAAGAACCATCCACCCATAGAATTCCATCCGGATTTTCTAGCGGCGTATCTTTCAAGTCAATTCTTCCTTTTGTTTCTTCCTCAGTACGGAGGAAACAATCATGTTGTTCTTATACACCTTTCGCTACTGGAAGAGGCAACAAAGTAGCTGGGTTTAAAGTGTTACATCGTTTGATGTGCACGTGACTAGCCAAAAGTGTCAACTCATATCCAGACAAACGAGCACTCGTAAGATGTTGTGTTTTCGTTCGGTTTAATAAGGTATCCACTGCATGCGGCACCATAACAATGAGAGTATTATCTAGCACCACTCCAGCAGACTGTCGAATATTGTAATTGTAATTGTAATCAGTCTTATATAGCGCGTGGTTACCCTCGGGCATCCCAGCGCTTGATCAGACACACCCAGGCCAAGACCTAATCACACACATCACCGAGGAAATAAGTGGGACTTCAACATCTTCCGGAAGCGAAGAGTGACAGTTTCTGAACGCAACTCCAGCGGGAGCGCGTTCCAAAGGGTGGCTGTGTGGACCGCAAATCTTCTGCCGCCCGTACGGGCCTTAGACACCCTAGGAACCTGGAGAAGAAATTTCTGGTTGGAGCGCAAGGCTCTGGAGGCTTTATAGGGCACCACCAACTTTCTTAAAATGAGGGGGCCTTTACCCTGCAGAATTTTATGTGCTATGCAGAGAGACTTAAACTTGACCCTCTCCCGCACAGGGAGCCAATGCAAAGTCTTCAAGGCTGGTCTAGCCGACTGTCTCCTAGGCACGTTGGTCAATAACCTGGCCGCGGCGTTTTGTACTTGTTGGAGCTTCCTCAGCGTTGCTTCTGGGGCGCCAAGGAAGATCGCATTACAATAGTCGAGCCTTGATATAATCAGCCCCTGAATGAGTAACTTCCTTGAGGTGGGAGGAAGGAGGTGCAGGACTTTGCGAGCAGAGCGAAGGAGCCCAAAGCAAATCCCTGCCGTTTTCTTCACCTGGGTCTTAAAAGAGAGATCCTGCTCCAACCAGACTCCCAAGCTCTTGATCTCCTGCTTAGGGCAGGGGAGGTCCCCCAGGCAGCTAGGCCAGCTAGACATAGGGAGAGGGGGAGCCTTATGCCCTAGCAACATAATTTCGGTTTTTGAACCGTTCAGTTTCAGCGCTGATTCGCACATCCAGGTATACACCTGGGACATGCATTGATGCAGTACATCCGGAATCTTCACCAATTGGGAAAGAGCCACCACCAACTGAGTATCATCGGCGTAGCTGACGATTTTTATCCCAAATGGCGACACCACATCCTCCAGGGGGGCCAAATACACATTAAAAAATGTGGGACTCAAAGAGGAGCCCTGTGGCACCCCACACTGGAGGGGGATTGGTGAAGACCGCTCGCTGCCCTCCCAGACCTGATAAGTCCGGCCAGTAAGGAAAGAGCGAAGCCACTGCAGCGCAACACCTCTCACCCCTACGTTAGACAGCCGTTGGATCAACACTTGATGGTTGACAGTGTCGAATGCTGCACTGAGGTCCAGGAGGATCACTGCCACTGACCCTCCTGAATCCAGAATGCTTCTTGCTTCGTCCACAACTGCCAGTAGGGCGGTGTCGGTGCCATGACCCGGTCGGAAGCCGGTTTGGGTCTCTCGTAGCAGACCGTTGGACTCCAGAAAGCTAGACAGTTGATGATTAACCAGCCTTACTGCGATCTTACCAAGTCCCGGCAGCAGAGAGATGGGCCTGAAGTTTGCCAAGTCCGAAGGATCCAGACTAGGTTTTTTCAGGAGAGCCTTTACAACAGCTCTTTTCCAGCCCGATGGTACCACACCCTGAGTGAGGGATGTATTGATGAGGTTCATGACCGGGGCCGCGATGACAGAAGCCACCTGTTTCAGAAACCTCATCAGGGCGGGGTCCCTTGGAGAGCCGCTCTTCATAGAACTAAGCTCCTTTATGACTTCCGACTCTGATATCGGGTCAAACGAATCCAGCAAAGCATGTACTCCTCTTCCTTGGCTCACTGAGTCAGTGTTCTGTGAAACCCGAGGTAACAGAGATAAAATATTCTCTATTTTCAGATGGAAGTAGTCCGCGAGTTCCCTGCACTTCTCAGCGGGATTGTCATGGGTGACAGGTGGCTCAGGGACTTTGAGGAGCTCCTTAACCACTTTAAAGGACTCCCTAGAAGAGTTGGACGCGTTCTTTATTTTTTCCTCAAAAAATTGGGCCTTAGCACCGCGTAGGGCATTCTTATACATCCTAATAGCTGCGCGATATTCCTCCCGACTGGCCACCCCCCAGTCCCTTCTCCAGGTCCTCTCCAGCTTCTTGCATCCTCTCCTCAGGGTTCGCAATTCTGGTGTATACCATGGGGCCGAGCCCGTTCTGATCCCACTCTTAGTCACTCTCTTTTTCGGCAAAATGGCATCTAAGGAGTTGGTCACCCACTGATCAAAAGCCAAATCGGCCATTGCCGGGTCAGCGGCCAAGGGAGGGCATGAACTCTGAAGCTGCGCAATCCAGCTTTCAACTGAGAGTTTAGACCAGGCTCTTTCCAAAGAATAGACTCTAGGGGACAGAACGGACCTTGGGTCACATTGCAGGGTCATAGGTATCAAGAAATGGTCTGACCATGGTAAAGGGCAAGCGGACAGAACCTCTAGGTGCGGAATATTTGCAAAGATAGGATCGAGAAGGTGACCCTTAATATGAGAGGCACCGAGATTGCTTAAGTCCGGGTTGTATGCTTTCAAGTCACAGCACAAATCTGCAGCTATTAAATCTGAAGGCTCATTAAAATGGAGATTTAAATCTCCCAACACCATAAAATTGGTGGTAGCGGAGGCCAGCAGCGTGACTGTTTCCATAAGGGAGCTAATAAAGCCCCCCAGGGCCCCTGGAGGTCGATATATCAGCACACCTGAAACTGTGACGGTAGGGGAGGTCCGTAAGGAGAACTGACAGCTTTCACAATCCTGTGTCTCACTGTTTTGAGCCCTGCATACGAACACATCTCTGTATATGATGGCTATGCCTCCCCCTCGGCCCAGGGGTCGATCCAGATTGTATATAAGAAAACCTGGGGGGAGGGCGCGAACCATGTCCGCACCTGAACTGGCCGTAATCCAGGTTTCTGTCAAAAACAGAATGTCCAGGTCATGGTCCTGTATCAAGAAGTTAATCTCTAACGCATGACAGGGCAGAGATCTACAATTTAACAGGGCCATTGACAGAGTGTTCTTGCCCCTGTCAGCTTGTGTCACCTTGCAGCTCCTACATGCAGAAAAGGGTTTAGCTCCCTTGTGAATATACTTACATGCTACTCTTTTAGGGGCGCCCAGCGACATAATTTCCTCCCGAGAATATTTCAGTCGCTTTTCCGTGGTTGGAGCCAAGAATCCTGGCCCTAGGCCCGTCCTGGCGCGGACGGGCGCAGACGGGCTTGCCACTGGCGCGCCACCGGCGCGCCCGCTGCGCGCGCGCGCTGCGCGCTTGCATTCCCCTGGTTAAAATAGTCCCAGCCACTCAAGCCCAAGCCAAGATGGCGCCTGTTGATTGGCCCGATCGGCGGAGGAGGAGTCTCGCAAAGAGCGAGTGAATAATCTGTTTTAAGGTGCGGGTAAGTGGACTGTGCAAGCTTTAAAACAAGTATTTGACACAATGTTCTCCTGACACAACAAATTAAAAAGATCAATTAGCAGCAGGTTAAGGTTAAAAAAGCACAATGCTTAGGCTTCCAAGAAATTGCTGCTGCTGCTGTCGCTTTAAGACAACTAGGTAATGCTTTAGCTACTGGATCTAACGTAGCCAAAAAATATGCACATGGTCGCTGTTTATCTCCAAATCGCTGTGTTAAAACTGACAACGCACCACCTTCTCTTTCATGAACGTAGAGCATGAACGGCTTACTGTAATCGGGAGTACCCAATACAGGAGCAGAACATAGCGCAGTACGCAAGTCAGTGAAACTCTTCTGACATTCGTCAGTCCATGGAAGGGGCTGAGGTGTATCTTTCAAAGTGAGTGCCAACAGAGGTTTAGCCAACAAAGAAAAGCTCGGAATCCACTGCCTACAATAAGAAGTAATACCCAGAAAGGCACGTACCTCCCTTTGTGTGGATGGCACAGACATTTGCGCTATCGCCTGAATTCGTTCTGGGGTTAATCGTCGTCCCTCCTTTGATAGGAGATGACCCAAGTAGGTAACCTCTCGACGAACATATTGTAGTTTAGAGGGTGAAACCTTATGATTCAGATTAAACAGATGGCGTAACAATGCAATAGTCACATTTTTGCAAATATCTTCTGAATCAGCAGCTATCAACAAGTCGTCCATGTATTGAATAAGAGCAGCACCAGACGGCAAATGAAAAGCATCAAGATGACATTTTAAAGCTTGACTGTAAATAGAGGGACTTTCACAATAGCCCTGAGTTGCGCGCTTAAACCGGAAGCTTCGGCCTCCAAGAGAGAAGCCAAAAATATCCCTACTTTCTTCTGCAATGGGAATACTAAAGAAGGCATTCTTTAGATCGATAACAGAAAACCAAGTCGCTGTGGAAGGTATCATCATCAACAGAGCAGTGATATCTGGGACAACAGGAAATTGTGGTACAACAATTTTGTTTACCTCCCGAAGATCAATTACGAAACGATAAACAGGAGGCTGAGAAGGATCAGTGCGTTTAAGAACAGGAAGAATAGGACTATTGCGTATGTTACCTCTCGTTTCCTCAACCACACCCTTCTGAATCAAATCATGAATGATTTCCAAAAGCGCTCTTTCACCTTCAGTAGAAATTCTATATTGCGGAATACGTGGCAATTCAACATTAGGCTTGAGAGTGACAACATAAGGTGGAATCTCCAGACAGCCCACATCGTTCGGACCCGTGGCCCAAAGCGTTGCCGGGAGAGAAAGCAATTCAGGTGGAAACTGATCTTTGGACAAATACATTGGAGAAGTCAGTTTCTGTCCTAAAGTAAGATGTACACCAGAAGGAGAACAATATATCGTAGCATGCATTCTTTTCAATAAGTCCAAACCCAACAGATTCTCACCGCAACCATTCGTCAAAAGAAGCGGAGCTTCCAAATCAGAAGGGCCAACTGAAATAGGCAAAGGGCAAGAAACCGGATTACGAACAGGGGCGCCAGAAAATCCTACAGAAACATTCGTTAAGCCAGACAAAGATACCCTAGGGAGTTTGGAATGAATGATAGAACTTCTCATCGCACCAGTATCTAGGAGAAATGGCTCTGAAACACCCATTGTAGTGACATTAACATAGGGTCCATTCTGATCTACTGGAATTGACACAACTCCCTTACTTTGTCCATGGCTGTCCTAGTTAGCATGAAGACTTTCATTCTTGCCTTCAACATAACAACCCTCATTGTAATACTGTGTAGACCTAACATTTTGCTGATCAAAATAATTCACGGAATTAGAAAGAGGAAGGGAACGCTGTTCTTGAGTCGACATACCTCGACCTCTACCTCTGTTTGCTGACTGGAGGCCACCACGACCTCGTGGAGCAGCTAGTGTCCCATTGCGCTGCAATAAAATCGGACAACTATTCTTAAAATGACCTTCCTCTCTACAATAGGCACATTGATTAGGTCCTATTAAAGGTCGCGGAATATATGGCTCAGGTTTTTGATACAACCCCTGAAACTGCGGAGGCTGTTGAAACTGAGGCTGAACATAGCGAGGAGGATAAGCTTGTTGCAAGAGAACCTTCGTTTTCAATTCTTTTGTCTTTTTCTCTTGCTTTTCTCTTTCTTCTTTATCTCTATTTTCATAATATTGTGCAGTAGCCAATATCTGGGCAGAAGAAGAAACAGCCCATGAACTTTCAGAATCTTTCAATTTATGTGACTACTCGGGAAGCAAATTAAATACAAATTTGTCCACAAATAATCACTGACCACCCTCTGTAGCCATATCTTGACCACTGTGATCAATAAATGTCTCCTCGAAACGAGTAAAGAAATCAGAGACACTCTCATCTTTCTTTTGTTTGCATGCTGCTAATTTATCCCAGTTAACTCTCAAGGCAGGCATCATCGTTTTCATTAATGTAATAATCCTACCAGGGAGTTCTGAAACCAAAACATCAGGCTTAGCACCACCCACTTGAGCTGCATCCGCGGCAATTATAGCAGCCCAATGACCACCTAATGCTTGAGCATGATTCTCTCTACGAATCTTAGCCCATAATGCTTGTGGAACTACATTTCCCATCAACATATCGATATCAGCTAGATTCATGATGCAAGCATCAACTGTCTGTGATAATTCTTTATAATAACCCGCAGGGTTCTTACGAGGATCCGGTAGAGTCTGTTCAGATCGTTTCCAAGGGACATGTACCCATATACGTTGGAAATGAGCAGGAATAGCTGGATTATTACTTTGAGCCGCAACTTCCTCCTTCCACACTGGAGGAACCTCTCTCATGGGATAATTTTTCAGTGTCAGTCTAACCGACGGATCGGAATCAAGGAAAGTCTGAGAGGACAACAGGGATCTAAAGGAAATAAGTGTCCTTACAGCTTTCTCAACCTTAGAACCCACAACAAGTCCTTTATCGAAATCAGTCTGAACATCTAACAGACCCTCTGGAATCAAACTCAAATTCACATCCTCCCATTCTTTAATGAGAGTATCACACATTACATTAAAAACATATCTTTGCGTAGGCGCATTCCATTGTGAGAAAGTAGACATAATATCGGGCACACTATACTGGGGACCCCTCTTGATCCATTTACGTGCGAGAGAGTCCAACCTTTCTCGTTCTTCAGAATCTGGGAACTGACTACGAGACTGTCTTCGAGCAAAAGCCGGAGACACATTTAAAGCTTCAAAGAAAGGAGATAGAATACCAGTGACGGTGTCCGTGAGACGCTTACGCACAGATGGAGAATTGGACATAAGAATAGGGGACAAGGTATTAGGCGAACTAACGGAAGGAGAACCGGTAATTGCAGAAGGAGCAGAAGGCAAAGGAGATTGAAGATCAGGAGATGAGGGCAAAGAAGTTGAAGTTAAAGGCAAAACTGGTAGAGGCGGAGATACTAAAAGGGGCAAAGGCGGAAGAGCCGGAACAGGCGGAAGTACTGCTGGCGGCTGAACAGGCTGTAACAACTGGGGTGCATTAGCACCTTGTGCATAGGGCGGAGGCAATCTCAATAAATGGGACATTAGGGGATCTTCTTCTAAATCTTTCTTGTTATCGGAAGGGGAAACAGGCAACACCGGATAGCATTTATCTATCGCCATACGATGCTGTCTTTCTGAAATTTCCATCGCATTATTAATTTCATCATCTTTGAATTGTTGGGCAGCATGTATAATTGTCATACCCTGTGCTTTCTTATCTCGTTTTGCTTGTTTAATTTCTCTCTGTTTGGCTTCCCTACGCCAAAGGCGGAAAGAGTCAAACATTGCCGGCCGGGCTTTTCTTTTGAATAAAACTGCTTCCAAATTATCTAGCACATCAGAATCGAAACTACCATTTTCTGGCCATTTTAAAACACCATCTTTCTTCGTGTATCGGGTCCATGTCTCGTTAAAGGCAATGGGGCCAACACCATGTTTAGAATAGAGCTCATATGTGGGAGTTCCAACCGAAGGAATCGGACAAGAGTCCTCAAGCCAGGAATCCCTATTACAACCAAAACAACAAAGTTTTCCAAACTTAGTCAGACCAGGCATCTCGTGATTTCACCGGACTGTTCACAAACATCAAGGGGGTAAAACTCAGTTTACGCAGCACAAATGCACTTACCCCTCGTCTTCGGCTATTGCAATAGTCGAATCTAAGGACCAAAGAAACTAAAGAACAAAGAACCAAAATTGTGGGCGCGACCCACCAAATACTTAACTAAGGATGTCTTCTTACGCCAACAGAGGCCCGTCTATTGTCTCACCTTACCATACATCACCAAAGGAAGGGCCAAGGCAGGGCGGCAGTCAGGGCAGCAGTCGTTAGTAGCCGTCAGGAAGGAGTAACCGTGCTGAAAAAGACCTTCGGACCACTTTCGACATACAGGGGTCGCTTGACGTGGCTTGCGATTCCTCCAGAATTTTCCTGCGGGGTTCCTCACGTCCTTCAGGCAGAACCGGTACCACTGAAGCCGCCCCACGTTGGCCGCCAGTTGAAGAACCAGAACCTTTTGGACCTGGCGGCGCAGGGTACGCCTTAATCTCCTGGGTTCTCCTGCTTAGCTACACAGAGACACGGGGACACTCTGTTGGCGTAAAAGATCAGATTTTATTAGCTGCAGCTGGTACAGTTGTCCTAGAAGTACACACGGTATGTTCTCAGGAGACTGCCACTTCACTCCGTGGCGCACAATCTTATATAGTACATAGGTGATATATACATTAACTAAGAACACACCTAACACATATAAAAGGAGCCAATAAGAATAGTTTGAAAATAGGATGGAGCCAATAGGAAAAGTTGGAAAACAAAGTGTCGAGTAACTCGAAGAAGCCTCTCCTTCATTTGTGTTTGCCACCCCTCCCACAGGTTAAGGTATTAACCAGGTCTGTAACTGACTTGCAGGTGGCGAGATACGTTCATGTGTTTTGGAGGACAGTTGTGAAACAAGAGAATACGAACAGAGGACAGCGAAGGCCAGACGATAAGATAAAATCAGAAGAGAATAGTGTGAACCAACAGATAGTTGAGAGAGGGATTAGGAAAACCAGACAGGGATTAGTGTACTCGGCCAGTCTCAAACACCAGCTTTTGTAAACAGAGGCACAAGGTTATTTCGACACAATATTGCAGGAAAAGCAGAAAGGACTTTGATCGTCGTGCTGCCTGAGTGAGGGCAACACAAAATGGCGGCGGAGCACAAAATGGCGGGTCGATACGTTCACGATCGAAAATCGAAGTTCCTCAGTTGGCTCTCAGTACCTTGGGTTCATAGAGAACCTGCTAGCCCTATATATATATATCCTGCTAACGTCTTAGTCTGTCATCCAATACATACAGTGTTCAATTGATTCCTAACATTCAGCAACAATGCCTGCACAAAAGCAACACCAACAGCTTTATGAGTGATCGCTGTACGATTTCACACACATCCTTAAGTATGTCCAAATTGGTTGCGAGAGCCCTTCCCTTATTCTGCTTACAATTGAACATTTTAGTCCAGTCAGCTTTCACTGCACAGCTACCCCAGGCCTTTGGGTTGTCCCTCAAAGAGACAAAGGTAGAAGAGAATGGAATGACATCATTAGCATCATTTGGATGGGGAAAAGTGCAAGGCCATCTAGAAAGTCACACTGTGGTTTGTCTCAATCTTTCAAGAATGCTCATAGGACTTTGCTCTTGCCAGTCCCTATGTCCAGGGCAGAAGGTGTGCATGCACTGGACCAATACAGTATAGTGAATTCAACCACTAACCTGGTCATTTTGCTGCCACCCATTCGCAGCACAGCACCAGCTTGTGTGCTGCCTCCTTCTTTTCCAGCTGTCTTTGTTCCCATAAGCACTGCTCTGTGTCCGGAGGCTTATAGGTCTCTCGCAGTCTCTTCCCAAATCATCCAGGGATTGGTATGCCATCTCCATGAAATTTATAGCTGAACTTCAGCTCATGAAACCATACAGTGATCTTGGTTGTTACAGACTATTATAATAGCCTAGAACATTTTGTTCCTTTGGAGAAATTGCCCTCAGCAAAGAGTTGGCATTTATCTTGCTCATGAAAAGTTGTGATTACTGGGTTTACTAAGTACTAACATTGAAGACAGAAGCAGGATCTTTTTTATCTGCTAAATAGTGTAGAGGGGAGAAATTTCCAATCTCAATACGTTATTAACCAAATCAAATTTTCCCAATTCAAAGGACCACTGAGCCCGAATCAAAATTTTAAAGATTTTATTACAACCAGGAATAAATGCACATACAAACACCTCAATACAAGGTGAAGAAAATAAATGGGCACTAATACAAAGGAAATTCTACGCAAGAGTCTCATACGACTCAGAATAAAAAGGATAATCAATTCTAAAAGCAACAATAAAACAATGGTTAGTCCAATCTCTATATCTGAAACCATTAACCTAAAAGAAAACAGTTAGCCTTTCCCTACTCTATCTCTAAGGTGACATCCCTACTTAGCATTTCCCAACCCAGGCAAGAGAATAAAAAGGTGTCAGAAGTGAAGACTTCCTAAGAAGTACATTCACTTAGTCAGAGCTCGTTCTAAGATGCTCCTTCAAGCTTCCAATCTAAACCTCAACTACTCAATCCACGGGGCACTGTCCCTAATACAAAATCCCAAAGAACGTAGAACACGCCCTTCGTCACACCTCTTCAGCCAGGTCTTCTTCCAATACTTTTCCAGTGAAACTTGTACTCCATCCAACGACGGTTAGCTTGACCTTGGGTCCCAGGCACCTTCTCCGCTGAAAGTATCATCCGTAAATTCCAATGTACTCCCCTGTTGGCTTCTCTTACCATCCTAACTCCTAAAACAAAGACCTAGTCTCACTAACGAGCTAAATGTCCTTGCACCTGCAACAGAAACATGGGAACGAAAAACTTTTCTCTTCTCTAAGATTTTCCATTCTCTTGAAACCCAAAGCCTTTAGCAAGGGAAATCATTTTCGGCCTACAACGTTTAGCTAACATAAGAAAATGAACAGGCCTTTCTCTTTAAACGTATATGCGATCAGGCCTTTACACCGTTAAACACATTACTAATCACACTCTAAGCATTAGTTTCATTACTCTTATATACGTGAATAAGCAAACTGCACATGCAACTTTAACATGGCACACGTTTAAACGAACACATTACATTACGTGGAAATCAAACATTATGCGTTTACTAAAATACATTTGCAATGATCTGCAGCATTACTCTTCATGAAAAGCATTGTTACATTTCTAATCACACCTAAGTTAAACAATTCTAGTGATACATTTCTATGACACACTTAACCTACGTCGATTAATATGTGGGTGCTGACTAACAGTGAATATGATGCACCCCTACAAATTTCAGAGTAACGTGACGCTCTATCAGCTGTTAAGTTTTGGAAAGAGATTTTATAACGCTCAGAACTTCTAATGGAATTTGACCTTTGCGTTGGAGCAATAAATGTTTGCATCTCTGGTTATTAGTATATTGATCCATGTGTACATGTTGTTCTGAAGATGTAGTGACCCAGTCCTGTAGTGGCGTCAATCCTTCAAATCAACTGTTACATTGTGTTATCGATCAAATAACTCACACAATCTTCTTGTTTGAATTTCATATGTATGACAGTTCCTCGGTTTATAGAACTATTAGCGTTCTATATACTGTGGTTCTCAATTGCCTGGAAGTGAGCCTTTGAACTGTAACATAGTCCAGAGATATAATGATTAGATGAGACCTTAAACTCACAGTCCCAAATGCAGCAAAACCAAGTCTACTGATCAACTGAGTGCAGCTTCAGCCGTGTTTAATGCTGGGGGATGTTTTTAAATTTCTATGCAGACAGGAGTGCCGAACATGCACCTCTGCTCTGAGTGCCTGAGCTGCATGGATACCTGGACCATGATTTTTCATCATTGGTGGACACGGATCATGCGTGTGCACCATGACGTAGGGTTGTCTCAATGATAATACTGCCTTTTAGGACCAGGAGGGGCAAATCAGGTGCTGCCCTCGTGATGGTAGATGGCTACTGCCCTTAACAGGAATTAAAATGAAACAACACAGTGGTGGCAGTACACCTTTTCTTTCATAGTGTAAGAGTTTGAACAGGCTTTTTTACCTGTATCATAGGAATGGTGTCTACTGGCCCACTCATGTAATGTTTTGTGACTGGGTACTTAACTCAACCATGGACTGCATGGATTGTGTGTATCTCTGGGCAGCACCTGATACTTGTGTGTGCATGCTGGGATGTGTGTGTGTGCCTGTGTATGGTATATAACATGGAGGCCTTGGGGTTCCATCTAGGAAACACATGGCACAAAAAGGCTAAGAGAGATGAGGACCGTAACCTCCAGACAGGAGCTGTATATTGCTGATCTCCCTGAGGGCTTGGATAGGAGCACGCACTGAAGGAAAGGGATCACAGGATCCTCTGCACAGCAAAGGTCTCTTTGACTCCATAGAGAGTAACTTGTAAGTTGGGCATGAGCCCACTATCAGGGAGATCGAGGGACTGATAAGGTTGGCACAATGGACCAGGGAATCATGATAGGGAGCAAGGCTTAAGTGGATCCATGGTTACTCCCTTGCCCCGTAAGTTACTCTACTTTCATTTATCAAGAAGCTAAATTTAAAACAAGCTTTCTACATCATCGAAACATTTTTCTTTATTCTTACAATAAAGTTGATTTCTTCTCCAATGATAAAATATATTTAGCATGATTTCAATATTTTAATCGTTCTGTTGCATTATCCCCATATACAATCACATTGGAATGGCAGAAACTCCTGCTTGCCCTGTGGCCCTTTGGAAGGTGTTTTCACATATAGTTGTTGAACTGTCTCTGCCTGCACTCAGTTTTGTTTCAGCACCGTGATGTCCCTTGGGATGAATGTTGCGCTCTACAAATACAAATACAACTCCCGGTATTTTCCATTTTACCATTTCCAAGCTTTATTTCGATCTTATAGACCATAACAGCAAGAACATAAAACACATACAACACTAGATTTGGGCAATAAAAACATCAATGGACATTACAGGATATAGCCATTTACAGTAAGTTGGGCACAATTCATAACAGTTAAAAGGGAAGAGGTGTGGTGCCACGGCCAGGGCGACTGACTCTGGAATCCGGGGATCACGGTTCGATCCCTGGCGCCGGTGGCAGATTAGCCCAGCACCATGTGACTCTGGGCAATAGCTTGCTTAATCTTCCCGACGACCCCCAGCGCCTAGAGACCCTTACGGGTGATTGTTTGCGCTTTGCAAATGTGGATTATTATTATTAAAATTTTAAAAGCGGATTAAACATTGATTTCATTTGTTAGTAAGATCAAGACAATAGGAAATGGCAAAGGAACGATTAACATATGCAGGGGGAAATTAAAAACTTGCGGCGCCTGTGCCACATAGAGTTAAGGAACCGAGACACAGCAAAAACAATCGGGGGGGGGGGAGTGTCGGTTCTCAAGACTCTAAAGGCCTCCCATGACTGTCTGAGCCCGAGATTCCAGCAGATTGGTAAAAGCCGGTACCTCCTGGGTACATCATATTCTGGACATAACAAGAAAACGTGGATGGGAATCTCTTCCTGGCTATTGCAGGCAGGGCAGCTTACAGGCAAAGCTTTTGACCAGTTCTTTGTAAATGCGTGGACCGGCAAGCAACCCCGTCTAAATTGAACATGGAGTTTCCTTGCCATAAACGGATGTACATCATCAAGGTAGAGTTCAAAAGAATACTGGTCTTTAAAATTGAGGAAGTCAGAGGTTAAGCTACCTAGTTTTGTACTCCTTTGGATTTCGGCCAATCTGAACTGTCTATAAATTTTAACTAGTTCAAGCCGTGATATTGTCGGGGACACTTCCTCAGGGTGGGTCCATAGGTTCGGCCGGCCTAGTCTATGGCACAGATCTTTTATGTGTGTGAACCAGGGTAGTGTACCCACCCCTTGGAGCCCCATGATCGCTTTAAGTTCCGACTGGTAGTCTATTAGCTCGGGGGTCGCCCATAGCCTACGCCAGAAAGTCAAGGGACGCAGTCTGATCTCCTCATCTATTGGTCTTGTCCCAAGGTCCCTACGTAGGGGGATGAGAGGGGTGCTTTGGGGTAGGCCCAAGAGCTGCCTCATGAACTTATTCTCGGTTTTGTCCAATCTACCTACAGGGAGGTGTCCCCAAAGTCCTGCCCCGTACATTACATCACTCCTGATTTGGACTTTGTATGTCTCAATGTCTCAATCAATGGGCCAGGTTGTCTAGATGTGGAGTTCCTGTAAAGTTTTGCTAATCCCCCTGCCATCTGTGCTAACCTTGGGCCTGCCTTTTCTTACTGTGGGCCCCATCCAAAGGTTTCCATCGATGTAACACCCAGGTAATCGAAGACAGCTACCCTCTCTAGGTGGATATAATTTAGAGTAGGATTGAGGCGAGATGTTTTGCTAGGATTAAATACAATATACTTGGTTTTTAGTGTGTTGATCTCTAGGCCCCTATTCTTGCAGAATAGAGAGAAGCTGTCGAGGGTCCTTTGGATGCCCTTGGGCGATTTAGATAGTAACAAGGTGTCGTCCGCAAACATCATTGCTTGCACCTTGCCACGGGTGAGCTTTGGGGCATCGGTGTTGGCTACCTCATTTAGTTGGTCTACCAGGGCATTAATGAAAAGACAAACCGAGTGGGGGCCAAAACACACCCCTGCTTTACACCCCTGTTCACTGGGAAACGTGGGTCAGTCCTCCATGTTTCCCGAATCTCACCTGGGCAAAATGTTCAGTGTGCAGTCTCTTGATCAAAGAGAGCAAGTAGGGCGGAATGCCCAGTTGCTCTAGGACTGCCCAAAGTTTGTCACGGGGCACCAAATCAAAGTCTGATTTAAGATCAACGAAGATCAGATAGAGGCTCACACCCTCTATAGTCACCGTCTTCCAATATAATAATTGGAGCCAGAAAATTTGGTTGATGGTAGAAATATTTTTACGGAAGCCGGCCTGGTTCGGACTCAGGATCTCATGCTCGTCCACCCAGGACTGGAGGCGAGCCAGGACAATCCTGGCAAACAGCTTCTGGGTTATGTCAATCAGGCTAATTGACATATAGTTGGTGGGCAGAAGGGGAGAACCCTTATTATATACTGGGAACATTTCTGCCCCTAACCAAGTATCCAGGATTTCCATGCCATTTAAAATGGCATTAAATATTACACATAAATATGGGACCCAGATATTGGGCTGCTCCCGAAATACGTCCCCGGGAATCTTGTCTAGTCCAGGGACCTTTCCAAGACGAAGTCTCCCAATTGCACTAAGCACTTCAGTTAGGGTGAATCCTCCATCGTCTTCAGGGGGGTTCCCCACAACAGTTGGTGAGATTCCCCCTGTGGGTTCTACAATGTCCTGGGTGGAATACAACGTTTGGAAGTGAAGTTTCCAAACATCTGCTGCAATGTTCGGCTCAATGGGTGAACTCTCTGAAGAGCTGGCTGTTCGAACCAGAGTCTAGAACGTCCTCATATCTCTATTAGTGAGGGCCGGTTTTATTGCATCCCATCTTTCAGACTCCCACTCAGTTTTGGCTATCTTTAGAATATCGTTATATACGGCCCGCCTGATTTTTATCAGAGATCTGTCTTTCAGTTTTTGGGCATCAATGAGGGCACCCTTTGCCGTGCGGCAGGATTTATTAAACCAAGTGGTTTTAGTGGTCCTCTTGCCTTTAGAGTATATCAAGGGATTAAAGATGTTGGTCAAACTAGTGGTCAGATCTGTGTGGATGGTCGTAAGTTGAGCGGTAGTACCATTAGAGTTAGGGGACTGTGCAGCCTTCTCCATTACCAATAAAGGTGGAATAATTAGGGAGTACAGACCAGCGATCTTGCCTGGTGACTGCTTCAGGGTTACCCACCAAATTCGCCTCCTGTTGTTGTCTAAAGATAGATTGGTACCAGTGAGGTTGCTAGTGATTGGGGGGCTATAAAGTTCCGGAAGCTTACGATCGAGTACCAGAGCGTTATGGTCGCTGTCATGTCTAGGCCAGTCAGCGAAATCGTCAACCCATTGCCATATACTTGCTTCCACCAAAATGTAGTCCACTAAAGATGCTTGCCCCGGTCTATTGAAAGTGGATTTACCAGGTTGGTCTGACTTGGTACGACCATTACATGCTCTCAATGCATGGGTTAGTGTGACTGCGTTGACCTGTAATACCAGGGGGGTCCAAGCTCTCACCGGAGGGATCAGCGGTTCAGGAATCAGCCAAAGGGAGTCCTCGGCAGTGAGTGAAGGGTCAGTAGGGAGGGCTAGGGGCTCAAACTGACAGTTAAAATCACCGCTTATCACCAACCAGGTATTTGGGGGAACTAGCTCGATGAATGTAGTAAGCATATCTATGGTCTGGGATTCCTGAGGTGTGGTATTTAACACATCTTACTTATAGTGCTCTGAAATAGGCAATGTGCAGTAGCAAAACCACTAACTCAAACCACATATCTTTACCCGTAGTTCAAATAAAGGTTTTTCCAAGTTATCAAAAAATATATGTCTCCTTCTTCCCATTTGTGTAACAAGGATTGCTATTACCGCAGTTTTCAAAATCAGAGAAATATGTCTGTGTCCATCGTCTGCTGAAGGGCCAGCTTTAGGGCAGTGCGACTGGTGCAGTCGCACTGGACACTGAACTGGAGAAGGGCACTGACCTCAGAGTCGGTCTATGTTAGCAATAATTTAAGATTTAAAAACACCTGCTCAGAGTTCCTTGTGCATTCAACATTCATGTAGCAATAAAAATGTCAAGATAACTCTTGTGATTAATGTTTCTGCTAGTGAGAGGGACAGAGTTCTCTCTAGTGGCAGTTTTCATCCATTACAAAGTAGAGTGGAGGGTTAAGATGACTGCTGCAAAGAACAGATCTGTATGTTATGTTGATAGCCGAGTGGATTAGTGAAGCCAGCGTTTACCAGGGCTTTCAAGCAAATGAAATGTATGGAAGAGAGGGACAATGGAGAGGTGAGTGGCACTTTTGCTGGGTGGCAGTGAGGAAATCAAAGGAGGAGATCATGGAGGTACGGCGCCAAAAAAGATTGTCGCACCCGACACCACCAGCGCTAAAGCCCGCCCTGCTGTGCTGCTCATTATTTTCAGCAAATCTTTAGCAACAACATTTAAGAGATTAATCTGATTTCTTTTATCTTCCAGTAGAATAACTGAAGACTTCAAAAACTATAGAGAACAAACCTTTCAAACTAAATGTTTAATGCTGAAAGGCTGAGAAATAAAATGGCTATCAGGAACATTAGAATATTAGCTTAAATTCTACCCACCTTCAGCACATAGCGGGCTGTGTATGGTCTATTAAAGGACTATAAACTCACAAGGGTTAGTGTAAACTGACCATAGAAATTCATGAACATAATTCCATGAGTTTCAAACGTTTCCCCAATTTTTAATCATACCGGATAGAGGCAAGAATAAAATTGTTTTCCTACTAAGCCAGGTATTTTTTGTTTTTTTCAACTAGTTTAACCCCCCCCCCATCCTATTTGTCTCTTTACCCTTTATAGTATATGACAAAAATGCTCCCAGGTAACACGTCGATCTTAACGCACCCGTTTCGCAGTAGAATAGGGAGAACCCAATGATGAAGCATGCCACCAAGGGGAAACTCTGGTGGCTGAGACTTCTTTAAAGAAAACTATCTGCTACCCAAAACCTGAAGTGGAAAGGTAGTCCCATACGACAGGCGGGCTCACTTTGGTACTATAATATAAACTGTAGTCAATGTTTAATTTACCTACAACCAGGGCGTTAAGTGCGGGGTCTCAGACCTTGTAGTAATTAAACACTGACTTTGAAAGGGGTCAGTTTCAAACCATATATCAATGTACATAACTTTAACAGCCAAAAACACTGATCTATTTCTTTGACTGTAAAAGTCCTTAAGGTAATCCATGTCAGAAATATAGTACCTGGTTTCATGTCAAATGTTTACCTTCATCTTGACTTTCTTTTTCCAGATATTGTGCTTCTGAAATGTTTTCCATGCAACATATACATCTTGCACAGTGGATACTGTGAACAGAGCCCACTGTGGATGTTTGGGTAATTTCCAGTTGTGGATAGGTATTTATGATGGGGCATGATTGAGACCTCTGGCGCTGTACTGAAAGGAGTGTGAGTATCTCAGAGTGCCTATCACTAGGTTATACAAGTGTTCATCCTGCATGCACCTTCAATCCTCTACTTCTTTGCACTTCACACGGTGCGATGGCTATGTATGTGCAAATTGTGGTTGTTATTTGATGTACCAGGCTCTTTTTACAGGTTTACCCCACATGTTTTGCATTCCTCCTCCTATTTTTTGCTGACCTTTTTTCTTCTGGATTTAGGACAGTTTACCACTGCTAACCAGTGTGCATGTGCATTTGCTCTCTCCTCTAAACATGGTATGATTGGGGTCTGGCCAAGCCGCTGTCCAAAATGGCCTTGTGGTATTGAAGCTCCGCCAGCTGTATCAGCTCATATGCCTCATCCTACCTAAATCCGGTAGCAGACTTACCAGTATCGGCGCAGCAGTAATGGCAGAGACGCTGCGGTACACAATGAGCCGTTCGGTGATTGGATTGCGGCCCTGGTGACAGATACCTGGCGCCCGACGGGCCTGGAGGGGTGAGTCCTATAACAACGGCCTGAGCCTTCGTGCGACTGTGGCGGAGGAGGAGCGGCGGACAGCTGCAGCACCTGGTGAGTGGCGGGGACCCCTTGCGGCGGCGAGTCGACTGGGTGCAGGTTTGGGTCCCTCCCTCGCTCTCCCCATATTCGCTCGGTGATTCGGCCTGGGCGTGTTGCGGCCTCGCCTGGCTGCCTCTGGGGCATTAAGCACCCTCCTGTTCTTCCCTTAGGCCCCGCAGGGACAGGGCCCGTGGGCGAGCCCGGGAAGCAACCGCTCGGTTGAGGCAGGGTGTGAGATTGGGCGAGGGGCTTGGGGCAGCCTGATATTCCCCACGCCTGGATCGCTCCCGCCGTGTCCCCGCCGCAACGCGGCCTCACGGAGCACGACCAGAAGCCATTTGGCCCACCGTCCCGCCCCATCCCGATCCAGGGCACCAACTGTGGCATCCATGCTGGCCCCATTCCCTGGGCACATCTCCGTCCTCAAGCGGTCAGAGACAGTGTTCTTCTGGCGGTGCCCTGACTCTACCATGCTATAACCGCCCACCTGTCCCTACTTGAGTCACCGCTGCCTTCACTGTTGCCTATCGGAGCCCCTGCACCACAACTGGGTGGTCGGATCAGCGTGCTGCAATCTGAAGCGCAACCTCCTACGCTTGGTGCTGGCCCTGACTGTACAGCCATACTCCCCAGGGGGGAACGATCGTTTGGCGGTGCTCTTTGCAAGAGCTTCCCACTGCTACCTGCCGGTAGATCTGCCCGCCGTGCTTGTTGTTTTTGACTTTGATAGCTCTTTTCACACACTACAACAAAGGCGCCACATCTACAGAAGACACATTGTGTAGTGTTCCCCCTGCTCTCCACATTCTTGACACTTGACTTTACTTTGTTTGCTGCTCCCTGCTCCTATGCGGTTTTACGAACAGTGCTGGGCTGCGTCATGGGCCGCAAGGATCCCAAGCAGAAAACCCTGCCATTTGAGAAATTAGTGGAGAAGGCCCCCGACGATAACTCCAACATGACCCTTCCGACCCCTCGACCTCCCACCTGCAAGAAATGAGGGCTGGCTTCCGCACTCTGGATGGGCGGTTCGACACTCTAGACAGAAATCTGGAGACCTTGGGGGCTAAAATCCAAGTCCACGACAGGCGTCTAGACATTGCTGAGGCCTGCATCTCGGATATAGAGGACGGCACTGCGCAGCCCATTAAATGTCTGGAACGGGTGGAGCACATACTCAAGGAGGTCACCATCAAAAATGAGGACCTCGAAGCGTGCAGCCGGCACAACAACATTCGCATCCTCGGAGTGCCGGAAACCACTGCAACGGGCCACCTCGACCTCTTTGTTGAAACCCTACTCTCTGAGCTATTTGGGAAAGGGTCCTTTACACCTGGATTCATAGTGAAACGTGCCCACCGGTCACTGGGGCCTAGACCCAATCCAGGTTGCCCCCCGCGCCCTATCATAGCGCGTATCAAGAACTTTAGGGATCGAGACACGGCATTGTGCCTCGCCAGGGAACGAGGTGACACTATATGGCAGGGCTGAAAATATTGCTTTTTCCCAGACTTCAACGTCATGGTGCAGGAGGCCTGTCGCTAGTACAATGTGGTTAAGGCTACCTCAGGAAATTGGGCTTGCGATACGGTATGCTTTAACCCGCTAGACTGAGAGTGGACATCGGAGGCCGAGCCCATATATTTGAGAACCCAGCAGATGTGCAGGACTTTTGCCACACTTATAAACAGAACAACAAGCATCCGGCGTCAAGCGGAAGTAGACCCTCTCCCCCACATAGCAGCTCTGAGGCCAGCATGGAACTATTCTCCAGCTCTGGAACTGGTTGACTCTGTTCAGTGATACCTTACTATCATTGCAATATTGTTGTGGGGTGATAATATCCATCTTTTTTGATTTATGTCAATTAGCTGCTAGGCTGATGTGGCGTTGCCACCCCCCATGGTGTACACCTCGGGTTTGGTTTTGTTCCGTTTGAGGTACCGTTTCAGGGCTCCTCCATTCAAATGTAAAGCTGATTGGTACTTGTTGCTCTACTATTTGTTTGGGTATGGCCTCGCTTTTTCTGTAGTGTGGTTGGGTGGGGTTCACTACTATACCATAGCAATTGGTGTTTATTGTCCACTTTGTACGCAGTCACATTACGACATTATAGGTTGGTGTCAGCAATGCTTATATATATAATGTACTATAACAAGGGTACCCCTAATTTAGCTTCCTATATCAGGGTCTAAAGCAAATATTTGCAAATATATATATATAGGAAACTTATTCGAACAAGGTGCAGTGTTTTAAAAACAAATAAAGACACATATGTACAACTGTGCACTGTGCTGTCATAATGACCAAATATGACCCTGAAAACAACTTAGTAATTTCTCTATTTTAATTTTATTGTTTATCAATATAATTACTTCTTTATGTACATACATACAATGCATCAAGTTTGGTCTTTTTCAGTACTTTTTATACAAACTGCTCCCATTGTGGATACTAAATCATTGTATATAAAAATTGATCAATTACATTCCGTTTAATCTCAGCCAGAATATTTCTTTGAACATGGCTCTATTAGATTTGATTGATCAATTATATTCCAATTAATATCAACAGAAAATGTTTTTTTAAAACATGGCTCAATTTAGATCACCTTGTTCGAATAAGCAATGCTTATATATATCATGTTCCCTAGATGGCAGAGTTAGGCAGTAATGATGGCCCCTCTAGCTTGTCTTTGATGTCCTGGAATGGCCGGGAGCTCAACGATAATCGTAAGAGGCGGCAGGTTATTCATTATATGCTCCGGCACAATGTTGATATTGCTTTTCCGCAAGAAACGCATTTTCCCAATTCTGATGCGTTCCGCTTTGCCGCAGGATGGGGTGCACATAGATACTTCGCTAACTTGAGCAACTGCGCCCAGTGCACAGCCATTCTTATCCAGAAAAGAGTTCCCTTCAGTTGCTTCTCCATAATTAATGACAGCGAAGGTAGATTCACAATTGTGATGGGGACACTCGTGGGGTATGGCGTTGCATTGATTTGCATATATGCCCCAAACACTGACTCCCGACAATTTTTTCATGCGCTGCATGCCCAGCTTTCAAAGCTAGATCCCAATCTAATCTTCTAATCTTGCTGGGGGGTGACTTTAATCTGCTCCTTGACCATGATCTGGATAGCACTGCTAAAAGACATGACACTAAGACCCGTGCCAGACGTGCTCTTCAAGAACTCTGCAACCAATTCTCTCTAATTGACATCTGGCACAGACGCAATCCCTCCCATACTGACTTCACGCATTACACGGGCCAACATAACACTTGGGCTAGAATTGACTATTGGCTCATTTCCCCTGGAATCTCTGGTTGGTTCCATTCCCTTCTGACACTCCCGAGGATGTAGTCCGATCACTCCACGGTACAACTTCTACTTTGGATTCCAAGACCTGACGGATATGAGAGACAGTGGCGTTTCCTGGGCAGCGCACTCAGTGACGAGCTATTCCACGCTAAATATGTGAGGCCATTGAGGATTATTTTTCTCTTAACACAGGATCGGTAGACACATGGGGGGGTCCTGTGGGAGGGATTCAAGGCATACACAAAGGGTGCCTGCATAGCTAACCATTCAGGAGTACTTAAAGCTCTTCGCTCTATGATAGCACGTCTGGAGCAAGATCTCACAGACTTATATACGGCGGAGCTGTGGTCCCCTGATCCAAACACAACCGGGAAGAGATTGGCCCTGCTTACAGAATATAGAGACGCGGCGGATCGTGAGATCCTCTTTATGGGGAAATATCAAGCTGCCCGACGCTGTGGAGAAGGAGAGCATACCGGCTGGGTACGAGCGCAGCTCCTTCACCCCCATACAGTAGAGCCTACATCACCATGCTCCGTTCCCACTGATACGTTACTACATAGCACTGTGGAAATGTTTGATGAATTCCTTACATATTTCACTTCTTTCTACTCTTCTAAAGTAAGCCTAGACCCTGCAGCGCAGGAGGATTATTTATCGGAGATCGCGCTGGTGTATCTCGAAAAGGGTGTGCAGGATTTCCAGGCTGAACCGATTTCTGAGGCTGACGTGCTTGGTGCCATTGAGTCCCTTCGTGTTTTCTCCCACCCTGGGTTAGATGGCTTTACCAGGGATTTCTACAAAGCCTATAAAGACTTGTTGGCACCGCGCCTAATCGAGGTATACACGGAAGCTCTTGAGTCCCAGTCCCTGCATTTCACATTCCGCAAAGCAGTTATCATACTTTTACCCAAACCAGGCAAGGACCCGACACTTTGCGGGTCTTACAGACCCTTGTCACTGCTCAACTTGGATTACAATATCCTTGCTAAAATTGTAGCCAACCGCCTCTCTCAGCTGATGGAGTACATTATTTCACCTGCTCAATCCGGCTTTGTTCCCCATTGGTCAACGTCCCTGAATCTCAGAACGTTGTACTCGGTCCTCCATAGAATAAACCCTGAGGTCCCTGCCGCCGCAATCCTTTTGGATACTGAAAAGGCCTTTGATACCTTGGAGTGGCCCTTTTTTATGTCAATCATGCGCCGCATGAGAATGCCGGTTGGACTCATAGCTATTGTTGCACTGCTATACAGCCGCCCCACTGCGAGATTATGCCTAAGTGGAACACTATCTCACTCCTTCCCACTATCCCGCGGCACAAGGCAGGGTTTCCCCTTGTCACCTTTATTATTTATCCTCGCTATGGACCCCCTGATCCGCCATTTCCAAGAGAGACATCTGCAGCGAGGCCTACAATTCAATACCGGCCCGCTCCTCGTCTCGCTTTATGCAGGCAATACAATACTGTATGTTTGGGACCCCCGGGTGAATTTAGAGCCGCTCATTAGAGAAATCCTTCGGTTCAGACGACACTCTGGCTTATGCATAAACTGGCAAAAGTCAGTTATATTTCCCTTAACTTCCAGTACAACTCAATGGGAATGTGAGTTCCCTCTTGAGTGGAGTTCGGACTTGGTTAAGTACCTTGGCATTCACTTTCATTTGGACACTGAACATATCATTCGGCTTAACTACGGACAGGCAGTGGCGAATCTCGAGGCTTTGGTGGAGCGTTGGCTGCGGCTACCTTTGTCCCTCGCTGGCAGAGTTGCCTTCATTAAGATGGTAGCCCTACCCACATTTTTATATGTTTTTAACAACATCCCTATTCCCCTACCGAATAGTTTTTTTTCCAAGATTCGAGCGCACCTATTGGGCTTGGTCTGGGGGGGCAAACAGCCACTTGTCCGCTAGCAGGTCCTCACACTACCATATGAGAGAGGGGGGTACGGAGTGCCAAACTTCCATCTGTACCACCTAATGGCGCAGTGCAGCTACGCCTTCACATGGTACCACCCGGACGCCAGGATTCCATTCCTTCGCCCGGAGGCAGATTTTGTTCTCCCTGAACGGCTGTCCACTTTTCTACCGAAGGGCATTCCTAGAGACCCACACGACATCCAGACGGTCTCCACTACCAGCTGGGCATGGAGCAAGCTTGCACATCTCACATGCGCTGAGACGCTATACTCCTCGGCGCTCCCTCTCCCCAATGCCCTCTGGCTTCTCTTAAGTGGTGAGAGACTGGTGTAGTGCTCTTTAACTAAATTTGACATCACTAAACTAGGTGACCTGTATCCTGCTGGTCATATTTTTTCCCCCACGGAAGACAACCGCTATCACGATGCTACATTCCTGAACACCTTTGTGTTGGGCTGGATCCGTTCGGCTCTCTGTGCTACAATCCCTGGGTTCCCCATTTAACCGGACTCATTCCCGCCTCTCGCACTCATCATTGAGAACGAAAGTGGTGTACATCCTACTCTAAAATTTACAAGGCATGCTCCGGGATGCTCCCGGTTTGCGATGATAAGGTTCGGAAAGACTGGGAGGAAGATCTGGGCCGCCCCATCACTGACGAACAATCGGCCAAATGTTGCGCTGACACGAAAGACGTTTCGCTGAACAGCAGGCATAAATTACTGCATTTTAAATTCCTTCGTAGGCTATACATCACACCTGCAAAGACACACAGGATTGACCCGGCTAGGCCTCATACTTGCCGCAAATGTGCCGCCCCACATGCAGACTTTGCACACCTCACCTGGACCTGCCCTGTTATACGCTCATACTGGGAAAAGACAGATGAGATATTAGGGGACATGACAGCACTGTTTCTGGTTCCTGTACCAGAGGTGTCACTGATGGGATATGTGGTGAACTTCCCCCAAAAAGTTAGGAAATTCGCTGCCCTTAGTCTATTAATGGCCAAACGAGAAGTAGCGATACACTGGGGCCGCGAGACAGCTCCCACGGTACAGAGCTGGTTGAACAGTTTAGCATATTGAAACGTCAACAGCAAGGTGTATTCTAATACCCTACCTAGCTCTTCTCGCCCTAAGGATATTTGGGGTCCCTACAGGACATACGTTGAGACCATTCGCCACACCTCTGACACATTAGTGGAACAGGGCATCACCACTACTAGGGTGGGGTAGGCTGTTCATCGCTCCTGTTACATATGTCGCCAGACATGAATCCTGACTGTGAGACATTCAACTTCCTAATGTTGCAGGGTGCTATCAATGATTATTGGGTTTAGATGGGATTGTGATCACGCTGGGGAGGCAACGGGAGAGGAGGATCGGAGATGAAGGGGAGGCCAAGGAGAATGCTGTATTTACTGCACTGCTTCTATCCCTATCGGGGTTTTTGGGAATGTTGACACTACTCTTGCCAGATTACATATTGACGTTATATGATATGCACCACTTAATATGATTGCTCTGTAAATGACTGTGGCATGCTATGGTTCTATTGCTATGATATGCTCAAATCTGATTTATAAAGTAAAAAAAAAAACATGATATGATTGGTTTACACCTGTTTGGCATACATGATTAACTTGTAAGTCACTTACACTGTGGAATAAAATGCACCCAGGGCCTGAAAATTAAATGCTACTAGTGGGCCTGCAGTACTGATTGTGCCACCCACAGAACTAAAAAGTACAATTGAGGGACAGAATGCAGAACAATGTCATACATTCAACCCAGTACAGCGATCTGGGCCTAAATCTATCGATATTTTGCTCGCCATTCCAGTTTGAACCCAGCCATATGCAAATCAGTCTTGACCCTGCACCCAACAGGAATAGTCCAGCCCGAAGTTCCAAGCCAGGTCCTCCCTGGACTAGAAACAAGCATCCTAGGACCGGTTTTGGGGTTTCACCCCTCATCAGCCAGGATAGCTTAAGTCCAGTGGCATGGAGAGCACGGGTCCCACATCTGGGCATACCCGATCCACTCGGGTTGACAAATTCAAAAAGAACAATTAATGAACAGAATGCAGAACAATGTCATACATTCACCCCAGTACAGAGATCTGGGCCTAAATCCATTGTTTTTTGCTCACCATGCCATTCCAGTTTGAATCCAGCCATGTGAGGACCTGGCTTGGCACTTCGGGCTGGACTGTTCACATGAGGCACAGGGTCAAGACTGGGGTGGAATGGTGAGCAAAAGAATGATGGATTTAACCCATATCTCTTGACTGGGGCAGATTGTTTTGATCTGTTCTGCATTCCATCTATCAACTGTGTGTCTTTTGCTTTCTCACCCACAGAAGTAGCCTTTCAAACCTGTCTCAGGCCTGCATTGAAGGGCCTGTGTGTGCAGTATCTGCCACTTTGACGTGGCATTTAAAACTACTTGCCAAGTCTTAAACTCCTTTTTTATTACACATAGGTCACACCTAAGGTAGGCCCTAGGTAGCCCTGTGGGCAGGGTACCGTGAAAGTAAAAGGTAGGACATGTACCTTTATGTTTGGCATGGCCTAGTAGTGACAAACAGCGTATTTAGTTGTTCACTGCTGTGAGGCCTGCTCCTCTCATTGGCTAGCATTCGGAATTCCCTTATATACGTTTAATTATTAATATTTTTGTTTATTGGCATTTCAAATGATACAACAATACAGTACAATCTTAACACTGAATCAGTAGCCTGGGTTTACAATTGTTAGCCCATGCTGTGCAGACAGGAGCAAGCTAACACCCACAAGGGATAGGGTGATGGGTACATTTTCAGGAGGATTAGATGGCATAAGATAATATTAATATTTCAATCAATGATTCTGGCTGCTAAGGAGTCTCTAAAGACAGTGTCCTCCAGGGATGTTGAGCATAGCTGCACTGATGTTATAAGTAGGCGTTCGTCAACCGGTTTCAGCATCAAAAGGAGAGGACTATGGTTTGACAGTGTACAGCTGAATTATTCTATGTGTTATATACAACTATTAAGGGACTTGGAGCAAACAAAGTGATTAATTCTCGAGAAACCTGGTAAAGGCTTGAGATGAAGGAGTAATCTCTGTCTGTGGCATGTTGTGTGCACCAGGAGACCTCCATATCCCAGTGAATAATCAAAGAGGCTAAACCAGCAGCTGCCCTATGGGCAGCTGCCCCTGGGAGTGGCAGAGTTGAACGGTCCGAAGACGTATCTAAAACACATTTAAAATTGACTCTGATGAGGCGCTGCCCCCGTCAGATGATCTAGTAGCCCTGACATGGTATGAAGAAATAAGGCCTGATCCTGATTTGGCATATAAACACTGCCCAACTCCAGGGGTTTTTCAGCAAAGTCACTGCTCTACCAAGACATAGAGGCCTTCTTTATCGGTATCAATTGCAGTTGTCTCAAAAGGAACACCCGCCTGCACCCAGATTAGCCCCCCCTTGCAAAGGCTGAGCAAGTAGTAGCATGAAGCTGCAGCCGCTGATGGAGCAAGGACTCATTTATGTGAGACTTGCTCGGAATCAATTCACTCGTTTAACTTATTAACATGAATTATCAATTTTGTTTCGTGATTAATCCTTGCATATCTCAGTTACATAAATAAGACAGAGAAGCTTGCCTATATATTTTCTAACCATTAATACGGATAGCAGACTAAAAGCGCGTCTCTAACAGGGAAAACTTTACTGTGCATGCGTCAATTTCATCTACTTAATGTGACGTTTAACAGCTTTGGAGGGAATTTCTTGCGCATGAGCAGAATGCACTTACATGGTGTCTTCAAGACCCACATACATGGCATCTGCTTTGCTATTTAGAAAACACTTTATTTACTAAGAGCTAATGCAGGGAAAGTATTAATGAATAAAGGGGAATAGGGTAGATGTAGGTGGTATACAGTGAAATCATTTATTTATTAATTTTTGTCCTCATTTGCCACTATCACATCATTTCGCTTTTCTCTTTTCTTTACCAGCCGAAATGTCCAAAACCTCATATGCTGACCTGAGTTACTAGGGGTGGAGTCACTTGGAAGGCGGCCTGGAGTAGTGACTCACACCATCCGAGTCCCAATATACACCTATAAGCGGTGGAGGGGAGCCTACCCCCCTGAAACAGGTGCTATCAGCCGAGGTGGAGAAGGGCTTAATTATAGGACTCCTGATCTAGTTAATTAAATGGTTGTTTCCACCAGCTCAAAAAGGGTGCCCAAAATTCCTGCCTTCGACGTCCCTTGACTGACATATCTAAATTAGCCACACTCTTCACAGATAATATCCAGTCTTCATACCTTGGTGAAATCTGAGATACCCTAAGTTTACAGATCTCTCTACGGGCCAACAGAATTGCATAAAATACCAAATTTGCATTGTTTTATTTTTTACTATTTGAGAGTCTAAGAGCCCAAAAATGACTAGTGAAGCGCTTACCTCGATTTGGATCTTCAAGGAATCAGATAGCGCTTTACTCACGGCATTCCAATAGGATTGAATCTTTGGGCAAAGAAAGAACATGTGAAGATCATCTTCCTTCATAATGCCACACTTCGGACATGCCACATCTCCTCCTTTCCCAAACTTCGATAGCCTTGAGGAGTCCAATAGGCCCTATGGACATTGAAAAGATGGTTCCTTCTTAGGTATGCAGGTTTTACTATTTTGTCTAAAGTAAACATAGATACTTGCCATTGATCTTCCAGCGTAGCCGTCGGCAAGCATCTTCCCCATAGATCAACTGGTAGAAGGAAGTCCCTGTCCTCCATTTCCACCATACACTAGTACCAAAGTGCAATCTCCTTGTTTGGAATCTGTCTGGAGATCAGTTTCTCCTCGAATTCATTTTACTTCCCAATTTTTGTAGTTAAAGCTTGGAACCAACTCCGAACCTGAAGGTATTTAAACCTTGATACTCTTTGATCGGACTTCTGATTGCAATAGCCCCAAGAAATCAAGTGATCTTCTTGTAAGAGATGCTTCCAAGCAACTATACCGGCTTCCCTCAAGGGTGCAGCCAGCGCATCTTTAGCCCAGTCAGGGGAGCCCGTAGAATCCCAGATGGGGGCAAAATGGCTAAAATATGGCAGTTTCACGGCTTTCCTCACTATACCATGCCTCGTAAAATTTTCAATCTGACTTTTTAAAAATATTTTGGGCTCGCATACTTAAACATAAAACCATCTTCCCTTAGATTTTGGCTCCTCAGCTGAACCTCGAATAGTGTGCCCATCTCTGATTTCGAAAGTGTAGCCAAAAGCATTCTTCCATTTTTTAACAGAAAAGACCAGTAGTAAAAGAGCAGATTGGGTAGCGCTGAGCCCCCTTTTTCCAGTCTCCTTCCCAGTTTCTTCCAAGAGATTCTTGGCCCCTTAGAGGCCCAAATTAAGGAGCTAATCTGATTCTGGAGTTTTAGAAACCAAGGTTTACAAAAGGGGAGAGGAATAGCCTCAAAAAGAAAAGAACTTTGGAAGGATTACCATTTTTATAAGATTAACCCGCCCAAACAAAGTCAAGGGGAGATGTGCCCAATTCTTCAAAAGGGTAACCACTTCCTTCTTGACTAGGTCAAATTTCTTTTTCGTAAGATTCGCAATATCTTGTGTAATCTTTACCCCTAAATATCTCATGTCGTTAGTGCATCTTACTTCATTCGCTTCTAAATTCGTGAGGAAGACCATCTGGTCCAGGAGCCCTTCCTTTCTTACCCTCTTTTAATACCTTCTGGACTCCCATTGTATTTATGCTTTCATTCAGAATCTTACTCTTCTCTGTTGATAATTGGTCAATCGAGTCTTGAGCCAACCAGCTAGCTACTTCTTCTTGGGTAACCACTAAGTCCTCCTGGTAAACTTCCCCAAAATACTTGTGAAAGGCCAATTCTATAGCCTGGTTGTCCGAGAGTAAAGCCCCAGATTGTTCGCATCTAATCTCTTTAATTATGTTTTTAACTTGATCGCTCTTGACTTTCCAGGCTAATAATTTGCTAGATCCTTCCCTGTATTCAAAATGTGCCAAGAGACTTGTATCCCATATTTCCCTGAGCCTTTCTTGGACAGCAGCTGAAAGAGTTACCTTTAATATCTTAATTTCAGTCACCCTGGTATCCTGTTGTCCCTGGTTGCTTACAGAAGTCAAATCAGTTTCCAGCAAGCAAATTTGCTGTTCTAGATTTAAGATCTTCTGGTGATATAATCTTCTCCTGGCTGTTAGATATGCCTTTGTATGAGTCCCAAACCTCTACTGTCTCAGATTTCAATATATCGAGAGACTGCGGATCCAACAGGATGTAACGATCTAATGTCCATCTAGATTGAATCCTTGTCTGACCCAGTTTTATCCGAAGTATTACAGCTGAATGGTCTGAGAGCTGTGCACCTATATGTTGGGTGTCTAATACTGCGTCCCTTAATCTATTATCAATTAAATAGTCAATCCTAGAGTGATGCCTGTATTTCTTATTGTAAAATGTGAAGCTTCTATATGGGCCTACTCTCTGCCGCCAAATATCACAGAAGCCCAATTGCCTGATCAGATGATGTACCATTGCCAACATTTTAGGATTAACCGCAGCTCTACTATTTAATGACCTATCCAGCTTATGGTAAATTATGTCATTAAACTCCCCCGTCATAATAATCGAGTCAGGGAAATTTAGTAACTCGGCATATAAGGCTTCAAGAGGGCCTGTGTCATCTAGATTTGGGCCATCATTTATTTCTTGAATTAATATTATCTCTTTTGACCTTTTATTAGTTTGTATCTTGGGCCTTCTTGCCACAACCCGAGTGATTGAATGAAAACCTGCGCGTGTGTGACCTCTGCTTCCCCTGGAAGAATGATCCCCTGATTGGACCACATCCAAGGCTATCTACCGCTAAACCCTGGGAAACTCGGATGTCAGAGGTACAGTGGCTGAAGTCATATGAACATTATTGATAAAATTGTTTCAACTGTGAATAAACTTGGGTGGGAATAAAATAAAATGTATATTAATAAGGAAATGGGTTTGGGAACAAAGAAAAGTGCTATGCCATCATGGTTTGATGACCAAACACCCCTTGCCTGACCAATCAGAAATCATATTTTTACGATATTGCAACTTTAGGGGGTGGTACATGAATCCCAAAAGGTATAACTAAGGTAGTTTATTTAGTTGGGTGTGCGTGAGCCTGAGAGATTGCTGAGAGGGAAGATTTTGTCGGAGTTATTGATGATGCTGTGAGTTGCTGAAGAAGATTTAATAGAGAATGACCTATCTAAAACAATTGATTAGAAGAAGATAGCGGAAGAATCTCGAGGAGGAAGAGAGTGTCCGAGAGGTGAGCGACATGTTTGGCGCTTTAGAGAGGTTCACTGTCCTGTCCTGATTCCTGTCCTGAAGTATTTGTCCCTGATCTTTCCCGGGGAGCCTTACCAGCCCTTTGGCCAGGGGGTTGGTCTTCACACCATCTGTGGTAACTATAACATTTGTATATTTCCTGCATGTACTGCTGTCTCTATCCTTTCCTTTCTGAGCAACGTCAATCTATTGAATTTGTGAGAGTATTTGATTTGATTGGATCTTCCTCCCTAATGATTGAAGGTGTCCGTGGTGTATTTGAATGGTTCACTCACATTTAAACTTTAGATAAAGGTTTTGAAAACTTCCTGAGTCTGTGGTTATTATTGTAGATGAATTATTTGCAAGAAAGGTTATGTGCATCATCACCATCAAATAGTTCCAACTAATTTTGTTCATCGACCAAATGGAAAGAACTTATTGATCAGTGATAAGCAAACACCCCCCGCGGTTAACCAGGTGAATTAGAGTGTATGTATTATTGATGGGCCCAGGTGAATATATGGTGTTGGAGTATCTGTTGTTGGTGCGCCGCTGGATCAGTTTTCTGGTAGCAGAGTTATGGTTATTATTGACTAGTTTGGTGATAAGTATTGATTATTGATCATTGATTATTGATTATTAATTTATGTTTTAACAAATCCGTCAGGGTTGCGTTTTACGTTGTCTGGAAACACAGGTACAGTGATACCTGGAACTCCCGGGAAGGAATAGTGGGTGGTAAATGGAAGCAACACTGCGCTGAGGTTACTCGTCTGTTGGAATAGCACTGAGAAGCTATGCAGGGCTGGCAGTGTTAAAGTAGGGACTATTTTGTGTAAAAGTGAGAGTGATTGAATGCAGAGAGTTCGCTGGTGAAACTTTGGTGTTATTTCACCTAGAAAGGGTAGCACTGAAGGAGTAGCAGGTTCTTCTGGGCTAGAGTGACAGCAATAGAGTTCGCTGGCAAAACTTTGGTCTTATATAACTTGGAAAGGGTAACATCGAAGGAGTAGCAGGTTCTTCTGAGCTTGAGTGAAGAGTAAACGGAAGACTTTACTCAATGAAGAGTGAGCGGAAAGTTTTTACTCGCAGTGCATGAAGGGTAAACGGAAGACTTTACTCAGTGAAGAGTGAGCGGAATGGTTTACTCGCAGTGAAAAGAAATCTATCCTTTATTTAGTGGAACAGGCAGAGTAGCAAATGTTTTTATGTTGTTACTAACAAAGAATTTAATGAAAAGTACTGGGAAAAGTCATTGCATTACCTTGTGAAGGGAGGGTCAGTCACCGGAGTTAGACTGACGTCACAGTGTGCCGAGCTGGGATTGGTGGAACCAGCGAGCGTGTGTGACAGATGCAGATTGTAAAGAAGATTGGAGAAGTAGCCGCACCTCTACCTGGCGACAGCTCAGGGCAAGGGGCCTCGCTCTATCCGTCACTACCCCGTCGCGGTGAAGAGCTGCGAACGCGACGGGATACCGACGGATAGAGCGGGGCCCCTTGCCCTGAGCTGCCGCCAGGTAGAGGTGTAGCTACTTATCCAAATTAAATATTACTGGTGTTGTATACTTTTTTCTGATTTATTCACTTATTTCACCTAGCAGCAGCATTTCTAGTTCTAACTTTGTGGTCCTGAAGAAAGCCCGGATACACTTTTGATCAATATAGGGCTGAAACATGTCGACCTATGATTTAGTTGAGTGGTTTTAAATCAATACCACTCCTTTGCACTGCCTTTTTAGTCCTACCAATGCGAGCAAGTCAATAAAGAATCATTTTTGCATCCATTAGGTAGTTTTAACCTCACCACTGCACATACACTTTATCACGCACTATCGTGCTGCACGTTCACCACACCTACTCTTCAACATATGGGATTTTAGCATCCGTATGTTATCATCTCAAAAAAACATCCCAGAGCTCCTGCCTCACAGTGAGGGAGTTGTAGCCCTCAGTAGGACTAGGTTTTCCTACTGGAAGGAGAAACCCATATGATGAAGCATGCTACCTATGGTGGGTGAGGGTTATCGTCCTAAACGGGATTATCCCCCTGTTTAAAGGGGAGATTTTGTGTTCCTTCAGTCCTCTCATTGTTCATGCACGCCTGCCGATGCACATCTGTGTGTTCTACTAGACCCGAGGTTGTTTTGTGATAGCAGTATATTGATGACCTGCTGGTCGCATCAAGGACTCGTAAGGAATGTGTCACTGACGCAATTGCATTATTAAACCATTTGGCAGAAGGTATCGCCGTAAAAATTGCAATTTTGTAAACAAGGAGTAAAATACTTAGGTCACACCTTAGAAAGAGGAGTCAGAAAAGTAACCACAGAAAGAATAAAAATAATAAAACAAATGTCCCCACCTCACACTCAAAGAGAAATGAGAATGTTTTTTGGAGTAGTTGGCTATTGTAGACAATGGATTAGGGGATTCTCCTTGTTAGCAAAACCATTAATCCAGATGACCCGAAAATGTGCAAATGACCCAATTGTTTGGACTGATGAATGTGTTTTTATGAGATTATGAGACTGTCTGTGTGAGTCCCCTGCTTTAGGCATGCCTGACTATACAAAATAATTTGCATTGTTCTGTTGTGAAAGAGAAAATTGTGGACTTTCAGTTTTGACCCAAAGACATGGATTGACCAAACGTCCTGTAGCCTATTTTTCCGCGACTTTTGACCCTGTAGCTTCAGCTCTACCTGGCTGCTTAAAGGCAGTTGCTGCTACATGTATGAGCTTAGAACAAAGTGAACCTATTGTGATGGGACATATAGTTAAAGTTTTCCTCCCACATTCAGTTGAGATTCTTTTAACCAGATCTCAAACTCAACACCTTACTCCCAGTTGGATGACTAAGTATGAAAGGGTGATTCTGAGAGCAGAAAACGTGACAGTAATAAGATGTAAGGTATTAAACCCCGCAACTCTACTGCCAGATCCCACCTGTGAAGAGTTGATGGATGAGATAGATCATGATTGCTTGGATGTGACAGAGCTGTGAACAAAGCCCCGACCTGACATTGGAGAAGAGCCCCTGAAAGACCCAGATCACAAGACTTAATGCTGCCTATGCAGTTTGTAAAATTTCATGTGTAATTGAAGCATCCCATTTACCAGGAGTAAAGTCAGCACAAGTAGCTGAATTGATGGCTTTGATTAAAGCATGCAAATTTGGGAGAAATTGGAGGATAACCATGTTTACTGACAGTCAATATGGTTTTGGAATTGTGCAAGATCATGGCCAGATTTGGCTGCAGAGGGGATTTCTGACTTCTTCAGGATCTCCAATAAGAAATGAGAAAATTGTGAAAGAGCTATTGTAAGCAATTCAGTTGCCAAAAGGAGTAGCAGTGGTCAAGTGTGCTGCTCACCAGTCAGGAAATGACTATGTGACGGCTGGTAACCGATATGCAGACCAAATTGCCAAAAATTGTGCAAAAACTAATATAGCACTACATTGAAAAATTGAAAGAAGTGAAAACAGATGCCAACTTATGTTTTTCTCAGCTCCAGAAACATGGAAAGAGGTGAGGCAGTTACAGGAGGAGGTTGAGGTGAGCGAAAAGGAAATTTGGTTAAGGGCAGGTTGCACCAGAAGAGCAGAAGATAAGGTGTGGACGTACCCTGATGGTAGACCAGTTATGCCAGACTGCTTGCTTTCCCCAATGGCCCGATTGTATCATGGTGACACTCATGTAGGCAGGGATGCCATAATTAGACTTTTCAAACAAAATTGGTATAATCCAAAGTTCAAGGTGGTCACTGAGAGCCTTTGCCAGAGATGCTTAATTTGTCAACAGCAAAACCCAGGCAGGAAAACAGTAGTCAGTTGGGGAAAAATTGGAAAGGCCGAAGGTCCATTTGTGAGACTACAAATAGATTTCATTGAGTTACCTCCATGTAAAGGACTGAAGTATGTCCTTGTTATAGTGTGTTTGTTTTCACGATGGGTGGAGGCATATCCCACTAGGAGAAATTATGGTCTCACAGTTGCCAAATTATTGTTGAGGGAACTGATCCCACGTTTTGGTTTCCCAGTCACTTTGGAATCAGATAGAGGACCTCATTTTAACCATGAGGTAATTCGATTAATCTGTGAAGCATTCAAAATTGATCAGAAACTGCACTGTGCAAACCGCCCAGAGGCTTCTGGAGTGGTTGAACAAATGAATGGCACAATTAAATCGAGACTGGGTGCATCCACATCATTGTCATGGCCAGATGCATTGCCTCTTGTGTTGATGGGACTCAGAAGTATTCCTGACAGGAAAACCGGACTACATCCCCACAAAATCATCATGGGAAGGGCAATGAGACAAGCATTTATTCCTGGAAATAAATTGATGAGTATAAATGCTGATTTGGTATTGGACTATTGCAAAGGTTTGGCTGACCTGGTGCGTTCTGTCTCTCACCAGGTTGGAGAAGACGCATTTGCCAGGCAGCCAACGCAAGCGCATGATTTCAGTCACGGAGACTGGGTGGTAGTAAAGAAACACGCCAGGAAAACGTGCCTAGCACCGAGGTGGGATGATCCTCGTCAAGTCATATTGGTTACTACCACTGCAGTAAAGTGTGCAGGATTATCCAAAGAGATTCATGCTAGTCATACCAAACGGGTACCAGCCCCTTCTGAGACTGAACAACTGACTGAGACAGTTGAAGTAGCTGAAGATTGTTAAGTCGAAGAATCTAGAGAATTGCATTCTGAAATAGTAGACTTGGAACAACGGAGCAGAAGCCAGGAGGGATGGATACCAGAAATTTATATATCTGAAGTAATTAGCCAAACAAGAAGCAGAACAAGATTAGACAGACAGGACGATAGTGAAGACCAGATAGGTGCAGAAGAACACGCTCAGGAAGAAGAGAACAAAGCAAATCCAGAATCTGAGCAGGAACAGACAGGGAAAGAAGAACATACTCTGGTAGATGAAACTGAAACTATTTTCAATCCTGAGGAGGGACAGTTGGGAGAAGAAGAACACGGTTGGGCAGCAGCCAAACAAATTGCAATAAGACCTGATCAGAACCAGTTAGGAAAAGAAGAACAAGTTTGGATAGAAGAAGAAGGACACGTTAAACACAGTCCCAAACAGGACCAGCTAGAAGAAGAAGAACATGTTCAGGTGGACGAGATAATAAACAAAAGACCTGAACAGGAACAGATAGAAAGTGAGTCAATTGAGACAGAACAAATTGTCCCAAACCTCTGTAATAATAAAAGAACACTAAATAAAGACCAAGAGGGTGAAAGTGCAGTACAAATAAGAAGAGCCAGAAAAGGTGACAACTGGCCAGGAGGAGTGAAAAGACTGAGATATGTTCTGAAAAGAATAATTGAAAAACCAGAACAAGTGAATGAGATCTCAAGTCAAACCCGGACAAGACAAAAGAAAGAGAGAAACGTATGAAGAAGTCCGAGATTGAAAACTCTGAACAATAAATATCAAGGCCCTGAATGGACCTAAATTATATTGGAAGAGTTTGAGAATCTGGACGTAAGAGAGGAATCTGAAAATCAGAATCCTACACCAGTGAAAGAAAAAGAGTGAGATTTCATTAAATTAAATTGTGAAAATTCTGAGTGCTAAAGTAAGAGGAGAAATTATCTTCTCGGATTAAAATGGCAAGAAACAGAGTTACTGAGCAACTGAAAAGAAATTGTGTACAGAGATGTTGTAAAGCATTCATATGTATTATAATAGTGATACTAATATAGTTATTTTTAACAGTAGCAGTTCCCTTACTTATGACAACAAACAATAAAAATGACACAAGTACTAATAAGAATACAGCTACATACAAAAGGGATAGGGTAGAATTACAAGCAGCAGATGATTTCCATCACACTGACAGATAATGACACATCATTAAATGTCTTCACAAAGTTATTAATAGAATATGTTGACACAATGGAAGTTAGCGATTGTTATGTTTGTATGAAGTTACCAGAGTCAGTGTCAGAGGGGGTCACATACCATCACATATCCTTGACATATGGTATATCATGTAATGTATTAGTAAGTCTGTTTTATGCAACGGGGAAATTACAGTATTATTATTCAAACTTAGATGTAGTGTTTTCAGAACTTCCTATTCGAAGGAACATGAATCCAGTACTTAGTTCTCAGAATGCACAGTTCATGGGTGAATTCTTCCTGACGATGAAGTCTATAGATTTAGTTAAAGCACACAAAAACAATTTAACATGTACATTACATGAAGAGGAAAAGATATTCCTGAAATTAGTTGAGGAAAGAAGGCAGGACTTCCAAAGGAAAGCTGTTGAACAGAAAAAACATGTTCCAACATGGGCTGAAAGGGAGGGAATTTATACCGCTGGCAAGGCTGATGCTGTGATGTCCCTGGACTTTGTAAAGAAAGGGAAGATCTGCATTCATAGATTAAATACAGATTGCAATAACATATTTATTGGTTCGAGTGAATGTGAACATAACTTCCTAATCTTGGGAGGTTGGGGACTAAAAGGGGGAACTGATTCTGTATTTCCTGGAATTTATTATGTGTGTGGTAATAATGCTGATTTTAAGTTACCTGCACAGTGGTATGGAAGTTGCTACCTGGGAATTGTATTTCCAAAAATATATCATATAAAAATAATCACTGGAAGCAATGAAAACTCTAATGGACTAACAGGAACAAAGAGAGCTAGTTTTCAGGAAATGTAGGTGACATATTTAGTGCAATAATACCTTCAGTGGGAGTCATACGAAATTCACGTAGAATTTGTCAGTTATCAACAGTAGTTGTTCGTCTATCGACGGATACTGCTGGAGGGTTCTTGATGATCAATACAGAAATGGTTGCGATCAGATCAATGGTTTTACAAGATTGTCTTGCACTTGAAATCCTATTAGCAAAAGAAGGCAGAGTCTGTGGAATGTTGAAAGTTCAACATTATTGCACTTACATTCCTGACAAAAGTAAAGAAATTAAAGGGTACATAAAGATTACAACATTTCATGAAATTTTGAAACCACTGGAGGTTGACAGTGTGTGAGAGAGACGAACAAAAGTGTAACCTCAATAGAGACTTGGTTTACTAATATAGAAAAAATTATTTTTGGTCAAATAATGTTGCTCCTAGTAGGCGTGACAATAATAGCATTAACAATAAAGATTTGGTGTAAGTGTTGTAGAAGAAGAAAATATCAAATAAATGAAAAAAGGAGGAAAAGAAAGAGAGAAAGTGATGAAATAGAGATGGAGGAAATGAAAGGCGAGCTTTATAAAGACATGAAATATTTTGAGAATAATGAGAAAGAAGGGAAAGTGGAAACGGAAATTGGAGCTTAGAGAATACTGAAAGTTGGTATGTGTTTTGGGGTGAGTAGTTTATTATGGCATAAGATGCCATCAGAGAGGGTATTGATGGAGCAAGGACTCGTTTATGTGAGACTTGCTTGGAATAAATTCACTCGTTTAACTTATTAACATGAATTATCAATTTTGCTTCATGATTTATCCTTGCACATTTCAGTTACATAAATAAAACAGAGAAGCTTGCCTATGTGTTTTCTAACCATTAATACGGATAGTAGACTAAAAGCGCAGCTCTAACAGGGAAAACTTTACTGTGTATGCATCAATTGCATCTATGAAATGTGATGTTTAACAGCTTTGGAGGGAATTTCTTGCGCATGGGCAGAATGCACTAACATGACATCTTCAAGACCCATATACATGGTACCTGCTTTGCTATTTAGAAAACGCTTTATTTACTAAGAGATAATGCAGGGAAAGTATTAATGAATAAAGGGGAATAGAGTAGATGTAGGTGGTATACAGTGAAATCATTTATTTCTTGAATTATTTTGATCTCTTTTGACCTTTTATTAGTTCATATCTTGGGCCTTCTTGTCACAACCTGAGTGATTGAATGAAAGCCTTCTGCGCATGTGTGACCTCTACTTCCCCTGGAAGAATGATCCCATGATTGGACCACATCCAAGGCCAACCACCGCTAAACCCTGGGAAACTCGGATGTCAGAAGTGCAGTGGCTGAAGTCATATGAACATTATTGATAAAAATGTTTCAACTGTGAATAAACTCAGGTGGGAATAAAAAAAATGCATATTAATAAGGGGATGGCTTTGGGAACAAAGAAAAGTGCTATGCCATCATGGTGCGATGACCAAACGTCCCTTGCCTGTCCAATCAGAAATCGTATTTTTACGATATTGTAACTTTAGGGGGTGGTACATGAATCCCAAAAAGTATAACTAAGGTAGTTTAGTTAGTTGGGTGTGCGTGATCCTGAGAGAATGCTGAGTGGGAAGATGCTGTCGGAGTTATTGATGATGCTGATGCTGTGAGATGCTGAAGAAGATTTAATAGAGAATTACCTATCTAAAACAATTGATTAGAAGAAGATCGGGGAAGAATCTCGAGGAGGAAGAGAGTGTCAGAGAGGGGTGTGACATGTTCGGCAGTTTAGAGAGGTCCACGGCCCTGTCCTGATTCCTGTCCTGAAGTCCTTGTCCCTGATCTTTCCCGGGGACCCTTACCAGCCCTTTGGCCAGGTTGTTGGTCTTCACACCATCTGTGGTAACTATAAGATTTGTATATTTCCTGCATGTACTGTTGTCTCTATCCTCTCCTTTCTGAACAACATCAATCTATTGAATTTGTGAGAGTATTTGATTTGATTGGATCTTCCTCCCTAATGATTGAAGGTGTCCGTGGTGAATTTGAATGGTTCACTCACATTTAAAGTTTAGATAAAAAGTTTGAAAACTTCCTGAGTCTGTGTTTATTATTATAGATGAATTATTTGCAAGAAAGGTTATGTGCATCATCACCATCAACTACTTCCAACTAATTTGGTTCATCGACCAAATGGAAAGAACATATTGATCAGTGATAAACAAACACCCCCCAGTGGTTAACCAGGTGAATTAGAGTGTATGTATTATTGATGGACCCAGGTGAATATATCGTGTTGGAGTATCTGTTGTTGGTGCACCGCTGGATCACCGCCACCACCAGCAGAGGCGATCAGCTTCAGCCAACGTGAAGTGCAACTCCTGAAGCAGTGCAACATGCACCCCACAGTTTTTAAGTTACATCAGGATTTTTGGTTGCAGAGCCAATGCCACGTATGTTCCATGTCATTATTTTTTAGTTGTTGAGTACGCTAGCCATAGAGCTAGCAACATAGCCATCTGACAAAGGACCCCTCCCTAATCATCCCCACCCAGCAACCCACACATATTACACCAAAGCACCAGCTACAGAGACAGCATAGGACAATACAAAACAATACCCAACACTACATCCCCAAAGTAGTCCAGCAAAACTGGCCACACAAACTATGTAGAACAATAAGTTAGACACACATAGGGCCATATTATCAAGAACGGGCGATAACATTATCGCCGCTTTAGCGGCAGGAAACTGCTACTAAAGTGGCGATAAAGGGCTTGATAATATGCCCTAGAAAATTCCAATAGAAGCCCAGGTTCTGGTGTGAAGGTCCACAAACCTGGGCTTCTATTTCAATTCTTAAGGGCATATTATCAAGCCCCTTATTGCCGTTCTTGATAATATGGCCCATAGCATCTCCACTCCAAGATACATAAACGGCAATGGGGCAAAACAAAGGCAGTCTTACAATGTGCAGCTGCATCAGCCCGAGCAGTAATTATAAAGAAACCCACTTAACGTAATCAGCATAACAATGCAAAAGAGTGGCGATAATCAAATCATTTCATCTGCAGTTTGTGGGGTCACATCTGGAAAGCCCCACATTATCAATTTGAAGCGAGTCAGAATAAGAGGCATCACCCTGATAGTCTGAGCTACTGTTAATTTCTTTGTTGGATGTGTTCCAACGTCATCTGATATGCATTCCAACGTTATTTGATATGCGTTTCATGACTTAACCAATGCAAATGCTATACCTGTCATACTTATTCAACAGGTACTTTTTACATTTAGTTTTCTTCAAAGCAATTGTGTTCTCCCCGACAGAACCATTATACATTTTTATTTGGCCTGCCTAAATCGGAGGGCCATTGTGGTCTCCCCCTGAACTTTTTGCTATACTACTCCTTTCTTAGGAATCTGTGCACTTTACCACTGCTGACCAGTGCTAAAGTGTGTGTGGTAACCCCTAACACATCACAACATTGGCTTACACCCAATTGGCACTTTTAAATTACGCGCAATTCCCTAGTAAAGTGGTACTACATATACCCAGGACCTGTAAATTAAATGTTTCAAGTGGCCTGCAGCACTGCTTGTGCCACTTACTTAAGTACCTTTTTAAACATGCCCTTGCAGCCTGTGTGTACAGTTTCAACCTGGCAAAATAAACCTTCTTTTAACACTAGCTGGTGCCGGGATGGTGTACCAGTCCCTAGGTGTAGTACCTCAAGGCCCATTGGTCGGAATAGTCAACAAACTTTTTTAACAATATTAATCCAATTTACTCTATTTTTTCGTCCATTCTTCAATAGTTTAATCCACATGATTCCAGTAGTCTAAGCTCACACTACTTCAGACTTGCTGCTGCAGGATGTGACTGTACATGATTCTTCATAGTGCATAAAAACCCAATGCATTTTGGGGTGAACCCTTTGTCAGGGGTAACTGCAGTATGGAACGTTAAAAAAGGATCATGTCAGCACAAACAGTAAATGGTAGCACTCCAATACATAAGCACATCATAGGTGATGTAGATTTTCCCCATCCCAGTTCCACATGCATAATATCAACCTATGAAAATTGTTGTGAAAATATTTGCGCACAAACCCTCCACCAAATTGGTCTGTGACAAAGTTCCCCTTAAAACTCTAAATGGGCATTAAAATTAAACACTGAAGTAACTCCTGGTGATCGATTCCCTAAGCAAAAGTGAGTCCAATCACTTAAAACCAATAATTGCGTGGCATCTCGCATCGCTCTGCAACGTGTATTTAAGGTAGTGTGTTCAGCAGGCCTTACTTGGTGCAGTGCCATGGCGGTCGGCCTGAACTTGTGACTTTGTCCTGGGCCGGTGTGACCAGAAAACCACAGTTGGAGCTTTGTGCTTTTAGGCACTATTTTCACTTAAATCTTAAAAATTGCATTTCTCTGGTTCTACTAATTGGATCTTTAGTCATTTTGGTTTCCAATAATTTATTAAAATCATATTTTTTTCTAAATTGGTTTGGGATTTTTCTTGTGTTGTTTTTTCACTTTATTACTATCTCAAGTGCTTTATAAATGATTTACACGCTGCCTCTAAGTTAAGCCTGGCCGATTTTGTGCCAAGCTACCTGAGGGTTAATCACAGGTTAATAGGGGGCTTGCTTGTGACTTCCCCTTAACACAAATTGTGGTTGCTACTTACGTAGAATCTCATCCTCCCTCAACCAATAACTCCATTTTCTACAACCACTCTTGTTCTCTCCTCTCAAGGTATTGTCATTTGTGAGAAGGGGGGAAGTTAATAACTTCTTCAAGCAGTTTACTTACGACTGCTGTTTGTATGCAAGCATGCTGAAGAATTGCTGTCACAGCAAAATCTATTGCCTGCACTGCTAGTGGCTCTGGTGTATAGTCTCTGTAAATGGGCCACTGCAAGGCAGCATTGGATTTTTCAGGAGGGCAGTTTCATTCCCTTCATGCTAAGCAGTGGTTGGTGCCTGATCACTGTCACTTAGACCTACAAGTCTGCCATCATTGTCCATAGTGAAAATGGCATAACCTGCCCTTTGTGCTCTACCTATACAAGGACCAGGTGTATATCCAACTAGGGGAGTGGAAATTACTTGCAAGACCCAGAAACTTGCAACAGTCCAATTCCCACGTGCTGCACTGCCAAGACACAAAAAACACTAAACAAGGCTGGAGCAGGTGGCCATGAAAGGCTGAATTTTGAAAGGGAAAGAGAATTCAGTGGTGATAGCTGGCGTGGATAGAAAAACGGAGAGCCTCCGGCAAACCTTAAACCTCAACCAATTGTGAAATGCCATGCCTAATGGTTCAAGTGAGGTTGGGATTGAAAATAGGAAATTATCTGCCGTGCACTTACTAGTGGGAAAATCTGAAAGAGGCTGTAACATGCTATTGCAATACTTATGCACTGCAAAATGGACATGAAGTGGCAGTGATCAATCACTTGATCTCTGAGAGATCATGTCCTATCCTCACCCCCAGTCTGCATTGTGCCCCTGCAGTGCAGAGAAGCTGCAGTTCGAAGTAAGGGTGGGAAATGCCCCTCCAGTGTTTAGGCATGTAGTCATACTTAATGAGCCATGGGGCAGGAGATGTTACTACAGTACACAGGTGGTGTTACTTGGTCAAGATAGGCCCTGTTAGAAACACCACTATTTAAATGTTCATGTTTCCTAAGTTGTTTCTCTTTTAGACATGATGGGCCCGATTCACATAAGTAATCTGTGACAAAATCCTAACTTTATGACTTTCGGTATTTATAGAAGTCATTTAGGAGTACTAAAGTTAGGATTTTGTCTCAGTTAAACTTAAGTTTTGGTCCTAAATTAAACTTAAGACAAACTTAAGTTTAACTGAGACAAAATCCTTGTAAAGTTAGGATTTTTCTCAGTTAAACTTAAGTTTGTCTTAAGTTTAACTTAAGACCAAAACGTAAGATTGACTGAGTCAAAATCCTAACTTTAGCATTCCTAAATGCCTTTTGTAAATACTGAAAGTCGTAAAGTTAGGATTTTGTCCCAGATTACTTTTGTGAATCGAGCCCGATGACTTTTGACCTAAATTTGCATGCGAGACCATACAGGATAACATTCACTGAATCTGCATTAATGACATTTCCACTTGATATGCACATTATCACAACACCTTGAGCATTCAGTACAGGGGATAAACTTCACTGAGTATAGTGTTATTTATATTATTATCCGGTAGGTGATGGCACTATCCAACTAGAATAAACAGGGTTTCCGACATGTCCAGATGGGAGCTGTTATAATATCTACAGAACTACCCCTTGTTTAGGAAGAGGAGCACTCAGCTCACACTGCAAGGTCACAACATGTCGGAATTCCATCTCAGTTGATTCCTGCTTACCAACATGAGGCGCGTCCAGCTCTATACTAAGACGGCCAGCCTGATGACACTCACCTGCAGGTAATGGGGAGTTAGATCATTCGGGCAGGGATATGGGAGATCACCCACCCTTTACAAGACTTGGTTAGGGAGCGATAGGTAGGAGTACACTATACACAGTACTTATATGCCCACATTTATACGCTGTATTAGCACATTGGTGGAAAGGTTAATCTTTTTCACTATTATTCTAAAGCTAATTACACTAATCTGTTTTATTCTATTGTTTATCGCAGCACACATCTTTTATACAGAATCACAATGCTTCAATAAACATTGAAATGACTTGCTGAGTATTTCTTGTGCATTACTTTGGATATGTATGAGAGGCCAAGCGAAAGGGTCCTAGATCTGTTACCACAATTTCCTTGGGAGAGCAGAGTTGTCATGTTCTGATGTTGCACACACATTTGTCTCCCTGTAATGTTAGAGGTGCAGATGGTGCACAGTGGGTAAGCAGGAACAAAGGCCAACATATCCTGAGGGTGTGCATGGAATCAGTCTGGCACAATCCTGACATTTAGGTTTTCCAACAAACGCACAGATTTACCAGTGAGGTACAAGCCGTACAACAGTGGTAGTGTGGAAAGTGAGAGCGGAGAATACCCTCACAGTGTCAAAGCTTTGACTCCTCTCAATTACATTTTGTGTTAAGTCTTCAAGTATATGTAGTCTCTGTTATGCCATTATAAATTTAGGATCATGAATACCATCATAAAGCATAGAACCTGGATTTCACATGCATGGAATCGAGAAACTTGCAGGCTGCAACTTTTACAAACTATGTGTATCCTTCATTAACTTTGTCTCAATAATCACAGTCCTGTTCCGTGAAAGGTACATTTCTTAGATTTAATATGCCACTACAATTAATGTGCTCTCCCTTAAGCTAATCCTGCATTTTTTCACCCTTTTTCCAGGTGCCCTCTGTCTGCAGATGAAACAGACGCAGCTACATACATCATTTCTGCATCTTCAGCATCATTACCCAATATTGCTGCGGAATGTGTCAATTCTGGTCTACCAGTTTACAGCAGCAGCCACAAACCATTAAACCCTGACCCCCTTCCCACATCTTTCAAACTACAATGCAATTGACTATATTTTCTGGGTGTCACGCTCAGCCACTCTTCAGAAGTGATGGAGTTTGCTGTAGCAGAAGACCTGAAGCCCCATTAGCACTAGCAAACTGGAGATTTCAGAGCACAGATCAGAACACTAACTTCTAAGCCTCAAAGCTACACAAATATGTTATGCAAGAAAAGGCTTTCATTGAAAATCGCAATTCAGTAACAGTGACTGGAGGACCGTCTGGTGAGATTGTTAAATTCAAAGGTCAAACTTAATAAAGTCATTAGTATATATGTGTATAAATATACATACATAGAGGGAATTTAAGCCAGCCCTCTTCTGCCATTGGTCTGTAAGTATATATAAAAACAAATGAATTAGCTTAAAGTACAGCAACACTTGAAAGTCTGGGTTTATTGAATACAACTTAAATCTAGATATATTACCTTACTTATACATACATACCTTCCATGTACTTACATATCGTTATATTACTTAATACCTAATTCAGCATCTCCAATGCACTACCATTTATCTCACCCCATACCTCTCTCAATATATTATCTACTTCAACTCTCTGACTCATCCCAAACATAAAACTACTACTCTTTCCAATGTACTACCCTGCTTCTCACCCTATACCTCTCTCAATATATCCTCTACCTCCACTCACTTCCTGACTACTATGATCCCCAAAATAACTCTTTCTAGATTCTTCCCTACTCTTTCCGTACTATGATCCTCAAAATAATCCTTTGTAGACTCGTCCCTTCTCTACCTCTCCCTTGAATCATCTTAAACCTCTTTTACTATTCAGATCTCCCAAACAAGCCTTTCAAAATCCTTCCCTCTCACTCTTTCCTCCCCTTCCATTCATCCCAAACCCACTCCTGCTGCTAGGATCTCCAAATAAACTCTTTCTGGACCCTTCCCCATTATTTCCTCCCACTAATCTTTTCAATCCAACTAACAGACTCACATGTCCACAGCTCAAATTAATTTCATATTTCCCAATACTAATTCACCACTAATCCTATTTGGGTTCCAGAGTATTGTGTTACTCCACAAAAAGTGCTTTTGACGCCTCAGCAGGTGTACCATGCACTTTATAAATTGAAACCCCTCCCTCTTCTATCCCTCCGCAATCCTTTTCAACCCAAATAACAGACTCACATGGCCACCGCTCAAATTAGTTTGATATTTCCTAATACTAATTCACTACTAATCCTTTTTGGGTTCCGGAGTAGCGTGCTACTTACCCAAAAGCTCTTCGACGCATCATCAGGGATAGTAAGTGCTATTTAAATGCAATTACAATTACAAGAAACCTGGGGAAAATGTTAGAAAAACAGAGACAACATATTACATAGCAAATCATTATTTATCTGCACCTGAGCATTTTATACAAATGCAGTCGGCGCACTGAAGACTAGAATTAAGTGTGACGCACACCCCCTATTATGTCCTCTCAGACAGGAGTGCAGATGGGACTGACGGAATAGTATGCACATTATGGTTGTGACTGAGTTGTAGCTTAACAACCTGCTTGACTTTGAGTCAGCAGTGAAGAGATGCAGATGAAAGTGGAATCAGGCAGTAATCAAAAAAGAAAGGTAGCTCATTAAAGAGAACTGGAAATGCAGACTCCCTGAACAGAAAAAAATTTCAATCCTGTATGTAGTTCTGAGGGGCTGTGCCCCCTAACAATATACTCCCAGCTACCGACTTGGTTTAAAAACAGCAATCAAAACAGTAGACGCAGAACAACACATTATCACTTACAATCTTTAAAGAAATACAGTCCCAAAAAAAGCAAAATAAACTACACAACATATAAAAATAAATGAAATTATTCTTTCTGTTAACGATATATTAAAACCTCCAGGTGCGTTTAACATAATTATGCATATAGCATCATGAAACAAACTAAAATTTGACTAAATTTCCAGGAATTGAATATATATGCTGAGTTGATAATTTTCACAACTTCCAGGAGACTAAGGGCCTAATTATAATGTTGGTCGGATGAGCGTCCGACCAACATCGTAGTGGAAACGGACTGCTAGTCAAGGAGGCGGAAGTTCCGCTCCCACAATTAGGATGTGACCACCTTCACGGCAGTCGCGGAGTGTATATTTTTTATTGAAGCTTGTGCTGCAGCACCAGCTTCAATAGAAAATATACACTTTTAAAACATTCTTGCACTGCATGGCAGGCACCATGCAGTGCCTGCCACACAGTGCAGAGATGTTTAGCTGGCACAACAGTTGCTCCCCAGGTCTCATAGAGGAGGCCACAAGGGGACGAGGACCCACTAGGGGCCCCCAAAGTCACTTTCCGAAAGCCTTTCCATGTAGGAAAGGCCAACATGGAAAGGCTGTGGGAAAGGGACATCATAATCCTGACGGTGGTCCCTGAGCAGGCATGGCTGCCATTTGGGGATTATCAGTCCTTCCAACAGTCCGGTGGGCTCCTTGAGGCCATTGGAAGCACAGCGGAATCCCCCACGGGTTTCCTTCCGGCCACTGGTATTGTAATATGGCGGTCGGAGGGAAACCATTGATGTTGGGTGGAAAGCCTCCAACTAGCTGTCGGATGGCTTCCTGCCCGATATCTAAACAGGCACCCAAAGTGAGCGCAAATCATGCCCCGTTTGAATCAACAGTGGTTTTAGACGTGCTGTGTCAGAGATTAATAATAAGAGAAAATAAATTACCAAATCCTTCAAAGTTTCAATCATTTTGATAACATGCACGACATCTGGGTATGGAAAAGCGTAGTTCATTTCCCCTGAGTAGCTAGTGCTGAAAACACCAAAAGTTGAGACTCTAAATGCAAACAATATTCCTACTTCTAGCTATATGCACCTATATCTAAGCATTCCCTGATATCTTTCAGCATCTCTTCTGCCATAGCTGAACAATCCTTTTGTGAAACCTGACCAAATTCTTTGGTGTGCACCATTTTAAAAATGCCATTGCTATATGTTCAGAATTAGGCCTGATCACTTTACAAATAAAATAAAATGGAACGAAATGAAAATGAATAGTGGCTTTTGGGAAAAATAATACTGTGCACAGATATAATTTCATTTGGAAAGCTATGATTTTAAATGTACCCTGTGAGAAAGTGGATTATTAGTTGGGATGGATGGTAATAAGATCAGTTTTCTTGTTAGGTCCAGTAAAGGTTTCAGTAATGTAAGCCTGCGCTCAACCCCCTGGTAGCTTTGGCACAGAGCATACAGCCCTAACTTAAAAAATGTGAAAGCATTTCACAGTACCAAACCAGTTAAAAAGTTGAAAGCACAACAACATGAAAATTTCACTCTAATTTATGAAAATAGAAAATAATTGAATGAATATTATGACACCAAAATGACAAAAATCTAAAAGGGGGAACTGGAGACATGAATTGTTTAAAATAGTAAATAAAAATAGCACCAAGTAGGAGTAAGTGTCAACCACAGTCATCTGGATGCGCTTGCTAGGAATCTAGGTGCAAATTAAGGTTGACCACTATAGAGTGCAGGTCAGCTACAGAAACCAGGTTTGACCCAGTCAGAAGATTTGCCTTCTAACTTAAGGGTATATTTACAAGACATGGGGCTCCACTGTTTTGCCACAGCAGAGTGTCAAAAATGTTACCACTACGGTGCGATGGCTCGTAACGCCATGTCAGTGCCGTATTTACATTACAGCTCTCCATGGCTTCAGGAACAGCTAGCGGTTGAAAAAACTGATGCTGATGTGTGGGCCGAGTTGGTAAACAAAATGCTGCTACAGCAGAAAAAGTGGCGTTCTGACAATTAGTGCATAGAAAATAGACACCAGCAGTCCCAAGTTCATGTTTCTGCACCTAGCGGGAAAAAAAGAAAAATCTCCACTACTTGCGAAAAAAAGTTAACTTCCAACTAATTTGGTTCATCGACCAAATGGAAAGAACATATTGATCAGTGATAAACAAACACCCCCCAGTGGTTAACCAGGTGAATTAGAGTGTATGTATTATTGATGGACCCAGGTGAATATATCGTGTTGGAGTATCTGTTGTTGGTGCACCGCTGGATCACCGCCACCACCAGCAGAGGCGATCAGCTTCAGCCAACGTGAAGTGCAACTCCTGAAGCAGTGCAACATGCACCCCACAGTTTTTAAGTTACATCAGGATTTTTGGTTGCAGAGCCAATGCCACGTATGTTCCATGTCATTATTTTTTAGTTGTTGAGTACGCTAGCCATAGAGCTAGCAACATAGCCATCTGACAAAGGACCCCTCCCTAATCATCCCCACCCAGCAACCCACACATATTACACCAAAGCACCAGCTACAGAGACAGCATAGGACAATACAAAACAATACCCAACACTACATCCCCAAAGTAGTCCAGCAAAACTGGCCACACAAACTATGTAGAACAATAAGTTAGACACACATAGGGCCATATTATCAAGAACGGGCGATAACATTATCGCCGCTTTAGCGGCAGGAAACTGCTACTAAAGTGGCGATAAAGGGCTTGATAATATGCCCTAGAAAATTCCAATAGAAGCCCAGGTTCTGGTGTGAAGGTCCACAAACCTGGGCTTCTATTTCAATTCTTAAGGGCATATTATCAAGCCCCTTATTGCCGTTCTTGATAATATGGCCCATAGCATCTCCACTCCAAGATACATAAACGGCAATGGGGCAAAACAAAGGCAGTCTTACAATGTGCAGCTGCATCAGCCCGAGCAGTAATTATAAAGAAACCCACTTAACGTAATCAGCATAACAATGCAAAAGAGTGGCGATAATCAAATCATTTCATCTGCAGTTTGTGGGGTCACATCTGGAAAGCCCCACATTATCAATTTGAAGCGAGTCAGAATAAGAGGCATCACCCTGATAGTCTGAGCTACTGTTAATTTCTTTGTTGGATGTGTTCCAACGTCATCTGATATGCATTCCAACGTTATTTGATATGCGTTTCATGACTTAACCAATGCAAATGCTATACCTGTCATACTTATTCAACAGGTACTTTTTACATTTAGTTTTCTTCAAAGCAATTGTGTTCTCCCCGACAGAACCATTATACATTTTTATTTGGCCTGCCTAAATCGGAGGGCCATTGTGGTCTCCCCCTGAACTTTTTGCTATACTACTCCTTTCTTAGGAATCTGTGCACTTTACCACTGCTGACCAGTGCTAAAGTGTGTGTGGTAACCCCTAACACATCACAACATTGGCTTACACCCAATTGGCACTTTTAAATTACGCGCAATTCCCTAGTAAAGTGGTACTACATATACCCAGGACCTGTAAATTAAATGTTTCAAGTGGCCTGCAGCACTGCTTGTGCCACTTACTTAAGTACCTTTTTAAACATGCCCTTGCAGCCTGTGTGTACAGTTTCAACCTGGCAAAATAAACCTTCTTTTAACACTAGCTGGTGCCGGGATGGTGTACCAGTCCCTAGGTGTAGTACCTCAAGGCCCATTGGTCGGAATAGTCAACAAACTTTTTTAACAATATTAATCCAATTTACTCTATTTTTTCGTCCATTCTTCAATAGTTTAATCCACATGATTCCAGTAGTCTAAGCTCACACTACTTCAGACTTGCTGCTGCAGGATGTGACTGTACATGATTCTTCATAGTGCATAAAAACCCAATGCATTTTGGGGTGAACCCTTTGTCAGGGGTAACTGCAGTATGGAACGTTAAAAAAGGATCATGTCAGCACAAACAGTAAATGGTAGCACTCCAATACATAAGCACATCATAGGTGATGTAGATTTTCCCCATCCCAGTTCCACATGCATAATATCAACCTATGAAAATAGTTGTGAAAATATTTGCGCACAAACCCTCCACCAAATTGGTCTGTGACAAAGTTCCCCTTAAAACTCTAAATGGGCATTAAAATTAAACACTGAAGTAACTCCTGGTGATCGATTCCCTAAGCAAAAGTGAGTCCAATCACTTAAAACCAATAATTGCGTGGCATCTCGCATCGCTCTGCAACGTGTATTTAAGGTAGTGTGTTCAGCAGGCCTTACTTGGTGCAGTGCCATGACGGTCGGCCTGAACTTGTGACTTTGTCCTGGGCCGGTGTGACCAGAAAACCACAGTTGGAGCTTTGTGCTTTTAGGCACTATTTTCACTTAAATCTTAAAAATTGCATTTCTCTGGTTCTACTAATTGGATCTTTAGTCATTTTGGTTTCCAATAATTTATTAAAATCATATTTTTTTCTAAATTGGTTTGGGATTTTTCTTGTGTTGTTTTTTCACTTTATTACTATCTCAAGTGCTTTATAAATGATTTACACGCTGCCTCTAAGTTAAGCCTGGCCGATTTTGTGCCAAGCTACCTGAGGGTTAATCACAGGTTAATAGGGGGCTTGCTTGTGACTTCCCCTTAACACAAATTGTGGTTGCTACTTACGTAGAATCTCATCCTCCCTCAACCAATAACTCCATTTTCTACAACCACTCTTGTTCTCTCCTCTCAAGGTATTGTCATTTGTGAGAAGGGGGGAAGTTAATAACTTCTTCAAGCAGTTTACTTACGACTGCTGTTTGTATGCAAGCATGCTGAAGAATTGCTGTCACAGCAAAATCTATTGCCTGCACTGCTAGTGGCTCTGGTGTATAGTCTCTGTAAATGGGCCACTGCAAGGCAGCATTGGATTTTTCAGGAGGGCAGTTTCATTCCCTTCATGCTAAGCAGTGGTTGGTGCCTGATCACTGTCACTTAGACCTACAAGTCTGCCATCATTGTCCATAGTGAAAATGGCATAACCTGCCCTTTGTGCTCTACCTATACAAGGACCAGGTGTATATCCAACTAGGGGAGTGGAAATTACTTGCAAGACCCAGAAACTTGCAACAGTCCAATTCCCACGTGCTGCACTGCCAAGACACAAAAAACACTAAACAAGGCTGGAGCAGGTGGCCATGAAAGGCTGAATTTTGAAAGGGAAAGAGAATTCAGTGGTGATAGCTGGCGTGGATAGAAAAACGGAGAGCCTCCGGCAAACCTTAAACCTCAACCAATTGTGAAATGCCATGCCTAATGGTTCAAGTGAGGTTGGGATTGAAAATAGGAAATTATCTGCCGTGCACTTACTAGTGGGAAAATCTGAAAGAGGCTGTAACATGCTATTGCAATACTTATGCACTGCAAAATGGACATGAAGTGGCAGTGATCAATCACTTGATCTCTGAGAGATCATGTCCTATCCTCACCCCCAGTCTGCATTGTGCCCCTGCAGTGCAGAGAAGCTGCAGTTCGAAGTAAGGGTGGGAAATGCCCCTCCAGTGTTTAGGCATGTAGTCATACTTAATGAGCCATGGGGCAGGAGATGTTACTACAGTACACAGGTGGTGTTACTTGGTCAAGATAGGCCCTGTTAGAAACACCACTATTTAAATGTTCATGTTTCCTAAGTTGTTTCTCTTTTAGACATGATGGGCCCGATTCACATAAGTAATCTGTGACAAAATCCTAACTTTATGACTTTCGGTATTTATAGAAGTCATTTAGGAGTACTAAAGTTAGGATTTTGTCTCAGTTAAACTTAAGTTTTGGTCCTAAATTAAACTTAAGACAAACTTAAGTTTAACTGAGACAAAATCCTTGTAAAGTTAGGATTTTTCTCAGTTAAACTTAAGTTTGTCTTAAGTTTAACTTAAGACCAAAACGTAAGATTGACTGAGTCAAAATCCTAACTTTAGCATTCCTAAATGCCTTTTGTAAATACTGAAAGTCGTAAAGTTAGGATTTTGTCCCAGATTACTTTTGTGAATCGAGCCCGATGACTTTTGACCTAAATTTGCATGCGAGACCATACAGGATAACATTCACTGAATCTGCATTAATGACATTTCCACTTGATATGCACATTATCACAACACCTTGAGCATTCAGTACAGGGGATAAACTTCACTGAGTATAGTGTTATTTATATTATTATCCGGTAGGTGATGGCACTATCCAACTAGAATAAACAGGGTTTCCGACATGTCCAGATGGGAGCTGTTATAATATCTACAGAACTACCCCTTGTTTAGGAAGAGGAGCACTCAGCTCACACTGCAAGGTCACAACATGTCGGAATTCCATCTCAGTTGATTCCTGCTTACCAACATGAGGCGCGTCCAGCTCTATACTAAGACGGCCAGCCTGATGACACTCACCTGCAGGTAATGGGGAGTTAGATCATTCGGGCAGGGATATGGGAGATCACCCACCCTTTACAAGACTTGGTTAGGGAGCGATAGGTAGGAGTACACTATACACAGTACTTATATGCCCACATTTATATGCTGTATTAGCACATTGGTGGAAAGGTTAATCTTTTTCACTATTATTCTAAAGCTAATTACACTAATCTGTTTTATTCTATTGTTTATCGCAGCACACATCTTTTATACAGAATCACAATGCTTCAATAAACATTGAAATGACTTGCTGAGTATTTCTTGTGCATTACTTTGGATATGTATGAGAGGCCAAGCGAAAGGGTCCTAGATCTGTTACCACAATTTCCTTGGGAGAGCAGAGTTGTCATGTTCTGATGTTGCACACACATTTGTCTCCCTGTAATGTTAGAGGTGCAGATGGTGCACAGTGGGTAAGCAGGAACAAAGGCCAACATATCCTGAGGGTGTGCATGGAATCAGTCTGGCACAATCCTGACATTTAGGTTTTCCAACAAACGCACAGATTTACCAGTGAGGTACAAGCCGTACAACAGTGGTAGTGTGGAAAGTGAGAGCGGAGAATACCCTCACAGTGTCAAAGCTTTGACTCCTCTCAATTACATTTTGTGTTAAGTCTTCAAGTATATGTAGTCTCTGTTATGCCATTATAAATTTAGGATCATGAATACCATCATAAAGCATAGAACCTGGATTTCACATGCATGGAATCGAGAAACTTGCAGGCTGCAACTTTTACAAACTATGTGTATCCTTCATTAACTTTGTCTCAATAATCACAGTCCTGTTCCGTGAAAGGTACATTTCTTAGATTTAATATGCCACTACAATTAATGTGCTCTCCCTTAAGCTAATCCTGCATTTTTTCACCCTTTTTCCAGGTGCCCTCTGTCTGCAGATGAAACAGACGCAGCTACATACATCATTTCTGCATCTTCAGCATCATTACCCAATATTGCTGCGGAATGTGTCAATTCTGGTCTACCAGTTTACAGCAGCAGCCACAAACCATTAAACCCTGACCCCCTTCCCACATCTTTCAAACTACAATGCAATTGACTATATTTTCTGGGTGTCACGCTCAGCCACTCTTCAGAAGTGATGGAGTTTGCTGTAGCAGAAGACCTGAAGCCCCATTAGCACTAGCAAACTGGAGATTTCAGAGCACAGATCAGAACACTAACTTCTAAGCCTCAAAGCTACACAAATATGTTATGCAAGAAAAGGCTTTCATTGAAAATCGCAATTCAGTAACAGTGACTGGAGGACCGTCTGGTGAGATTGTTAAATTCAAAGGTCAAACTTAATAAAGTCATTAGTATATATGTGTATAAATATACATACATAGAGGGAATTTAAGCCAGCCCTCTTCTGCCATTGGTCTGTAAGTATATATAAAAACAAATGAATTAGCTTAAAGTACAGCAACACTTGAAAGTCTGGGTTTATTGAATACAACTTAAATCTAGATATATTACCTTACTTATACATACATACCTTCCATGTACTTACATATCGTTATATTACTTAATACCTAATTCAGCATCTCCAATGCACTACCATTTATCTCACCCCATACCTCTCTCAATATATTATCTACTTCAACTCTCTGACTCATCCCAAACATAAAACTACTACTCTTTCCAATGTACTACCCTGCTTCTCACCCTATACCTCTCTCAATATATCCTCTACCTCCACTCACTTCCTGACTACTATGATCCCCAAAATAACTCTTTCTAGATTCTTCCCTACTCTTTCCGTACTATGATCCTCAAAATAATCCTTTGTAGACTCGTCCCTTCTCTACCTCTCCCTTGAATCATCTTAAACCTCTTTTACTATTCAGATCTCCCAAACAAGCCTTTCAAAATCCTTCCCTCTCACTCTTTCCTCCCCTTCCATTCATCCCAAACCCACTCCTGCTGCTAGGATCTCCAAATAAACTCTTTCTGGACCCTTCCCCATTATTTCCTCCCACTAATCTTTTCAATCCAACTAACAGACTCACATGTCCACAGCTCAAATTAATTTCATATTTCCCAATACTAATTCACCACTAATCCTATTTGGGTTCCAGAGTATTGTGTTACTCCACAAAAAGTGCTTTTGACGCCTCAGCAGGTGTACCATGCACTTTATAAATTGAAACCCCTCCCTCTTCTATCCCTCCGCAATCCTTTTCAACCCAAATAACAGACTCACATGGCCACCGCTCAAATTAGTTTGATATTTCCTAATACTAATTCACTACTAATCCTTTTTGGGTTCCGGAGTAGCGTGCTACTTACCCAAAAGCTCTTCGACGCATCATCAGGGATAGTAAGTGCTATTTAAATGCAATTACAATTACAAGAAACCTGGGGAAAATGTTAGAAAAACAGAGACAACATATTACATAGCAAATCATTATTTATCTGCACCTGAGCATTTTATACAAATGCAGTCGGCGCACTGAAGACTAGAATTAAGTGTGACGCACACCCCCTATTATGTCCTCTCAGACAGGAGTGCAGATGGGACTGACGGAATAGTATGCACATTATGGTTGTGACTGAGTTGTAGCTTAACAACCTGCTTGACTTTGAGTCAGCAGTGAAGAGATGCAGATGAAAGTGGAATCAGGCAGTAATCAAAAAAGAAAGGTAGCTCATTAAAGAGAACTGGAAATGCAGACTCCCTGAACAGAAAAAAATTTCAATCCTGTATGTAGTTCTGAGGGGCTGTGCCCCCTAACAATATACTCCCAGCTACCGACTTGGTTTAAAAACAGCAATCAAAACAGTAGACGCAGAACAACACATTATCACTTACAATCTTTAAAGAAATACAGTCCCAAAAAAAGCAAAATAAACTACACAACATATAAAAATAAATGAAATTATTCTTTCTGTTAACGATATATTAAAACCTCCAGGTGCGTTTAACATAATTATGCATATAGCATCATGAAACAAACTAAAATTTGACTAAATTTCCAGGAATTGAATATATATGCTGAGTTGATAATTTTCACAACTTCCAGGAGACTAAGGGCCTAATTATAATGTTGGTCGGATGAGCGTCCGACCAACATCGTAGTGGAAACGGACTGCTAGTCAAGGAGGCGGAAGTTCCGCTCCCACAATTAGGATGTGACCACCTTCACGGCAGTCGCGGAGTGTATATTTTTTATTGAAGCTTGTGCTGCAGCACCAGCTTCAATAGAAAATATACACTTTTAAAACATTCTTGCACTGCATGGCAGGCACCATGCAGTGCCTGCCACACAGTGCAGAGATGTTTAGCTGGCACAACAGTTGCTCCCCAGGTCTCATAGAGGAGGCCACAAGGGGACGAGGACCCACTAGGGGCCCCCAAAGTCACTTTCCGAAAGCCTTTCCATGTAGGAAAGGCCAACATGGAAAGGCTGTGGGAAAGGGACATCATAATCCTGACGGTGGTCCCTGAGCAGGCATGGCTGCCATTTGGGGATTATCAGTCCTTCCAACAGTCCGGTGGGCTCCTTGAGGCCATTGGAAGCACAGCGGAATCCCCCACGGGTTTCCTTCCGGCCACTGGTATTGTAATATGGCGGTCGGAGGGAAACCATTGATGTTGGGTGGAAAGCCTCCAACTAGCTGTCGGATGGCTTCCTGCCCGATATCTAAACAGGCACCCAAAGTGAGCGCAAATCATGCCCCGTTTGAATCAACAGTGGTTTTAGACGTGCTGTGTCAGAGATTAATAATAAGAGAAAATAAATTACCAAATCCTTCAAAGTTTCAATCATTTTGATAACATGCACGACATCTGGGTATGGAAAAGCGTAGTTCATTTCCCCTGAGTAGCTAGTGCTGAAAACACCAAAAGTTGAGACTCTAAATGCAAACAATATTCCTACTTCTAGCTATATGCACCTATATCTAAGCATTCCCTGATATCTTTCAGCATCTCTTCTGCCATAGCTGAACAATCCTTTTGTGAAACCTGACCAAATTCTTTGGTGTGCACCATTTTAAAAATGCCATTGCTATATGTTCAGAATTAGGCCTGATCACTTTACAAATAAAATAAAATGGAACGAAATGAAAATGAATAGTGGCTTTTGGGAAAAATAATACTGTGCACAGATATAATTTCATTTGGAAAGCTATGATTTTAAATGTACCCTGTGAGAAAGTGGATTATTAGTTGGGATGGATGGTAATAAGATCAGTTTTCTTGTTAGGTCCAGTAAAGGTTTCAGTAATGTAAGCCTGCGCTCAACCCCCTGGTAGCTTTGGCACAGAGCATACAGCCCTAACTTAAAAAATGTGAAAGCATTTCACAGTACCAAACCAGTTAAAAAGTTGAAAGCACAACAACATGAAAATTTCACTCTAATTTATGAAAATAGAAAATAATTGAATGAATATTATGACACCAAAATGACAAAAATCTAAAAGGGGGAACTGGAGACATGAATTGTTTAAAATAGTAAATAAAAATAGCACCAAGTAGGAGTAAGTGTCAACCACAGTCATCTGGATGCGCTTGCTAGGAATCTAGGTGCAAATTAAGGTTGACCACTATAGAGTGCAGGTCAGCTACAGAAACCAGGTTTGACCCAGTCAGAAGATTTGCCTTCTAACTTAAGGGTATATTTACAAGACATGGGGCTCCACTGTTTTGCCACAGCAGAGTGTCAAAAATGTTACCACTACGGTGCGATGGCTCGTAACGCCATGTCAGTGCCGTATTTACATTACAGCTCTCCATGGCTTCAGGAACAGCTAGCGGTTGAAAAAACTGATGCTGATGTGTGGGCCGAGTTGGTAAACAAAATGCTGCTACAGCAGAAAAAGTGGCGTTCTGACAATTAGTGCATAGAAAATAGACACCAGCAGTCCCAAGTTCATGTTTCTGCACCTAGCGGGAAAAAAAGAAAAATCTCCACTACTTGCGAAAAAAAGTTACGCTAATCTAAAAGCAGCCTTGGAGCAGCCACGAGTGAGCACAACACTGTAGAACAATCCCAGCAACCCCAATACCAGCCAGGATGACCAGAGAGAAAACCAGGGGAAGAGGAAGAAGTGCAATTTCAGTCTGGAGGCGAATGAGATCTTTAACACGGAGGTGACAGAGAACTAACACCAGCTCTACGTCAACTCCAAAGTGTCATTGGGGAGGAAAAATAACATATGGCGCAAGGGTGTCTGTGCTGGCACTAGACAGCTATATTTAGCACTAGAGAAAAGACAGGGGTGCACCATATTCTTGTACATACAGCTCATCCCTGTGTTTTGGAAAGGACAGAGCATTTCCTTATACATATGCCCCACTGTGGTAGCACAAGGGCACACTTTGCCAGAGGTGCCCTGCGTGCTAAATTTGTCTTAGCACTCATAGACATTGTATTAGATTTCTCCAGGGTTGTGACAGACTACCGTTGCCATGGGGTCAGTGCACCCAAATGTACGACAGCTCAGCCTACTGCCAAACAGTGCAGTGCCCCACAGTGGAGGCATCAGGCTGTGGAGAAATTTGGAGGTGTGCAGCGATTGGCTGCATCCACCTGGAAGGGAATGTATGGATGTCTGCATTTGATTGTTTGAGTTTTTGCTATTTATTCCCCAAGTGCAATACCCCACAGGAAAATAACAGTGTTGTCATTTGTGGCCAACATGATCCTCAGTCATGCTGATTGTTCTATGGTACATCACCATGCATGCCATGTTGTAACCTCCTACGTATAGCTGATGGTAAGGCTTCTTAAATCACACCATAACTAAACTCTGCATCAAGGTGGTGTTGCTTGTGCATAGAAGTGGGTGTTCACATGCAACACTGTTGCACTGGCAAAACATAGTATGTATCATTTGTATCTATGATATGAGATCACATAATGGATTTGACATGTTGATACAGTTATTGATGCAGCATATGTAGAGTGTAGTTTAAGGACTGTTCCCATGCACGTACTATGTGGAACACTTCAAAGTCATCATACTATGAGTGCCCTCTACTATCATCCACAAGTATGAAGCTGTACAAATAGCTAGCAGCAGGAGTGACACACACACACACACACACACACACAGTTATTGTACATTGTCTACATTACCACGCCATGTTAATTCTGGATGGCAATGGAGGACTATCTGCTGCAGGTAGTTGCCATGCACATTATTTCATGTGTACTAGATGATGGTCAATGCTGTTTGTTCCACATAGCTACTTGTCTTATATGTGTGACAATAAGTGGCAGGACAAATGTGAATGTTTGGGTGTTTTCTGTGACTATGGTATCAAAATACATACACAGTGGTAGTCTTCATACATCAATTTCCAAATAGATTAACAATAGTAGATCTTTCATCATTGTGTGATATCATGTACATCACTCATGGTTCTGAGAAAAAATTGTTTACAATGCTGTCCCTCCATTGTGTTAACTGATGGTCCAGGTCAATGAAGTTCCTCAACTTCCTCCTCCTGCTTGTCCGGCAGTTCCTGCTCCTTATTTTCATTAGCCCATGGCACATTTATCCTGACACATATGTTGTACAATATGCAGCAAATCAATATATTTTTACACATCAAAGCTGGCGAGTATAGCAATCTGCCCCCAGATATGTCAAGGCTCCGGAATCAGGATTTTAAAATCAAATCCCCGATCAATGATGGACCTAGTGCTGCATTGGGCATGATTGTAGGTCCACTGGGCTTCCGTCATGGCCCACGGCAGCATAGCATATTCTTGGTCCACTGCAAAGAAAGGAGGTGTGCAATTAGCTAAGAATCATCACAAGGGATAGGGCATCATTCATATCCAATCTGTTAAATGTATACATATCACAAAAAAGGATCAGGAGGATAACGGTCCAGTATACACTCTCCCCAAATGATGCAAAATGAAATCACAGTATACTATTCCGAAGAGATTCATCCCCAGAGGTATTATCCCTAACTGAATGCAAGTACCCTGAGACGCATGTGCCTTTAAGAACATTTGCCCTCACTCACCCGAAGGTGACCTGCTTCATTATTGGGCTGTGCTCCTTGCCAGGCTGGCACTGCAACGCCTGGCGGGCCCTGCGAGAGGGCACTTTGCTGGAGATCTTTTAATACATTTGTTGAATGAGCCTCTGAAGGCGAGGACAGGGGTAGGTGCTCCTAAGCACTGTCCAGAGTTGAGTGCTTTGTTTCGGCATCCTCGTAATCAGATAGGGCAATTTGCCCTGAATTTCATTAGAATTACCAAAATTGGAGCACTTTATTAGAATAGTGCTCCTCAGTGGTGGTAAGATGTCAGCTGGCACCTTATCACCCATGCATTGTGTGGGTTTTTGAGTTATTGAGTTCCTCACTCTGATGCCAAGATTAGGTCACATCTACCTGTTTGTATAGCTTTTGGACGAAATGCCACCAGATCCCTCCACGACTACCTAAGGCATGAAACATGGTGACCTATAGCCTAGACCTGAGCTCAAGAGCAGGTCTATAGATGATCAATTCATCCTCTCCCTTGCAGAGACAGAGACCATTTTATCCTCATTTTCCTCAGCCTTCTTTTCAAGCTCAACACCAACAAGAAAGATCACATTAAATATGTTTGCAGCATCTGGCTGGCAGTTGATTTTATTTCTACACTTTCCACCAACCGTCTCACTTTGTAGGGCATACCATTCCCTGTTCTATTGTGCTCATTCTGCAAATTTATTAAAATATCTCCAGCAAAGTGTCCTCTCATTGGTCCCGCTAGGCATTGCAGCGCTAGCCTGACAAGGAGCACAGTCCAATGATGAAGCATGTCAACTTCGGTGGGTGAGAGCAACTGTTAAAGGCACATACTTCTCATGGTACCTGAATTCAATTAGGTATAATATTTCTAGGGCTGAATCTCTTCAGAACAGCATACTGTGATTTGATTTCAATCTGTTCTGTGTCCTGATTGACTCATACACCTTGCTTAGTGAAAAAAACGTGCAATGACGTAGTGTGGCATACACACAAGTAGGGATTGAAAATGACTGACACTGTGCTACACATACAGGTGCACTATCATTTATAATGCACTTACTATTTGTCATACTGGTGAGTGCCAAGGTCATGCAGGTGATGATTTGTCACCAGTAAGGTGAGTCAATTTGTGATTCAGTAGACACATGTCTCACATTCATCTATTGTGTCTGTTAATGGCTACTATTGCCATTTCTGAACTGATACCTGTCTGATTTGACAACATGTAACAGGAGCAGGTGATGTGGCATAATACAGTAACATATATTTTGCAATTGAGAGTTGGAGTCAATGTTGTTTAATTTGTTCTGCCATGGGAAGGATAGTGAGTGGATATCAATGTGGGACATGATAGTGTACACATGGCTTTGCACAGTGTCCATTACGGTGACAGTACACAATGAGTTAGATATATGTGTTAATTGTTCCCTGTACAGTGCAACAGGTAGACTAACTGCACTACAGTGCAACACTGCTTGGGGACAGCGCAGGGCATATTTTCCACATAATTTAGAGTCCAGGGTTTTGTGGCTGCACTGGCAGAACCTGCGCAGCAGTGCTCCAAGGCAGGCACAATATTTCCACGATAGCTATGTTGTTGGCTGTCATGGGAGATGTAGTTTTTGCATGAAGCTGCACTTTGCTGCATCGTCTGGGGCCTTGGAAGATTGATGTAGTTGTTTGTGCACAACAAAATGGTGTACACATAGGATGGGATGTGTGTATATGATGAGTGATATAATGTAGCATGGTGGAGATGTTCTTGTGAGGTTCATATATTACAATATTTATCAGTTTCACAGGTCTGGGGTACATCTCATACCTCATGACCATGGGATTTACATGTAGACACACAGACTAGGGACAGGGATTGCCTTGTTTCAACAGGGTGTTTGGACACATCATTTTACAAGGTGTGAACAAGTGCATTTGTAAGGGCCTTTGGCACTATAGAATGCACACACAGGGCCGCATTTAGCAGTTGTTGCTGCTGGGCAGCAATGAATGTAATATGGCTGTGCTGACCTGCATCTAAAGTAAAGGGGTGGAATGTACCTTTTTCCTAACATACAGCACATCCACGGGTTCTCTGCATATGCACCATCACATGGTAGTGACTAGTGCCAACACCCTCCCTTGCACCATGGTGCACATGTTCCAAATGAGTGTCCGCACATGGCATCATGCTTTAATGGACACATTCCAGCACAAAAAACACACAATCTATGGAATTCCCCTCTTCTATGTGTTCTGCGAAATGCAGGACACAGTAATTGGACATTACAAAGAGACATGATATTATGTATCCTCATTTGAACTCCCTTAGGAAGGTACACTATCTGGACACAGTCCCAGTGTCCCTGTACATAGGTTGTGTACATAGGTTGTATGGAAATGTCTGAGATGAGAAAGGCCACCACAAGTCCCATGGTACACATCCTTAAAGCAGGGTGAATGAATGCTGCACTTTGCTGTGGCTTGCCTTACTGCATACTTCTGAGGCCATGCTATGTCATGCAGACAGACTTTGCATTGCCACATTGACATGAATTGGGGGGCTGCTCCGCCAGAGCAACATGAATAGTGATAATTTATCAGCACAAATAATGTGTACATGTGCCACACAGTGGTGCAGGCGGTCTTGACATGTGTGACTTGTAGGATTGTGTTGTGCATATGCCATGTACTATGGTGCAAGTGTGTAGACCCACACTAACTACATATGCACTGTCTCATTCAACCCAAGACTGATATGTCAATGTATTCCTACATAATTGACAGCCATGTGGTCTATCATGTGAATGAGGTGTAATTACCAACCAGTAGGCTATTCCTGTAGGGCCCATTCTGAAACCGTTCATTGATGGCGGAATGCCGAAAGATTAATGAGTCATGAGCACTGCCAGGGTAATTTGCAAGGACATTTATGAAGAGGCCCAGATGGTCCATGGTTGACTGCATGTTCATCGAATAGGTGTGCTTCCTGTTGCAGTAGATGGGTGATTTTGCTGCTGGAGGCACAAGTTGCTCATGGGTGCAGTCCATGGCCCCCAACACTTGGAAATCCTGCAATGGCATAAAAGCCTTGTTTGTTCTCCTGCTGTTGCTGCACTGTGTTGGGGAAGTAGAGGTACTGGGGTGTGAGGCTTATGATGGCATCCAGGATGGAGGGGAGGAACCATGAGTCGGATGCCTGTGATACTCCTGCTACTGGCTGTGATGGAAAGCTCCAGATGCCAGCATATGCTGTACAGCCAGTAGCTTGGCCAGCGGAGGTATGTTGGTGCAGCTCTGTGATGTTGGCTGCAGTCTAGGTGCTATCTGGTGCAGGAGGTGGACAATAGACTCCCTCCTGACCTTGTAATAGGCAATGACCCCCCCTCTTCAGTGAGGTCAATGAGGGTAATCTTCTGGCGGCATTTATGCTCCCTTCTGCTGCGCTGCCTCTGTGGTGGTGGTCTCCTTGGTGATCCGAGCTCCAATAATAGTAGATCCATGGCATAGATGAGCTTGCCAAAGTGATGTGGGTATGTTCTGCTTTGATACCAATAATCCATGCATGATTTTTATGCCCACTTTTTCTGCAGCACAGTAAAAAATTGTTGTTAATGAGCCAGGAAACTGCTGCTAGCGGATCTGGCTACAAGTAAAATCAGCGCTAGCAGTGAAAAAGTGATGCTACAGAGATCTATCCTCACTTTCTAAATATGGCGCCAAGAAAAAGCAGATGCAGCATCAAAAAATGACACTGAGGCAGCGTTAGCGCCTTGTAACTATGCCCCTTAGTCTCTGACATTGAAGTCAAATATCATCAGTGAGGCAAGAGAGAAGGGTGTGGTGGAGAAGAGCTATGATGGAGAGGGGCTAATAGCCATTGGATGAGGTCTCAGTAAAGCCATTAACTTTTGACAAGAAAACACAGAGAGCGAGAAATTCAAAATTCACGCAATTAGATGGTCTATTGCTGGACGGATGCTTTTGGGCCTGGTGAAGATGGCTATGTTCAGATTTAGCGTATAATCAAAGGGGGGACAACAGAGCTAGTTATTTATCGAGGTCCTGTTTCCATGCTCCAAGGCAAGTAGATTAATATCAAAAAGGGAAACAGTTCCTCTCTATGGGCCTGGGTAGAGGGTTACAATGACCTACTACACTGCTACGAATGGTATCCGGGGGGATCTGCAAATCCAGATCGTAATGCCCTCACACACCTGTTAGGGTGTCATGCTTCATCATTGGGCGCTCCTCGTCGGACCGGCGCTGCAATGTCCGACGGGCCTGGTGGCATCTTTATCGGAGATCTTTTGATCTGTGAACGCCGTATGGTGAGTGCGGTGTGTGGGGCTATAGGAGAAACATTGTTTGGTGAAGGTGTAGATTGTGATTATTAAAAAAGGCCCCTAACCTTTTTAGTTCACTTTATTAAATGGTCAAGGATGGGACTTTGTTAAAAACAGTGAGGCTACGTGTGATAATTAAAGGTATTCTAGTAGCCATTGGTGGACTAAGTCAGGTCAACATGTTTCGTGTCATGTGCTTCAAAGTCAAGCGACACTTCTTCAGGACCGGAATAACATGACCGCTTAGTAAACAGTCATGGGTGGTGAGTACCCTTTCAGAGGGATAGGATCCTCAACTTGGGGTTATCCTAAAGGCATTCTTCCTGTGTAGATAAGGCCAAGGAGAAAAGAAAGGGATATGGATACCATCAGAATTCATGACTGTGATCTAATCAGCTGAGACAGAAAACAGGATCTCATCCAGACAAGAGACAGTATATCATCCAGACTAGGCCAAATGTGGCCGGTATCTATTAATAACAAGGGGATAATAAAAGAACTAACGCTAGGAGAACAATTAAAAAGAACATGGCATGAAAGAGTTCACAGCATGATATGACTAAAGTGACACAAATGTGGTAGGACCAAACAGTTACGGGGGGTAACGTTGTCAAGGACGAGAAAATAATCTTACCTCCTCAAGGTAGGATGTGGAGCCTCATAGATGAGGGAAGACGACCCGACCAATTGAGCGGGTGTACTATATGACAGGAAGTAAAGGAGACATCAAGCCTACAACATGATACTGTCAGCGGTGAAATTGCTGAATAAAACATACAAGTATATACTGATACAGGAAGGAAAACTGTTAGATTGTTCGATTCTAATATGTATCATCATTAACCATTGTACAACAATAATTTGAACAAAAAACTTTATCAACAAGTGCTCCCCTCAGAACATACTGATCTGTCGATAATAGGGGGTTATATTGAAGACAATTATGCATGGTTGCAAAATTTGTTCATTAACGGACAAGCGACGGCATCCCACAAACCCCTGGTGCCACGTTCGTGCCAGCGTGAGTGGGAAGACCGGTGCATAGATAACTAAAGGTCCAGTGAGGGAGGGGTGAGTGTAATGCGGGTCCCGCTTGGTATCGACTGTGCGTGTCGTGCCGGCGGGGTGAGATCACTGATCGTACTCGTGAAGTAGTATGACAACGTATTCGAAATACGAGAATGGGCGTGATACCGGGGGGGGGGGTTTGGTTTTGGCAGACTCGCCGTGAACGGGTTAAAAGTAAAGGCACTGGTGTGCCGTGCCAACGAGAAAGTCAAGGTCTAGTTGTGCTCATATGATCCGGAGCCCGTAAGTAATGGGAACCGTTGTCTGTGTGTAGAAAGGCGGAAAATCCACCTTTGTTCAGTTTCGAAGAGTTTTTGACTGGACCAAGCAGGGTTATTTTCAAGTACTGTCCAGTGTAATTCGTTAGCTCCATGTTGGTTGGCAATGAAGTGGGTACTCATCTTTGTGGTGAAACTGAACAAAGGTGGATTTTCCGCCTTTCTACACACAGACAAGGTCTTAACGATGATATCCCTTGGACAGAAGTTAACACCACAGCAAAACGATAAAATTCATCTTCCACGTCGAATTAGATTTGCACATCTGCTCCAATCATAATTGTTAATCTACACGACCGTGGGGTCTAGACCGTTGATGTCTACAACTATGTACCATGTTATTATCAGGACCCCTTTGCAAAATAGAATATGTTGCTCCAACTGCTCTTTAATAGTAGTTTCCGCCTGTTTATAATCTCTGTGATCGATACCTTAGATTCCATTCAGGGTCAGGCATCTCGTCTTGTGACAAAATGGCGGCTTAATCTCACGAGATTTAGATCGCCGGTTGAAGGTTCATAACCCGGATCCTACCGCCTACGGTAATACCATGGTGAGATGGAGACGAGTAGGTTCTAAGACGAGCCCACGTCTCGTTCAGGGTAAGTCTGACTCCCCCACCCTCCTTCACTCCCCGAGACGCGAGTGCATGTAGCCTAGCCGCAGCATGTCGGCCCGCTAATTCCCGGCACGGTCACGTCCACATATCCTGAAACCGTAACTCTGCTTTTATATATCACGAAAGTCCGTTAAGATCCACGGTTCCCATTACTTACGGGCTCCGGATCATATGAGCACAACTAGACCTTGACTTTCTCGTTGGCACGGCACACCAGTGCCTTTACTTTTAACCCGTTCACGGCGAGTCTGCCAAAACCAACCCCCCCCCCCCGGTATCACGCCCATTCTCGTATTTCGAATACGTTGTCATACTACTTCACGAGTACGATCAGTGATCTCACCCCGCCGGCACGACACGCACAGTCGATACCAAGCGGGACCCGCATTACACTCACCCCTCCCTCACTGGACCTTTAGTTATCTATGCACCGGTCTTCCCACTCACGCTGGCACGAACGTGGCACCAGGGGTTTGTGGGATGCCGTCGCTTGTCCGTTAATGAACAAATTTTGCAACCATGCATAATTGTCTTCAATATAACCCCCTATTATCGACAGATCAGTATGTTCTGAGGGGAGCACTTGTTGATAAAGTTTTTTGTTCAAATTATTGTTGTACAATGGTTAATGATGATACATATTAGAATCGAACAATCTAACAGTTTTCCTTCCTGTATCAGTATATACTTGTATGTTTTATTCAGCAATTTCACCGCTGACAGTATCATGTTGTAGGCTTGATGTCTCCTTTACTTCCTGTCATATAGTACACCCGCTCAATTGGTCGGGTCGTCTTCCCTCATCTATGAGGCTCCACATCCTACCTTGAGGAGGTAAGATTATTTTCTCGTCCTTGACAACGTTACCCCCCGTAACTGTTTGGTCCTACCACATTTGTGTCACTTTAGTCATATCATGCTGTGAACTCTTTCATGCCATGTTCTTTTTAATTGTTCTCCTAGCGTTAGTTCTTTTATTATCCCCTTGTTATTAATAGATACCGGCCACATTTGGCCTAGTCTGGATGATATACTGTCTCTTGTCTGGATGAGATCCTGTTTTCTGTCTCAGCTGATTAGATCACAGTCATGAATTCTGATGGTATCCATATCCCTTTCTTTTCTCCTTGGCCTTATCTACACAGGAAGAATGCCTTTAGGATAACCCCAAGTTGAGGATCCTATCCCTCTGAAAGGGTACTCACCACCCATGACTGTTTACTAAGCGGTCATGTTATTCCGGTCCTGAAGAAGTGTCGCTTGACTTTGAAGCACATGACACGAAACATGTTGACCTGACTTAGTCCACCAATGGCTACTAGAATACCTTTAATTATCACACGTAGCCTCACTGTTTTTAACAAAGTCCCATCCTTGACCATTTAATAAAGTGAACTAAAAAGGTTAGGGGCCTTTTTTAATAATCACAATCTACACCTTCACCAAACAATGTTTCTCCTATAGCCCCACACACCGCACTCACCATACGGCGTTCACAGATCAAAAGATCTCCGATAAAGATGCCACCAGGCCCGTCAGACATTGCAGCGCCGGTCCGACGAGGAGCGCCCAATGATGAAGCATGACACCCTAACAGGTGTGTGAGGGCATTACGATCTGGATTTGCAGATCCCCCCGGATACCATTCGTAGCAGTGTAGTAGGTCATTGTAACCCTCTACCCAGGCCCATAGAGAGGAACTGTTTCCCTTTTTGATATTAATCTATGTTCAGATTTAGTCACTCCTCTGGACTTTGTATTCCTCCAGCGGGGCAAGGCTGCAAGCTGAAGCCGGACAGGTCTCCACAAGGCCAGATAACCTCTCTGAGATGTCACGCTGAAACAAATTTGCTGCTGCAGAAAAGCTCTGAGCAGGAACAACCTTAATCTTTGGCCCAGTTGCTACATACATTTGTTGGATTGACTTGCCATGTTTGTCCTGGTCCTCCGGAGGTGTTTGAAACTGAAAGGTTTCTACGTCCCAGGTTTTTCAGGATGTTTGGAGGAGTACACTTCGACACAGCCAAGGCTCCCAGGACCTTAGGAACAGCACTTGGGGCTCAAGACTCACTATCAGGAGACAGAAGTGCAGGCCTAGTTGCACCTGGTCTTCCAGGAAAGGGTAGCTTGTTGTGTTCCGGTGGCTTATCAAGAAGTCAGCCAACTGACCCTTGGAGTCCACTTCTTTGTCCTAGGTACAAGTGGGAACAGGCCTTTTACTTTTCTTCACAGGTATATACAGCAGGGGGAGTCATTATTCTGCCTTCCATGGGTCCAGTAGTGTTCTGAAGAGGGAGTCAAGGGGTGTCACATTTATGTCAGGCACCAGCAAAAGAGTGGGGGTGACTACTGGACCCTACCGAACCAATACCGAAAATGTTCCCAGTGGCAATCCTACTTCCTCTTGCAGCAGTTCCTTCTGTGCTTTACTGCATGCAGGCCCACAGTGTCCCTCTCTGCTCCATTGCAAGATGATGAAACCCTCCTACACTTGTGCAGAGCCTGCATGTCCACCCTAGAGATATAGGCATGGAAATGAGCAACAACTCCTCTGTCAACTCTTCAAACCGGTTCTAGGAACAGTTTCTCTCCATCTGGCAATGGTGCCAGACTGGGGGAACAAAGAAGGCTCCTGCCCAGGAGTCAGTTAACATTTGCCTTTGACAGGGTAGATTTCTTATAAGTTATTAAAGTATGTTGGCAAAGCCAAGATGGTCATTTTGCCAGAGGAACAGAACTCCTGCCAGCAACTAGGCCTTTGTCCTGCTCTGGGAGCAGTTTTTACACCTAGTCAAGGGGGATAACTAGCCACCAAGTGACAGATTTACATATCCTGCTTTTAAATACTGTGCATCATGTCTGATGGGCAGGAGAGACTACTTAGGGGTGATTTATTAATATTTAAAAGGAATTTTTAGGCCTGTCAAAAGGGTTTCTTTTGACAGGTCAAATTTGAGGTTTTATAATGGCACAGCCAGGCTACAATGGTAGACCTATGGTCACAAACAGCTGTGTCAGTCCAAAAAAAGGATAGTTTTCATACAAAATAAGGCATTTTCCTATACACACTATCCCTCCTAACTGATTCCGGGCAATTATTTGGGAACATTTGCCATTTTCTGTGATAAGTTCTTGATATTACTCCTACAGCAAGTACTATGTAGATGTTAGATTTCCCTTCCTATAAGAGTCAATACAATTGCCTTTAAAAGATGAAATTTTTTGCCCATCGATATTGTGTTGCAAAACACACTTCTGTCTCATTTTTTAAAAATCAGAATCTTAGTAGTTGTTATATGTAGAATTATAGATGAATAACAGCAAATAAGGTGAATGTTTTCACCGAGGGGGGTCTGGGTGACAATAAATAGACAATAAAGTAGAGCTCAAGTTATCAATCATACCACTCAGAACCCCAGAGGTGAAGAGTATCTTTCTTAATCAACATTTTACCAATCTATATGTTATGCTACATATGGTCTCCAAAATCATCTGCCTCTGCTTTCAACTACTACATTGAGACAAAGGATTAATGGCGGAGCCATTCATAAGAAGGTTTCTCCTCCCTTTCCCTAATTTAAATAAATTATACCTGTTCTCCTGTTACCCACCCCAACCCCACACAATGCCTCCCCTCCTCGTCCTTTTATCATGCTATTGTCCCTGCTCTCAAATCAGAGCAGAGAGCCTGTACTGCTCTAACAGAAAGCCTTGTCAAAGAAGTCTCGAATGTATTTATGACTTAGAAACAGAGGGGAAAACTTTGGGACACAAAGAATTATTTAAATTGTGAGAAACACTGATTGATTGATTTGAAACATTAATAATGTTATTGCTTATAAGAATGTGTGAAATTGAGGCAGTCTATATGATACACTCACAGAAGTGCAACAACAGGGAGGCAGACACTTACCAGTTTTTGGACTTTGCTTGGTGCATTTCTGTAACAAAAATAGAGAACATTTTAATAAATAAAACAAGAATAAAGAACAAAAATCCAATCAGTAGACCCAAAGATATGCAATTATAGAGATTTCAGTGAAAATAGCATCAAAAGGCCCAAAGCGCCACTTGCAGCTATCTGACAGTGCGAGACGGGGAGAAAATCACAAGTTCAGGCCTACTGCAATCAAGTGCAGACTGTATACAGGAACCAGGCTAGTACAGCTGAACAGTAACCGTCTCAGTCCAGGGCAAAGAGTCCCATTTGCATTTGTCGTCGTGGTAGCATGAAGAGCAGGCCTGGCGACAGCTGTTGCTCTAGCGTGGCAGTCCTGTTGTCACCACGAGTGGGTGGACTGTAGCGCATAGTGAGGCTTACAGAACTTCCCATTGGCGAGCTTTGTGAGCGGCAAGGTTTTGGCACCAACGGTCCTGTTCCCTGTCACAAAGAGTCCACAAATGACAATTAAGTCTCTCTGGGGTCACATCAAAGGTCCAGGGCCTGATGGGCACCATTTGAGTGTCAGAGGCATGTTGCAGGTGAATCAGGATGTTGGGTCAGGTGGTGGTGAGCCTGTTGTGTCCCTGTGGCTCTGAACAGGAGGTCAGCAGACTGGTGCTTAGAGTCACTCTGGTGGTCCTGGGTTCAAGAGCAGGTCCAATCCCTTTGGCAGGAGAGAAGCAGGGCAGCAGTCCAGCAAGGGAGTAGTCCAGCAGTTCAGCAGTGTAGCAGTCCTTTCAGCAGCACAGCAGTCCTTCTTCGTGGCAGAGATTCCACAAGTTCAGAAGTGTACTGAGGAGTTTATGTTTGAGGATAAATATTCACAAATGGTTCTGCCTTTAAAGTCAAAGAAGCTTCTAGAGGTTTCCATTTGAAGTCCACAGCTGTCCTGCCTTCCCTGCCCTGGCTCCAGACTAACTACAGGGGGTATGCAGCTCTTTCTTTGGAGTTATGACACAGACTGTTCAAGTGTAAGTAGGGCTGTGCCAAGCTCTGCCCTCCATCCTGCCTGCGATGGCCCATCCAGGCACACCTAAGCTCTCTCTTGAGTCTGGCTGTCTAGGGCTATACACAAAGCAAGCTCAACTGTTACCTACTCCCAGTCATGTGGCCCAGAAACAGGTTGCAGGCACCAAATAGCTAAGGCAGGAAAATGCCAACTTTCTAAAAGTTCAAATAGAAATGATGATGGACGAAATGCTGAACAAATCAAGCATACATCCCCAATCACAGATCTGGGTTAAATCCATTGTATTTTTGCTCACCACGCCACACCAGTTTGGATCCAGCCATATGCAAAGTAGTCTTGATCCTGTAATTTGGGCTGGACTGTGTCCATGGGTAGCAGGGTCAAGACTGATTTGCACATGGCTGTGTTAAAACTGGAATGGCGTGGCGAGCGAAAAAAAAACGATGAATTGGAAACATGACACATTTTTTAACACAAAACTATTTGTGGAGGTGGAACACGTGCTTATAAGCAAAACATTCTGCAAATATTTAAAAACTGCAGTCTTGGTTTATGGACCCACTAGTAAATTTGGAAAGGGTACACAAATGACTCTACCACTAGCTAAAGGAAAAAGAAATACATGTTAGGAAAAACATTTGTTGCATCATTCGGAACACCATTCCTGCCCCCGTCGTAGGCACAAACACAGTGCTTTCAATGGGGAAGATGCAGCATGAGGAGACTGCAGTAGAAAAATATATTGCAGTGGTGATTATGACCATTGTGGGGATGGCAGTCGAAACAGCAGGCAAGGGTCTGGAAGCTGCGGGTAATCAGCATCTGCCTCAATAGCTCAGATTACTCAGGTTGGAACACGCTCCCTCTCTAGCACACCCTGCCAGCACACCTGACTCAATTTGTAATTTAGGACACAGTCACAGAAAGGCAACTTCATCAGTATGAGATATGACTAGCTGGGCTATTGCTTTTGCCCAGATCTGTTGCTACATTCCTGCCTTCAACTATTTAGACTTTAACTGTTCTATTATTGGATTTGTGAAGTGTATGGCTGCCCCAGCTACGAGGTCTCCCAGCGCTAGATCCACAGATTGTCAGACTGAGAGTAGGAAGCAAAACAGGGGTTATTCAGGAAAGAGCGAGGTCTTAACTGCTCACTTGAAAGCCCCATGGTCCTGAATGCTCCTGATAGTGCTTGGTAGAGCATTCCACAGCGAGGAGGCTAACGCCCAGAATGATTGGCCTCCTGCCCGTGCTCTTCTAACAAAGGGAGCACATAACAGATGTTGATTGGAGGAGCGGAGGGCGCATTGTGGTATATAGGGGTGAGTAGATTGGCTAGGACAGGTGGTGCTTGGGCATGAAAAGTTTTGTGGGAGATACACAAGGGCTTAAAATGAATTAACTTACTGACTTGTTCTCTGACCCTCTATTATTTTCCTATTATTTGAAACCTTTTACTGAATGAGTATTTGCACATCGCTGAGCCTTTTCCCTAAAAATCATTACATGTACCTCTTGGCCTCATTGTTGACCCACACAAACGATGGGTTTTTGGGGGCACATTCAGGACTATACATTGGTGAAAAGTCTGCATCAATATCTCATTGCACCCTGAAGACATAATTATAAACGTGAAGATGTTTTAATTCTTTAACACGTGTGCTCACTATTTTGTTGCATTTCTCAAATAGATAAAAAGCAAACACTTAACATTATCAAAAGAAAATTGTGTCTTAATATCCGGAGTCTGGCAATGCCAAATATATGTTTTTCTGGGGTACATAGTCTGCACAATCTTTTATGAAATATAAGTGTAGATCACTACATTGGGACCTAATTACTGTGGATGTGCACTGTTTATTTGATGTGATATATCAAACGAAGGGATTTATAGAAATTATAAAGACTGCTTGCCTCATTACGATGGTGGTCGAACACATCGTTTCGGGCTCGAGACCTTCCGACGAGGACTTGGTGGCCCTGACTAAACAGGGTATGACTGCAGTGTAGGCGGTCGTAAACATCCTTTTTTCCATTGCACTTGTGCTTCGGGCCAGAAAAGGGCTGCAGCACAAGCCGCAATAGAAAAAGAGATGTTTCTGAACATCCATGCACAGTGTGCCAGGCACCATGGAGTGCCATACATGCACCGTGTGCCAGGCACCATGTGGTGCCTGCTACACGATGCATGGATGTTTGGGTGGGTAACACATGTGCCCCCCTGGCCACTTAGTGGAAGCCTACAGGGCACGGGGCCCGCTATGGGCCCCCAAAGTCACTTTATGACAGCCTTTGCATGGTGGTGGGACCGACATGAAAAGGTTGTCAGAAAGGGACATCGTAATGCCTACAGCAGTGCCTGAACAAGCACCGCCCCCACTGTAGGGATTATGCACGACCGATGCCCTGACAGGCTCATTGAACCTGTCAGAGGCATCCCTCTATCCCTCCAACAGCTGTGGTCTGACGAACCGCATCATAATTCGATGGTTGGACCTGTATCCTGGCTGTCGGGCAGACCGCTACCGATAGCCTGTCGCTTGCAGTCCACCAAACATCTTAATTAGGCCCAATATATTTTCTAATTCTGTACGGCATAAGGAATCTATTTATGCAAGCCAGATCACCCTTGTGCCGATGAGCGTTTTTGATAAAACACACCAAACATGATACTTATCAGATTTTCTGCAATATTGTTTCCATAAAATGGTAATTCCTTTCAGTCTCATTGGGACAGGAGAATATATTATCTACATTCTTTTGGGTATTATTTTCATGGGTCTTGTGAGTGTGGGGGGACAAGACATGTGTTGGTTTTTATGGGTTCGAGGTGCCCACAGGACTGTGTGCCTAGCATTCTCAAAATTTAAAAAGAAACTAAAAACAAAAACCTGTCTGTCAGTAACCTGTTTGACCTCTGAGCAGTATGGAAACATACTACAACCATATACTTCTACATCTGCTTATTCTAAGGTTTCTAACACAGGGTGTCACACATCCCTCTCCCGATTGACTTGCCGGTCTATGCGGTAAACATGGCGCATGCCAAATTTTTATACATTGTTGTTTTCCAAGATATGATAATTCCCTCCAGTAACATTTCAGCCCTACCATATTCCTGCCCTTCCTCTGGGTCTTTTGAGCATGCTGTTGCCAGACATGCATGGGTTTCCAAACGTTTTAAAGTGCCCATATGTGATAAACAGGGTCCAGAGCATTTGGGAAATTTGGAAAGCAATTGAAAGAGAAATGCTAGTTTAGGGTATCTGTTAACTCATCACAGTTATGACTCCCTGAGCTCTTTGGAAACTGTATAAAATTGAATTACTGGCTGAGGGGATTGAAACCCTGCTCGAGCAGCAAGCACAATTATTGTCAGGGTCAAACACAAGCAACCCCCAAATTAACCAGTGCCTAACTCTCTGGTAGATTAGCACTAAAGCAGTCAGGCCTAACTTAGAAGCAATGTGAAATGTAATTATGCAGCTCGCAAATAGTAATAAAGTGAAAACGCAACACAAGAAAACCCCCAGGCTGACCATGATGGAGTGTAGGAAATATACAGGGACCAAGTTAGATCTACTGAACAAAGTACCTTACATCTTGGTTGCGGAGTGTTGCAATATCCCATTTTGAGGATGCAACCTGCAGCAGTGGTTCCAATGAGCTGTGGGCTTTCAATGGGAGGTCCTGTGTCGAGGATGCATTGCTCAGTGTTAGCTGCGAGGAGCTACAGGGTTCTGCTTTGGGGATGCATCGTACAGCTGTGATTCCAATGAGGAACTGCGAGGAGACAGCTGGTTTGGCAAAGCACCTTCAGGCAAAATTGCAAAAGTTTGTGATTACAGGGGCACCACTTGGGTGGTAGGACTCAGAACATGCAGAGTCAAGGTGCATTGTTCAAGATAGATGGAGCCCTTTCTGTCCCTGAGGCTCTGATCGGGAGACCTGCCAACTACCTCTTGGAGTCACTCTGGTGTTCAGTGGTGAAGATGGAGGTCCAGTCCGACTCACTCAGGTAGCAGGGCAGCAGGGAGGCAGAGTAGCAGTCCTTCTTCTGTCAGAGTAGCACAGCAGCCCGAGTCTTCCACAAGTCTAGAGGTGGGCTGAAGAGTTGGTTCTGGAGGTCCACTATTTATCCTCTGTACCAGCTTTGAAGTAGGAGAAGTTTTTTAGAGGATACCACCCCAGAGGTGTTTAGAATTTCCTTCTTCTCTGCCGAGGTCCCAGCTTATCTGGGGGTACCAAACACTAGTGTCAAACTCCTCTGTTAGTGGGCTGAAGCAGAGCATTTGTGATGTGTAAGTGTAATCGGTGACAACTCCCTCCCTATCAAGTCAGAAATGGCCTATCCCCCTTTGTCTCGGTGTCTCGGTGTCTGGGAGTAATACACAAACACCAACTGCCAGCTACACCTAATAATTTGACCCGGGATACAGAATGCAGGCACCAAATGGTTGGGATAAGAAAATGCTGGATGTTTGGATAAAATATCAAAGAAAAAAAATATTGCGATGCAAAAACATCATGTTAAGAATATCTAGATAGCAAAAATATTGTCAACAGGAAGATTGGAAGCTAAAAATATCATTTTCAATATCGCTTTTAATATTGTTGTAAAAAAATGTCGATTTAGAAAATGTTGCGTTTAATTGATAATTTGTATGCAATTTACTGTTATGTGTTTGAGTCTATGTTTATTAATTTTGTATATTTGTGTTTTAGTAAGATAATGTATTCACTATGAAATTATTGACATTTCTCTTTTTAGTTGTATTAATTTCTACAATTAATGAATATATATGTTTTGGGCAGCAGGATATTGGGTTTTTTGCAGCTAAGGAGTGTAGATTTTTAAAAAATGGATATTTTAATGTAAAGGTAATGTTAATTATTATAATGTAACCCCCAACATAAGATCCACGGACAACCACCTTATCTTCAGAAAACTACTCAAGAATTGGCTCTTCCCCACATAAGCACCATAGGTAAACAGAAATATACAACATATCCCTCTGTATATAAGTATTTATTTGTACTATAGATATGTACCTAGTATTGCTATGTATAAACATGTAGAATAATTATGTTATCACAAAAATAAATAATAACATTTTTAAGTACAACACTTGAAAACCAGTTTATTTAATGCATCTTTAATCCACATATACGTACTTCCTTTATGCATCTATATACCTTCTATGTACTTGGATCTATATATTTATTACTTTTCTCCCCCCCAAAAAAGCAAATTGAATGCACTGCCCTATATCTCAGCCTATACCTCTATCAATATCTTTAATCTGCATATACTTACTTCCTTTATGCATCTATATACTTTCCATGTACTTATTGATCTATGTATTTATTATTTTCTTCTAATTCAGCAAATCCAATGTACTACCCTATATCACACCCTATACCTCTCTCAATATATCTTCTACCTCAACTCTCTGACTCATCTCAAATCCCTTTCTACTACTCTTTCCACTGCACTAACCTATTCCTCACCCTGTATCTCTATCAATCTATCCTCTATACCCACGCTCTCATTCATCCAAAACCCCATACCACTACTATGATCCCCAAAATAGCCCTTTCTAGACTCTCCCTATTTTACCCCTCCTTGCACCATCTGACACCTCTTTTACTATACTGATTCCCCAAAACAAGCCTTTCTAAACTTTTCCCCCTGGCTCGTCTCCTCCACATCCCTATTTGCTCATCCCAAGCCTCCTACTACTGCCATGACCTCCAAAAAATACAATAAAGTCTAAATCCTTACTCTTCTATCCCTCCACTAACCCTTTCAATCGAAATAACAGACTTACATGTCCACTTCTCAAATTTCATATTTCACTATACTAATTCACCACTAATCCTTTATGGGTTCAGAGTAGTGTGCTAGTCGCCGAAAAAAGCACTTCAACACCTCATCAGCACTATATAAATGCAAAACTTTTTTCCCTCTTCTATCCCTCCGCTACCCTTCTCTATTCAAAATACTGAATAACATATACACCACTCAAATTACTTTCATATTTCACTATAGAAATTCAACACTAATCCTTTATGGGTTTCGGAGTACGATGCTACTCCCCAAAAAAGTGCTTCGAAACCCCATCAGGGGTAACAAGGGCTATATATATATATATATATATATGCAAACCTTTTTCCCTCTTCTATCCCTCCACTACCCTTCTCAATGCAAACAACTGACTAACATATCCACCACTCAAATTACTTTCATATTTCACTATACTAATTCACCACTAATCCTTTTATGTATTCCGGAGTAGCGTGCTACTCACCAAAAAAGCACTTCAACACCCCATCGGGGTAACAAGCGCTGTGTAAATGCAAACTTGTTTTCCCTCTTCTATCCTTCTCAATCCAAATAACTGACTAATATCCACCACTCAAATTACTTTCGTATTTCACTATACTAATTCCCCACTAATCCTTTTATGGGTTCTGGAATAGTGTGCTACTCACCAAAAAGCACTTCAACACCCCATCGGGGGTAACAAGCGCTAAATAAATGCAAACTTATTTTCCCTCTTCTATCCTTCTCAATCCAAATAACTGACTAATATCCACCACTCAAATTACTTTCATATTTCACTATACTAATTCCCCACTAATCCTTTTATGGGCTCTGGAATAGTGTGCTACTCACTAAAAAAGTGCTTTAATACCCCATCAGGGGTAACAAGCGCTATATAAATGCAAACCTTTTTCCCTCTTCTATTCTTCTGCTATCCCTCTCAATCCAAATAACTGACTAACCTGTCCACCACTCAAATTACTGTCATATTTCACTATACTAATTCAACTCTAATCATTTATGGGTTCAGGATTAGCGTGCTACTCACCAAAAAAGCGTTTTGACACCTCGTCACTATATAAATGCAATTACAATACAATACAATTATTTAAAAAATATATTTTATACATTTATTCTATATGTTTCTATTAATTTTATTGTGGTTGATGTTTTGATTGTGATTTTATTTTTTATTTTATGGTTCAAACTTTCGAAATGATAGTAAGTATTTTTCAAAATATATCAATTATTAATAGTGATAAGACATTATTTTATATGTTAATGTTTACTCATGAATACATAGGTTTGTAGTTTGACTTAGTGTATTTATTAAGTACATTTTTGTTTATTTGTTTTAGATTAAAAATGATGTGTGAGTATGGAGTATTGATTGTGTGTATATACATTTTAGTGTGTTGCACCTTGCATAAAATGTTTTAGATTGTAGTAGAAATGGTAAATTCCACCCCATTAGTGTCCGACACCATCTCAAAATTAACTGAGATTGAAGTGTGAATATTAAACGTAATTCTGTTAGTGCCCAACACTTCCCTCAAACTGGTATAAATTGGAGAGTGAATAGTAAATGTCACTCGTTAGCATCCAAGACCTTCCCCCAAATGTTTTAGAGTGGAGTGGGAATAGTAAATGTCACCCCTTTGGTGTCCAACACCATGCACAAATTGGGTTAGATTGGAGTGGGGATAGTAAATATCATCCCTATAGTGCCCAACAAGTTCCGCCAATTTAGTTAGATTGGAGTTGGAATGATAAATGTTGCCTTTTTAGTGCCCAAAACATTCTGCAATATTTATTAGATTGGAGTGGGAATAGTAAATGTCACCCCTTTAGATTCCAACACCTTCTCTAAATTTGTATAGATTAGAGTGGGAATAGTAAATGTCACCCTTTAAGTGTTCAACGCCTTCCCAAATTAGGTTACATTGGAGTGGGAATAGTAAATATCACCCCTTTAGTGTCCAACAGTTTCTTTAAAAGGGTTTACATCAGAGTGTGATTATTACAATTTATAATTTATTTGTAAAATCCTTTGTTTAAATTGAATTTGTTTGTAGTAGAAATAGTTTGTTATTTAATTATTATTTTGGGTGTTCAGAAATAATATAAAAATATTTGGTTGCATGTTTGTAATACATAATACTATTAATTACATATTTTATAGAATAAATACATGTAACAACTTTTTCTAATTTTATTTATGTTTTCAATGTTTACTTAATATATATTTTTACATTTCTAAACATATATATTTAAACTTAAAAATAAACTTTTATACATAGATAAACAAAACATATTTAATATATTTTTATTATTTGATTTAAAAAAAATTTATGTTTCTTAACCCCTTCCCCGCTCATGACGGAACCGCTCCGTCATGAGCCACGGTTGCCGTGTGCTCATGACGGAACGGTTCCGTCATGCCACGACCCTTGGCGGCCGCGCCGCCCACGCGGCGCTGTTTTCCCGCCTGTGCGGGGGGACAACGCAACTGGGCGGAGTCATGACGGAACCGCTCCGTCATGAGCACAGCTCAACCGTGGCTCATGACGGAGCGGCTCCGTCATGAGCACCGCGCCACTGCGCTGCCCCCCCGCACCCCCCAGCGCTGCGGCGGAATTCCCGCCGCAGCGAAAGGGTTAAATTGTTTTATATATATATTTCCAACATCATTTTAACATACGTTTTTTCAGTATATATTAAATAATTTTCTATATTTTATACTATTATTCAATGTATACTTTGCAACTTTTTAACATTCTGTTTGCAAAATGTTATGACATGTTTTATTTGTTTAAATTATTTCCCATTAATTACTATGGTGGGTAGTCTATTATTTGAGTGTTATTTAGCAGTACTGCTACTTTCTATTTTGTAGTCTGTTTGTGTATTTTGTTCAATTTTCCGGGATCCAGGTCGTTATAAAGTGCTTCTGTACACCAGAACGTGTAAGTCCTTTTTATAGGTTTTTTTAAAGATTTTGCGGTTAGTGTGGATGGTCTAGAGGTTACATATAGTGTTGTTTGTGGGTTTATTGTACATTTTCCTGTATTAATATTAGTGTTTTTTACTTGCATAAAGTTTGGGGTTTTTGTACACTGTGTTAGTAATGTATCATTATGGGTTTTTATACTGTGTTAAGTTTCATATTTTATGATGATTAAGCGTAATGTACATGCATTTTTGGGAATGTAATGCATTTTACTGGTGGGTTTTCTTGTTTATTCTTTCATGTTTTTGTCAACAAATATTTCCTATGGGCATTGGGAGTTACCCTTTTAAACAGTTTTTTGGTTTCTTATAGTTCCCAAATACTTTGGATTGCTATAAGAGATCTCCATTGGATTTGTTTTCTTTTTGCATTTTTTTGAGGGGTTTTTTGGAAAATCTTTTTCCCGTTTTTGGTGGGTTCATATTTTTGACTATATGGATATAGATATATTTTATGTGTCTTGGTTGGAAAATATGATATTTTGTTGTTTGTGTCAATAATATTATTGTAACTTGAAAATGTGTGGTTATGTGTTGTATTCATTTTACATGATGGATTGAGTCTGTTCTTTGAGCTTTTTGGTTAGTGAGGTTTACATATTTCATGTAAATAATTCCTATATATATTTTTGGGGGTGTGTTATCTAATGTTTATACTGATGTAATAAAATATTATGGTTATTATTTATATAAAAAACGATTTGTCATGTTGGTTTAGATTTTGTGACAGTTCTTTGGGACTTTTGTAGCTACTATTTATTTTATAGTTGGCTATTATTTCTATGTAATCTACTCCTGTGTTGCTTATGAAGAGATTGACTTTAAATTGTAGCATGTTTGGTTTGTTTGCTAATTTTAGGCACAATTTGGAGAACAGATTGCTCCATTCATAGTTGTTGGCACCTTTGCTCTTTCTTTAATGCTTTTATAAATGTATAGAGTGTAGATTCATTTCTGCCAGGTGTGGATTGGAAGACATGGTGCCATCCCCCCACTGTGTTGTTTATTTTCACTTCCTGTACCAAGATGCTGTCATAGGGCCATATTATGACTAAAACAGTCCATCGGACCACTGTAGCTATGGTGGCAGTGCGGGCACTGCCGCATCGGATGTCCTACCACCCCATTACAACTTGCGTGGTCTGACTGCATTGGTACCACCACAATCGCCAGGGATCTCTGAGGTGTTTTGGCAGTCTTGAGGCCGTAATATGCTTAGTGGGAGCACTGCGGCCCTGCCAAGCATATTACGAATTTCCTCACTGCCACACTTTTCATGGTGGTGCGACCACCATGAATAGTGTACTGATAAGGAAACAAAGGGGGCCCTGCAGGTCACCCTTGTGCCCCTGTGCTTTGGGGTGTATGCAGGGGGGCACATGTTGTGCCCCCCTGTCTGCATGCATCTCTAGTTCCTGCATGGCATGGACTTGCTAGTCCATGCCTTGAAGGAACTGCCTTTGACAGTCCCATTGTGGTGCCTTTTTCAAAGGCACTGCTGTGGGACCGCAAAAGAACTGCCCTCCAGAAACTTTAAAAGTCATACTCAGGCTGGCGCTTTTTTATGGCTTTGGTGGTCTCGGAGCGGGATGGCGGAGTGGTGGCCCTGCTCCAAGACCACCAAAGTCATAATAAGGCCCATAGACATTCCACCATGGTATTTGAAATTTGGGTTGGCGTCTTTGTCCATGCAGTCTACCAATCTAAGGGGCATGTTGATGGGGACTTGGCACAGGGAAGCACAGCAAGTCACCATGCTGCACTGGTCTGCATGGTGAAAGGGCAGGAATGTGCCCTATCTATGGCACATTCCTGTCTTTTCCTGCTGCGCTGGTGCAATTTTGGCAGCCTAGCACCAACGCAGTCACCCGTGCATGATTGGGGAAAGGGTGCCTGCATTGCATGCAGGATTATTTTGGGGCAGGAAGGGGCACCTCGTTCAGTGGGCTTGCATACGAGTTTGGTGGTCCAAACACCGCTGCTGCCAGGAGTCTAGCAGCCTTTATACTTCCATATTAGGAGTTCACAATGGTGCCCGCTGTGTGGCTGTGGAGATCTTGCAGTGGTGGTGATTACTTTTACATATGTATTGATGCCTGTGTGAGCATTTCAACTGCATATGTGTCGAATGCACACATATCCATGGAACATGTGGAAAATACCATTGCCGGAGTCTGACCCATAAGTAGGCAGTTTAGGCAATGGGTATATGGTACAAAAATAACTCATCTGTACATCACCACAAACAGGGTTGTAATCCTTGGGGTGAGGATGCTGCTGCGAAGGGGAGACCTGAAAAGAGGGACCCACGTCGAACTCTGACTAAAAGAACAAGAAAGGGGGGAGTACAGACCCCAAATCATTTGTTTCCGCTGACATGAAGCTGGCGGTCCTGCCACCGTGGTGAGTTTGTGGAAAATTGACAATGGATTTGAAGTTAGCGCACACAGGAAGTGAACATACGAATCATGCTTTATACAAATGAAGAAATTGTGGCGTGCTACTCAGAAACGAGGAAGCCCACCTCGCTACTGTAAACTACAATGTTGCTGGTGAACAATCACCAGTGTACTGAGTGCACTGCGGAGGAAAGTAACAATTGCAATAATTTTGAACAACTAAGCACAGTTATCGTAAAATGTAAATGTGTTTGAACTGTGATTTAATAAACAATCAACACCTGATTTGTTACTAACTCATTGTATTGGAAAAATGAAAAACACAGTGACTGTACGATCTACAAACAGTAAAGCAATTGAAACAAAGTGATACAGTCAACGGTAAACTGCACTAGAGCAGTGAATTGTATCGTCAATTCTGAAGAAAATCAAAAACGAGCCCAATGCATTTCGGGATGATTCACATCCCTTCTTCAGGGGCGGCTGGAAAAAATGAAAACAAGAAAAAACAACATTGAAAACCATTACTATGCAAATACATGAAATTTTTGTAATCCTACATATACATGATGCAGCGTATCAAGGCACAAAGAGTTCTGAACTAGCCTGGATCAAACTGTAGCAATTCAATGTAAAAATAAAATGTTACTGAGGAAAGGGAAGAAACGAATCAATCTAGATTGTGAATGAAACTAAATAGTATGTGCAAAAGTGCCCAGAAATGACCATTATTGGAATCGTATATAATGGAAGACACCCGTGAAACAAAACTGAGAGAAACGAGCGGAGCTCTGGTTCTTACTGATTTACGAATTGACGATGACTTTCAATACGGGGCTAACCAGAAGCGCCGAAGGCTGCAGGACACTGGGATAAACAACGAATATGATCTTAAAACCAACTCATGGTGAAGTGAATAAATGTAGCGTTGGCAAGACCGCAAGCGACTTACTTTAATGCGGTGTTTATGAGATGCTGTATTGATGTTGTGTAGCTTAATCGATGGCTGGACTCCTAATTGTGGAGCTGCTCGGGCTGGCTGTGGGATAAACGAAGAAAAGCCAAATATAGCGGGAAACCGTAAATGGCGAAAGTTCAAAGTCAGAGCAAAAAAAGGAGGGGAGGAACGAGGGCTTACCCATGAGCCGTGTTGAACACTGTGAAGAGGTATAGAGTCCTGGACTGCTGTGTTGGAGCGGAAATCGATTCGGCCGACGGGCTGCTAACTGTGTAAACCTCCGGGAGGAACGGCGGTCAGGAAACTGACTAGCCGAATGTTTAAATGAAGCTGTATGCGTAAGAACGTCCTCTCGGACGTAATGAAGCTCGAAAGTGGACTGGACCTCTAACAGAAATGTGACTGTTGCTGATGTGGTGTGGAATAAAGTTTACACAAAAGAAAGAAAGAAAAAGGTGAAGCGATGTCCGTATGGTGGTATGGATAGCATGAATGCGCTTGTCATGAAACACGGGAAAAACGCTGGGATGTGAAATGAGTAATTGGTAGGCCTGACAAATGTAGTGCTTGCCGAAATAAAGTGTTAATATAGGTAAAAAACAGAACATGGGCGTGTGATAGATGAAGAAACACTGCTAAAGGAGGGTAGTTTCAAACTTGGGAGAAACTGAGTGGAAAAAATGCCTGATGTAAGCTGGTGAAAAATGAGGAAAGAAGTGTAGTGATGTTCAATGAGACAGTGTTGCTCGATGAAACGAAAAGAGGGCTGTTTAAAGAAGACTTATGAATAAAGTAAAAAAACATAATGAAGTGCCCAAGGAAACCAAGTGAAAACGTGAAAAAGTAAAGCACATATTGAATTACTTGGTCTGAAACAGACGTACAATCTAAAAGCAGCGCTAGAACATGACGCTCGTCGAAAATGAAACTGGAAGAATGTTGAGACAAGATGAACACAGTATAAATTTTAGACAGAGAATAATATGGACAGAACTCAGGTGAAAAGGTGCGGCTTTATAAAAAGCATTGCATCTCTAATCTGTCATTAAGACCAAACGGTATTAAGGTCTGTAAGTTTGTGGAAAAGCCAACTCATAATATGGATGGCAGTGAAGCTCCTCTGTACCGCCCTATGGAAGCTGCTTTTTTTCGACCGCTACCCTGGCGGTCTGCTGCATGCTGGCAATGTCAGCGTGTCAGCCGCAGTCTTTCCAAATGCAATCCAAACATCTCATAATATAGCGGTTGGACCGCTAAGCTCACAGCATTCAGACCTTGGTGTCACCGTTCACAAACCACCTAACTCGTAATAAGGCCATTAGTGCAGATTGACGGATGTGTCTCCATATGCTTTCTTTGAAATGGCAGTAACAGTCTTTTATGGATTGTGGGAGTACATTTTTAAAAAGGTTTAAATCACGGCTTGTTCAAAGGCTATCATTATTTTTTGTGGATAGTGTTTTGATGTTCAACATGCATGGTGTATATCTGAGTAAGTGGTTTGGAGCACATTTTGAAGGTCGTTGTAGAGAATATTAGGATATTTTTATCATTGTTTAGGTTGTCATATAAAAGAAAAGGTTCATTAGTCTGTATAATTTTAAATGTTCAGGTATTTCTATGTCTTGGTATCTTCGAGGCAAACACAAGGAGATGATGGACGGAGTGCTGAAACTTTTCAAACACTCACCTCCAGTCACAGATCTGGGTTGAATTGATCATCATTCTTTAGCTCACTTTGCCACCCCAGTTCAGACACAGCTATATGCAAATCAGTCTTGACCCTGTGCCTCATGGGAACAGTGAAGCCCGAACTGCCAAGCCATGTCTTCCCTGGACAAGAAACAAGCATCCTGGGACCGGTTTCGGGCTAACAGCCCTCTTCAGCCAGGCTAGCTTGAATTCAGGGACCCACGCCTGGGTGATGGAGCGGGTAGTACAACATTTTGTATACCCCCTCCTATTCTGCATGAGATCACTAATTGAATAATGTATTAACTATAATACTTTATTAAATGAGTTTTGCATGTTTACTAATCAACATTATTAATATACAAAATATACTTGGGATTTGCATTTTGCATGGCTGAATAACCTTTATGATTAAAATCCATACGCATACTAACAGTAGTATATGTAATAAATAGAATATTGCATGGTATATGTTGCTTTTGTGATGTCTCTGTAATGTTGCTCGAGAAGACAACGTAATAGGGTGAATATAAACGCTTTAAATGGCACTATACGCTAGATAAATACAAGCACATAGAGGGATTAGTACGGGGTTAACATTAGAATTATTATTTCTATGCATTAATTACTCTTTTGTGTTTGTTTCGCTTAAGTTGGCGTTTGGGCCTAAATTATAAAATGGACGTTGACGCGACACGACGATGTGGCCACTGTCCCACGAGGTGCAGAGCTAACAGCGCATGTGCAACAACGATGACTGCAGCCTCTGCATGACCCGTAACCCACTGTACTAAAGCAAGGCCACGGTGGGACAACAGCCAAGTGACAGGACAATAGACATTTACAAAAGAAACCAGAATAAACTGAACTGTGACCTCATCCCTCAAACTGTGCTAAACCCCATCGGACGATCTCAACCAACCAATCAAGACTGTACGGAATTATCGAAATGTAACTTTTACTGTGATTTTGTTATAAAAGCACATGGTAGAATAGAGAGGGAACTTACTTACTTGCTGCTACTACTATCTGCGCTACTGACCGATGACCACGACGACGACCGTGACGCTATGCGAACTCTACTACTTAGGGTGACTGCTGCGTTCCTGAATCCTAAATGGTCCGGATGCTGCCCAATTACCTGATGACTACGAACTTTTCCTAATTCTATGGGCATTGACAGATACTTGCACGTCTCTGGTCTCGGTCGATCTTTGAGACTGTGGCGTGCTGAGCACAGAACTTGAACATTAATCTGCTTTGACGAATGACGACAGACTTAGAGGACTCCAGATAGACAGAATAGGTAAATATGATGTACTGCGATGGAAATTTGATATAAACTCTCCAAATGCAAATTTAACTTTGCTAAGAAAATTTAGATAAACAGATATTGATTGACAAAGAATGAGTTTGTGGTTTATTGAGAAGGATGAGATCTAAATCTTAAAATGTGTTTTAGCTGGTTCTAGAGCACCATCAACCAAGCCAACTATTTGGTCCATTGACCACGTGGGAGGAGTGCCTTGATGTTTAGGTTTGAGATCTGTAGGTGGAAGGGATATTGATGTATATTTTGTAAATTAACTTTCTTTCCCTATAGGTTATAAGGTATTCCCCTCACATGTCGAGCGCTTGAACCGCTCATCCCTCCAACTGTGTGCAGACTGGTGAATGGTTAGTGTTAGTGTTGGTGTTATGGGCCCCACCAATGATTCCATGTGTGAATGAGTTTGTGTGACGTCAGGTCTGAGAATCAGGGAGGATACCGGTACAGGCTTGCTTTCCCCGTTACCAGGGTTTCGGCGCTTCAGACATTTTTCTGGTAGCAGGATGATGGTTATATTGTTTTGGTTTGGTGTTTATTGCTTGTAAATTGCTTATTGATTAGTATTGGTTTATGTATTAACACTGTATGTTGAGTCGCGTCGAGTTCTATGTTGTATTGGTTTATGTATTAACACTCTATGTTGAGTCGCGTCGAGTTCTATGTTGTTTGACGGCTTCTGGGATGTAGGAAGTCAGAAGTTTATAACGGTTCCGTAGTAGAACAGAGGTAAGCGCTACTCTCGGGAAAGACGGAATTGTTGTTGCCCTGTAGGTACACAGGGAAAACGTGTGACGATTGGAGTTGCACAACGCATTGTCTGGATTTGATTAGGGAACATCGTCGTGTGTTGCCATTAGGGATATTTTCTGTATGAGAGAAATGTATGGTAGCGAAGGTCACCTGTGAAATTTTGGTCTTAGGTACCAGGAGTCCAGAAAAGGAGCTCTGATAGCGCTTATCACTGGAAAGGTAATAGGTGTTCCCTAAGCTTGTTAGAAGGATAAAGTAGAGGGAAGTGCTACTTTATTAACGTGTGTCATAATTCTGTAGTAGGACAGACTGTTCGCTGTTCTCGGGAAAGACAGAATTCTGTGTGAATGAATTACATTTTCCGTATGAAAGTGCGTGGATGAAATAGCATTCAGGTTAATTGTGAAACTCTGGTTTTATTTCTCAGGAGCATTGTTTCTCCAACTTAGGGGCCGATTCCGATCCGTGTAAAATATTCCCCGTACGAATCGTATCCGGATTTTTTTACGTACAAAACGTACAAGTCCGGTACACACTGGCAAGTACGATTCGTATGTAAAAAACTCCATACGAATCGCATTGGGAAAATTCCCCGACACGTCCCCGGGTCGGAAAAAGTGTCCGACACGTCCCTGGAAAGTTTTACCTACGAATCGGGAAACCGAAGTCCGAACGCGTAAGTACGATCAGTCCCGTCCGTCCGAATGCACAACCGTATGGTAAAAACACCGTACGGAGCGAACCTCTATAGCAACCATGTAGACGTCCAAACATGTGCCCGCATACGTGCCGAACACCCCCCAGCCCCCCGCGGATGTACGCGCCGGACCCCCAGCCCCCCCGCGGATGTACGCGGCGGACTCTCAGCCCCCCCGCGGATGTACGCACCGGACCCCCAGCCCCCCCGCGGATGGACGCGCCGGACCCCCAGCTCCCCCACGGATGTACAGCACGGACCCCACCCGCATATGTACGGTGCGGACCCCCACCCCCCGTATGTACGGTGCGGACCTCCACCCGTGTATGTACGGTGCGGACCCCCACCCCCGTATGTACGGTGCGGACCCCCACCCCCCGTATGTACAGTGCAGACCCCCACCCCGTATGTACAGCACGCTGGGGGTCCACGCCGTACATCCGCGGGGGGGCTGGGGATCCGGCGTGTACATCCGTGGGGGGGCTGGGGGTCCGGCACGTACATCCGTGGGGGGCTGGGGGTCCGGCGCGTACATCCGCGGGGGGCTGGGGGTCCGGCGCGTACATCCGCGGGGGGGCTGGGGGTCCGGCGCGTACATCCGCGGGGGGGCTGGGGGTCCAGCGCGTACATCCGCAGGGGGCTGGGGGGGTGTTCGGCGCGTACCGGGCCCCCTTTTCCTCACGCTTCGCGGCGTACTTGGCTTTTCCGGCACTTTTTGGGTGCCGTAAAAATATTGCCGTCCGGAGTGCTGTCGGTACGAATCGTACTTGCTGGTACGTAAAAGGCTGCCTAACTCCGTCCGCATGTCGCGTATGCGCTGTCCCGGATCACATTTGGATGTATTTTTGTGTCGGTCGGTGTTTTGTACGATTCGTAAGGAAATGGTGTTTCCGTACGAATCGTACTTGCATGTTTGTATGGTGTTTTTACCGGGTACGAGTCGGACGGAGAAAACGCTCCGTCCGACGATTCGTACCCGGTTTCTCCAGGATCGGAATCGGCCCCTAGGTGTCTTAATTTGCTGATGCTTGCTAGAAGGGTGAAGTAGAGGGATGTGCTACTTTATCAACGGAAGTAACGATTCCGTAGTAGGGCAGAGGAAGCGCTGCTCTCGTGAAAGACGGAATTCTTGTGAGAAAGGTCATTAACTACTCTTTGGTTAGCGAAGCGGACAATGGTGGCGTTTTTATGTCGTTACTAACAGATTTGTAAGTAAAAAAGAACGTAAGAAAAGTTACCGATAAAATTTTGTAAAGGAGGGGTCAGCATGAGCAGGAGCTGCGACAGCGAGAAAAAGTTGACGTCAGAAAAGCCGCGCTGGGATTGGCTAGTCAGAAAGAAACGTAGACGCCCCTGATTGATGTGCTAGCGTTTGCCACGCTAGGAGTGGAGAATTACAGGGTGAAGTAGATGCTGCTGATTGGTGCGTAAGTGTGAGACGCGCTGGGATTGGAGAATTGCAGAAGTGACATAGGCGCTCCGGATTGTTGTGTTAGTGTTAGTCGCGCTACAATTGGTTAAAACAACAGAATAGTCGTAAGGAAAGACTAGTGATACACGGAAGATAAAATGATGTATTACGATCCATCAGAAAAAGAGAAAAAGTCCTGGTTTGGAAAAAATAAGAATTTTTTTTAAAAGGACAAACCGATTGTGACTAGGGAAGAGCAGTTGCTTCCCCCACCGAAAACACACGCATCCATTATGGTTGCAAACTATGCATATCATACTTGTATTTGGTTGGACAATTGGGCGAAGTACACGAAGGATGATGGAGTTTTGGCATTTCCAGAGCATGGTTCATTTAATTTAGCGGTTTTGAGAAATTTGAGAGAAAGAATGATGAATTTAGAACCGAGACCTAGACCAACACAGTTTGAAGCATTAACAGAATGGGAAGATGAGATGCATGACAGAGAAAGACAGAGGAGTGGCGGAAGATATTGGTACATGTTTGGCAGATCACATGGACAGGAGAATCATGATAATAGAATGAGGAGATGGCGAAGTGCAAGTATGGCTTTGTTTCCCGTGAGACATGCAGAAGAAATTAGTGGTAGAAAATGTACGGAAAAGAGACATAATATAGAATCAGGAGGGTATGGAGTGAATGAATCGGAGGAAGATGTTCTTGACGACATGTTTTATAAAAATCCACCCCCGTATCAACCAGATTCAGACATTTTAACACCAAGTGCCCCAATGAGAGAGACTTTACGAATCATTAAGACTCAACCAGTACCCCTAGAGCTAGGGAAAAATAATTCTTTCAGAGAAATAGAGAGAAAACAGGATAATAAGGTAAGTAGTGAGAATTCAGCAGAATTAGCAAAAACAACCTTGGAATTAACTGAAAAGATTAGGGAGTTGACTAAAAACTTAGAAGCCGTAACTGTTCCAGTAACCATAGGTCCAGTAATGCCTATTTTCGATAAACAAAAAGATAATGAACACTGTCTAACGGTCCCTTATAATAGTAATAAACAGACGGAGAGGCCAAAGATAAATTCAGAAGATAACCCATGGAGACAACCAGTAAGTACACCAGAACAGAGTACGCCTAAAAATTTGATAGCAAATCCAGGTTTAGTTGAAAGACTAATAATGACTACAGATTCTGTATCAGAGACCCCAAGAGACTTAGAACGAGGTAATGAGGAAAAACCAGTAGGTCCTACTTCAGAAGAATTGAGTGAATGGTTAAGAAGTTTACAGAGAAAAGACAGAGAATCACAATCTATAGATGTGGCCAAATTAAGGATGGTTTTGGAAGAATAAATAGTAGGGACTATCCCCACAGAAAAATTAAAATCTTATCAGGATGAAGAATTACTCTTCTTGTGCAAAAGTATAACTTGGAGAGCAAAGAATCTACATGAAAGATTAGAGGAAGTAGCAAATGAAATGGGTATAGATATTGAAAAGGTAAAGGCTTTACAAAAACCTTATCGAGTAGATTTTACTGAAAAAGATATTGAAAATTTGAACACCACAGGACGAATAATCCAGATTAAAGACATAATCATTTTGTTGAGAAAATGGGGAGATGTAGATAAATGGAGAAGTAGGTGGTTTAGAAAACGAGATGATGCCTCAGAAAACACATTTGCAGCTTTCCCAGTAAGAGAAAAAGAGAATATAGTGACAGAATGCCCTATGAGAGAAATTCCAGGACGAGGATATGTACATGTTCCTTGGACTAGGCAAGATATTTTGTCATTTACAAATGATTTCCCTCGACTACGCGAGAAGCCTGTCGAATGGTATAGACAAGTGGACAAATTTGTAAAATTATCAGAAGTATTTTGGATTGATTTAAACAGCCTTTTTGACATAATAGTACCAGCAGATTTATGGACAGGGTGTAAAATAGTGATAGACTGGCCTACAAAAGAATACCCTAGAGATCCAAAGACAGGTGCCCCTGATCCAGAGGTGATGAAGAAATATGCAGCAGCAAGTTGCTACCCAACAGAATCAGGTGCCAAAACCGCCTATTCCACAGAGCGTAAATTCACAGAAATACAGTAATGACACAGGATTCTACAACGAAGAACAGGTAACTCATCTGCCGCGCGCTAGCGCTGTTTCGCAGTATTGGCTACAACGCAATGAGAGTGAGTCAGAAGAAGGGTACTGACGGTGCTGAAGGGAGGAAGAGGAGTGCGTACTTGGCGCAACTCTAGAAGTAGTGGTGTTGGATTACTGTGAGGGGCTGGCTGACGCAGTTCATTCTGTGTTTCATCAGGTTGGATCGGATGCCACCACCCTTGGAAAGAAGCAAGCTCATGATCTGAGCCCAGGAGACTGGGTGAGAATAAAAGTACACAGAAGAAGGAACTGTCTAGTCCCACGTTGGGGAAAACCATGACAAGTGATTTTGACTACAACAACAGCTGTGAAGTGTGCTGGGATCAAGAACTGGATCCATGCAAGTCACACATTGAGAATCCCAAATCCAGTGGATAATCAAGGACGAGAATATTATGACGAGTCAGAAAGTAGCTCTGAATCGGATGCTGAAGAAGTAAGATCAAGAGAAAAACCTGAAAGGGGGGAGACAGAGCCACATTTGACATTTGCCCCAGAGAATATTCCCTTGAGAAGGAGGTTGCAGATTTCTGACACCAGCTTAGACTCAGAGACTGAACAGATACCGATATGCTCCGGAAAGGAGAAAAGCAGTAAAGAGACAATTGGAGAAGTTATTGATAAGGAAATTCTTGATGAAAAACTGAGAGAAATTCCACCTGAAGTAACAAAATTAGATGAACAGGTGCCAGATACTGATAGTGAGGGAAGGATTCTTGCGGAAGACCCCCGAGGAGTTGTAGGGAATTCCAACATCCAGTTAGAAGAAGGGACAGCTAGTCAGCAGAAAGATATTGTGCGAGGAGGGACAGAAGTAGGGAAATTAAAAGAAGTGGTGGAAAGAAGAACAGCTGAGAGCAAAAAGCAAGTGGAAACAGAAACAGAGGAAAGTGATGAGGAAGTACCAGAAGCTCGAGTCCTGAGAAAGAGAGCATGGAGAGCTGAGAAGAATGATAAAGGGAGTAAATCGAAAAGATCAGCAAGAGATGAAATCTGGCCTAATAAGATAAAGAGACTAAGATACCGACTGACACGAGTGAATTCACCAAGAGCAGAGCAGGTGAATGAAGTATTGAGTCAGGAAAAATCAAAAGATGAGAAATTAACTACAACAAACGAAAACAAAAGAATAAGAAAGCCCAACCAGAAGTATAAGTCGCCAGAATGGTCGTATGTGGCCCTGCCTGAAATAAAAGAAGAGGCGGACAGCCAAGAAAATCTGGAGGTGACTGTACCGAAGTGGTTGAGGAAGACGAAGAATCGGAAATCCTGAGAGTTATCTTATCCGAGATCGGAGAAAAGACGGATGTTCAGGAAGTTCTGTATCAAGAATATGAGAGAAAAGTGAAAGACGATCAAATGCCAAACTGAACAAGACAAAAGTGCTGCTAATGGAAAGAAAATAGAATACCGGAAAAAGGCATAAACTGATAGAACCAAGTAGGTGCTTAGAGCCTTGGGTTAGACAAAACTAGTTGTGAAGTAGAAGAGGCTTAAGTCAAAAGACTCTAGTCATTTTACAAAATGGCAAACACTGAAAGTAGAACAGCTAAATGTGTATTTTTAAAGAGATGGTTTAAAATGTGTTGTTGTTGTACAGGATTACTAATGCTTCTATGGAGTGTGATAGCATTGCTGATTTCATTTAAGGTTACAATAGACACAATAGAAGGACATAGTGAGAATACATCTAATACTAATATAGAGAAGGTTCAGCAAGTATATCCAACTAGAATAGATAAAAACTATCTACACAAAGACAGGTCTATAAATGATTTCTCTAATAATGTGTTTCCGAAGCTTTTGTATGAATATGTTAAGACAATGGATGTGAGGGATTGCTATGTTTGTATGCAGTTACATGCATCTGTATTGGAGGGAGGGACCTACCATTACCTCCCTGTAACATATGGAATAACATGTAGTGTGATAGCTAGTTTGTTTTATCAAATAGGGAAATTAGAATAATATTTTTCAGATGTAGATAATATATTTTCAAAAGTACCTGCGATTAACAAATTAAATAAAGTAAAGCCCGCAAAGGTGTTAGGGGAATTTTTCTTAGAAACTAAAGAATTAACATTAGAATATATTTTTAGAAATAATTTGATTTGCAGTTTAAAGAAGGAAGAAAGGACGTTCTTGCATATGGTTGAAGAAAGGAGACTGAAAAGGCAAAAGAAAGCATCTGAGAGAAAAGAGGAAAAGACAGTTTGGAATGTTGAAATGGAAAAATATTTGAAGGGAGAAGCTAGTCCAACTATGGCTTTAGATTGGCCTCAGAAAGGAAAATTGTGTATTAGAAGGAATCAAACTGCATATGATAATTACTTTGTAGGTAATAGTGAATGCCATGATACATACCGATTCATGGGTGGATGGGGATTTAAAGGAGCAAATGATCCAGTTTTTCCTGGGTTATATTTTATCTGCGGGAACAAGGCATATTATCGGTTGCCAGATCACTGGTATGGCACATGTTATGTAGGTTTGGTCTTTCCAAAGATATTCCACATGGGAAAAGGAGAAGATGGTGTACATAAGTTAGGTAGTTATTTAGCACGAAGAAAGAGAGAATCTTGGTCAGAAATTGTAGGTGACATCTTTGGAGCATTGATACCAGCAGTGGGAATATCTCTGAATGCAAACAAAATTATAAGACTATCAACAGTAGTGGATCGCTTGTCAACAAGCACCGCTGGAGAATTTGTATTGGTAAATACTGAAATGGTTGCCATGCGTGCTATGGTAATGCAAAATCGACTTGCCCTTGATATATTATTGGCAAAAGAGGGTAGAGTCTGCGGAATGCTGAAAGTTCAACATTGGTGTACTTACATTCCTGACGAAAGTAAAGATCTGAAAATCTACATTAAAAATAAAACTGAATTGCATGAGGAAATTACACCACTGGAGGTTGAAAGTGTTTGGGAAAAGATTGGGAAGAAACTTTCTTCAATTAAGGATTTCTTATTAAACTCAGGGGGTACCTTTATAGGTAGGATCTTATTTCCATTAACCTGTGTGATTTTTATAGTATTAATTCTAAGATTAGGATGCCTGTATCATAAAAGAAAGAAAATACAGAAAAAGTTAAAAAGAGAAAATTTGAAAAGAAGGCAAAATAAGAGACAAGAGAGGGAATTTGAAGAAGTAGAATTAGAAGAGATGAAGGAAAGTATGTATAAAACAGCTAGAAGAGAAGAAATTGGGGAAACAGAGATGTAAATTAACTGAAAGGAATCCATTTCACTTTCTTGACAAATTTAAACAAAATTTTAATGGCGTGGTGATAAAATCACCAAAGGGGGGATTGATGGAGCGGGTAGTACAAAATGTTGTATACCCCCCCCCCCCTATTCTGCATGAGATCACTAATTGAATAATCTATTAAACTATAATACTTTATTAAATGAGTTTTGCATGTTTACTAATCAACATTGTTAATATAGAAAATATATGTGGGATTTGCATTTTGCATGGCTGAATAACCTTTATGACTAAAATCCGTACGCATACTAACAGTAGTAAATGTAATAAATAGAATATTGCATGGTATATGTTGCTTTTGTGATGTCTCTGTAATGTTGCCCGAGAAGACAAGGTAATAGGGTGAATATAAACGCTTTAAATGTCGCTATACGCTAGATAAATACAAGCACATAGAGGGATTAGTAAGGGTTTAACATTAGAATTATTATTTGTGTTTGTTTCGCTAAGTTGGCGTTTGGGCCTAAATTCTAAATTGGCCGCCGACGCGACACGACGATGTGGCCACTGTCCCACGAGGCGCAGAGCGAACAGCGCATGTGCAACAACGATGACTGCAGCCTCTGCATGACCCGTAACCCACTGTACTAAAGCAAGGCCACGGTGGGACAGCACCTAAGTGACAGGACAATAGACGTTTACAAAAGAAACCGGAATAAACTGAACTGTGACCTCACCCCTCAAACTGTGCTAAACCCCATTGGACGATCTCAACCAACCAATCAAGACTGTACGGAATTATCGAAATGTAACTTTTACTGTGATTTTGTTATAAAAGCACATGGTAGAATAGAGAGGGAACTTACTTACTTGCTGGTGCTACTATCTGCGCTACTGACCGATGACCACGACGACGACCATGACGCTATGCGAACTCTACTACTTAGGTTGATTGCTGCGTTCCTGAATCCTAAATGGTCCGGATGCTGCCCAATTACCTGATGACTACGAACTTTTCCTAATTCTATGGGCATTGACAGATGCTTGCACGTCTCTGGTCTTGGCCGATCTTTGAGACTGTGGCGTGCTGAGCACAGAACTTGAACATTAATCTGCTTTGACGAATGACGACAGACTTAGAGGACTCCAGATAGACAGAATAGGTAAATATGATGTACTGCGATGGAAATTTGATATAAACTCTCCAAATGCAAATTTAACTTTGCTAAGAAAATTTAGATAAACAGATATTGATTGACAAAGAATGAGTTTGTGGTTTATTGAGAAGGTTGAGATCTAAATCTTAAAATGTGTTTTAGCTGGTTCTAGATCACCATCAACCAATCCAACTATTTGGTCCATTGACCACGTGGGAGGAGTGCCTTGATGTTTAGGTTTGAGATCTGTAGGTGGAAGGGAAATTGATGTATATTTTGTAAATTAACTTTCTTTCCCTATAGGTTATAAGGTATTCCCCTCACATGTCGAGCACTTGAACCGCTCATCCCTCCAACTGTGTGCAGACTGGTGAATGGTTAGTGTGAGTGTTGGTGTTATGGGCCCCACCAATGATTGCATGTGTGAATGAGTTTGTGTGACGTCAGGTCTGCGAATCAGGGAGGATACCGGTACGGGCTTGCTTTCCCCGTTACCAGGGTTTCGGCGCTCCAGCATGGGCACACCCTGCCAACTTAGGGCGAACAAAGCAAACATAAGGAGATGATGGACGGAGTGCTGAAACTTTTCAAACACCCCCAGTCACAGATCTGGGTTGAATCCATCATCATTCTTTAGCTCACTTTGCCACCCCAGTTCAGACACAGCTATATGCAAATCAGTCTTGACCCTGTGCCTCATGGCAATAAACTGGGGTGGCATGGCGAGCAAAAGAATGATGGATTTAACCCAGATCTCTTGACTGGGGTTGAGTGTTTTGATTTATTCTGCATTCTGTCCATCTATTGTGTGTCTTTTGCTTTCTCGCTCTAAGTGCGCCGGGTATGCCCAGACGTGGGTACCGGGCTCACTGTGCAAATAGATTCAAGCTATCCTGGCTGATGAGGGGTGAAACCCCGAAACCGGTCCTAGGATGCTTGTTTCCGGTCCAGGGAGGACCTGGCTTCGCAATTCGGGCTGGACTGTTCCCATGAGGCACAGGGTCAAGACTGATTTGCATTGGCCAGGTCTAAACTGGGGTGGCAGGGTGAGCAAAAGATTGATGGATTTAACCCAGATCTCTTGACTTTGGTTGAATGTTTTGATTTGTTCTGCATTTCGTCCATCAATGGTGTGTCTTTTGCTTGATATCTTCTAGGGGCAGGAGGAGTATCACTGGTCCCATTTTAGTATGTGCAATTAAACATTTTAAAATGGTTATAGGTGGTAGTTGGCCTGTGATGTGTTTGGGGACATTACGATTCTAGAATCTTCTAGGTGGTTATAAGTCCTAGGAGTTAGCGCTTTCTTCTCTTATATACTGCAATACCTCTCTTACTTCTACTTCTGTCACATTTGGGGGACGGTTGTAGTCTCTAACATGAAATACTAAATTGTCTTTTGTAGTGGCCCTTCCATTACATGCATTAGAATAATATTTAGTAAAATTCTGATTCCCCTGTTCTCTCAATGCACTTTCTTGGTAGTAGGTATAGCCCGTAAGGCTGTCAGTGGCGATCTCCTCACCATTTTCATCAAGTTTACCACCCGTCACATTTTGATGGCGGATAGCTGTGTGGTGGCAGAAAGACCCACCACCACAGATCCGACGGGCTCCTTCCATTGGAGGGGCTCATAGTCCCTACAATGCTGGTGGTGCCGTAGGGATTACAATGTCCTTTTCCCGCCAGCCTTACCATGGCTGGTAACCCGTCATGGAAAAGCTGAGACAGCAGCTGAGCGCAGCACCCTCCACAATACAAAACATGGCCTATGCATCCACCTTGTTCTGAATGGGGCACTTTTCAGCACTTTTTAATGAATTTTGTAATTCCGGTTTCCTTTATGCAGGGCCATATCCCTGCCAAGGCTTGACCCCAACACTCTAGGTTTCCTGAGTATGGGTCTACCAGATATATGGGTTTTCCATAAATTCAGGTTTGGCACATGAGATAAACTAGGCTGTGCTACAGTTCATACAGGCCACAATGCACTGAATTCTTCTGAGTAATTACTTTTTTAGAAATGTCTTATGTATGTAGGTTTTCCTAGGTGAAGACACACTTTTGATTTAAATATGGCTGCTATTCACATGCACCCAGAAAAACAATCTAATTTCAAGCTTCTTTCCAGTACTTTCTATAGTCACATTATTGTGTCTGACCTACCCCAATAACAGAATCACCCACACTTGTGGTTAGTCTTTTAATCGGAAAATGTATTGGATGGCAGGATAGTATGGCATCTGTTATTATGTATTGAATTTATCTACATTTTTGGCCTCATATTGTAGAGAAAAAACTTCCTAAATTTACACTAAGGGTAATCTGGGGCTTAATTGAAGTTTTATCCCTCAACTTCAATTCCTTGGGACATTTAGAAAATGCATATTTATTATTCACCCCCAGTTTGTAATCATAATCAAGTGAAAAAAACAATGTAAACCAATGCTTACTTGCTCGTTTTTGATTTTTGTGGGCTTTTAAACCGCATACAAACACAATACAAGCGAGTGACACAGAATACTTTGCCACAGAAAGGAGTTAGATGTTGTTTGGATCTTTTGTGAGCCTGAGAACAAAATCTAAACAGTTCCTCTCTGTGGTACGGAGAATAATACTGAGATGAAGGAGCTGTGTGATATGAACCAAAGAAATTGAGATTGGATTCAAAGGATGGTGGCATGGGCCATGGTAGGCAGCGCCATAGAAGCTGGGCTACTCCTCCTGTCCTCTTTCCCTCCTCACCCCCAGAAGAAAATTGGATTATGCCAGTGGGCAAGCAAAGGGTGCATTGAAAGCAGTAATACCTGTCCATAGCCCCTACTACAAGACTAATCCTGAGCTGGAAATCTGTCCCAGGCAGTAGCGGCCAGTGTGTGGATTGAGTGGAAGGGTGGTGAGGATGGGATGGACATAAAATAAATAAAAAAGCCACTTACCTGCCTCGCCACATTACCGCATCGCGCCCCTCTCTTCGGCAGGCACAGGTTCATAGAGTGCACTGCAGCCAATCCTGACGCTGCTTTCATGGTGCTGAAAGCAGCGTCAGAATTGGCCTGAATGCTGATGATTTGCACTCCCAGTTAGACTGGAAGCCTGTGCCTGCTCTCTCCAACCCATCAACACAGCTCTGGTTGGAGAGAGCTTCAGTGCGCATGACAGTTTGTTCGACCTGAGACTGTCATGCGCACTAAAAAGCAGGCCCCAACATTCCCCCTCCAGCCTGTCTTCACTCTGGACTCGCCCCCAAGCCTCATCTCTGGGAGAAAAAATAAAACGATAATAAATAAGGGTTTATTATCATTTTATTTTTCAATATTTGGGCTGGGGCAGGTGGGGAGATGCTCCTCCGCCATAGCAGGTCCATCTGATGTGTCCACATCGCTGATGAGATTACACGCATACTAATGAGGGGCTCAGAAGTGAACATCACATCACCTCATAAGGGAGATTGCCAGCACTCAGAAGGCATTTTGCACCATCAAACTCCTCCTGAACACCCCCAGCGACAGGAGGAGTGAATCCCCCTTAAGGAGGACAGAAAGCAATAGAACTTTAGTAGAAAAAAATGCTGCCTGCATGTAGTGGCCCGTTCCATGCATCATAATTATATTTGTGACAAGGGAGTTCTGGAGGAAATCTTTCATGATGTAAATACATGTCAATAGGAAGCCAAAGAGTTGAACTTTTCACTGCTCATCCAGTGAGTCCATCTTTGTGGAGCTCCCTTGTTTTTGAGCCAGACCTAAAGGTATCAGAGCACTTTACATGAGCACTAGTTGCGTTACAGACAGACACATTCGTTTTTGTTAGGCACACGCAGATTACTTGATTTACCTAGAAATACAGGATGTCGAGGATCCCTGCCAACTACGAATCCGGTTCCCCAGCGCCGAGGTCGACTGTCCTAACGGTTAGGCCACATCCTCTCCCTTTGACTAAAAGCACCCTCCTGTATGTGTGTTAAATTCTTTTTGTCGTTCACCGGGGGAATGGGTCATCAATTCTCAGAAGTTGCTGCTGAGGATACAAATGATCAGCAGCAACAATGTAGAAATTCTGGATGGGTGAATTATCAATAGCATGTGAGTACTGACTCTAGGGATTAGCAATAGCATGCACTAATATTGCCCAGTAAGGATTTCTAACTGAGTCTTGCTCCTGTCTCCTTTCAGTTCCCTTAGTGTCACTGCTATCTGTCAATGCTATCTGTTTCCCTACCACGAGGCTTGAGGGGAGGTGTTAGACCTGGCACCTTGGCGTGGGTCTCCCTTCCATTTTTCACTGTTGCCTCATGTATTTTTGCAGGTGTTAGTTGCTCAGGGCACTGTGCCACTGCTGTCCAGTGCCACAGTGCAAGTGCTCCCTATTGTAAATTAATGTATAACTTGTGATTCCATGATTGGTTGGTTTGGTTTACTTGTCAGACCCTAGTATAGTGCACCAGGAGTGCCCAGGGCTTGTAAATCCAAATACTGCTGGTGGGTTTGCAGCACTGGTTGTGCCACCCACAGAAGCAGCCTGTAAAAATGTGTCTAAGGTCTGCCATTGCAGGGCCTGCATGCAGTCTGGTACTGTCATGCCGACTGGGCAAGTGCACCCACTTGCCAGTCCCTAAATCTTCCCTTTTCTTCATATCAGACACCCCTATGGTAGGCCCAAGGGCAGGGTGCATTGTAAGGATAAGGTAGGACATGCCCTGGTGTGTGTGGCATGTTCTAATAGTGAATTACAACCATTTTCGTTTTTCATTATTGCAAGGCTACCTGTTCTACATAGGCCAGAATGGGCAGTTTGGTTATTACATCTTATAATCGTAACTGACTCAGAGAACATGGTAGAAATTTGAATTTAGTACGCCTGAACTCAGGATGATAAAATACATCTTTTAGTGAATTTGGTTTTAACATTCTGTGTTTGAAAATTCCACTTTTAGAAAGTAGGCATTTTCTTGTCTAACCATTCAAACCTGCCTCTGCTAGGCTGTGTATTCCTTTGTCTGGAGTTTGAGTGACAGGGCTGGGGAATTCCAGGAGACAGGGTGAGGTGCCCCAGTGATGAATAGAGAGATCTGCATCTAGATGGGTGGGAGGAGTTGCACCTGGGACCTAAATAGGGATGTGTCTGCCTTCCACAATGCTGGCCCCACCTCCAGGAGAGCGGCTGATGTCTCTGCCCTGCACAGTGAATGAAGAGAAGGAATCCTGTCAAGAAAGTGCTCCAGGGCTGTACTTGCCTTCCACAATGCTTGCTCCATTTCCTGTGGGGCGTCTAATGTTTCTGCCCTGCACTGTGAAAGGAAAGGAGAAGTCTGGTAAACAGAGTGCTCAGGAACTGGTTTGGACTGGGCAAAGGCCCCTCTGCCTTCAGAGGACAAAGGATTTCTGGGTATAAATATTGGGACCCTGATCCCAAGAAATTAGATCACTTTGGGAAAACAAGAAGAACCTCTGCTGAGGGAGGAACCAGAAGAAGCTGAGGAGGAAACTATGCCTGAACCTGGGGGATTGGCCTGCAGTGGTTGCCTTACTGCCAAAGAGAGGAGAAAGGAACTTTGTGTGTACTTTTGCTCAACTTGTGAAGGGTCTCCAAGGGCTTGGAAAAGAGCTTGCCTCCTGCTGAAGTCTCAACAACAACAGACTTCACCCCCCAGCTCCCCAGAGTCCTCTGGAAGTACCTGCTGCTGTTGTTGGGCCTTCTGAGGGACTGAGTGTCACAAGGAGCTGGAAGCACAACTCAAGAAGGAGAAGCGTGCCGCCGTCGGAGCTGTTGTCGTCGCATCACGTAAAGTGTGTCGCCGCTGCAGTTGTCGCATCGAGCGGAAGTGTCTCGCATCATCCAGGAAGAGTCTCGCAACGCTAAAGAAGCGTGTCGCCATCGCAGACATCGTAGCTGACGCATTGCACCGCATCAAGAGAAGAGTCTCGCATCGAGGAAGAAGTGTGTCGCCATCGCAGCCATCAAAGTTGTCGCATTGCACCGCATCAAGAAACGCACCTCGCATCCACGGAGAAGCGTGCCGCCGTCGGAGCTGCTGTCGTCGCATAACGTAAAGGGGTGTGACTGCTGCAACATCGCATCGAGCGGAAGCGTCACACAAACGTCGGAGAAGAGTGTCGCTGCCAAGGCCGCTGTCGTCGCATCGCGTAAAGTGTGTCGCCGCTGCAGCTGAAGCATCGAATCGAGTCTTCTCGCAACATCGGAGAAGCGTATCGCATCTGGAAGATCTTCACGTCTTTATTTCTTTGCACGAAAAACTTCATCGCATCAACATCGTTGCAACACTTTCGTTGCCCTGCGTGTCGCATCTAAAAGGTACATTGACATAAAGTGTCGCATCTAAGAACTTAAGAGAACTAAGCCAAATTCTACCATCTAAAGTAACAGTATTGTGTGGTTTTGTTGTTTAATGGTCTTGTGGTAAATCTATATAAAGAATACTTATTTTTTATATAAAACCTGTGTGGTGTCCATCTGTAGTGTTGTCACTTGGTTACTGTATATGTTCACAAATGCTTTTCACACTGCCTCTGAGATAAGCCTGTCTGCTTGTGCCAAGCTACCAAGGGGGTGAGCAGGGGTTATTTTAGGAGTGTACCCCCCTACCCTGACTAGAGGCGAGGGTCCCTATTTGTCACAGGTGCATACCTGTGTCAACTAGAGACCCCCAAGTCTAACAGGAGGGCTGGGGATTGAGACCTTTCTCCAGGCCATGTCTCATATCTGATATTTTGGTGAACAGTAGTCCCCCCCCCGCAAGACCTACGACGCCGCCACACTCAACACACTCAACACCGACCGAGCCCCCGGATGCTACCGAGCATCCCCGCGACGCACCCATGGACCCTTCGTCTGCTGATCCTGCAACTTCTCCTGCCTCCGAACCGGCACCGCACCCATCAAGACGGACAACAGCAACCACATCAAGTGCATCCTGATCAACACCCGCTCCGTCCACAGACACGCCGTGGAACTCTGGAACCTCCTCGACTCAACATCTCCAGACGTCGCCTTCCTCACGGAAACCTGGATGAACGCCTCCTCAGCACCCGACATCGCCATAGCCATCCCGGACGGCTACAAGATCATCAGGAAGGATCGCGTCAACCAGACCGGAGGGGGCATCGCCATCGTTCACAAAAGCACCATTGCATCTCGACTGACTCCATCGATGCATTAAACGCCGCAGAATACCTGCACTTCCAGATCCACACCGACCCCAAGACTACCCTCAGAGGCACCCTCATCTACAGACCCCCGGGACCACGCGCACAGTTCTGCGAAGACATCACAGACTTCATCAGCCCTCACGCCCTCCCCTCCACCGACTACATCCTCCTCGGGGAGCTCAACTTCCACCTGGAGAACAACAACGACCGCAACACCACCGCCCTGCTGGACAACCTCGCCAACCTCGGACTCAAGCAACTGGTCAACACCCCCACCCACTACGCCGGCCACACGCTCGACCCCCTCTTCTCATCCAGCAAGCACATCACCTTCAGCCACTCCACCGGACTTCACTGGACTGACCACAGCTGCGTCCACTTCAGCTACAAAAAGAACACGGTCCACCACCATCCGAAGCAGGTTCCCCACAGAAACTGGAGCAAGATCACCGTCGACCAGCTCGCCACCTCCCTCAGCCAGAACCGACCTGTTAGGACAACGGACCCTGACACAGCAGCCCTCGGCCTCACGCAGTGGCTGACCTCCTGTGCCGACGACCTCGCCCCACTGAGGAACCCACTAACCAGGCCCAGAAGCAAGAAGGCCCCCTGGTTCACCGACGAACTCAAGGACTCCAAGAAGGCCTGCCGCACCCTCGAGAAGGCCTGGCTCCTCGACAAAACCGCCGACAACATGACCACCCTCAAACTCGCCACCCGCAGACATCACCAGCTCATCCGCACCACCAAGAAGAAATCTCTGAAGGAACGACTGGACAAGAACGCCCATGACAGCAAGGAGCTCTTCAACATCGTCAAGGAGTTCTCCAACCCCAGCACCGGCAACAACAACATCACTCCCTCGCAGGACCTCTGCGACTCCCTCGCCTCGTACTTCCACCGAAAGATCGCCGACATCCACAACAGTTTCGGCGCTCCACCCCCGCACCCATCGGTCGAACCTACGCACCCCGCCGCCATCCTCCAAACATGGACCGAGGTGACCCCCGAAGAAACGACACGCATGATGAACACCATCCACTCCGAATCCCCGACCGACCCGTGCCCCCACCATGTCTTCAACAAGGCTGCCTCTACCATCGCACCCCACCTCCAAGACATCATCAACACCTCCTTCGACACAGCAACCTTCCCGGAGAGCTGGAAGCATGCCGAGCTCAGCGCCCTGCTGAAGAAACCAACAGCGGACCCGACCGACCTCAAAAACTTCCGCCCCATCTCGCTCCTGCCTTACCCCGCCAAAGTCATCGAGAAGGTCGTCAACAAGCAGCTGGCCACCTTCCTCGAGACGAACGGATCCCTCGACCCATCGCAGTCCAGATTCAGAGCCAACCACAGCACCGAGACCGCCCTCATCGCAGCCACCGACGACATCCGAGCCCTGCTCGACAACTGTGAAACAGCGGCACTCATCTTCCTAGACCTCTCCGCAGCATTTGACACTGTCTGCCACCGCACCCTAGTCCAACGCCTCAACGACACCGGCATCCAAGGGAAGGCTCTGGACTGGATCATCTCATACCTCTCCGGCAGAACTCAGAGAGTACGCCTCCCTCCGTTCCGCTCTGAGGCAACCGAAGTCATCTGCGGGGTCCCGCAAGGATCGTCGCTCAACCCCACTCTCTTCAACATCTACATGAAACCCCTCGCTGCCATCGCACGCCAACACAACCTCAACATCATTTCCTACGCCGATGACACCCAGCTGATTCTCTCACTCACCAAAGACCCCGACACCACCAAAGCCAGCCTACACGGAGGGATGAGAGACGTCGCTGAATGGATGAACATCAGCCGCCTGAAATTGAACACGGACAAGATGGAAGTCCTCATCCTGGGACCGTCACCCTCCGCATGGGACGACTCCTGGTGGCCCCCGGCCCTAGGCACCGCACCCAAGCCAACGGACCACGCACGGAACTTGGGCGTCATCCTGGACTCCTCCCTATCGATGACCAGACAAGTCAACGCCGTCTCCTCATCTTGCTTCCACACCCTCCGCATGCTCCGCAAGATCTTCCGATGGATCCCGACCGAGACCAGGAAGACGGTCACCCAGGCCCTCGTCACCAGCAGGCTAGACTACGGAAACACCCTCTACGCCAGTACAACAGCCAAGCTTCAGAAGAGACTTCAGCGTATCCAGAACGCCTCCGCCCGACTCATCCTGGACGTCCCACGACGCAGCCACATCTCAAGCCACCTGAGAGGCCTGCACTGGCTCCCGGTCAACAAGAGGATCACGTTCAGACTCCTCACCCACCCACACAAATCCCTCCACGACCTGGGCCCAAGGTACCTCAACGACCGCCTGACCTTCTACACTCCCACCCGCCAGCTACGATCCGCGAATCTCGCCCTCGCCATCGTCCCTCGCGTCCGGAGAGCCACCGCCGGAGGAAGATCCTTCTCCTACCTGGCGGCCAAGACATGGAACTCCCTGCCCGTCCACCTGCGGCTGACCCAGGACCACCTCGCCTTCAGGAAACAGCTCAAGACCTGGCTGTTCGAGCAGTAGCAGACCCCCTCCCCCAAGCGCGTTTAGACCCTTCCGGGTGAGTAGTGCGCGATATAAATTCCACGATTGATTGATCTTTATGATGGTAATAGTGTATGAAGACACTTCTCCATATCCACTCCTGAGAGTGCATCTGTCTCCAGCTGCCAGAACTAGACTTCGACTTGGCCCAAGGGCCAGGAGTAAAGTGCTAGGAGTAAAGAATCATTGCGCCCTGAGCCACCTATCTTTAAAATGACAGGGAAATCTGCTATTCCCTTCAAACACATCCCAAACTCAGAAAGGTTAACTAATGCATCCATATTTAGCAAAGGCATTAGGCAACGAAAACTACTGTAGCATGAGACCCTCATCACAGATGGCTCCTGTTATATCCACTGTCTTTTAAACAACAAAAATCTGTCGTTTTTGTGGCAACATTCACTTTTTCACATACGACTGGTGTTGGGGGTGTCCACCTCAACCCAGCAGCTGGTCTCGACAATTTTACAGTCTAATCCAATCCTAATTACCCAGTACCTCAATTTCACTTAAAATGTAAGTCAGATCACTCAACACATACATACCCTAAACCAAGACTGGTATATGTAGCTCACAGAAAAATGTGTGAGAATGTGAGAAAGTACTTCACGTGCGCTACAACAGAGGAGCAACTGGCAGGTTTTCACCAGCTTGCCCACGTTTATCATCATTGGTAACTTTCTCACCTATAGAAAAGAAATTGTGTCCAGTTAAAGATAAAAATAAAGAGGTGAAGACAGTGAGAAATGTATCTGAGAAAAGACCCGTGATATATAAGAGACAGTGTATCTCAAAGTTAAAATTGCGTTATGACTCGCATATATGGCTTGTCACTCTTTAATCAGAATGGTGAGCTTACTCAACAATAAAAACACAGCATGTTGCAGACCAATTCAAAGTAGACCAACATGTTTCATTGCCTGTACTTCGTTGCGGCAATTTCGTCAGGGCTCGAGGTCAGCAATCACCTCACTGAACATCTGACTTTATGCATGGAGTGACTGACAAACAAACAAACAACACACGTTGTTTTAATTAGAAACACCAACCAGTTGTGACATGCTTCAAAGCAGGTACTGATATACCAAATTACAGACTGTATAAAATGACCCAGATGCTATTCATTTAAAAATATGTTTACCAGGTGGCAGCCATGGGCCCATGTACCAGCTCCCACCATGCCAAAGGGTGTGTACTTTATACAATCAATCCCTTATTTTACAGCACCTCTGTTGCTTTGAATGTACCTGTGAAAATATACGTGCCATCCTATTAGGTCAAAAAAGGGGGAGGAACAACATCATCATCCCAATATCATTCATATGTCTATGTAACACAATCCCAACACTAATACAACTATTCATTTTGTAATGTCAGAATACGGGCACCATTAGTCTCTCTGCTCAACCCGTCGGTCTATATGCAAAATCCTTAGTTTTTGCAAAACCTGTTTCTCTGTCTGGGAATGAGGCATACATTATCAATCATATCTTATTGGTATCGCAAATTATCATGCATGTCTCTCTTCTGCCACTTTTACTTCTCTTAATGATTGATCAATTCTACTGAGAACCACTACTGACACACGACACACCTCACAGTGTGTGAGATACTGTACCAGTCTGTCTCCGCGTTCCATCTTAACACTAGATTCACGGTCATTTCCAATTTGCGGCACTGCTCACTCTACATCCCTGCAAGGGGAAGAAGCCTAAGCAAGCGAGCCACAACACGCACTCATACTCTTACCGCGTGCACGCGTCTCTCGAGCGTTATCTCGTTCCGGCGTGTGGACCCGGGAAAGATTCTGTTATTTAAAGGGCCTCTGCCAGAAGGGGACGCATCGCGTGGTCACCCTCCGATCCAATCATATTATCAGAAAAACACTATACGGGCGCCATCTTTAAATATAAGCCCATTGCAACGTATTAGATGCTTCTTTTGCACTTCAAAATACCTTCAAGTGTGCAAATAAACATACTCGCACACTTATAAAGTAATATAAGAATTTCCAGAGCACAACTCAATATTGACATGCACTCCCAAGAAGCAGTCAATGTGGTAAGAGACATCTGTAAACATCCTAATTTGACCTCAAAATGTAAGTAAATGGTGTCACTTATAATGCATTCACTAGTCTGTTTTTCCAGACATCAAATATGAATCCAGATCGACTCAGTTCAGAAATGTCAGTGTATATCTATAAAAACTAGTTTTAGATGTCGTTCATACTATTTAATATTAGACTCGAATCGCTCCTGTTAATCAAGTCAATTGGTCTTCATGTATAAAATACTTGAGCCACATTATATTCTGAAAGAGGACGTATCTCCATGAGTCCATTAAGTGAAACATTTGGTCAACAACCCATCACTGTTATCCAAATAACACTACCTTCTTTCACGGTTGCTTAGAAAAACTTCTAACAACTCCCAATTTCCCATTTGATTACCTGCTGATTTTATTCCATTAAATTGAATCATTCAGACCAAGCTGGTCAGCCTTCTCGGAAAAGATCCAGCGAGCTTCTTTTATAGCGAGTATCTTATCCAGACTGCCTGTCTACCCACTACTTTTTCCAACACAACCCATTTCAATGCTCTATGGTCATGCTGTTGTTCACAAAAGTGCTGCACCAGTCTTGTGGTTAATTTTCCTGACTTTATGGTACTCAAATGTTCTTGAATGCGAACCTTGAACTTACGTGAGGTTAAACTTATGTAGTGTAGCCCACATTAAAACGTGAGTCTGTATATTACATTAACAGTGTTGCAGTTGCTGAATTTATTTAGGTGCCAAGTCTTCCCATTCAGCAACTTCACGCTGCTGGTCTTCTCAGTCAGATCACATACTGAACAACTCCCACACGGGTAGTGTCCAGATGTAATAGATGTATTCTTAATGCACTGCACAGGCCCCGTGTGTACCAGTTTATCCTTCAAATTACATGCACGCTTAAATGCAAACCTGGGCTGTGGCATCTTAAACTCAGCCATAGACAGTCTTGACCAGTGTTTTCTTATAGCCTGACAGATTTTCGAAGACAAGGGATCACAAAGTCAGGACAACTGGCAGGCAATCATTGGTCTGTTTCACATTCCTTTCTAAGAGAGCTTCCCGAGGAGTATTACAGGCTCTCTTATGTGCTCTATTCACTACCCTTTTAGGATAGGCCCTCTGTACCAGTTTATCAGCTAGATTTTCAGACTGCTGCATATATACACTTGTAGTGGAACAATTCCTGCGGTACCGTAAAAACTGGCCCACAGGAAGATTGTCACGTAAAACTCTTGGATGGAATGACTGGTAATGCAATAACGAGTTCCTATCTGTAGGTTTCTGATGCACGGTAGTGCATAAATTGTTGTCAACCACGGAAATGTCTAAGCCAAGGTAGACCGCCTGTTGGTTACTCATGGTCCATGTAAACTTAAGACATGTATCCAGGCCATTTAGCAAATCCAAGAACTCAAGGAGATAGCTTTCAGAGCCAGACCATATGCACAAGACATCGTCTATATACCTCTTCCAGAGGCTGGTATTCCTCTGGAAAGAGATTGATGGGTGATAAATGTAGTTTTCCTCAAACTGGCCCACATAAATGTCCACAGTCTTGCCAGGGCATGTGGAGCAGAAACCCAGAGTAGAGCCACCTTGCAGAATGCCCGTCCTTACCCAATGGCCAGGGAGCAAAAATTGCTTGCCCTCATCTGTGAGTAGTCCACGTAGCCTTTGTGTGGATGAAGTGTCCTCCAGCAGCATTAGAATGATGCTTGCCAGGCTCAAATGCTCTTCATGTGGAGCAGTGCTCTGCATGCGCCTCTCCTCCCCCAGAGAGTGAGGCATATAAATTCCTGCAGAAGCTATTATGTTTTGATAACAAAAACAAAAAAGGTCTTTTAGGGCCTTATCCACACCCACAAAAAATAAAAAAACAAATAGGCAAAATACTAGCAGGAGCCCAGATTATCCTACTGGAAAAGAAAGACAACTTTGCATAGGGTTGCCTCTTTCAAAGAGTTTCACTAAAACATAGTGATAATAAAACCAGTAAGGGATATCCAAATGTATCTCTTATAGAGAGCTGTAGTAGTGGAGAGTGTTCTTGCAGTCTTATATTTCAAATTAATAACAATGAGGATATATATTGCTAGATAATTGAATTGCAAATGTGTTTTCTCTTTAGACAGATGACATAAGAAATTACATCATCAAATATATGACTGGTCAATATATTTCTCAACATAACCACTAGTTCTCTCAACTAGACCCTGAAGCCATAAATGATCACTCTATCATTCCAGACCTTGCAGACAGTGGAAACTCATCTTTACATTTGTGTTATTTTGAGGGTCATCAACTTGTTAAATATGACACTGCAGCCTTCCAACTATCATCGATTTCTCTGGGAATAGCTACTATTAATGAATACAACTGCAGAGTCCGTCAGTGCATTTATTCCCTCCTGTTTTCAGAAATGTCATCAGTGGTGAAATCAGTGGTGACATTATGTACTGATTTCATAGCTGATGCTATTTTCACCATTTTGTTCCTGAGAATAGAAAGGAAGACTTGTTTGCATGTCTTGTGTCCAGACCCAGGACATGGTTGCATACAATCCCCCAGGTATTAGCTCCAGAAGATGGGTTCATGGTATGGCCTTCTGCTATACTCCCCATCAAGAGACCCCAGAGGCATGGGGAAAGGTGTCTCCAACCTTTTCTGTAATAAGAGCTACTTATGTTCACTGCAACTCAATAAGAGCTACTAACATTATTAGTATTGAAATAGAGACCAAACATGATTACATTACTGGCCACCATATGGAAAATTGCTACCAGCAATCACCTCAGTCTATTTGGCATGATTGCAAACCGCAAGATATAAAAAGCTTTGTCAATATATAATTCCTTTACATGGGTATACATAACAGCCATAGCTGCAATGACTCTGGCACCAAGCCAATAACAGTTGTAAAATGCTTTTCCAATGTTTCATGATTCATCCCTAAAACTTCAGCCTTAAATATATTTTGGAAAAACAGCCCTTTTTTTCAAAGTATCAGCTTTTGAGTTCTGAAAATAAACACACTTGTGTCTCAATTATACACTCTAAATGCCAGTATACATATAATAATTCAACTAAGTAAAAGCTTCCAATTTAGTGTCCTGGGCTGCACACAGGAGAGCTACTTACAGATACCGGGAGAGATACCAGTAGCTCATGAGCGATTTATTGGAGAAGCCTGGTGTAAAGAATGGCTGCTGTACTATGATGCAGAGTGGAATGAGTTTAGGGAATCATAAACCATATTATGCCACAAGGTTTAATAGGCACAACAAAAATCTTCCGAATGGTCTCTAGAGGCAGGGTCGATGAGTGTAGGGCATGGCAGAATTAAATTTTCCTCGCATTGCTGCATGCATAGTGGACTGTGGGGTCAGGGTGCCTAGATGCAAGGCATGCCTAAATGCCACATTTGGTGTCTAAAGCCAACTGAGCATAGTTGAAAGTTATGTTATATGAAATGATGCCCCTAGAACAGGGGGCACTGGCGATTGACTAAAGATCTGATATAGACTTTGGCAGGCTGGAATTTACTCTTTCAGGGCGACGGACTAAAGTACTCCGTCACCCTGAGGGAGTCCCCAACCTCCACCAACTTTTGAGATGTCTGCCGGCACAGCAGACATCTTTTTGCATTTACATAAACTGCCACCACAGCAGTTCATGTAAATGCTTTGAAAGTATTTCAGATGGCTCAGCAAAGATGATAGAGCTGTCTCTCAAACTTTCAACTTTTAGTTTACTTATTAAAGGATTTTTCTTAAATTAAAGAAAGCAATGAGATTCCTCCCATGGTGTAGGGGTCATTTTTCAGCTTTCACTGTCCATTACTGCCAGGTTTTACTTGGCGGTGGTGGATAATAAAACCTGCTCATTTGTCCACCCATTCTAAATTAGGGTGGGAAGACAGATGGCCAAATCTCTGACGGCTCTTACTCTGTTGGGCCATTGGAGGTGTATGTCAGCAGCAGAGACAGAGTTTTCTCTGTCGCCAAAATACTGAACTCCAAATGAGGCGGGTGGACCTTCAATTTGGTGTACAGAGTACTGTGTTGTGCTGGATTACCTTCTCTGGCAACCTCTATTGGGCCCTAAGTTCCTAACCTTAGTCCGGACTCAGATTAGCCCATCTGAAGATATATCTAGTGAGCTCTGGTGTCAGATGGTCTGATCAAAGAGCATGGCTATAGGTACACACTTGGCACTGACCCAACTACACATGGCCAAAGCAATATCCAGAAAGCTCTGGAGACCGACTTGACAAAGGGAATGGCCAAAGGCTATATCCTACAGCCAAATTTCCATACCGAAATGCAGTCACAAAACAGTGTCAAAGTACTACCAATTGAAAGATGGTGGTAACCCTTCCGCAAATGGGAAGGGGTCCACAAGGAACCCCTTCCACTCTGAGAATTGCTACAGTGGTCCCACATACCACTGCCCACTCATAAAATGAAACTTCCAACTATCATTTTTTTCTCTTTAAATGCATCCCACTTTCCTTTAAGGAAAACACCTGCATTTTAAAAAAAAAGATGATTGCTTTATTTAAAAGCAATCACAGATATGGTGGTCTGTTGCCCCTGCAGCCAGGGGCATAACATAGGCCCCACATTCCCGCAGTACGGGGGGTCCCCGGGCTGCAAGCCCCCTCAGCAGTACTCAGGCCTGGGCGCTCCTGATTAAATCTGGAGTGGGGACCCCTCCGTGTACATGGCTGGGGGGCCCCATAAACTTTCGTTACGCCACTGCCTGCAGCCCACCATCCCTGTGATGGCAGCTAATCCTAGTGAGGCTCAAATTGAGACCTACCTCATTGATAGTCATGAGGTAGGTCTATTGTGACCCACTAGGAATCGCTATTTTGGGAATAGATGCTAGATAACCCCTATGTACATTAGTAATAGCGATTACCAACATAGTGATTCACAAAACATCACTAATAGGTAATTGCTATTACTATTGTTCATGCATCTTGCCCCAGGTTCTTTATCTAAGCACTTGGCCTATCTATGATTAGCCCTGTTAAAGCATTGGTATTAGCCGGTCTTAGTCACTTCTTGCAGAATGTGAAGCTGCGGTTCTTTACTCAGCAGCTACAGGAGCTCCAAGTGGCAGCCTACAGGGATCACCGTCATCACCTCTGCTTAAGATCCATCTTGTTCCTCTATCAGTTTTTGTGTATAAAGTGATGTTGTTCCACGTGATGTGCCTTCGTATTGCAAAAGCGAGAAACACCTTTACTTGCCACCTAGGACCATACTCTTACCTGGAGATAAAAGACATGTGGTTGGGGAGTACAATGTCCAAACAATGATTCTGGTGTTGTGGTATTGAGGGGTTTTCACTGAGAAAGTTCTTATGGATCAAGGGAGTATTTAAAAGGTTATCACTTCTTGTCTAGGAGCCAGTGCAGATGTTTGAAGATAGGTTTTCTAACATGCCATCAGCCTTGATTAGCTTTCAAGCACAAGGCAATATTTGAAAATTGCTTTGCAAGGTTACTGTGACACACTCATAAAACAAATTATATGAGGTTTGATGAAATGACTGCAGAAACTCTTCAGAATACTGAAAGTCGTTATTAATCAAGCTACAGTTCATGCTTGGAATATATTTCAACTTGAAGAAATATTCAAAAATGAAAAACATGTTTGAGTTCATTGTGACAAGAAGATCGCCTAAGAAAATATCACTGCTTTTCTCTAGAATGTTAAAGAGTGCTTCAAACTTATATCCTGGTGTCATTGACTGCTCTTTTTTAAATGGTTGGCATGCACTTTTCTTGTACAGAACCAATATTAATGTATCTATTATTTAAAGTGTCTATTAATTAAAATGTATCTATTTTCAAATAATTATTAAACGTGTTAAGGTTGATTTCAAAAGCTCATTTATGCTTTGTTTAAATTTCTTGTTTTACATTGTTTTTTATTTTGTTTAGGGAAACCTGAATAAAGTATTTGTATTGTGGTACATCTGATGCTAATTTTGTTATCTTGTTCTAGATAAAGCTGGAAGCCACCAGCCTAAACAGAACAAGAAGCCTAAGAGAACTTTAGAAAATCAGAATGCAATTATAACGTAGAAGGTCGACAGCTTTAGTAACTTTGGAGCGTAATATATATATATATACCCAACAAAAGCAAACATAACTCTGTTTTCTGCAAGCCGGTATAGCTCCGGCTTACAGAAATCAGAGTTTTCATCTGTTTCCCTGCATGCAAATATGCTCGCAGGAAAACAGGTAAAAACATTGCCCCCTCAAACAGGGATCTGCTATTTCAAGCAGCTCCCTGCTTGCAAAAGCAATGCCGGCTTCGGTAGGATTAGGGAGCCGGCTGGGACCACAGTGGCCTTCAGGCTCCCCCTGCGGTCTGGGGTAAGAGGAGAAAGAGGAAAAATTAAGGTCAGTAACGAGCAGAAAGAGGCAGAATAAAGGTCAGAAATGAGCAGAAAGAAGCAGCAAACAAGTCAGAAACAAGCAGAAAGAGGCAGAATAAAGGTCACTAATATGCAGAGAGAGGTAAATAGTGGTCAGAAAAGAGTAGCCAGAGGCAAAATGAAGGTTAGAAACAAGCAGAAAGAGGCAGTATGAAGGTCAGCAGAAAGAGGCAAAATAGAGGCCATCAACCAGCATAAAATGGAAAAATAGAAGCCAGCAATGAGCAGAAAGAGGCAAAATAGAGATCAGCAATGAGCAGAAAGAGGTAAAACAAAGGTCAGAAACGACAAGAGGCTAAATAAAGGCCAGCAATGAGCAGAAAGAGCCAAAATAGAGATCAGAAATTAGCAGAAAGATGCAAAATAGAGGTCAGAAACAAGCAGAAAGAGGCAGAAGAAAGTCCAGGAACAAGCCGAAAGAGGCAAAATAGAGATCAGAAATTAGCAAAAAGTGACAAAATAAAGGCCAGCAATGACCTGAAAGAGACCAAATAAAGATCAGAAACAAGCAGAAAGAGTGAAAATAGAGGACATAAACGACCAGAAAGAGGCACAATAGTGGTTAGCAATGAGCAGAAAGAGACAAAACAGAGATCAGAAACTAGCAGAATGAGGCAAAATAGAGGTCAGAAATGAGAAGATAGAGGGAGGAAAATAGAGGTCAGAAACAAGCAGTATGAGGCAAAATGAAGGTCAGAAATGAGATGAAAGAGGCCAAATAGAGATCATCAATGATCAGAAAGAGGCAGGATAAAGATCAAAAACGAGCAGAAAGATGGAAAACACATACTAGAAATTAGCAGCAGAGGCTAAATAAAGGCCAGCAACAAGCAGAAAGAGGCAAAATAAAGGTCGGCAAAGAGCAGAAAGAGGCAAAATAAAGATCGGAAGTGAGCAGAAAAAAGACTGAAAACAAGCAGAGAATGAGCAGAAGCCATTAAGGCATTCATGCACCCCCTCATATAACAACTCAAATATTCTCACACCCACTCACAGACCCAGTTAGGCCCCCACGAACCCACTTACAGAATCACTCATACTCTCTCTCACCAACTCACAGATCTACTCAGAGACTCATGCCCAACTCACAGACCCACTCAGAGACTCACACACCCACTCACAGACCCACTCAGAGACTCATTCCCCTACTCATAAACCCACTCAGACACTCATGCAGTCACTCACAGACTGACTGACACACTCATGGAAGTACTCCCAAACGCACCTAAACACTCTCACAACGACTCACAGACCTGCTCAGACACTCCCACGCCCACTCCCAGACCCTATCACAGACAGACTCAGACACTCATGCATCCACTCACATGCCCAGTGAGAGACTCTCACACCCACTCATGTGCCCATTCACACACCCAGTGAGACACCTATGCAGCCACTCCCAGCCCCACTCAGACACCCACTCACACATATTTAGACACTCATGCACTCACTCACACACCCACTGAGACGCTCATGCACTCACACACTCACTCTAAAAGGGTACAGGTAACATTTAGGAAATACAATTTAAAAACTTTAGAAATTCACTTTAAAAAATCCAAAGGTTACAGGGACATTATAGTTAGGCTCAGATATCACCCATACAAAACCATGGAAACTCAGCAGTTATAGTTACTGGAGCTAACTATACCTTACACACCTGCAATGCACTTTTTATGACCTCACATATTACATTAATCATGACCTGGTCAGTGACATCACTGATGACATCACTGATTACATCATCCATAGAACCACTCAGGCTCCCACTTGCACCCCATAGAACCTATCATGCATCAACTCCCACTGCCACACAACCCCTAACACACCTATTCTCTGACTGATATCAGTACTCATCCATAGAGCCACTCACACCTTTATTTACTCATACAGCCACTCATACACCTACTAACTCAACCACACAGCCACTCATGTACCCCCTCACTCACCAATATAGCCACTCGCACAGCCAGTCATATAGACAAACAGACACTGGCCCAACCACTCATACACACAGCCACTCATATACCCATACAGCCACTCATACTGCCACTCACTCACCAATACAGCTACTCACACACCCATTCACTTACCAATACAAGCAACTCACTCAGCTATAAAACTTATATACCCACTCACACACCCACAGAACCACTTACATATCCATTCATACATCCATACAACCACTCACACACCCACTCACTCACCCTTACAGACTCTCACACAGGCATTCACTCTACAATACAGCCACACACATCCACTCACTTATCTATACAAGCACCCAAATAACTACTCACTCACCCATACAGCCACTCACACACCTCTGCAGCTACTCACATACCCTCTAACACATCCATACAGCTACTCACACACCCACTCAAATACCCATACAGCCATTCAGACATCCACTCACACATTAATACAGTCACACAGCCACTGAGATGAGATATGTTAGAAATAGTATGACTAATTATTAGTACATAAAGAATAGTTAATTTAACTTATGCTGCTGCTTAGTATATATATTGAAGTCTCAGAAATGTTTACGAAATACTTACACTCACACGATGATGTCATTCGTGATGTCATCAGTGATGTCATTAGAGATGTCATCAGTGATGTCCACAGGCAGTGCTGTCTCTTAATTTAGAAGAATAATTACAATCTGCTCCAGCTTTTCAAAACTTGGACCCATTATGATGGTGAGCGGACCGCCACTGATAGGCCGTCGGTGGCGGTCTGCCCTCCATCTAGAGCATTGGTCTAACTGATACATTACAATGCAGCCAGTTGGACCTCAGATGTGGGGGGTAGGACTGCCACCTCTGATAGGATCAAAGATTCCAGTCAGGATGGTGGTCAGATTCCTATTACCTACAATGGAGGTGGTGCCTGTGCAGAAACAACCCTAGGGATTAGGATATCCCTTTCTAACTGCCTGCCCATGGTGGTCCCATGCCGGAAATGGACGGTGGGGGCCCCTCTTCCTTCACTATGTGGCCTGGGGGCACATGTGGTGCCCCCCAAAACATAAATGCACCATATGGTGCCTGGTGGCAAATGGTGCATGGATGTTTAAAAACATCCCTTTTGCTATTGCTATTGCTATTCCATTGCGCTGGGGCCCTTTTCTGGGCTAGAGCACAAGCTGCAATAGAAAATGTGATGTTTCCAACCGAATACAAGGCGGTCGCATCCTAATCTGGTGGGTGGGACCACAGACTTATAGGCCGGTCCCACTCCTGCTGTGATGGTGGTCCATCGTAATGTGGACCATTGACACATCTATGCTGTAAGTAGAAAAATAGCAATTAAGGAAAATATGTTCGTTTGAAACAAAATTAAGTGCTATTGAGGAAATCATCACATCTGATTTCATACACATTCATGAGTCACATGAGGCTATAAGTACAGAAATGAGTGCATTAACAGAGGCCATATCCACACTGTGAATGAAGATAGATGTGATGAATAACATCAGTTTACACATTTAACTAATCGACTACCACTACAAGTCTGCCATCTCAAAGGTCCTTGAATTTACAAATAGAGCAAGGATATTTTTGTGGAGATGTTGCTAAAGGCCTTGAAAAAATTAGTAATGCGCTAGATAAAATGGAAACTAGACAAGCCAGAAGTGCTGACAGTAGTGTTCTTTAAGAAAGTGAAGTGCCATCATCTCAAAGCAGCCTGTCCACACAAGAGCAGGGTTCTCTAAGACACAGTTCTAGACAAACACAAGATGTACTTGCAAGTACTACACCAATATCTAGTGACAGAGTTACAGGAATGAAAAGAAAAAAAGAGCAAGGCAGTAAAGCTCTAACTATTGTTGTATTACTTCTTTGTTTAGTTTGTTTATACAATTTAAACTGAAACGAAATATCTGGAAAATATATGCTTACAGTTACATTTTCATTTGCAAAACATTGCTTGAAAGGACACATTTATTTGTTCTTTAATGGCCAGTGAAAAAACTGAAACAAATATTGTTTACAATTTAAAAATGATAATTTATGGAAGTCAAAAATGTCAATAATAAAAAATTTACTTCAAAATTAGTTGTGAGTGATTTGTGCTTTAACATTCCTTTGATCAATGGTTCTGATCAATGTTTCTGTTGGCATCCGCATCTTGATGTTATACATAACGTGAATGGTATTTCTTCATCAACACTATTGTCCTCCAACATCTCTACAGAGAGGCTTCTTTTTGTTGCTACATTATGCAACATAGTGCAACATGACACAATTTAGCTAGAAACGTCTGATGCATACTGCAATGATCCCCCACTCTTATGTAGGCATCTGAAGTGCCCTTTCAGGAGTCCAAATCTCCTCTCTATTATGGACCAGACTTTTGGAATGCCCTAGCACACTCACAAAGGGTTTCACACTAGTCAGACAAGTTGGGGCCAGGGCAAGTAGACAAGAAATTTCAAAAACCTTTGGGGTGGAACCCTCCAGACCTTCTCCTAGTTCAAAGCTGGCAAGTATAAATATTGGACCCTCAGTCCTAACTTTTAGTATACTTCTAGACCTGTGGAAAACTTTATTTTACTGTTTAAAGTGCTGAATAACTACTTTACACATTGCTCTAAATTAAGCCTGACTGCTTTTGTGCCAAGTTACCAGAGGATTGAGCACAGGTTAATTTGGGGTTTGCATGTGATTCACCCTGACAAAAATTACGGTTGCTGCTTGAGTAGGGTTTCTGCCCTCAACCAGTAACCAAATGTCCTACAGCACCCATAATAGCATGTGATTCAAAGGGCATTTTTCAAACTGCCTTCTTTTTTACACACTGGCTTACATTAGGAAGGCACAAATGAAGTGAAATCTAATTGGTAGTAACACATTTTCTACTTTTCTATGTTCCCACATAAATTTCAATAAAAATTCTACCTCACTTATGTGGGTAAGCCTAGTGACCATGACAGAAAATGAGCCAAAACGCAACATGGATATATCACATTTTTCAACTGAAAACAGACCCTTTTCGTCCAACGTGGGTAGGTGAGAACTTTAGCCCATAGGTTAGACAGCACCTAGGAAAACCTTGAAAACCTATACATTTGTAAATACCAGACACCTAGGGAAATCTCAGGTGGGGTACCTTGCATGGCTTTCATTAGATTTCTTTATCCAGAATCCCATGCAAACCTCAAACATTAACACAAAAAAACAAATGTTCCTCATATTTCTATGATGGAAAGTTCTGGAATCAGCTAGGTGCCACAAACATCCTTCGACCTAGCATTCCCCCAAGTCTCTTGATAAAAATGGGTTTTCACTTCTGTGGGTATGTGTATTGCCCATGAGAGGAAACGGGCAAAAAGGCAACATGTACACAACGCATTTTTTCCACTGAAAATAACATATTTTGGCAATGTCAGTTGCTGTGAATTTTGGGCCCTAGCTCAGCTTGCAAACTAGCAAACCTGCACCTTTTTTAAAGCTAGACGCCTGGGAGAATCTAGGTTGGGTGACTTGCATGGTTCTTACCAGGACTATTTACCTAGAATCCCTTGCAAACCTAAAATGTAGAAACATTTTCCTCACATTTCTGTGATGGAAAGTTCTGGATTCTGCAGAGAGCAACTCCCACCCAGCATTCCTCCAAGTCTTTCAATAAAAATGCTATGTCACTTGTGTGGGTAGGTGTAGTGCCTGTGACAGGAAATGACACAAAATGCAACATGGACACATCACATTGTTTCACTTAAAACTGACACTTTCTTTTCAACAGCCACCCAACAAAACCTAGGAAACCTGACCATTTTTAAAACTAGACAGGGGAATTCAGGGTGGGCTGACTTGCATGGCTCTTGCCAGTTCTTTTTACCATGAATCCCTTGAACTTTGACAAACAAATATATTTCCCTCACGTTTCTCACGTTTCTGTGATTGAAAGTTCTAGGATCTACGGGATCCACCAACTTTCCTCCAGCATTACCGTAGGCTCATAGATTAAAATAGCACCTCACTTGTGTAGGTAGGCCTAGTGAATGCATCAGTAAAGGGCCCAAGATGCAACATGCTCACAGCACATTTTTGCACTCAAAATGGACCCTTTTTTATTTAGGTGAGTAGCTAGATTTTGGACCATAGCTCAGCTGGCGCCTGGGGAACTCTAGCAAAGCTGCAGATGTGTGAAAACTACACACATGCAAGAATCCAGGGAGTGGTGACTTGAGTGGCTCTCACCAAGTTTTTTTCTTTTTACCCACAAACACTAGCAAACCTCAAACTTTGTCTAAAAACACATTTTCTTATATTACTGTATTGGAAAGTTCTGGAATATGTGGGGAGCGGCAAACCTGGCATTTCCCCAGGTTTCCCTATAAAAATAGTACCTCACTTGTTTGGATAGGGCTAATGGCTGAGACTGGAAATGACTCAAAACGCAACATGGACACATCACACTTTTCCACAGAAAACTGACACTTTTTTTACAAAATGTATAGCTGTGGATTTTGGGCTCCAGCTCAGCCAGACGATAGTGAAAAATAGAAACCTGGGTAATCCAGGGTGGGTTGACTGGCATGGCTCTCACCATTTTTTTTTTACCCACAATCCTTTGCAATACTTATTCCTCACATTTCTGTGATTAGAGTGCTCAAATCTGTTGGGAGCCACAAACTTCCTCCCAGCATTCCCGTATGTCTCCCGGCAAAAATAGAATGTCACTTTTGTGGGACGGCTCAGTGCCTGTGACAGGAAAGGGCCCAAAACACAACATGGACACCACATTTTTCCACTGAAAACTGACCCTTTTTTGTAAAGAGGGTAACTGTAAATTTCAGGCCCTAGTTCACAAGGCACCTAGGGTAACCTAGCAGAGCTGCACATTTGTGAAAACTATACACCTAGGGGAATCCAGGCTTGGGTGACCTGCGTTGCTCTCACCAGGCTTTTTCTTTATCCATTATTCTTTGCAAACTTTGACTAAAAAACATATTTTCCTCATATTTCTATTATGGAAAGTTCTGGAATTTTAGAAGAGTGACAGACTTCGTTCCACCCAGCATTCCCCCAAGTCTTCTGATATAAATTGTACCTCACTTGTGTGGGTAAGCCTAGTGGAGTCGACTGGAAATGGCCCAGAACGCAATATGAACACATCACATTTTTCCACAGAAAACAGACCCTTTTTTGCAAAGCACATAGCTGTGGAATTCCGGCTCTAGCACAGCCAGAACCTAGGAAAAATGTGACACCTGGGGAATCCTGGGTGCAGTTACTTGTGTGGCTCTCACCTGTTTGTTTGCTTTTACCCAGAATCACTTGCAAACCTCAAACCTCGAATGCTGACTAAAAAAACATTTTTTCCTTAAATTTCTGTGTTGGAACATTCTAGAATCTGCAGGAAGCTACATATTTCCTTCTAATCAGCATTCCACCAAGTCTCCTGTTAAAGATCACATTTTTCCATTCAAAACTGACAAATTTTTTGCAAAGTGGGTAGCTGGTTAATCTGGGCACTAGCTCATCTGGCTTACAGTAAAACTGAGCACATCTGCCAATATTTGAAAACTAGACACTAGGGAAATCCGGGATAGGGTTACTTGCTTTGCTCACACCAAATGCTTTTACCAAGAGGTGTTGAGTTTAAAAACACATTTTTCTCACATTTCTGTTAGGGAACGTTCTGGATTCTGCAGGGAGCAACAAACGTCCTTCCACCCAGCATTTCCCCAAGTCTCCCGATAAAAATATTACCTCACTTGTGTGGTTCAGCCGAGTGCCCGCAGCAGAAAAGAGCCCAGACGTAACATAGACACATCACACTTTTCCACTGAAACTGACCCTTTTTTGGCAATGTGGGTAGATGTGGACTTTGGGCCCTAGCTCAGATGGCCCCTTTGAAAACCTAGCAAACCTGTACATTTTTTTAAATTAAACACCTAGGGAAAACCTGGCTGGGGCTACTTATGTGACACTCATTAGCTTTTCTTACCCAGACTCTCTTGCAACTGTCACACTTTGACTAAAATGTTCCTCATTTGTGTCAATAGGGCTAGTTGCCGTGGCACAATAGAGCCCAAAAATGCTACATGAATACATCACATTTTCCACTCAAAACTGATCCTTTTCTTGTAAAGTGGGCAGCTGTGGATTTTGGGCCCTGGCTTAGCCAGCACCTATTGGAAACTGAGGTAACCTGCCAATGGAAATGTGGGTAACTGTGGATTTTGGGCCCTTGCTCAGCTGGCACCGGGGGAAACCTAGCCAACCTGTACATTTTCAAAAATTAGACACAGAGGAAAATCCAGGTTGGGGTTACTTATGTGGCTTTCACCAGCTTTTCTTCCCCAGAATCCCTTCCAAATATCACACTTTGAGTAAAAAAACGGAATATTGGGATAATGCTGATTAGTAGGAATTTTATGGATCTCTGTTCATCCCAGACGTTTATATCAGAGAAATGCATGGCAAATATGTGGTTTTAGACAGAGTTTGATGTATGCAGAACATTGTAGGTAAGAACACATCATAGGATCCACTCAAGGAAACCACCCCGGACTCCTTTTGATGTGTAGTTTTCTGAAATGTCTGTTTCTGGGAGGTTTTTTTCGGTGGCGGCCTACCCCAGCCCAAAAAGTGCAGCTGTTAACCATGGCAAGTGGGATTATAATGAGATTTAGCAACACTCTCTTACCCATAAGTAAAAACAGCACCCAAAAAATCAAATGTCCTCTCGCTTGCTTTTGGGATGGGATGTTATAGTCCGCAGGAGATGAGAAAGTGTGTTGAGGCTTTAGTGGTGAGGGTAGGGCCTGATGTCAGGATAGGCCAGATGTACTCAATTACTTTGTGAAAAAAATAGTCTTGTCATTCAGTGGGTTTTCTGCCCCCGGGGAACAACTCCTTCTCTGCCATCCTGGGAGGCCAAAATACCGGTGTATTCTCCTGCGGTGGGAGTATGGCCTAATATCAGAGTGTGACACCCCAACCCTTTCTTTTGCCCCAAATGCAAAATTGCTGGTGTCTAGTGGGATTTCTACTGCCCGGGGACAAATTTGGATCAACCTGCCAAATTTGCACAAACTTCCTATCTATCTCCAGGGGGGCAGAAACACACTATTGCCCCGTCTTGATGCTGGGGAATGGCTCCATGCCAGAGTAGGTCATCCCCTCTTTTTGTATATTTTGGCGTCATTTGGAATTCTCTGGTGTCTAGTATGCTTTCTGCCTCCCACAGGGGCAAATTGGGAGCAAACCCTCTATCTGACCCAGGTTGGGGGTGGAAGACTTGTTTGCATTTTGGGGTGGGAGTGTGGCCAAAGCCAAAATGCAAAACACGGACCCATTTATTTTGCGTCAAATGCAAAATGCCTGGTGTCTAGTGGGCTCACTACCCCCTGGGTGGCAGATTTGGGATAATCTCCCCTATTGGGACAAACTTCATATCTGCCCCTGGGGGTACAAGACACTATTGCCCGTTCTGGGGCAGGAATATGGCTTGATAGCAAGGTAGGCTGCTCCTCCTTTTACTTGTTTTATGTGCCATTATGAAATCCCTGCTGTTTAATGGGCTTTCTGTTTCCCCCGGGAGTAGGGGGTTACATTGCGTGTGAAAACCCCTATCCATCCCCCAGAGAGGCAGAAAGTCTGATGGGGGAGAGCATGGGCCACGCCCAGGGGATCTGCTCCCCCACTTAAATACTGCATAAGTGCAGTCCATGGTGTCCAGTGGGCTTTCTAGCCCCTTGGAAGGACCAAGTGGGGTACAGAAAGACTGTTGGGGTGGGAATATGACCATGCCGATGGTGGGGAACACCTACACCTACATTTTTGTGGTTGGAGTGAATGTCAACTGTGGGACAAGCTCCTAGTAAGATTCCATTTCTCGAACACAAATTTGATTGCCAGCAGTTTGCGTTCAGCTTTAGTGTTGATTTTCTTTGCTGGAAATAGTTTCTTGGAAAAGAAGGTGATCGGATGCATATTGTCAGTCTTTTCGTCCCTTTGGGACCACCTTTCTCCCATGGCATACTGAGAGGCATCTACTTCCGCAAAGTAAGGGAGGGTTGGATTTGGGTAGCTAAGGACTGGAGCAGAGGTGATCCATTGTTTGAGTAACTTGAATGCCTGATCACCTTCCCCTGAACGCAGAACGCAATACCCTTTTTCAATAATAGAGTAATGGAAGTAACTAAATAAAAGATAAAAGGGACATATAGTTATCCAGCTACCAAGGGACATAATACCCCTTAAAGCAGCACCATACACTTTGTTTTATTAATGACAGAGGGATCACCTTAATAAAAATTAATCTCTCTCCCTCCAGCCATTTTGTAATACACCTTCTAGGACTTCACTGCCACTTACACCCACGCACCCATACAGCTTCATCAAAAGATCTCCAAAAAAGAGACCATTCAGGGGACCCGTAGGGCATTGCAGCGCCGGCCCGATGAGGAGCAAAAGCCCAATGATGAAGTATTACATCCTTCGGGGTATGTGAGGGCATCAAGATGAGGACACACTGCCCCCCACAATTAGAGAAGCACACAAGAGTCCCTCTTTCTTCCCTTCTTTCTCTCTCTACTTAGGAATGGTGACTCCCTTTTGGTATAAGTCTCCTGTGATGGTACTGTCATTCCTATTCTGAGGTGCTTACTTAGTCTTTACTACAAGCTGTGGCTTCTGTAGCTGATAAGGTTGCTCATTTTTTAGTGGGTCCTCCTTTGGGCGCTCAGATTCCTCCTCGGGGTCCTGTAGTCCAGTTGTAAGTTAGCACTGATGTTTTATGGCATGGGATGTCTAGGACCTTCTTATGGCGTGGGATATCTTGGACAAGGTAAACAGTGTTAATGATATATTTGTGACAAATAAAAATAATTACCTTCATGGAGACACCGCTGGCTTACTACTTGCGGATTCTTTTGAAAATTCAGGCAACACAGCTACTCAATGTGGTCTGAGTAACTTTTCTCCATTTACGGAAGATACATTTATAAATTTGATTGCAACCACTAAATCTGGGTGTCCTTCTGAGCCCTGCCCGCCTTTTGTTCTGCATCTGGCCCCAGGCTTGATAGCACTTCATTTGACTAGATTACTGAATAAGATTCTAGTGTAAGGTCAATATCAGAAGTCTTGAAAGAAGACCTCAGTCCTCACTCTTCTAAAAACACCTTTATTGGCTCTGACTGATACTAAGAACTATAGTCCCATCACACGATTGCCTTTTCCTTACAACATTTTGGAAGAAAGTATTTAATGAAGAACTCACTGTTTACTTGGATTCTTATAACATCTTGAATCCTTCCCAACATGGTTTCAGGCCAAAACACCGCACTGAATCAGCCCTAGTGGTTGCTACTGAGGAGATACACAGATTGGTCGATGAGGGAGGTAGGGCAGCGCCGGTTCTTTTGGACCTCTCAGCCATGTTTGATACTGTGAACCATGCAGTACTTATCAACCAGCTTGAGAGGGTTGGGGTCAGAAGTGAAGCCCTGACTCTGCTCAGTTCCTTCTCAGCCAATAGGGAGCAAATGCTGGAGATGGGCATTTTTAAGTCCAACTCTTTTGCTCTGCCTTGTGGGGTACCGCAGTGGTCCTCTTTAAACCCTACTCTATTAAATGTTTACATTACCCCCTGGTGAAAAGTATTCTTTTTTTTTTTTTTTTTGAAAAACCTTTATTCTTGAAAACATGGACACAGCTATTTAGCCGAGATCCCGGAGGTTCGGCAGCTTTGAGAAAGCAAACAAGGAAACGTCCACAGTGCATAGAGGAGAAGCAAAAAAGGTTCTATTTTAAATAAACACAAACTCACACAAAACCCCAGCAAGGCGAATGACACTGAATACCACTGGTGATTGCCCCTCAGGGGAGAGCAGACCCCCGTCGTCTAACAGTCACAACTCTGTGTTAAGAGGAAAAAGGGGGGAAAAGCAGAGGCCCAATAAGTCAATTATCAATCAGATACATATACAAATGCTGGAATGAATGTTAAGGAGAGAGCTGTTCATCGGGGGGATCCAAATCAGGGGCAAGACATATGCCACCCCTATACTGGTTCCACCTCCCCCAAATGGCATGCCACTTCCGGGGGCGCCCTCTAGCACAATATACTGTCTTTTCCCTCAGCATACTCCAGTCCATGTTTTCTTTCCACGCAGTCAATGTGGGGGGACCCGCTGAGCCCCACAGGCGCGCGATGTCTCGCTTAGCCACCATATTACCCAGGGTCACCCACTGGGTCTGTCCCACATCGTGATCGGTAGGCCCCCAAACATTCAGGAGACAGCACCGTGCCTCCGGCGGCATAACAATGCCCGTCACCTCCCCCATCACCGTATGGACTCTCCTCCAGAATTCCCTGATAACGCCACATTCCCAAATGATATGCATAAAGGTACCCACCATACCGCATCCCCTCCTACATAAACCCTCCTCCGAGAATCCCATACGAACCAGCCTAGGCCCCGTGACATAGATTCTGTGGAGTATTTTGAGCTGCACCAGCCTCAGTCGTGATGGGATCGCGACCTCCTTAGGAGAGGAGACCGCAGACTGCCAATCCTCATCATCCAGTTCGAGCCCGTCCCTAGTCCACTGGTCCCTCAGCCCCAACAGCAGGTCCGCCCGAACGTTTATCAATTTCTTATATATGAGAGAAATCGTACTCTCCGGCATATGGCCGTCGAGGATCCGATCCTCCAATGGAGAGGACTCAGGCACCTTCTCTCCGTCTACGAGAACTGATCGCAGGGCATGACGCACTTGAACATAACAGAAGAACTCGGATTTCCCCAACTCATACTCCTGCTGCAGCTCTTCAAAGGACTTCACCCTCCCCTTAATCAGCAAATCTCCAACCCTGGAGACTCCAATCAAGTCCCATTTATCAAAACCTTTCGTATGCCAGAGCCTCCCCAATTTGTCAGATTCAAACAACGGGGTAGCTAGGGTGAGCCTATCCTTCCAGCCCAACGAGTCAGTCGCCAACCTCCACACACGCACCGCCACCCCCGTGGGCCCCGTGAGGGACGAGTCCAGCGCCCGAGAGTACAGCGCTCTATGATAATTACCGCCGCGCAGCAACCATCGGTCCATGGCATAACCGGGGCTTAGAGCCGGACCATAGAAACCATGATTAATCGCGCTCAACTGGGTGGCCCAATAATAGCGTCGAATGTCCGGAAGCTCAATACCCCCGTCGTACCACGGAAGCGTCAACTTAGCAATCGCTATGCGCGGCCTACCATCCCACAACAATGATCGTTGGAGGCTTTCAACCTCCCGAAAGTAACTGGCCGGTACCCAATCAAGGGTATTCTGCAAAGCATAGAGGAACCTGGGGAGGGACATCATTTTAAACAAAGCGGCACGCCCAACGAGGGAGAGCGGCAGCTTCCACCAGCCGGCAACATCCCGCCGCAAGCGCGCCAGTGGGGGGAGCAGGTTTCTCTCATACCGCAGGGTGGAGTCAGTGGAGATAAAAATCCCCAGGTACACAAAGCCCTGCTGGGCAATCTGGATCGAACACGTTCGCGGGACAGGCGGAACCTCGCCGCTCAGAACATACAAATACGATTTACTCCAATTGATGACGAGACCCGAGTTCCTGCCAAAGGACGTCAGAACATCACAAACCACTATAAGCGAGTTCTTGGGCAAGGCGAGATATAACAGGATGTCATCGGCATAGAGCGATATACGGTCCTCGTGCTCGGGCGACCACCTAAGTCCACGTATATCCGGATGCCAGCGTATCCACGCCGCCAGCGGTTCGAGGGCAAGGGCGAACAACAAAGGCGACAAGGGGCATCCCTGCCGAGTTCCCCTCCCAAGCTGGAACGGAGTCGACGCCCGCCCGTTTACCACAACACTCGCAAGGGGACCCTCATACAGCAACCTCACCCAGCTCAAAAACCCAGGGCCAAAACCGAACTTGGCAAGCACTGCCCACAGATATGCCCATTCCACCGTATCAAAAGCCATCGTGGCATCGAGAGATGCCACAATAGCTGGTTCTCGAATCGTGCCCGCCCTGGCAATCACTCCATGGAGGCGCCGAAGGTTCAACGCAGTGTTACGGTGCGGGATAAAGCCGGATTGATCCGGATGGATCAAGTCTCCAAGCACCCTGACCAAGCGGCCTGCCAGAATTTTAGCCAGAATTTTCGGATCCGCATTAAGGAGTGCTATTGGCCGATAGGAGGAACACTTATCTCGGGGTTTACCCTCCTTGTGTATTACAACAATCGTCGCCAGTCTTTGGTCCAACGGAAGGGACCCTCCCCCCCGCGCCTCCACAAACATGGCGCGCAGGTGAGGGGCAACCCTATCCGGGAACAGCTTATACAAGTCAATCGGCAAACCATTAGGACCTGAGGCCTTACCCGAGTTCAGCGCACGGATGGCACCCGCCACCTCATCGACCGTTATGTCTCCATCGAGGTCGTCCCTATCTACGTCAGACAGGCAGGGCAGATCAATGTCCCGCAGAAGGTCAATCGAGTCCTCGGTCGGCCTATCCGAAACTGAGGCATAAACCATACTAAAATAATCCGAAAAACACTGTACTATCCCCTCAGGGTCAACAACCACCTCTCCCCCCTCTCTCGTCAGTTCCGGCACTACTCTATTAACCCGTTCTTTTTTGTCCAGCCAAGCTAGGAGCTTCCCGGCCTTATCCCCAACATCATACAAGCGGCCCTGCTGTTCCCTACTGAGGGTCTTGGCGGCATTAGTCACCAGGTCCTTATATTCGGCTTGCTTCAGGCTCAGCTCATGCAGGGAGGCCTCTGTAACCTCCTCCTCCAGGGCCACCTCTAAAGCCGCGATCTCCTCCTCAACCTGCATAACCTCGCCGTCTCTCCGCCGCTTGGCCGCCACTACCAGGGAGAGGGCCTCTCCCCTCAGCACAGTCTTAAATGCTTCCCACAACGACATGGCCGAGTCAACAGACCCCTGGTTGTCCTTAAAAAAGTGATCAACTGTCTTCAACAATGCACTGCGCATCTTGGGGTCCCGAAAGTACCAGGGGTTAATAGGAGCAACCCTGCCCCCTCCCTCGCGCCCGACATCCAGCCGGACCCACACTGGCGAATGATCCGATATGCCCCGCGCCATATGCCTGGCCTCAGAAGATACCAATGAGGCATGCGCAGCCAGGGTCAGCAGGTAATCTATCCTAGAGAGGCTACCATGCGCCCCGGAGTGGAAGGTGTATTGGCTCTGTGTGGGGTGCCGGAGCCTCCAGCAATCTACCAGGCCGAGTGTGTCTAGGAAGTCTGGAAGCCACTTCTGAGCCCCCCCGGTATCCCTGGGCTGGTACCTATCCAGCAGCCCAGAGCCGACAGCATTGAAATCGCCTCCCACCACTAGCATACCCTCCGGGAGGTCCAACAAGGCCCTACCCAGATCTGTGAACGTGGAGGCCTGCAGGGCAGGAGGGACATAGACCGAAACCAAAACCAAAGTTCTTCCTTCCCCCCTCCCCGCCACCGCCACAAACCTCCCCCTATCATCAACAATGGTGGAGTTCACCTCAAACGGTAGTGAAGCTCTAACTAGGATGCCCACACCCCTGGATCCAGAGGAGAATCCCGAGTGAGCTATGAATTTGTAACCTTTCCTATTAAGAGCATGGCAAGTATTACCTATAAGGTGTGTCTCCTGCAGTAGGACGACATCCGGCAAAGACCGTTTCAAGAACTGCAGGACTATCCCCCGCTTAATGCGATCCCCCAAACCATTAACATTCCAGCTAAGAACGTTTAAACCCCTACCCCCCATTCCCACACCACAAGAGACCCACCCCCCACCCAAAGAGCCACCATGGAAAAATCATGACAATGAGTACTGCGCCTTGCAAAAACAAACCCCCCAACAACAAACCCAAAATCCCAACCATCCCCCCCACCCTGCACCCCTGCTGCAGCTTACAAAGCCCCCCCAACTTGCAGTGTGCCTGTCGCCCTACCAATACCCAAATCTACAAAAAGTACCCTGAGGGAGGAAAGAGCTCCCATCGTCCTCCCGCAACCCTCCGTATTGTACTGCAATCAGTTCAAGTCATCATCCGGAACCAAATCAAGTCAGTCCGGCTCCAAAGGCATCAACCCTGCCCATCCCGGCCACTGTCCCCGTCTGTGGCGGCATCCTCACCAGTCCGTCGTCGGGGCAAAGCGTCCAGCCATTCACCAGCCATTGCAGGCGATTCAAAGAAGAAAGTTCGGTCTTCATACACCACCCGCAATCTGGCAGGGAAAAGCATGGCATACTTCAGGTCCCTCTCCCGAAGCCGTCTCTTCACCCCCAGGAAGCTCAGCCTTTGCTTTTGCACCAGCTGGGTGAAGTCAGGATAGAAACTCACCGACGCGTTCTGAAAAGGGACCGGGCCCGTCACCCGAGATGCTTGCAGGATAGCGTCCCGATCTCGGAAGTGAAAGAGCCTGGCGACAATCGGTCTCGGTGGCGCTCCCACCCTGGGCCTCCCGCCTGGCACTCTGTGGGCTCGCTCAACTGCGAAGAACTTCCCAAGGCCCGTAGGCTTCAGATGATTGAGCACCAAGTCCTCCACGAGAAGGTCCACAGAAACCTCGTCCGAGGATTCCGGGACCCCGATAATGCGCACGTTGTTGCGCCTGGCCCGGCTCTCGAAGTCCTCGAGCCGACGGGCGGAGAGGTCACTCTCGGCCCGCAGCTTACGAACCTCAGTCTGAAGTTCCGAGACCTCGTCAGCGAGGCCCGTGGTCTTAAGATCAAGGGTTTTTACCCGTTCATTAGTTTTGCCCAAGTCCGCGCGGATCAGGTTAACGTCCACCAAGATGGTATCCACTTTATGCGCCAGGGCATCAAACTGTCTCCCAATCGAGGCCTGCATCCCTTCGAGCGCGCCCATGACGTCCTGCAACGAGAGCTCCGAGGCCGGGGGTGAGGCAGTCTTCTGTCCATCCAGCGACTGGCTCGATCCACCGGGCGACCCCTTCTGCTGGGCATACCGGTCCATGTTATTAGCTTGAGTATAAGCTCCCCGCCTGGTAGCCTTGGGTTCCAGACGATCCACCTCTGCTTTACCCGACATGTCTGGCTCCAAGCAGTCCGGTGCCAAAAGACGGCCCTCTCTCAGGTAGAGGGAGCAGGAGAGGTCAGATCTGCAATAGCTCGCCTGGGTAGGGCGCAGAGCGTCCAGAGGATAATAAAGCAGCCAAAAGCACTCCCAGGCCAAGGCAGACAAAGGGCGAGAAAGTGAAAGTGAAAGGACGGGATCTTCCGTCCGACAGTTCACACCTCGCCTGGCCGCTGTTGTTCAATTAGAGGTCGGGCATCCTGCCAACGCCAGCCCCTGGCATCCCTCGGAGACAGGCCTCAATCTTCCGCCGTGCACAACTCCGGTTCCCGGTGGGCGATCCGAACTCGGGCGACGTCAATCGACTCCATAACGAGTCATCTGCAAGATGCCGTGCATATAATACAGGATTGAAGACAGGATAGTCGACGGAGGGCGCGTGGGTCTCGGGAGCTCAAAGCTCACGCGGCCATCTTGGTCCGGCGCTAGGCTCCTCCCCCTGGTGAAACGTATTCAATCATTTGATTTTACTGCGATATCCTATGCTGATGATACCCACAAAATTGCATCGATTCCCACTTAGGATAGCTGGGTTGCTGAACATTTTAACAATTGATCTGAGTCTGGATGCAGGAAAATTGTTTGAAATGTAACACAGCAAAAACGGAGGTGATTTTGTTTAGGAAGAACACATCCTTCTGGAACAACTCCTGGTCACCTGTTGATCTTGGCCCCCTACCCTCTCCTGTCCAAAAGGTAAAAAAAATAGGGATTCATTGGTTTATTTATTTGCAGAGTTTTATATAGCGCTGGCTAGGCCCGAAGGTATCAGAGTGCTAAACATGAGGATTAGCGAGTTGCAAAATTACGTCAGTTACAGGAGACTAGTATAACATAGGGAGAAAAAAAAACAGTGTTACACAGTAACATGAGTTACTAGAGCATAGCTTAAACATATACACACATCCTATAGGGTATAGAAGGAAGAGGGGAAAAGTGAAAGGGGGTTGAGATGAAGATCGGATCAGGAAAGACCAGCAAGGGTGAAAGTAATTTTTGGGAACCAAAAAGACAAAGTGAAAGTCAAACAAGCCGGCTGAATTCGTCGGAAGGGGGGGGAGGAAATATTCACGAAGGAGAGAAGAAAGAAAGTCTGCCCAATGTCCGGCTGGGTAGGTGAACGGCCCAGGGGAAGATCCACAGACAATCTCCTCTATAGCTACCTAAGTAGCTCCACCAGGCATCGGCCATATTACTAGGTCTCTGCGGTCGGTAGAATATTCACGGAATTCCTCGGAAGTTGCTGAGGCTGGTTGAAAAATTCAATTGCGGGAATTGGAGAATCGAAGGACCGCAGTCCATGGAACCCCAGGTTTGTATAAAGATTCAAGGAGGGGGTAGATTCCAGGGAATTAGAGCCAAGAAGGCCATCCCTAGCCAGGGAGCTCCCGACTGGAGAACCTCACCTGTCAGCAATCTTGCTGATTAGTTAGTATGGCAGCCGATTCACGAGCCCGTGGATGCCCAAGGTTGGAGTGATCTTCTACATAGAGGCCACTATTATTGCTGCCTGGTCTCTTTGGTCTTCGTCCAAGCACCACCTCTTGAACCCCTCCCTGTCCTGGTGGGTGAGCCAGATGGGGGTGGGAGGTGGGGGATATGCGCAAGGTCTGATCGGCGTCCACTCCATGTGCTGTTACACTCGACACCTCTACACGCCGTGGGCATTGCCCACCATTACTCAGCTCTCCTGCTGAACTGAAACCGGAGTCTCCCCCTTCGAGCTACAGCCTCATCGCCCTGCTGGGCTTGATTAATTCTGCCCAGATGCCATCTTAGGGTCAGACAGGCTTGGGCGCTTCCTGCAGCCGCTTCTACTGTGAATAGGTGGCTTCCAAAGGGTTTCAATCACCCCCTGCCCCGCTGGTGCAACTGTCGGTGGGCCAGCCCATGGTGCCCAGTGTGGTTCGAGGGGCTTCACTTCATTGCTGCAGTCCGGTGGAGTGAGATGGGGGAATCAGGATACTGTAGGGCTAAGCGCGTGAACGTCCTCTACCAGACAAATTCCTTCATCCCCGCACCCCCTCTGCAGCAGGTGCACTCACCAGTACAGTCTCTCATGGGATGTTCCCAGCTTCTCCGTGTGTCAACTGCCCGTTTCATTGCAATCTGCCCTTCAACGGCATCTAGTCGCCATCTTGTGCCCGGGCCTGATGGGTTAACAAGCCCGTGTCCCCTCTCCGGGTCCACTGGCCGCACTTCGAGGCTCACGGTGGATTGCCCCCGATTTTCCTTGCCTGGTGCAGTTTCGTTGCAGGGATCATAGTTGATGAATATTTAGATTTTTCAGAGCAGACAAATTGTATAACATACTCTTGCTTTTACATCATCAAGATATTTACTTTCATACCTCCAGACTTGCAAACGACGGTAGTGGATGGTTTAATCCTTTTGAGGATAGATTATTGTACTGCCCTTTATCTATGGATAAACAAACAATGTCAATCAAAGTTGCAACCATTACAAAATACAGCGTCACACCTTCTTTTGAAGGCACCCAATTTCTGCTCTGTTACTAAGAAGATTTAGGAAATACACTGACTTCCAGTAGTGGAAAGGGTCAAGTTTAAGGCTCTTTGTATGATGCTTAAAGACTTGCATGGCACTAGTCCACTTTACTTTCCAAAATTCTTTAATTGGTACTCCCCATTGTGAGAAATTAGGTCCTCCCATTCTAAATTGGTGATCATCCCCAAAATAAAAAAGTCCAGGGGGGACAGGGAGGGAGAAATTTCTCATTTCTTGGCAGCAAATTGTAGGACTCTCTGCTTATGTACCTAAGATCTTAATCGAGCTTACCCTTTTCAGAAAATCATTAAAGACGTGGCTCTTTGTTTCTTACTCTAATTAATTTTAGGTTTCTTTCCTCAAGCTGTTTTAAGGTCCAACAGCACCAAGACACTTTTGTCTAAGCACACTTTCGAAAAAGTGTTTTTTTCTGGTTTCTATGCTCTTTTTTGTTGGGCCTGTTGGTCCTGGCTTCTAGTTGTATTGTCCCCCTTACCTTCCCTGGGCCTGCCTGGCTGAATAGTGCAGCCTGCTTGTTCTGACTTTGAGGGCCCTCTCCCTTTACTCTTTTTGGTGCCTGGTGGGGTCCCACCTTTTGACGTGTGCAACTGTTTGTGCACTGGGCATAGGTTAAATCTGCTTAAGGCTCTGGCCCTTTTGTTCTTTGTCGCAGGTTCTTTTGTACATCTGTACCCCATTATGCTTATCATTTGGACACTTTACTGGCCTAGCTCATGCTCTGGCGTCTGATAGTGCATTTTGGTGCATGAAATGTATGCCTGTCACCTTCTGGGCTCATCTCCCTCAGCAGCATGTTGGATTCCTGTGTTTGTGTGGTGTGTGATTTTCCTAGGTTTTCTTGTTTATTTAGACTAGTGTGCCTGTTCAGCTGGGCTAGGTTTTCCCTCCTCTTTGTTCAGTTGTGTTCAGTAGCCTTGCAGGTGACTTTTATCCTTCTTTCTGGCTTTCCCCTTGATAACTAGTTCAGGCTAGTGTCCCCTTGTGCTATTTTGTGACCCTCTTCTGCACCATCAAGCGAACTTCAAAGTGTGTTTGTTTTGACGGTATTTCTCAGTTTTTCTGCTTCCCAATTGGCACCAAACCAATACGTTCACCATCTGTACAACACCCCAACAGCTGCTGAATTGAGGAAATTGAGTTGTCAATACATGTGGCTGGTGCTCCCAACGTTCCTGTCACTGGTGCTGTCGTGGAGGATGAATACTGTGGCTGTCAGGAAATTTGGACGTGCTGGTGATGTAGAAGGTCTGCATATCAGTCAAGTTGAGGCCTTGAAGGAGCATAGCAGGAAGAAGAAAGTAAGTGGGGCACAAGCGATTGGGAAGGCTACTTCGTGGATACCAGCAAGAGCGCTGCAGAGCAGAAACGACTAGGGCGCGGCGGCCATCTTATCAGAGGCACCCATCGTTCAGTGTGTGTGAATTCACTGCAGTGCACTCGGCGGCCATCTTAAGAAGATGAGAGATTGATTCCTTACAAACAAAGCACATACGCAGGAGTGCTTGTGCGGTAACAGGCACACCTACAGGGAATATATAGTATGGTAGCAAATACGGTGTTAATATTGAGGAGGATCAGTGCTGCTATGGTGAAAAGCACACCAATAGAAAAAAATATAACATCGAACTGAGAGCCTGCGCAATGGTGGTAGGCACACTAATGTTAGTAGATTCAGGGAGCCTGCACAGTAAAAACTGAACTTACAGTGACAGGCACACCAGTTTTGGATTTACAGTACTTAAAGATCGAAAAATAAAGAATTTAAGTGATGAGGACACCTATTTAGACAGCCTCAGTGTTGAGTTGTTGATGAAGTTTGATTCCTGCTCTCATCGGACAATTGTTTTAAAAAAAAATATTTGAAGAAAATGTCTTCACCATATACAACTAGTTGAGGTGGATATTCATCCAGGGGTTTATGGTGGAACACCCATCGAAATGTTAGGCTGTTTAACCGCAAACATGGAATTTGAGGGGCATAAATGTGAATGGATGATATGATTAGTAGAAGTTTCTAATGCCATCAAAATAAACAAACAGCAGGTATTTAAAAAGCTGTGGTCAATGTGGAAGGAAGAGCTGTCGAAGGACAGAGGTACTCTGTTGAGAGATAGAAGACTAGTCTGACCTGTGGGGTTAGGGAACAGACTCATATCTCTAGCACATTAAAGACATATGGGAATTGTTAAACCCAAGGATAGGTTACCTTCCAATTTCTGGTAGCCCTGTTTAGATGCAGAGGTAGAAAGAGGTGTAAGAGATTGCTTTGAATGCTGTACTAGTGGTAATGGTCTTGTACCAAAACAGATTCCAATGATTTGTAGAAGGTTATCAGAACATCCTTGGGAGGAGGTTGTGATGGACATAGTTGGTCCACTTCGGGGGAAATTACAATTTTCATATGTAATTGTACTTCTGGATTTCTACTCCAGGTAGCTAGATGTAAGTTGTGTCCAGGATATTTCCTCTACCAGTATGATAAAGTTTCTATTTAAAAGAGAGAGTTTCTCTAAATCGATATTGACTGATAATGGTCCTGAATTCTGTTCAAATTAGTTTAAAGCATATCTGGGTGAGTGTGCAGTAGAACACAAAAAGAGTTCCATAGGTCATCCCAAAACAAACGGAGCTGTGGAAAGGCTTAATAAGACTTTCATGGAGAGCATTCAGTTAGCAAAGTGAATAAGTTGGATTGGAAGAACATTTTTCAGGATTACATAAATACATATCGTATGACTCCACACTCCTGCACGAGGAAGTCACCTTGACAAACTGTTTAAGGGTCGGTCTCCAAGTACTAGGCTTTGACCTAGTTGGATGGTGTGGGGCAAAGGATTACAATTTTATGGACCAAGTGAGTGGCGATTGAAGGAACTCATGGCACAATTAAGAAGAAAGGAGTATTTTGATGAAAATAAAAGTAGGTGACATTGTGAAAATAAGAGCACCGGTAGAATTTGCCCAATGATCTAAATTTACATAAGAAAAAAGTGATTAAGGTTTTCAGGAATGCATTCGAAACAAGTGATGGTAGGGTGTGGAATCGGAATAGGGTTTTGTAATTAAAAAAATGTAAATGGATTTTATTCCAGACACTACACCTGAGCATGTTCCAGAACATGCTCTAATTCTCAATCCTAAATTGAAGACTCCTGATTTGGTCAATAGAAGATTGAGTCTCAGAGAATGTAAGACTCCATCTTATCTTCAGCATCATGTCATCTGCAAGCAAAGTTGTCACCGAATATGTTGAGGCTTCAAGTTTGCATTAATTCAGTATAATACTTGGCTCAACTGTATTGAAAACAGATATCTAGTGTCTCGTTCAAGTTTGTAGTAAATAATATGTTAAGCGTACTGTAATTTGTGACTTGTGGGCATATTGTAAATGTGATACTGAATCATTCTATGGGAAGGGAGTAGTGTGGTGTCCTTGTGAAAGAGTGCACCTCCCTGGCATGGCACACGCTTGCATTCTAAATGAAAAGGCATTCTGGAATGTTATGGGAGACTGGCAGACTGGCTGGGGGCTTAGAAAATAAACTCCGCCTTCAGGAACAACCTCATTACTTGTATGTTTGACAACTTCACATGAGGGAGAGTAGAGTGATTTATATTAATTGTGATGGGCAGCAGGAGGCTGTCTCTAAGGCGCGGACAAACCTCATGATGTAAGCATTGGGACGAGAAAGTAGAATCAGAGATATGAGAATACTGGTAAGTAATGGAAGCAGTTAGATGAGGCTACTTGTTCCATGACCACCTCTTTTACCGTTTGGTTGTAGCTTTGTGCCCTCTTATTGTTTGCTTTTAAAGTGTTGCTTGACTATCATTCCATGCTGCTGTAAAGCAGAGCCTCCTGCAAGAGGAACAGCATAATGATCCGAGTGTGTCATTAGCCAAGCATTTACAGAATGAATCAGAGTCTGTGTGGCGCATTCCTAAAATAAAATACTTCAATTAGATCGTCTTGTCCTTTTGGTTTAATTGTAAACCATCTCACACATCGCATTCAATTGCTATTTCAATGGACCACAGCTGCGCTTTCGCTAAGCATTTAGGAGCAAACATTCTCTTCAAACAGCTTCTTAAAGAAGACATGCCTCACATTTTACTTTTTAGATTTTCTTAGGGGCGATGGGTTTGCACACCAACCAGACAGGGCACTCGAAAAAGGACATGAATCTTGGGGGCATATTATCAAGCATGGCGTTAAAATTATCGCCGCTAAAGCGGCGATAATTTGTTTGAGAATATGCCGCAGAGAATTCCAATAGAAGCCCAGGTTCACACCAGAACATGGGCTTCTATGGGAATTCTCCAGTTCAAACTACCGAATTTAAAACAAAACTACTGATAGCCTCTTAACATGCAACATTGCCGTTTAGAAATCTGCACCGAGAGGAGGTAAACCCAACAAAATGTTCTCATTTGCTTCAATTCTATCACGTTTTTGTAATACTTGGGCCCCTTACTATACCTTTCCATCAATAATATTAGAAAGAAAGAAGATGTTGTATAATGTTATTTATAGAACGTTAATCACCAGAAGAGATCTCAGTTTTGAAATGTAGCTTGTTTTTAATTCTTTACCTACAGTTTTCACCAGGCTTGTCATTTACAGGTCTCAGTAGAGGGAGAGTCATTTTTCTTCCAGACTTGATTTAATCACTGTAGAGAGCTTCTGTTAATCTTTAGGTTTGGAATACAACACATTCTCTTTTCTCATTGGCTCTCTCCTTTGAAAGTAGTAGTCAGGCTGGTGTGTCATGGTTTGCTTTTGCAGGATTAGCATATGGCATGCCATCCACATGATGATAAAGCACATGTCCCGAATGTGTTTGGTTTATGTTTTTCTCAGTGGTGATACATAGTCACTGTGACGGCTCCTCCGATGGCGGAGGAGCGTCGCCCTACTGCTTTTGTGCAGTGCACAGTAAAGAAAATATACAATGATAACAACTTTAAGTTATTATCATTTTATATTCCCTTTGTGGGAGGGCGGGTGGACGGCGATGCTGTACACTCGGAGCAGGGAAGGGAGGAGTGGTTTTCACTCCTAAGTGCGCATTGACTGTTTGGTTGGCCCTATAGGGCCACCCAAACCAATCATACACACTTTACCCATTCTCCATACAGGCTGCATTACAGTCTGCATGGAGAACATCCCCAGGCCCCCATTCCCTGGTTGAGAGTCAAACCAGAACACTTAAAAACCAATCACACCGCTGCATTGCAGCATTGTGATTGGCCAGGGGAGCCTGGCTGTTCTTCTCAGCTTCATGTCCCAGGAGGAGAGCAGGAGCAGAGAGAGATGCGGGACCGGCGGCAAAGTAAGTGAATACATATTTTTTTCTCTATTGCTCACCCCCGCACCTCCCCACCCCCCTGACATGCCCACCCCTGCCACCTGCGAGTCATGCCAGCCATGCTTGTAGTCACTGCAATTTCGATTGGTAAAACTAACCATTTGCAATGCTTTCCATGCACCGGATTCGTTATTTGTTTTAATGACATTACCATTCATATTAGGTGTAGAAGTTTGCGCATGATTGGGCAGTAAATTGGTCAATCTCCTGCTTTTAGTTGAAATCTCAGAAGGGAGCAGTAGAAACCTGTTATGCACATGTGCATATAATTGTTGATACACTGGCAAGCAGTTATTAGATGGGAATGCATGATTTTCTATAGTGTAATAGATGTATGTATGTACACACTAAGAAAGCCAATGGGCAAGGGACAGGAATCTCCATTTGGTGTAAATCCCTGGGAAAGCCTTCCCTCTCACCCCCATCGAGCCTTCGCCTCTCTGGAATGGATGGCAGCGATCTTGCAAACCTTTACAGCTGAAAGCAGCTGCAGACAAAGCCCAGAACTGTGTCCAGTGCGACGCAGCAACATGGAGAGTATCGGAGTCAAAACCGAGTTGTGGTGAAAAAGCCTGGGAGATTGGCCCTGCTGGATGCCTGCAGACAGCCACCCTGCAATTCGTTGCCTCTTGGAGGAATGGAAACCCAACTCTGAATGCTTGACCAACAGCAGGGGTTCCCTGATGCTGCACTAGTTGCTCCCCTGCCCGCCTTCGCTTGCCGGAGCAGGCTGTAAAGTGAATGAAGCGGCCATGATGTTCCAACCCCTGCTCTCCTCAGTAACCAACCTCCCACGGCGCTGAGCTGGCCCATGTTCTCAAGGTCCCAGGAGCATTGATGAAACCGGGACAACAAGCATGGAGGACTTCTGACCCCATTCTGAGCACCCCGGATCAGCAAGGTGTCAAGTAAGTGGAAAAGTGGAAGGGGTGGAGAATCAAGAGGTGAGCCCGAAGCTGCCCTCCTCCAACTTGGAGACTGATGCATCTTGACTGAAGGAGCCAACTGTGTTCCCCATGGTAACCCTGTGGCTCTTCTACTGTTGGGCTACTTTATCAGGGCTGTCTCTCCTGCCTCTGATACTATCGCCTGTACACCCCGCCTGTTTGCGATGCCCAGGGGATGGCTCCTCCACTAGAGCAGAGGAGCATCGCCCCACTGCTTTCTCATAGTGCAAGTGGCAGAAACATAAAATGGTAATAACTACCATTTTATGTTTTTGCTTCTCGCACTGCGAGAAAGCAGAAGGGTTCAGTTGCGGGCACGCAGGTGGGCGATAGGTGGTGGTGGTCTGCGAGCAGGGCTGGGCAGGGGAGGAGTGGTGGGCCAACTCCTGAGTGCGCATGACTGGTTTGGTCAGCCAAACCAGTCATGCACACTCTGCCCTTCTCCATGGAGGGTACAACGCAGCCTACATGGAGAACATGGCCGGGCCATTAGCCCCTGGCTGGGCAGCATCCCGACCAGTTACAACGCTACTTGCAGCGTTGTGATTGGCTTAGGGGTGGGACTTGGAGCCTGGCTGCCTCCTTCCTGTTCCTGGAGGCAGGAGAGCAGGAGAGGAGCAGAGACGACGTGGGACCCAGCTGGCGGGAAGGACACCCGCCCGTGAGTCATGCTGGCCGCGACTGGCGCTGCCCAAGTCTCTTGGCATGAACGCCACCAAGCAGCGTACCGCAGTCTGGCTAGCTCCTCCCACAGCACCGAACCAATGACCACCTTTCTTCCATTTACAAACTCCCCTGTGGCCTGGCTGAATGAGCACTGCAAGAACCCCAGCAATGGGGAGAAGATCATGCTCAGTAAATATGTCATATATATTTGTCCAACTCTAATCACTTCAACTCCTTTAAATATGTAATCTTGAGTGAATTTGCAACTTGTATATATGGAACTCTAACCACGAGTATCTGTTTAAGACATATGTCGTTACTACCATTCTTTTTTTACATTTAGAGTTAATCTAATTGTATTTTTTATGTGATTCATGTAGCTGAAGTCATTACGGAATGTAACTGGTTTTATTGTAAAGCGCTCTGACACCTTCGGGTAAAGTACGCGCTATATAAAAACGCATAAATAATAATAAATATGTGATATGTATGTCATGAGCTTGGCAAGGTTTCATGATGTGCTTATGAAATGTTACTTACAGGTGTTTGTCAATGCGCATTTGTGATTCTTCCCACCAGTTTTTTTTTTTTTGGTATAGATTCTGTGTATGATATATGTTTTCTGCCTCAATGACTATACTGCCACTGTATGGACATCTTCCTTGATCCTCATAGCGAAGCTGCTCATACCCTTTTGCTTTACGTATTACATTTGCAGGATGGTACATGCCAATGTTTGATGTGTCCCTTGTATCTGTTAAAACACGTATGTCAACACCATGCTACTGAATTAATAAGGCATTTCACAGACATGCTCGTAATGGTGTAAGGCGCTGAGTTCATTTGAACATCTGGGCAATGATTTGAGAATTTAAGCGATATTGCCTTATGAATCACTACTGTTCAGCCATAAATTTCTTTTCACAGCTCTCTCAGGGTCTGTGTGAAGAAATAGGCAATAAATTAAACGAAGTGATGATTGCTAAACTGGATGTATTTGATTGATGGAAGTATTGGAACGACCAAGTGAGCTTAGGTCAAAGAAAAACATATGGGAGCAAAATAACGCTGCATGGAGACAGGAGGAGGGAATTGATTATTCAATAGCCTTGGCTCCGACCTTAATTCAAGACTGAAAGCGCTGAAGGATTGTAAGGAGTGGAAAACCACTATTCATAAGGTAAGTGGTTCTTAAAGTTTACTAACGTTTCCAATGAACTACTGAGAAAGTCATGTCGAAAACCAGGATTTCAGTTGGGATTTCTTTTAATAATGTGGGGGGGGTTTTCTCAGAGTTTAATATAGCGCAAACTTGACCCGAAGGTATCAGGTATCAGAGCGCTTTATATGAGCACCAGTTGCGTTACATAAAGACACATTAATTTTATTTTTTTAGGCACAGGGAGATTTTGGGGTATATTCACAAGAACGTGTGATGACTACCGCAAGAGTAGCGTAACGCAACTTTCAATATCGTAGCCCATCATGGGAAAATAACCCCGTGACAACGTGGGATTCACAACAAGGCGGTAGCATGCGATAGTCTGCCGAAACCGTGGACAATGTCTGTGATAAACCAGCTAGACGAAGATAAAAACACAAACCACAACACCAAAAAACCTGCGATGGGCCAAAGCGCAATGAGGAAATCAGCGATATGCAGCACCAGGCTTGCAACACACACCTGGCAGGTGGGAAAAATATCCATAAAAGCAGAAAAAACACACACACACAAACTGACCTACACCTAAGCACCATGGAGGCAGCCGGGCAGGCGCAGAGGACGAGCGCAACCCCACAAGCACCCTGGACGACCAGCCTGGGGCCTCAGGGACAGGGAAGGGTAAGGACAAGAAGACGAGGAAGACGAAGTTCAGTCCGCAGGCGAACAGGATCATAGTCACGGAGGTGATGGAACACCATCAACAACTCTTCGTCACCTCCAACGTGTCACTGGGCACCAAAACTGCAATATGGCGGACATCATCGACAAGGTGAATGCCGTCAGAGAGCACAAGCGGACAATGGACGAAGTCAAGAGGCGATGGAATGACATCAAGAGAAAGACCAAGCAGAAACTCTCCGCCAACCAGAAGGCAGCAACGCAGACTGGAGGTGGGGGCCCAGCGCCACAGCTGGAGCTGGATGACATGGAGGAGCTGGTGTCGACAGTCATCAGTGTGGAAACTGTGGCCGAAGTTGGTGGACCGGACACTGCTCGACAGGACCCAACATAACAGCAACAGGGTGAATGACCACCAGGTACTGGAGGGACGGGTGGAGATGGCCACAATACACACCCACAGTGCACACCCACAATGACTCTGGGTCATCGCCCAGATCTACAGACTGCCATGCTGTCTGAATGTCAACCTGTACCATGTGTCTACACACATGTGGGCACATTGTAATACACCATCTCCCCTTCACTTCGCAGGGGCACCTCCTGCAGAGCAGTCCCAGCCACTCTTCACAGATGACGAGGAGGACATCGCCAGCATCAACACCCAAACCATCCAAGACATCATTGACCTCATCCGCCACTCACCTCCTGGCTCAGGGCAGCCCAGCAACATCGGTGAACCCCACCCTCAAACCAAACCCCCCAGCAGGAGGCACCCACAGCCGCAGCACCCTCCCAAGACCTCCAGGAACAACATATGGCCTTCCAACGCTGAGTGCTGGAGTTCCAGATGGAGACAGCTGAGCGGGTGCGGGTGGGCTTTGGCATCATGGCTGCCAAACTGGACACCATCCTTGGGTGTCTATGTCCTCCCCATGGTCTCCAACCAGCCCTAACTGACATCGCTGGAGTCATGACACGGAGAGAAGAACACCTGTACGCTCAGAGTGGCTCCAGCAATGCCAGCTGTAAGCTGGCACACATACGGAGGCTAATGGAGGACATGGTGCGGATGGAGGCGGAAAGGATGGCAGCCACCGCTGCACATCATCGAAATGTAGCTGGGATGTATCATGCCCTACAGACCTCCACCATGGCATTGCTGCCACAAGGCGTGGTGCTCATGAATACTGCCTCCCCCACACCATCCACATCCCCGCCCCCGGTGTGGCAGTGCCTCCCAGTGCGGCAGCCGGATCCACTCAGGCCCCTGATGTGTCAGTGGTACACAGTGCGGCAGCCAGTTCTGCAACAACCACAGGTAGGGCAGGGCACACACACGGGGATGAGGACGTGGATGGGACTGTGGTCAGAAGGAAAAGGCACTAGCATTCATAACCTGTGTCTGCTTGGTCAAGCACATGGCTTCATGACCTTCCACTGACCCACGATACACTCTGCTGCACTCACCTTGGACAGCGACATGGAATGCAACTTCCGGATTGATGACCAATGACACGGCGACCAGGCTGCGGACTGTACCCTTCCCTTCAGCAGGACTTGTCATCCCCAGATGGACTCTGGCTGGCCCTCCACGGGCCCATATTGTGTAGTGTACTGGGCATAGCCCAGAACCGCTCCAGCTGCATAACTGCACTGGATTTGCAATAAACATCCATTAACGCACTGCTGTGTCATGTTTTTCATCAGTCATGTATGCATGGGTGGATGAATGTAGGGACAGTGATATCCCTTGCGTCAATGATGCTCATCCTATGGGATGCCAGTCAGGGGGTGCTACATTGCATTTTGTGTACTGGGTCCCGTGGACACTACAACTGGGACACACGCATCACTCACTTCCTTGTCCGGACATGGACTGAACCACGCACAGAGCCCACGTGTCATTGTGGCAAGCCCTGCGCTGGTCCAGCGTACGCCAAGCCAGACCGCTCCACTTACACTCAGAGGGGGGGCCCTCATTGCTCCCCATCACAGTCGAACTCGCTGGTGGTGTGTAGGTCACTGTCTAGTTGTCAGCATGTCACAGCCACTCCCTGAGGGCAGGTTTGCACGCACACCACACCCATCCGGCACAGGCTTCACTGGCCATGTGACTCCACCAACATAAGGGGCCGACAACGTCACATTCTCCTCTGCCCGTGGTGACTGGATGGTGGACGCCACAGTTCCTAATCATGAAGGGCACAAGAGTTTTGTTGCGCACAGGGTTAGTGGGAACTCAGGCCTGCGTACGGCATGGGCCAACCACCACGTGGCGCTGACTGGGGTTGTACAGGGATAGTGGTAACCCAGACCTGTGTATGGCATGGGTTGACCACCATGTGGCGCTGACTGGAGTTGCACAGGGTTAGTCGCTTCCGGCGCATTGCGGCAGGCACAGGCACCCCACCAGGAGACGGTGACTTTGGGTGTTCATTTTGATAAAGCTTTATTTGTTGCTTCGAAAGTGAATGTGTGATGCTCATTTCTGTGACGACACATGCATTTCAACTGTTGTGATTGTGCGAGATCATGCAGAATATTTAGTACATGTTTTTGTGTAGCTCATGTGAGATGTCTTTGTTGGGGGTGGTGCCAGGGAGGGGTGGTCCAGGGGGTGGTGTCAGTGGGTGTTGTCGCCCTCTTGGGTGTCCGTGCCGCATGACGTGTGACTCCATGGCATCTGTTGCACTTCCGATGTGGCCCTGGGCTGGTCTCCCTTTTGTGGTGCTGGCTGCCGTCCGACTTAACACCAGGTCAGAGCAGGTGTAGATTTCCTGGTGCTAACGCGCCTTATCGCCGGTTTTGAGTTCTTATCGCCGATCTGGCTGGTTGTTGATAATGTTGAGGTGTGGTATTGTCACGGCTTTTGACACAGGAACGCCTACTCTGCATCTCATTAGCGATAGTTGTGGGGATCCTCTGTGGCGATGTTTTTTGCGGCTGCTATCGCAGGTAAACTGGTGCTGTGGGCTGTTAGCACCAACTTGTGAATGGGGAGGTAAATTTATCACAAATTTGGCTGCGTTAAAGTGCGGTTAATTCAGCAATAGCTCGTTGTGAATATCCCCCTAAGGGATCTGCTCGGGATCACAGGATGCTGAGCGTTGTTGCCGAGATTCGAACCGGTTCCCAAGATTTGAGGTCCACTGCCCTAGCCATTAGGTTATATCCTCTCCCTATTGTTTATCAATGTGGAAATCGTCCTCCCTGGTGCCAAAAGTGGAAGGCTAATTTGTAAAAAGACACTTTCTCGACTGCATGCATCATGTTAAAAGTTTTTTTTGATTGATACACTACTGGTAGTTGTCATATAATAATATGTACAATATACCAGTATTTGCAATGTCCAACAATGTTTGTGTTCATACTGGTGATTGCTGTATGTGGTTCAAGAAAAATGAATTAACAGAGTTAATGTTCATCAAGATTTTTATTTCCTAGTCCAGATGTCTTACACTATTCTTGGCTTGAGTATGCAGCATACGCATATATAAACTGAGAGAATCCCAGGGAACATGATGTTATAGTTACAAAAATTATATTGAAAATCCCTTGACGCAATCCCTTACTCAAGAAACCAGCATGCACTGCCCATGACCTCATGCATGACAACACTGATGACATCTCAAACGACTAAGGGGCAGATTTACAATAACTGGCGCATCCCTGCAAATCAGCAGGGATGCTCCAGTTATTGTGCGTCACGGCTCCGCCACCATGGATGTGCGGCGCACCATGGGGCAAAAACGGACAGATGCGTGACGCATCTGTGTCGTAAAGGCAGCGCATTGCTGGAGTTGGTTCGCAAGCACGACGAAGCTCCAGCAAGGCTTTGGGGTGCCCTATGTTTACAATGCTGCGTGAATCCTTACGTCTGCTTCAAGCAGGCGCAGGGTTCTGACGCAGCATGGGCTCAAAAGTGACTGAGTGAAATCTTGTAGATTTCACTCGGCCACTTTTGGGAGGCGTTCCTGCTACGGAACGCCCCCCCCCGCACAGGAACGCCTACTTCTGGCGCAGGGCTTTACAACGTGACGCATCTCCCGGATGCGTCACGTTGTAAATACCCCGCAGCATGGCGCTGGTTTTGCGCCGCCGTTGCGTCACAAAAGTGATGCAACGGCAGCGTAAAAGAGGCGCAAGGGGCTTGTAAATCTGTCCCTAAATCGGTAATATAATGGATAATATAATGGATGACATCACAAATGCCACCATTGATGATATCACTTAAGGAATGAGATCAGAACACCAATGACATCTTTGGAAGGCAAGTATAATTTATGATGCATCATGTGGCACATAGAGTAAGCAGGACAAAAAAGGTAAGAAACACTCTGCAAACATCTTTGAAAAGTAAAAAAGCCAAACATTTGCACTATTAATACCAGGGAGCAGAAATGGCAGTACAATTGAATAATATAGTGCTTCTATTGCATGCAGTAGATACAAATGGACATTTTAAAATACTTAGAACAAGGAGGGAGATTTGACACTTCACAGCACTGAAATTAACTGGGTGGGTACAAAAAGAGGGGCGATGGTCAAAATGATTATGATAAGTTTGAAGCTCACATGATCTACATGCCAAGTAGCAGTTGACACTAGGGCTTTCCCCAGAGATTATGGTGTTAAAGGCAGTGAGTATGGTCTGTGTATGTACACACGATAAGCTACCCGAGAATTATTTCCAAATCCATAAAAATGCCCCTCCCAACACTACTCGGTAGGAGTTTGGACATACACAAAAATGTAACATGTTGTCCTTACACAACACCAGGTGTCATGCTTCATTATAGGACAACTCAAGCTCCCCAAAAACCTGGTTCGATGGAGTTCGGGCCTACACGTGGAGACAGGGAGGCACATTTAATTTAGAATGGACCCATGATTAAAGTGTATTAAAAACCAATATGGAATCCAAAATCCTATTTAGAATATATACCTTTACATCATGGATTTTACATCGCCATACATTCACAACAGAGTCAGTACAACGACCGCGTTGTTACAACGCAGTGCCATTGCAATGCAAGTCGTTACAATTTTTATTTTTTATTTATTATTTTATAACACTTGTAAGGCGCACAGCTACCCACAAAGGGTTTCCCGGCGCCGGACCAGCGTAACGCACAAAACCCACTGGATAGAAACAATTGAAGCACATTATTTATCGAACAACCAGGTCTTTACGCTTTTTCTAAAGATCCTGACATTTTCCTCCTTACGTATATGGATGGGTAAGGTGTTCCACAGAGTTGGGCCCAAGTAGGAAAACGATCTTCCGCCTATTCTAGCCCTCTTGAACCTTGGTACCACAAAAATCGCAGCAGTACCTGAACGGAGGCTGCGATTGGGAAGATAGAGTTTAACAAGGTCCTGTAGATATTTAGGGGCAATACCAGCTTTGATTTTAAATAGGTAGATCAGGGTTTTGAAACGGATCCGGTTTTCGACCCTGAGCCAATGCAGGTCCCTAAGATGTTTGGTGATCCTAACGGGTCTAGGGATTCTGCAAAGCAGTCTGGCAGCAGCGTTTTGCACCAATTGCAGACGTCTTATTACCGCTTTGTTTGAGCCCAGGTACAAGATGTTTCCGTAGTCAAGCCGGGATGTCACTAAGGCATTGACTACGGTCTTCTGGGTGGAAGGGGGTAACATCCAGGCAATTTTGCGAAGCCATTTAAGAATGGCAAAACATATGCCAGCCACTTTGTTGGCTTGCTGCGTCATAGATAAACTATCATCTATGATGACCCCAAGGTTTCTGACCTGAGAGGCTGGAAGTGGAAGTTTACCAAAAGATAATGGCCAGTGGGGATCGCTCCAGAGATCTTTGCTGTTTCCTAAAAGGAGGACCTAAGTTTTCTCCCCGTTTAATTTAAGTTGGTTAACTGACATCCAATTAAGTATTTCCTGAAGGCCTATTTTCAGTGCAGATGGAGCAGATGAATCAGATTTAGAAAGTGAGTACAGAATTTGAGAGTCATCTGCATATGTCATTAAAACAAGGCCAAATTTTTCTGCAAGATCGGCTAATGGACGTAGGTACAAATTAAAAAACAACGGGCTCAGGATCGATCCCTGTGGCACACCATGGGGAGAGTGGAATATCTCAGAGCATGCCTCCGAGGAAGAGATCTGGAAAGTGCGGAGGGATAAGTATGATCTAATCCACTCAAGTGCCTTGCCCTCGACACCATTCTCCCCCAACCTGTCAAGCAGTATGGAGTGAGAAATGGTGTCGAAGGCCGCACTTAAGTCCAACAGGACCAATGCTACCGTTTGGCCGTCGTCCATGAGCTCCCTGATTTTTTCCGTGACCCCAAGTAGGGCCGTCTCAGTGGAATAACCACTCCTAAATCCAGATTGGGACGAGTGAAGAAGCTCGTTATTTTCCACATAGAATGAGAGTGCTTTGTGGATGTGCCTCTCAAGAAGTTTTGAGAAGGCAGGCAGCAATGAAATTGGGCGATAGTTGGCCAATATCAAAGGGTCTGCGGCCGGCTTTTTGAGTAGAGGACTGACCATAGCATGTTTCCATAGAGCAGGAACTGAGGCCTGCTCAATGGAGGCGTTCAGTATTTCCGCTATGGGGACCATAGCCGAGTCCTCTAGTTTACTTAGAATACTGATAGGAATGGTGTCACGTGGGGAACCTGATTTGATCGATTTTAAGAGTTCCTTCAGTATATCCAGATTAATAGGAGGCCAGGCCCCGAGATGACAATTTCCTCTGACAACTTGAGGGATGTTAAAATGTTTATGCGTGGTTATGCTGTCTCTTTTGATGTTAGAGACAATGTTATCAATTTTGTCAGTAAAAAACGAAGCCAGGTCTTGACATTGCTGGGTATTAAGAGGGGTAGGTTCCGCTCTTGAATTTTCACCAGCCAGCTCTCTTACGGTATTGAAGAGAGTCTGGGATTTATTTACGGCCATGTTAATGCTGGTGGTAACATAGCATGCTTTAGCTTTCATGCATGCTGAATGATAGCTATTTCTGGCTTTTCGGTAGACTTCTTTTTGATGAAGTTCATAGTTTTTTCGCCACTGCCTCTCAAGATTCTGTGTACCAGGGGGCAGGAGGGCGATGTATTTTTCCTTTACAGCGGGATAAGGGTACACAAGAATCCGCTGCACCATTTAGCCATCTTTGTGTGGCTTCTGCTATGCTTTCCATGTCTCCATCTAAGCATGGGTGATCTTTCCTCAGCGCGTTATTGAGATCCTCCAAATTTAGGGATTTCCAATTTCTCCTACAAGATTCTAGATGAGTCATAACTGGGCGTTTTGTAGGTTTAAGTGAGATGACAAAACGTAAAAGAAAATGATCAGACCAGAGAACGGGAGTAGTGTTAAGCCATGAGAGTTCTTTCATGTTAGTTATGATAGGGTCTAACAAATGTCCAGCTTTATGCGTAGGACCCCTGTTACGTACAGTCATATCTAAAACCATGAAGTCGTCTATAAAGTTCTTGCAGGTCTTATTGTTGTCATCTTTAAGGTGAAGATTTAGATCTCCAAGTACCGTATAGTTTTGAGCATTTAGGTATTCGGGTAGGATAAAATACTTGCACTAGATGGCACGCTGGACTTAGGAATAGTATGATTTACTATTCCTACTCCAGTGTGTGCAACACTAGGGAAGGTGTTGGAATAGTAAATCATTCTATTCCTTAGTCTACAGCACCATCTAGCGCAAGTCATTGAAACGACTTGCATACTAATGGCACTGCGTTGTAACAACGCCGTCGTTGTAACGACCGCGTTGTGAATGTATTGCGATGTAAAATCCGCAATGTAAAGGTATTTTCCCTCCTAGTTATTCACTAGACATGAAACGTGGTGTTAAAAAGAAAATGTGGGGACAAGGGGATCCCACTATTACATCACCACTATTACTGTCTACATTTGTCTGCCTTGTGGCTACACTGAGTCTGCATCATTCTGCAGTATGGGCACACGGGATCCTAGTTAGACAACCTTACATTCAGGATTGCCTCATTGAAGGAGTGAACTATGTCTACCTCATAAAAAATGTGTTTTTTATATACTTATGGATAAATAAATATACTTTTTCAATTACCATTATTAAGATAAGGGATAACCCATATATGATGCATGCTTATGTGATATTGTGACACTTTACACATGAGGTAATCGTAAAAAGCATTTCCCTACTATAATTGTGAGACAAGCTCACAACCTTACCCCAACATTGGACTTCCACGCCCCATGGAGGAGGGGCTCAGGGACCCCTGCAATCACACTCTAAGGAATGATAAATTTAGAGGAGATTCCAGGTTTTACAAATCACACATACTCTCATTCTCAGTCTACCATATTTAGGGATGGTATCCCTCCACTCGTTCATTTTCTTACTACTTCAAGGTCCGTCCCTTGCGGTAAGCCGGCATGCATCCGCTCCTCCCTCCTGATACTGTTCAAATGGAGCAGATAATGCATTTTTAAGCTACGGGAACAAGAGAATAACCTACACCTATGGTGGGAAGGGCCCAGTCATCTCGAACCAGTGCATCCTAATTGGAAACACCTGTTGTGTTTCCAGTGTCCTCAGATGAAGCCTGCCTGAGGTGAGCATCATAACCCGGCTTCCCCTGGTCATCCCTCTCTCCCGTTGTTCATCTGAGTCACAGGTTGCCAGCCGGCATTTCAACATTTGAAGATCTCAGAGTGGACAACGTACAGTAGTGCCGCAAGGCTACTATATTGTACTGTTGACTGCGTGTGTCGATTTGCACTATAGTCATCAATCCTCCAGTTGGTGGAAATGTAACTATCCAGTCATATTTTGTAAATAAAATGTACGATCGCTATGGGGTAGTTTAGCCCCACATGAGTTCTTATTTGTGTGTGACTAATAAACCATTATATTAGAGCACCCAGCAACTGATGGATCATGATAATATCGCATATGATATTAATCGCCATAGGGCCACATATTTTTTCGATGGAGATGAAACATGGCAGACTTGCCTTGATTGGAGATGACAATGCCATGTGCTAGTTTGTGGTAAATTCAACCAGGTTATGACCCACCCACAGTAAGGCAATTGTAAACTCATACTGGTGCTACTTTCATTTAATGTGAGTTGTGGCCACGGAATCTCATTGTTTAGTAAGGGTGGGCGGAATTTGCGAAATTGACTTTCGCAAATTATCGCGAAATTGCGCAAAATCTCCACGAGCATGCGGAGCTTTTGCGAAGGTGCAGAGATTGCTTTTCCAGCCCGTTCGCGATGTGTTTTTGCGTGCTCGCGGGGAAATATATCTCCAACTTGCCCATGCGGTCGCTAATGGGTGCAGCCATCTTGCTGGCGATGCCTATTTCCTTTTCGCGATCGCAATGACGTGTTCGCGATCGTAAACTCTCGCGGGATAGCGCGACCGGCTAACAACAATCCAACATCTTGTGGATTTGCGCGAATGGATAGGAAAACTCATCGGTGAACGCAGGGACCCAGTAAGTCGCGACCGCACACGCGAGAACGCATTTCTAAAGCGCGAACAAGAAAAATACTTCAGTTTCGCGGCAGATTGCGAAAGTTTTGACATTTTTGCGCTGTCCGACGAAAGCAAAAATGTCAAAACATCGCAAATTCCGCAAGCGGAACGAAATTTACCGCCCAGGCCTATTGTTTAGTCCTTTTTCCCATGATCTCAGGCGGTACACCCGTCTCTGTTCATGGGTCAAAAGTTTGTTCTGGGGGTCTTTGAACTTAATGTCAACTTTCTCAAGGACCACCCAGGTCATATCCACATCCCTATGATTTTGGTCAAGATAGTGGTGAGTCAGTTTGGTATTATCCCGTTAACATCGTGTTGTACTTCTATGTTCATTGATTTGCACTTTTAGTTTTCGGGTGGTCATTCCTACATAGAATAACCCACATGGGCAAGTAATCACATATGCAACACTTTCTCTGTTGCAGTCGGTCAAGTGTTTAAGGATCCACGGTCTCCCTGTCTTTACATCCATCTCTTTCGTTGCTTTAGTGAGCTGGTACGACACACAGTTGCCAAATGGATACTTTCTCACAGGTGATTTGCTGTCCCAAAGTACTGTCTGTGGACGGGTCTGTGACGGTGGCGTCTTGATGTGCACTAGTTCGTCACGCAGATTGGTGTTCCTCTTGAAGGCAAAGAGTGGTTGAGACCTCCATTTATGATCTTCTAGTTTTTTTTTATGTTACTCTGGACTTTGATTGAGATAGGTGTATATTTGGTATCACACACAACCCTATCATTGTCTGTTTTTGTATGACTCTCCAACAGAGCCTCCCTACTATTGTTTCTAACTCTGTTCTTTGCTTTTTTTACCGCTTTTTTTGAATGTAGCTTCAATATGACCTGCGCATATACACTGGAGGTTTAAGTACTCCAATAAAGAGGCTAAGGCCTAACCAAGAAATCGTATCTGGTCGAATGCAGGGCAAGTATTTAGCTGAAAAAGAGACTTCAGGGGACAGGAAATTAGAATTTTTCCAGAGATCTTCGTCAGATACAGCCTCCAAACTTGCCTGCAGGAGGATTTGAATCTCCAGAAAGAGACTAACGGCCTTATACAGAGTTTGGTGGTCCATGACCGCCAAACCCAGGGTGACGCATTGCAGTGCAGCTACAGCCATACCGGAGGTCTGACTACTGTATTCTGACTCTGGGGGTCGAACTACCATGGTTCCGCTGCCACCACCAGGTATCCGCAATCCCTCTGAGGTGGTGTGACTGTCTGAGGATTGCAATATGCTGGCAATGCTGCTACACCACCGCAATGCATATTTCGACTATTCTCAGTGCTACCCTTTTCATGGCAGTGAGTCTGCCGTAAAAATTGTGGCAGTGAGGAAACTAAGGGGGGCCTACACTGCCTGTGGATACATGCAGGCGGCCACCTGGTGTGCCCCCTGTGGGCATGCACCCCAGTTCCTGTACAGGATGGTCTGTAAAGTCCATGTCATGCAGCAACTTGCTTTGGCACTCCTTCGGCGCTGCAGTTCAAAGGCTTACATATGAGCCTTTGAACTGCACTGCCTCAGGTCCATCGTGCCTCCCGTCAGACCACTAAATGCTTGTAATCTGGCGGAGTCATAATCAGGCCTTTAGTCAAAAGGTAACTTTTTTGACCAGACCTCATGTTAGGCTTGGCTAGCATTACGTGCATCATGTCATGGTCAGCCTCAACTGTACCAAGGTCTTGGACTACTGCATCCATAAATATTATGCTGTTACTGGGTGTTTTTTAATCTAATTCCAAAAAAGTCCTATCTCTGGTTTGCCATAGTAGATATTGATAATTTTTTGTCATTTATCTGATTTTTTAGTAACAGCTTGGGCAATTTTTATTGTGCTACCAAATAAGAGACAAGATGGCAGTGGTAATAACAGGCTGTCAGCACCTCTGTTAAGTAGGTAAATGTAATGTAGAAATATGTATAGTGTGCTCAAATGAACAGACACTATGCTATCCCAGTTGTGTGCATTAATATATGGAAAACATTTCACATATATACACCATTATTTTACAATTCAGAGCACAACAATAGAGTGATTTTAACCTGTCACTGTTACAGATCCAATTTTAATTTGCAAAGCACTCACACAGCATAAATTCAAACAAAGTCCATATGTAGACAAAATTAATACCCCAAATGTCTGTTGACATTTAGGTTGATAGATGACGCACACAGCCGATACGCGTTTTGTCCTGTTGACAACTTTTTCAAGGCTTGAAATCGTTATGACCCCGTTGCCCTTTTCAAATCAAGGGTTTTGACCTCAGGAGCCCCCTTTGCATTTAGGAGGAGTATGCGATAAATAAAACCCCTAGGAAGTCGGGTGGATCCAATGTAGATCTAATTGCCACCCCCCAATAAAAACCTAATGCTTGTAATTATCTATATTTCACCTCACGGTTTAGGGTGAAAGAAAGAGTTTCAAGAAAGTAACATGGGCATACGTTAGCCCATTATCTAGTAAGGGGAGGCCCGTAGTGGCTTGGCAAACAGTATCAGGCATAAATATTTACAATGCAAGTTGTAGATGTGTTCAGTATCGATGTAGAGTACGTATTCTAAGTGCCCTTATAAGTTCATAGAATTTCGAGGAAGCTTGCAATGAGCATTTTAAGCACAATAGGTGCCACTCTATTCCTTATGAACTATATTTGTGTTTCTCCTCACTCCTTCCATAGTTGCCAATTTTAATCCCCTCCTTGTATTTTCACTAAGTGTACTTTGCGTGCAGAGATTTAGAAGTCCATATTTTAAATGTTCAAAAATAAACTACAGCCCCAGGTTATATAGGCTTAACAAGGGTATATCTGAAGGTGTTAAACATGATAGGAGCCCCGTGGCAGCTACGGAACTGCAGCCCAAGCTTAACGCAATGCAATTCACACCATTCCAAAAGTAAAGTAAGTCAAAATACTACATCAAACAATACTCAGCGCATGTTCTGCATACACATCCTGAAGTGCCACCTGCATAGCTTTAATTATCAATGGGAGTGGTTTCCCCAAGAGACTCGGCACTTCCATCAACAGATGAGTGTCACGATTTAACCAAACCTCTTGAATTGGATTTCTCCGCCATGGTATGTGGAAAAGAAGGATAAACAGCAATAAGGAAAGTATAAAGGTTGAAAGTATAAAAGACTGTGAACAGAACTGTTTGATGAGAAAAGGTTAGCAGGAGAGATGAGACTGAGAAGCTCTGATACCAAGTGTAGTGTTGCGGGCCCTAGGTCCGTATGCTACTTAAATGAGTGACCCAGACACATGAAGTATACTGGTTAACTGGCCACGATCATGTGCACTTGGATCCTTTTATTGTCAGGCCCAGGTCACTCCTGATGCTTGTGTTGGATGGGTGTGGGGTATGATTGTGTCCAGCCCTGGAGAGAGTGGCTGGTAAAACTAGTGCCTGCTGAGATCTTAGAACGTGTCCAGCACAACACTACACCAAGGTGGTAACACAGACAACTTGACAACCCAAAAATGAACCAATTTGAAAGGTTAAGAATTAGAGAAATAAACAAGAAGTGGGAAATCACATCAGTTGGAAAATATTTGGAAGTAAACAGGATCTCACAAAGCTTACAGATATTTCTATTGCCAAGCTGTTGTGTTGTAGTGCTGAGATGCTGCTAGAATGGAGTTATGGGATCATGGCATGTTTCAGGTGCAAAATTGAAATCCTAATTCAATATTAGCATAAAACACATGAAAATTTTGAAAATAGAAATAAACGAGGTAGAAAAGGAAGTGAAAAGCAAGGAATACTCAGTAAAACCTAAGAACAATGGAGTAGAATTGAGGAGCACCTTAAAAAACAAAAAAAGCACAAAAAGTTTGCTTGATGATGGTGCATCATCCATGGAAGGTTGGAAACAACAACAGCTTTGATATGTAATGCGGATGATGGGTCTAAGCCACAAGCTAAAGAAAGACAGAGGTCGGGGTGAAAAAAACGAAGACACAGACTAAAATAAGAAGTTGGAAATACAACCATGACCAAACTACCTGAGACATGGTTTGAGAAGCAAATGAACGACAAAAAACGCCCAGTAGAAATGGCAATTGTAAATATATAGGAAAGAGAATTAACAAAAGATGAGGCAAACGTTTTAAAAAAAGGTCTGAATTTCTGCCCTGAAATACAGATTGTTCTGGTGGATACCAAAAGATATATATATATATATTACCTACTGGCGGTCGCCAGTAGGTAGTTATAGTTAGGACCACGTTTCCATAGGAAATCCGCAACATTCTATATTGAATAACTTTGGCGCCGGTCGACGAATCCTCGCGAATTTTTCAAAATAGGTGGGGCGCTACGCTCCGCTCCTACCCTGAAAGTCTCGGGGGGATTCGTCAAGCGGGGGCTGAGATAAAAGGGGGGTCCCAAAACGCGTTTTTCACATGCATTTTTCCATAGGACCTTTAGACAGGGCTACAGCCCGAACGGCTGAACAGAATTACTAGAAATTTGGCAGAGAGGTAGTCCTCAGGTCAAGGAAGTGCCTTTTGTAGGTTTGGTGTAAATCTGTTCAGTAGATTCTGCGAAAATAGCCTTTAAATCAATATATATATATCTGAGCCAGCTTACGGTGCGCTTACGGTACGCTTACCGTACGCGTACGGTGGCGTGCGCGAGCGCGATTCTGATTGGCTCTTAGATCTAAGTAAACATTCAAATCGGCCGAAACCAGGAAGCGGCGGCCGCCATTTTCTCTCTCGCACTGAGAGTGATTTTTAAAATATAAAGCCCAAAAACATGTAAAGGGGCTGTTTAGACAGCTCCCACACACATAACCATGTTGAGGGAGTCCCCAAAGATCCCCCAAGGCCAAAAACGGATTTTTTTTGTTTTCGGTAATTTCGCCGATTACGCTTACCGTACGCGTACGGTAAAAAAAATTTTTAAAAAAAAATTATCCACACTCTCTCCACCCCGTGTGCAATTGGTGCCCGAAGGGCACCAATTGAGCATGGCTTATTACACATGAGATAAACTAAAATATTAAAAAAAAAAAAAAAAAAAAAAAATTATCCACACTCTCTCTACCCCGTGTGCAAATGGTGCCCGAAGGGCACCATTTGTGCATGGCTTATAAAATATACAAAAAATTACAATATTACCTTTCAAAACGAAGTGCATCATATGTCCTCCATGTGCGCACGGTGCGCGAAGCGCATCGTGCGTACATGGCCCATCTAGCGTAACGTGGGCACGCGGTGCGCGTAGCGCACCGCGTGCCCACCGTGCGTGCACGGCACTAACTGCGTAAAGTGGGCGCACGGAACGCGAAGCGCACCGTGCGCGCACGGAACGAACTGCGTTAAGTGGGCGCGCACGCCACGAATGGCGTAAAGTAACTTAGCATTTAAAAAAACGTACAAATTCACTGAAAAAACCATAGGTTTCACACACGTTATAGTTAGGAATTAGCATTTAAAAAACCTTGCAAATTCACTGAAAAAACCATAGGTTTCACACATGTTATAGTTAGCGGAAATTTTACTGATAAAAAAACCAATGAAATTCCCCCGTTATAGTTAGTGCAGGCAACTATAAATCACGCGACCGCAATCTTCTGCTGATGACATATGTGTCTTTATGAAAAAAAAATATTTGTAATATATATATAGCTAAAAATGTATGGAAGAAGACATGGGCAAATAAGTGTCTAAATACAGTATTAGCATCAGCAGAGGATTGCGGTCGCGTGAGTTATAGTTGCCTGCACTAACTATAACGGGGGAATTTCATTGGATTTTTATCAGTAAAATTTCCGCTAACTATAACATGTGTGAAACCTATGGTTTTTTCAGTGTATATATATATATATATATATATATATATATATATATATATATATTGCTTTCTTTGCCTGGTATCACTGCCGCACCACTCCGATGACGAAAGCAGACCCAAATTTGGTGCAATTTCTAATTTATTTCAATGAAAGCCCTGCATCACCGCCATTATATATATATATATATATATATATATATATATATATATATATATATATATATATTTATATTTATATATATATTATCTACTGGCGACTGCCAGTAGATAGTTATAGTTAGGACCGTGTTTCCATAGGAAATCTGAAAATTCAATTTTGAATAACTTTGGCGCCGGTTGACGAATCCTCGCGAAATTTTCAAAACTAATGGGGCGCTCTGATGAATACAGGCCCCAGCTAGGCCCGCAGAGTACAAGGGTTCGCTCTCCTGTAACAAAAACTGGAAGGAAGTTGGCACGGAAACTGCAAAGTACAAAGACAGAGTTTTATTAACCCTTAAGGGTGGTCCTACAAACTATACAACACTCTTCAGTATTGCATAGAGTAGCACAAAGAACTTGCGTACATGGTCCCCTTTTATACACAAAAGAGGGGCTCATAAGTGGGTGGATACAACATGAAGCGAAATTCATTACCTTTTATGGGCATTTTCGATACAGAATCAATATGCGGGCGGAGTAACTAATTTCCTGAGCCCGCGAAAACATGGTCAAGCAAGGACTAACTGATAACAGATGTGGTCAAGTCTGGGCATGCGCCAGACGGACAAAGGAGCTATTTATAGACTGTTACTAGGCAGATTACAAGAAAAACTAGCAAAGAGGTAGGACTCTTCTCGTGCTGAGCACGTGGAGACACGACAATACAAAATGGAGTCCGGACATTAGTCAACATAAGACAAGAAACATGTTTCAACTAGAGAGAATTCATGTATTTAGTGAATGCTTAATCATATCGCTGTTTAGTTTTCAACAGCTCTGCTCAGCTCCTACCCTGAAAGTCTCGGGGTGATTCGTCAAGCGGGGGCCGAGAAAAAAGGGGGGTCCCAAAACACGTTTTCCCCATGCATTTTCCCATAGGACCTTTAGTCGAAGGTACAGCCCGAACGGTTGAACAGAATTACTTGAAATTTGGCAGAGAGGTAGTCCTCAGGTCAGGCATGTGCCTTTTGCATGTATGGAGTCAATCTGTTCAGTATTTCCTGAGAAAATTGCAGTTAAAGCACATAAATATCTATAGGCGCGCACCGTGCACGAGCGTAATTCTTATTGGTGGTTACATGTCAGTCAACGTTCGAATCGGTCGAAATCAGGAAGTGTCGGCCGCCATTTTGTTTGTTGTGGGTGCGAGAGTGAAAAATAGAGGTGGCGAATGTGAAAAGGGGGCAGGGTAGAGAGTTCCTGACCCCCTAGCCTTTGTCAGGGGGTCCCTAAAGGACCCCGAAGGGTGAAAAAAAATGTTTTAAATCGTGGGCTGCGCGAACCGTGCGCGCACGGTGAAAAACCTTAAAAAAAAAATAAAAACATATATAACTTAGCATTTAAAAAACCGTACAAATTCACCTAAAAAACCATAGGTTTCACACATGTTATAGTTCGGAATTAGCATTTAAAAAACCTTGCAAATTCACTTAAAAAACCATAGGTTTCACACATGTTATAGTTAGGTGGACATTTCACTCGTAAAAAACCAATGAAATTCCCCCGTTATAGTTAGTTCAGATAACTATAACTCGCGCGACCGCCACTCTATCACAAGGATGATGTCATCAGTGATGTCATGAGTGATGCCACTGACCATGTCATGAGTGATGTAATATGTGACGTCATGAGCAGTGGATTGCAGGCGCGCGAGTTATAGTTATCTGAACTAACTATAACGGGGGAATTTCATTGGTTTTTTACGAGTGAAATGTCCACCTAACTATAACATGTGTGAAACCTATGGTTTTTTAAGTGAATATATATATATATATATATATCCTCCAATTCTGTTTCCCCGTCAAGGCTGCCTCCTCGTGGCACCTGCCCCAGGCAGTACAGACACGGACCGTATTCTTTGTGCAAATATTTATTTAGCTTGTTCGCGTGCTAGTCGCCATAACGTTTCGGCTCCACTAAAGCCTTGTTCACATGACATATATATATATAAACAATAAAACTAGTAAAATGTATGCTTTCGAAGGATGAAGGAACATCAGAGAAACCGGTAGTCATGGAGACAAACAGGAAACCGATTTCACTGTAGGGGACCTTGAGGCTCTTGTCAGTCTGGGTAAAGTGGCTCAAAAAGGCAATAGAGAGGCGATTATGGAGTCAGAGAAGAGTGTACTTGAAGAACTGGAAATTGCGCAAATAGGAGCTGGATTAAGTAAATGACAGGAGAAATTGAAAATCTACCCGATTCTCCCACCAGGGAAACAATTGACTTATTCTCGGAATGTGTCATGAGAGACTTGGAGAAAATGAATAAAACTAGAAATAAAAAGCAGCAAATCTAAGTAAAGCAGAAAGAAAGGCACTGGATAAAGTCAAGAGTAAGGACAGCATTATAATAAAGACAGCAGATAGCGGGAATATTGTCATTCAAAGGAAGATCACATGAAAGACGCATACTGACGACTGAACAACCAGAAACGCTATTTGGAAATACCAATGAAACAAACCAAAGACATGTATGCAGATAAACTGGCTAACTGGATTGATGCAGCGATCTTGAGTCATGATGAAGTTGAATATCCGATAATGGCGACAATTTAATTTCTGCCGAAGGTGCGTAAACGTGCCACCAACTCTCCAGGGCGGTCTATAGTTTTTAGTATTGGTTCTCTCTTTGTGAACACTTCAAAATTTATAAATGCGTTTCTGGCACCAAATGTGAAACAGCTGCGTACATCCTTAAAGGATACCAAAGAGTCCTTGTGGGATCTGCATAATATTCACTGGCAAGAGAACTAGTACATGATAAGGATGGGTGATGGATGCATTAAGCATGCTTTAGGGTTGAAAAAGCAAAATATCAATGGACGAGAACATACCAAAATGACAGTGGACATTTTTGACATCACATGAAGAAAAAAAAACTACTCCTTATTTGCGAGTGAGATCTCCCACCAAGTTTACGCACTGCCATGGGAAAGTTTTGTGCTTCCAGCTATGTAAATCTCACCATGCGGTGGTGGATAAAGGAATTTCTGTAGCCAGACAAACCTGAAAAAGAGTTGTATAATGTTGTTAGAGACTATCCAAAAACGGTTGTAGATAGAGCGGAAGAATGCGCAAAGTTGCTGAAAAGATAAGAAGTACTAAGCAACCTAAAGAAGAAGAGAATTAGTAACAATAATGACGCTGAACTGGTAATTTCTTAGAACAAAAAAGTTTAAAAAAAAGAAGAATCTTGAAACAGCACTGACACATACTCAGAAATTACATCACCAAGAATGTATTTCAAGAAAGCACCGTTATAATCAACAATCTTCACAAATTGACAATTCCAACAAAAGCTTAAGAAACACCAATTAGAATGAAACACAACATGAGAAATAGATTCTGGAAATGGCTCAAATGTGAGGCCTGCTAACAAAGTTTATCAATAGAAGAATATGAAATCAATGAAAGAATTATTGGATAAGGAAATATGAGCCAGATATACAAACATTAGGCATACCGATGTCCTAATTGCGATTCTCTCCTAATCGGAATTAGAAACCGGTATTCCTTTTTTTTTCAGTTTAAAAGAATTTTATTAGGTAATGAACGAATGAGAATGCAGTACAAAAGGTATCCGCTGGGAGGGGGGGAGAGGAAGAAGGGGGAGGGGAAGGGAAGGAGTGGGAGTGCAGAATACAATATGCAAGGGAGAATGTACAGCCAAACAGTAATCATGGGCACTTGAAAGAGAGCGAAATAATAGTTACAATAATCATTACTTAAATAGCTAAGTATAAAAAAGGTAAAAAACAAGCAATATGTTAGAAAATTATGGACAGAGGAAGGGCATCATGGGGGTTTAGGAACTTCTTGTTGGTCAGGTGACGGACGAGAAGAACGAGCAACACAATTATCTAAGTATAGCGTAATGGGGAGCCAGAGCTCCGCACGCTTAGCTGCTACTTGAATAGGAAAAACAAAGGCATTGTCAAGTCTATGATTATAACAGACATTGTACCACCACGCTTTAAAGGAAATATTAGACGTATTTTTCCAGTTAACAGTAATCTGTTGAAAGGCAATGGCCAGTAATAAATCAATAATGCGAACATACATATCTACATCATCACAACTAGGAGATAAACTGCCCAGAAACAGATGAGTAAGAGAAAAAGGGACACTGGTATGGAAGATAACATTAATTTGAGCCCACACCTGTAACCAGAAAGCATGCACATGTTTACAAAGAAAAAGCATGTGGAGCAGGGTAGCATTGGGAGAGTCGCATGACCAGCAATTGTGTGAGGTACTGGGAAATCGTTTGTGAAGCGTAGCAGGAGTGTGAAGTAGTCTGTTATAAATAAAAAATAAGGATTGTGTTAAGGAAGCAGCTCTAGAAGTCTTACGTAATTTTATCCAAATTTTGTCCCATAGGGATATCGGCCAAACTATTTCAAGATCGGTTTCCCACTGAGATTCAACCTTGGATTTGGGTCTAAGCAAGTCATGAGTGTGGAGGTATTTATAAAGAAGAGACGCTGTGGGTGTGGTGCGCAGTAGAGAGTGAAGACGAGAGATAGGGGTGTGCGAAACAGGGGGAGGTGAAGAAACCGAGAGTCGTTCATGAACCGCCAGAACTGCAGCCTTAAGTAGAAGATATTTGGGGAGAAAAGATAGAGGTAAGCCGAAGGAAGAACGGAGATCAGGAAAAGAAAGGAAAGTAGAACCAGAAAAGAGCTGCGAGATCCAAATCAATCCTCGAGTCCTCCAGGATTTCCAATAAAAGGGCTTAAGGCCAATTAAGAGATGTTTATTATGCCAAATAGTGGAAGAAAGGAAATCAGCAACAGTTAGAGGTGGACCAGGGGCAGTAGATAATAAAAGCTTGAGAGTATGTTTGTGGATGGAAGTAGGAAGCAAAGAGGGTTTACGAGAAAAAGCCAGATATTCTGCAAAAGAAAATGGAGAAAGGAGAGCGCGTTCGACCTTAACCCATAGAGGGCAAGGGGAAGTGGAATCTTGAAGCCAAAGGGAGGCTTGACGTAATAGAAAGGCCTTCTGGTACGCAGGGAAATCAGGAAAATTAACACCCCCCTCAGAGGCAGGACGGATAAGCCGGGCAAGAGACATTCTAGGTTTTTTAGAGTTCCACAAAAATGAAGATAGCGTTGAGTTGATTTTCGTAAAGAATTTCGCGGGAATAGGTACAGGAATATTGGAAAGTGTGTAAAGAATAATGGGGGAAATCATTATTTTAATAGTGTCGAGACGACCCCACCAGGAGAGGTATAAAGGATGCCACCTTGTAGTGAGATCAGCAATCTTTTGCGTACATTTGGACATGCATATAGAAACAGTGGCTGGAATGGAGGAGGTAATGTGTAAACCCAGATATTTAATATGAGAAGGACACCAAGTAAACTAGGAGTCATGAAAGTCTTGTTTGAAAGTGAACTTGGTCAGGGGAAGGATCTCGCATTTGTCGTGGTTAAGTTTATAACCAGAAATAGAGGAGTAATTACGGACTTCATTCAGAAAGGCAGGAACAGATTCTGCAGGATTGGAGAGAAAAAGTAAAATATCGTCTGCGTAAGCAGCAAGTTTGATGTGGGAATCTGCGATCTGGAAGCCGTGAATGGCGGCATTCTGACGCAACCTGGATAGAAAAGGCTCTAGAGCGAGATTGAAGAGAAAGGGAGACAGAGGGCAACCCTGGCGAACACCACGGCCTAAATCGAAATAGGAAGAGAGTTGACCGTTTGCAAAGACTGCAGCTCTAGGGTGTGAATATAACAGGGAAACTAAAGAGATAAATCTAGGGCCAAAACCGAACCAAGTGAGAGTATGGAAGAGATAGCGCCATTCAACCCGATCAAACGCCTTTTCAGCGTCAAGGGCGATTGCTGCGAGCGAGTATTGACAACGGGAGGATTTCGACAGGATGTTAAATAGAAGTCTAGTATTATCCGTGATATACCGACCTTTGACAAACCCGGATTGTTCTTCACCAAGAAGGTCGGGGAGAAGATGATCCAGTCGGATCGCCAAAGCTTTAGCGAAGAGTTTATAGTCGATATTGACTAAAGATATGGGCCTGTAATTTTTGCAATGTTTGACATCTTTCCCAGGTTTAGGTATCAGACAAATATGGGCATCGGAAAACGTCCCCGAAGAGGCACCATGAGCAATAAAAGTGTGAAGAAGGGAGTGCAGTCGAGGAATCAATAATTTGGAAAAGTGAATGTAAAATTCGACGGTGAAACCGTCAGGGCCGGGAGCTTTGTTGGGTTTAAGGTGTTGTAATGCAGTGAGTAATTCCTTTTGTGTTACGTCAGACTCTAAAGAGGAAAGATCAGGGGGAAAATTAGATGGTGTGTGAATGGTGGAAAAGTAATGTGCAAGGGAGCTGGGAGAGGATTGAGTTTCAGATGTGTACAAAGTTTCATAAAAGCGTGAAAATTCAGCAAGAATATCAACATCCGTGTGCTTCAAGGCACCTTCAGAGTCATACACAGATTCAATATTTAACTTATTATGCTTAATTTTTAAATAATTAGCTAAAAGCTTTCCTGCTTTATTCCTACCCCCATAAAACTTAGCAGTAGATTTCAGCAGGTAGAGGGAGGCATCTTCCGTAGACTTCTCATTAAATTTAATTTTTGCAGCAACAAGGGCAGTCAAGCTATCAGCAGAGTGAGAGGTGAAGTATGCATGTTCCAATTTCTTAATGTCAGAAAGGAGATTTTTGGTGAACCTTCGTGCAGTCTTACGTTTGTCCGCAACGTAACTAATAATAAAGTCACGTGCAGCTGCTTTAAAAGCGTCCCAAATAATGTGATCAGGGAGAGTGGCATCATCATTAATCTGAAAAAATTCATCAAAAAAAGAGGTGAAAGCAATCGTAAACTTGGGATCGGCAAGGAGAGAGTTGTTAAACCGCCATCTTCTAGGGCCAGTAGGGTTAGGGAATTCATCAACACTAGTGAGAACGGGAGCATGATCAGAAAGTAGAATAGGGCCTATCTCAGAATGTAGAAGTGATTGGGCAAGATTGTGGGAGACAAAGATATAATCGAGTCGTGATTGGGAGTGATGACAGGGAGAATAAAAAGTGTACTCCCGTAATTTTGGATTGCACAGGCGCCAAGAATCTATTAACTTATGCTGCGAAATGGCATGACTGAACAACTTGTGAGGTCTATTGGGAATGTGTGTAGCCTTGGACAACCTGTCAACAAAGGGATCTAGTGGCTGATTAAAATCCCCCGCCAGAACAAAATTGTGATCCATAAATTTGGTTAAGAGTGGAGAAAAGACAGCCCAAAAAGAAGGTTCACCCGTGGTTGGGCCGTAGACATTGAGCAAAGAAATTGGAACACCTCTTAGCAGTAACTTGGCATAAGCCCACCGACCAGAAGCATCTGATTCATGGGTAAGGACCTGAAAGGGGAGAGACTTGCGACACAAAATTGCTACTCCGTTTCGTTTACCATCACCCTGAGAGTAAAAAAGTTCACCCACCCAACCACGTTTAAGCTTAACGAATTCGACATCAGTTAAATGCGTTTCCTGAAGAAATGCCATATCAACATTTAATTTGGCTAAGTGTGACAAAATCCGTTGACGCTTAATCGGAGAATTGATACCCTTCACATTCCATGACAATAAATTCAATGACATAACGATAACTTAGCCAAAAAAAGTATGGAAAACAAGATTAAAGAAGGAAAGATTCCTGAAAAGGAGTGAAGATAAGAAAAAGAGGAGATCAATGAAGAAATGCTAAAGTAAAAGGAAAGGAATAGGTAAGTAAAAACAAGAGCAATAGTAGGGAAATGAGAATGAAGGGCGGAAGTATCCAAAGTGAAATAGAGAGTTAAAAAAGAAGAAGAGGATGAGAAACAAATGCATCGAGAAAAACAGGAAATGTAACTCTTACAGAGGCTGTAAATTCCGACTAGAAGTGAGAAGATAAAATATAGACAAGTGAACAGAGCAGAGAACAAGGAGAAGGGAGGAGGGGAGGAATCAAAGGAAGGGGCAGCGGATGGGCAGGGGAAACAAATAAGGAAATAGAGAAGGAACATACCTACAGAGGAAGGGTGCGAGATAGGGTGGAGGAGGGAGGGAGCCAGTTGGGTGAGGCGACACATCCTGGAGCAACGAGGCAAGGACCGGGAGACATCATCAGAACACGAAAACAAAGTTACCTGTAGAACAAATGGAAAAGAAAGGAATAAGGCAAATTAGGTAAATGCAATAAGACCATAAGAAACATCAATAGCAACGAACAAACCATTAAGCATACACAGAGAGGATTAGCATAGTGAGCATCCGGAGAGTAGGAAAACTCAGATGTAATCACAGCAAGGAGATCAACAAAATCAAAAGATCAGTAGTCTCTTCAGCTCCCGACATCGCCATCGCTATCCCAGAGGGCTACAAGATCGTCCGGAGGGACCGAAACGCCAACCAGATGGGAGGAGGCATCGCCATCATCCACAGGAACACCATCCGTCTCACGACCAGCACCGACAACACCCTGACCACCGCCGAACACCTGCATTTCCAGATCCACACCGACCCGAAGACCACCCTCAGAGGCACCCTGATCTACCGACCCCCTGGACCACGCACGCAATTCAGCGAGGACATCGCCGACTTCGTCAGCCCGCATGCCCTCCCCTCCGCTGACTACATCCTCCTGGGAGACCTCAACTTCCATCTGGAGAACAACAACGACCACAACACCAGCGCCCTGCTCGACAACCTCGCCAACCTGGGACTCAAGCAACTGGTGTCCACCCCCACCCACCTCGCCGGACACACACTCGACGCCGTCTTCTCATCCAGCACAGACATCGACTTCAGCCACGCCACAGAGCTTCATTGGACGGACCACAGCTGCGTCCACTTCACCTTCAAGAGAACGACGACCCACCAACACCAGCAACACACCGCCCGCAGAAGCTGGAACAAGATCACAGCAGACCAGCTCGCAACCTCCCTGAGCCAACACCCTCCGGCCAGCTCAGCGAACCCCAGCCAGGCCGCCGATAACATCACGAAGTGGATCAGCAACTGCGCGGACGAGCTCGCCCCGCTGAGGACCCCGCCCAACAGACCCGGCAGCAAGAAGGCCCCATGGTTCACCGACGAACTCAAGAGCTCCAAGAAGAACTGCCGAGCCCTCGAGAAAGTCTGGAAAAGGGACCCGACACCGGACAACAGGACCTCCTACAAACTGGCCACCCGGAAACACCACCAGCTGATCCGCGCCGCCAAAAGAACAGCATTCAAGGACCGGCTGGACAACAACGCACACAACAGCAAGGAACTCTTCAACATCGTGAAAGAGCTCTCCAACCCCAACGCAGGAAACAACGACATCACCCCATCACAAGACCTCTGCAACTCCCTCGCCTCATACTTCCACAACAAGATCACGGACATACACAGCAGTTTCAACAACCAACCAACGCACACCACGGCCGACCAGCCACCCCCCCCCACCACCACCCTCCACGCCTGGACCCCGATCAGCACAGAAGACACCATCCGCACGATGAACTCCATCCACTCCGGATCACCAACCGACCCCTGCCCTCACCACGTCTTCAACAAGGCCGACGCTGTCATCGCACCCCACCTGAGAGACATCATCAACACATCCTTCGACACCGCCATCTTCCCTGAAAGCTGGAAACACGCCGAACTCAGCGCTCTACTCAAGAAACCAACAGCGGACCCCACCGACCTCAAGAACTACCGCCCCATCTCGCTTCTCCCGTTTCCAGCCAAAGTCATCGAGAAGACCGTCAACAAGCAGATGGCCGCCTTCCTCGAGACGAACGGATCCCTCGACCCCTCACAGTCCGGCTTCCGAGCCAAACACAGCACCGAGACCGCCCTCATCGCCGCCACAGATGACATCCGAGCCCTGATGGACAACGGAGAAACAGCGGCCCTCATCCTCCTAGACCTCTCCGCGGCACTCGACACGGTCTGCCACCGCACCCTAATACGGCGCCTCAGCAACATCGGAATCCAGGACAAGGCGCTGGAATGGATCATCTCCTTCCTCAACGGAAGAACACAGCGAGTCCGCCTACCACCGTACAAGTCAGAGGCCTCCGAAGTCATCTGCGGCGTCCCCCAAGGATCATCCCTGAGCCCCACCCTCTTCAACGTCTACATGAGCCCCCTCGCGGCCATCGTACGCAAACACCACCTCAGCATCATCTCCTACGCCGACGACACACAGCTGATCCTCTCCCTGACCAACGACCCCGCCGCCGCCAGAGCCAACCTGCACGAAGGGATGAAAGAGGTAGCCGAGTGGATGACGACCAGCCGCCTGAAACTGAACTCGGACAAGACGGAAGTCCTCATCCTGGGCCCTTCACCCTCCGCCTGGGACGACTCCTGGTGGCCCCCCGCCCTGGGCACCGCACCCAAACCAACTGACCATGCACGAAACCTGGGCTTCATCCTGGACTCCTCCCTCTCCATGACCAGACAAGTCAACAGCGTCTCCTCGGCGTGCTTCAACATCCTACGCATGCTACGGAAGATCTTCTGGTGGATCCCCACAGAGACCAGGAAGACCGTCACCCAGGCCCTCGTCACCAGCCGACTGGACTACGGCAACGCCCTCTACGCCGGGACCACCGCCAAGCTCCAGAAGAGACTCCAGCGGATCCAAAACGCCTCAGCCAGACTCATCCTCGACATCCCACGATCCAGCCACATCTCCGGACATCTGAGAGGCCTTCACTGGCTCCCCGTCAACAAGAGAATCACATTCCGCCTCCTCACCCACGCACACAAAGCCCTACACGACCAAGGCCCGAGCTACCTCAACAGCCGAGTCAACTTCTACGCTCCCAAACGCCACCTCCGATCAGCTAACCACGCCCTCGCCGCTGTCCCCCGCATCCGAAGAGCGACTACAGGAGGAAGATCCTTCTCCTACCTGGCCGCCAAGACCTGGAACTCCCTCCCGTCCGACCTGCGCCTGACCCAAGACCACCTCTCCTTCAGGAAGAAGCTGAAGACCTGGCTGTTCGAGCAGTAGCGGCACCACCCCTCCCCAGCGCCCTGAGACCCTACGGGTATGTAGCGCGCTCTATAAGTGTCACTGATTGATTGATTGATAGTCAACCAGGAGCAGAGGAGGATGGACCGGAGGCATCCATAGCAGATGATCTGTGCGCGTTGATGAAGCTTTGCAAGCGCACTGGATTCTCGTAAGTGGTGGTATGATTGTTATAAGTTACTTTGAAGAGACAGGGGTGGTAGAGGCCATATCGCGCTCCCATCGCCCGTAGATCATTTCGGAATCCTAGGAAAGCCTTGTGGCGATTGGCAGTAGCCTTGGCATAATCCTGGGCGAAGAACAGGGACGAACCAGACCAAGTGAGATGTGGAAGGGACTTGGCCGCTGTCAGAACCATCAGGAGATCTGTATATTCCAGGAAGTAAAGGATGACCCCTCTAGGTTTTTGTGAGGAGGAAGCAGAAGAGGGCTGCTGACCCAGTCGATGGATACGCTGGATGTTGTGGGGTTTGTCTTGTGGTAAATGCAGGATCTTGGGGAGGAACGACTTGAAGAAAGCGATTGGGTCAGACCCCTCTGTCCCTTCAACTAGGCCGTAAATACGGAGGTTATTGCGCCTATTTCTGTTTTCCAACTGCTCCACATGTTGCTGTAGGTCCGAAACTTGAGATTTCAGGTTTGAGACAACAGAGGTGTGGTAAATATTTCTCCTTTACCGGGACTGAATTTGATACAGAAACATAGTAAAATAGCTCAGTAAAATGAGAGGCAGAATCCGTGATATTAGAGTTTCGGAATGGGCTTTATTCCAATAAGCGATTATAATCGGATGCCTCAAGTTCCATCACCACGGGGGTTCAGGAAGTGAAGTACATACTTTATTGACAAGAAGTAACTTTTATAGTCCATACATTATAATGAAGTGAATACAGTAGGCGTAACAATTGATAAGGACATTGACGTTTGGTTTGCGTAACCGAAAATGGGTGTAATAATGAGTAAAAAGGAACATGATTGGTTGTGATGTCATGTATAGGTGGATCTATAAGATAATACTTGGCATGGATGCGCGCGCAGCAGTATGACGTGTAATTGACGTGTAACTAGGGGGTGACGGGGACTTGACATTTAGCTCTATATGTGGAGACAAGAAGTCTGGGAGGTCAAGTCAACCTAATCCCAAATCGTATCTAACATCCTATGTTTAAAGAACTATGTTATCCATAAAAGAAGGACTCTCGGACAGAATCTATTCTATACTGACTGTGCGTGTACAAGCGTCTAAGTGTCTACACTGAATGCGAGGGGGTAGGAATATTCCATGGTAACAGGGCTATGAATTACTTGCATGAGGACAGAGAAGATGGGCCTTTTTGCTTGGTAACTGGAGGAATGTTTACTTAAACTACTAGGCAGGAATGCATCGGCTGAGGGGGAAGCAGATAATTCGAAGGTGAAATACAGTTCTTGGCAGAGAGTAAGCTGATGTCAGGCTTCGTGAGCCGCGCAGAGAATGAGACAAAGTTCATGGTCACAGATGCAGGCTCGGGCTGGAGCTTTTAGAGGCAGAAGGCAAGAAGAGTTTGATGACAGAATCAGGGCCTACTTGCCTGGACTGAAAAGTGGCATAAGTGAACCATATAAAGCCGGTGGCCTTTCATATTTAAGAATGGAATATCCGGCCTATTCATGGCGGATCTGGCAGAGGACATGTTGACGGTGGACACGCATGTGTTTGCGTCATCAATACTGGAACTGGAGGGAACATACATGTACTTGCGACATGCACATAGAACCGTTGGGGTCCAAGATAGGGGACATAACTGACCAGGAAAATCCATATTTCCACATTCCCTCCTTGTCCCCTACTTGCCCTTCAAGAGATATCAATCTTCATCAATCCATTGATCTGTTCATATAGCATCATTTGTTCTTCTTTCTTCTTCCGGGATCTTGAATGAAAATCTTGATGTGGGATACACGATGTGGCACACAGACCACAAATCGCTGGTCCACATTGTAGACATAGACAGCAACTGAATAGTATGAGAAGGCCAATACCTAGGAAGGATAAAACTCTCCATCCCCAGGCTGATACCGCATTCCAAAACCAACTGGACCAAGTCCAAGTGCCTGGGTTCTGGTGTATCTGGCTTACAATCTTATGAAGGCGAGTGATGGCTTTATATACAGATGGCGAATTTTCTGGTATGAATACGCAACAGCTTGATCCGATGACCCTACAAGCTCCGCCTCTATCAGCCAGGATGACGTCAAGGACAAGACGATTTTGAAGCACAACAATCCGCATAGCAGACTGCTCTTCCGTTAAATTGCCTAAGGCGGAAATAGTCTCATTCACTACTGCTTCAAGGGTTCTAGTTAATCTCCGTATCAGCTTACTGTTAGTAACAGTACCTATATAGGGAAAGATGCCTTTATTAAAATCTACATACTTGTCCCATGCCGTTTCAGTGTAATCGACAATGGGGAGATCTCTCCGTTCTCTGTTGTGTACTAAATGAATATTTCTGTAATAATCAGGAGGAGCTAGGAAAACAGGTGGCAAAAGGAATGCAATGTAGCAGGTACCATCCCAATCTAGGGGTAGACGCATATATGCAGTCTGACCACATATAAAGTAGGAGTGGCGAGAAGCTTTGAATGAAGATTTTCCTTGATCACTGAGTTCTACTATAGTAGTGCATTTACTATGGCCCATATGTATGGAACCAACCTTTCTTACACACAATTCACCTTTTGCTGGGAATACTGACATGGTGGGTAAGACTAGCTCAACTTCGGATACGACATTTAGAATCATGAGATTAGGTGTAAAATTACCTAATCCATATACTTCATTTTCTAGATCAGTTCCTGTTCTTTTGGGGCGACCCTCCTTGTCAGGGTAACAGACTTTGAATAAAACTAGGTTCAGGTTTCCCCATATCCAATGGTCTTGGTAAACTGCTGTGTCTGAGTCTATGGAATTAATTAAACTAAACCATGCTCCACAGGAGCCATTATGTGTAAATGGATGTGGAAAGAAAGGCAGGACCCCTTCATAATTCTGATAGGGAGGGAGTCGGCCACACACCCAACAATTGGTGGCGTTACTAGTCTGATGGGAATGATGTAACATACTAATGAAAGTGTTATTGCGCAGCGCAAGTCTATAAGACAATTCATGCGGAGGTAAGTCACTAAAAGAATGTTCAGCAGCAACATTATAAACATGTCTAGAAATAGGGTAATATATGTGCAACAACATACTTGTAATAATTATTAAAAGACTCAATAAAAACAAAATTAATAATATCACTATGCAGTGGCTACGCAGTGATTTACAATACGCCTGTCGTTTCAACATTTTTCGGGTATTTTCTCTACTCAGGTCCAAGGGATACATGTCAGAGACAATTCAACCGCTTCACCTTGGAGAGGACTTAAACAATCAAATTGCTCGACTTGGTGGGCCTAAGCTTTAGTTTGTAATTTTCAGATTTGTTCGGTTCAACAAAAGGAAGCTTTGTATCAGTCTGTGAGGGAGTGCAGGGCACAATGTCTATATCCGAAGATAGTCCATGAAATTTCTTGATGTGGCTTGAATGAATCCAGCCCTTGCGGCCCTCGATCTTCACGGCTGTTCTTGTGGTCAACAGGACCAACTTGGGTGCTTTCCACCTGGGCTCCAGTTGAGTCTTTCGGTCGAAATTTCTCACAAAGACAAGATCCCCCGGAACCACGTCATGGGGTTTCACCTCAGTGTTGTCGGGAAAGGCTGCAGCTACCTGTGAACGAGAAGATTGTAGTGCAGACATCAAGGAAGCCAAGTAATCTGTCAGCATATTACAGTCAATATCAGTTATTTTGCGTGGTATAGGCGTCCCCCACATATTCGGTGGTCTACCGAAGATCACCTCATACGGGGATAGCCCTGTTCTAGAGTGTGCTACCATTCTCATGTAAAAAAGTGCAACTGGTAATGCTACTATCCAGTCGACCCCTTTCTCTCTGCATATTTTGGACAGTCTGATTTTCAGTGTCTGATTATGTCTTTCTACGAGACCTGCTGCCTCGGGATGTCGGACACAGTGGAATTTCCACTGATATCCTAGCAGAAGTGAAACGTGTTTCATTAATTCGGATGAGAACGGCTGGCCGTTATCTGAGTAGACAACACGTGGTAAACCGTATCGTGGGAAGAATTCTCGAACCAACTGTTTGGCAGTAGTCGGGGCAGTGTAATCTGAAACCGGGTACGCCTCTGTCCAACGGGACAGAGCGCAGACAACTACGAGAACATATTTGAATCCTCGACATCGTTCCATCTGGATATAATCCATCTGTAGGACTTCAAAAGGGTGGTCAGGAGGATGAAATCCACCCTGTTCTACGGGAACACTTTTTCCTGGGTTGAACTGGCAACAGATCATACAGGTACGGACCTTTTGTTTTGCTGCTGCTCGTAAATGTTTATTGAACCAAATGTGTTGAATGCTGTCTAGCATAGCTTTTTCTCCTAGATGTGCCGGACTATGTATAGTGTTAATTACGACTTGGACCATTGAATCAGGAAGGAACCATACAGACCTTTCCTTCATCATCCATCCTTGGTCCGTTTGGATCCCTCCTAACTCGGTCCATTTCTTTATTTCGTCTGGTGTAGCATGTGTCTGTATGTCAATTACGTCAAGAGTAGGATCTTTAACGGTCATACAATGTGTCGGTGTCGGGACTATTGTCTTTGTCATGTCGGGGGTCTGAGTTTGAGCAGTCAGTTTAGCTGTTCTGTCGGCTAGATCATTGCCTTGGGAAATGATATCAGTAACCTTCGTATGGGCCTTACATTTCATAATTGATATTTCAGTGGGTAGATGTATTGCATCTAATAATGCGTGAATGAGGGGTCCGTGCTGAATGTGGGCACCGTGGGAAGTTAAATAACCTCTCTCTCGCCACAGCACGCCGAAGTCATGTACAACTCCGAATGCATAACGTGAATCAGTGTATATGTTGACTTTTTTATTCGTGGCTTGAATACAGGCCTGTGTCAGAGCGATGAGCTCTGCGGCTTGAGCTGACAAAGTATTTATACGATTAGTTTCAATGACTTCAGTATCTGTTGTGACTGCATAAGCGGCTACTAACTCTCCTGTACTTGTTCTCATGCATGAACCATCGACATAAAATGTCAAGTCTGGATCTGACAATGGAACATCGGTCAAGTCTTGTCTGGGTTTTGTCGTTACAGTAATAACTTCAATACAGTCATGGGCTAGTGGGTCTGTTCCGGTTACTGGCAAAAGTGTGGCAGGATTCAATGTGTTACAGCGTCTTATTTCTATATGTGGCTGAAACAGTGTAAGTTCATACCCTGTAAGTCGTGCTACGGTCAAGTGTTGTGTTTGCGTTCTATTTACAAGAACCTCTACTGCGTGGGGTACTTGAACTGTCAATGGATGTCCTAACACTATGGCATCGCTTTGTCTGATTGCTAAAGCTGTCGCTGCTACTGATTTCAGGCACGCAGGCAGAGCCTGAGCTACGGGATCTAATGTACTAGAGAAATAGGCACATGGTTTGTGTGCTCCTGCTTGATCCTGTGTGAGTACTGACAAAGCAGTACCTTCGCGTTCTGTAACAAAGAGTGTAAACTGTTTTCTGTAACATGGTGTTGCTAAAACAGGTGCTTGACATAAAGCTTTCTTTAGGTTTTCAAAAGCTTGTGTATGTTCTTGAGTCCAAGGGAGAACAGTCGATGTGGCTGCCTCCTGTGTTGTCAATTGAATGAGTGGTTTTGCTAGAAATGCATACTGCGGGATCCACTGTCTACAATATGAAGTGAGGCCTATGAAAGCCCGCACCTCCTTCTGTGTCTTGGGTATTGGCATGTTAGTTATTAACTGAATGCGGTCGGGTGTAAGCTGCCTTCCCTCCTTGTCCAGCGAGTGTCCAAGATAAACAACTTGCTGGACACAGAATTGCAGCTTAGAAGGGGACACCTTGTGCCCTTTTTCGGCCAGAAATTGTAAAACTGTCAGTGATGCTTTTTCACATTCCGGTTCGCTTCTTGCGGTAATCAGCAGATCATCGACATATTGAAGCAAAGCAGTGTTGACTGGCATGTGGATACTGTCAAGTTCTCGTTTCAGTGCTTGGCTATAGATGCTGGGGCTTTCTGTAAATCCTTGAGGTGCGCGTGTGAATTTAAAGCTACGCCCATTTAAACTAAATCCGAACAAATATTGGCTTTCCGGATCTATTGGGACGCTGAAAAAGGCGTTTTTGAGATCAATTACAGTAAAGAATGTTGCTTCGGAATCAATAGCTGTCAATAATGACGAGATATCTGGGACCACAGGGAATTGTGGCACAATGCATTTGTTTAATTCGCGCAGATCAATAACCAATCGATATACTGGCGGCGCTGTAGGATCTGTTCGTTTAAGAATCGGTATTATCGGTGAATTACATATATTGGAGTCTGTTTCCACAACTACTCCTTGGGCAATGAGCTCGTCAATGATTTGTAGTAAAGCCACTACAGCATCTGGTGGTAACTTGTATTGTCGCATTCGTGGTAGCACCACTCCTGCCTTTAGTGTGACTCGATATGGTGTAATATTCATGCAACCAACATCAGTAGGGCCTTGTGCCCATAGGTGTGTAGGTAAAGTCTGCAGTCGGGGATCCATGTCTCTAGATACATAGTGACCTTTAAAATCACGTAAAAACAACCTTACTCCTTCCGGAGAACAACATATTATGGCTCCTAGGGCTTTCAACTTTTTTATTCCTAACAAGTTTTCTGGACATGATTTAGTAAGCAGTAAATCTGTAGTTCGGGTCAGAGGTCCTATCGTAAGTGGCAAAGGCTGTGACACTTCATTAACAATAGGTTTTCCTGAAAAACCAAGGGAAATATTCTGTGAGCCTGAGAGGGGTGCCCCTGGAACTTCACTACGTTTTATAGTTGTTCGACTTGCCCCTGTATCGAGTAAAAATTTTCTATCTTGACCTAATAATTTACTATGTACATAAGGTCCTTCTTGATCTACAGGAATCTCGATAAGGGGTAAGTCAACTTCCCTCTCTAGGCTTGTTCATGCGTAACGCTGATACTCGGGATATTCATACTGTGCGGTCTGATACATTTGTCGTGTTGTTGTCTGTGTGGCAGCAGCAGGCAACGGTGGTGCAGCTGGCACAAACTGTATTGGCTGTTGTGCGGCTGGCATGGCCTGGGCATGCTGCATAGCTCCTTGTTCATTCTGATCTTGTCTTAGTGGCCGTGATCTTTCTTGTGTTTTACCTATGGCGATATTATGTTTTAAAACTGGACAATCGTGTACGTAATGGCCTGGCTTTTTACAATAATTGCATGTCCCCTTTACAGGTCCTGCTGAATCGGAATGTGTCATACCCTTTTTATGTCCTTCAGCTGGAACTGTCTGGGAAACTAGCATTTTCATTTTCGTTTCTTTCATGCGTCTGTGTTCATGTTCTTGTTCCTCTTTAATTCTATTGTGGTGGTACTGTAACATTTGTAACATTTGTGTTGGAGTGTTACCTTGCCAGGTACTCTCGAATTTTAATACTCTATTCTTTACTGGGGGCAGAGCATTTTCTACTAATTTTGTTACAAACAGATGTGGGTATGATTCGCTACTTGCTTTTATGCCACTATTTATACCAAAACATTTTTCAAATCGGGCATAGTAATCACTAGTGTCTTCATCTTGCTTCTGCTTACAGGCTGAAATTGTACCCCAATCTTCCTTTTTCGTAGTTAATAAACGTGGCAGTACCTGTACTAGTAGTCCTGGTAATGCCTTAGTTTTGTCCCCAAGCCCCGAACCTGGACCTCGGGCCCTTTCCTCTGCTTCTAATGCTGACCATTCTATCTTTTGATCACCTATCTCCCACTCTTTTTCCTTGAGTTTCTCATAAATGCCAGCAGGCATCAACACCTTTAATATTGTCATAATGTCGGGGTAGGTATACTCTCCCATGAGTAACATGTCTTTAATTTCTCGGTGAAAACCCGCTGGGTCTTTGTCATGACTGGGTACCACTTTCTTCATTTCTAACAATTCTATTTTTGATATGGGCGTATATACAAATACGCGTTTGAACTGATTGTCCTCACCCTTTATTGGGTGCACTTCTCGTAAGGGATTCTGTCTATCTATGTGATACGTAGTTCTTTCCTTGACAGACAATGGAACATGTTCTGAACATACAAAAAGAATATACTGCTTTCTTGATTCTAGAATTTCTTTAATTAATTCAGTACCTGGACCTCTCCATTTATTCATAAGTAATTCAGTCAGTATGTCAGGCAAGGGACCAGGGTCCGAATGCTGACTCCGATATAGTATAATGAGTTGTTGAATCATATAAATCCCAGCTAACCTTTGTTCATCTGGGGTAAGATTCAAAAATGTGCGTACTACTGTATCATCACTATATTTTCCGGGACTGTCCACCCAATGGACAGCTGCCCTGGCTAAATCTTGTTCATCCATAGAATCGAGGAAATGATAACCCCTTCGTTCTCGGAGTAGTTTGTCGGCGGTTTGGAACGAATGCTCGTTAGACCTTATATTAATTATAGGTATTTGAAAATTCCTGTTATTATCTGGACATATCGGATGTATTGAGTCAGTGTGATATCTAGTCTTACTCCTATTACAAGATCTTCCTCTACCTACATAGGCTATGGTGTCCGACTGTCCTGTGGGCAGTCCTGACCCTTCTTCCTCGTTTTGTTCGAACTCGTCTACCTCTAATCGCTCTTCGTGTAGGCGTTCTATTTCTTTACGGATCTTTCGGCACATGGCTATTATACAGTTTTGTTTATCATGTCTCCCTTCCGATATATTCTGGCTCCATCTTGTAAGAATTTTCATGGCTTCCGGGTCTACCCCCGGTCGGTCTTGATTTCTGATCACACAGTTTATGAGGAAACGTAACAGTTCCCCCTGTATCTCTACTTTCTGGTATTCCATAGCTCTGTAAATACATTCTGGATCTCGCCCTGTTTGGACAAAATGATATATATTATCTAGATGCGCAGTCATTCCTGGTAACTTCGCTAAATACACTGCGGCTCGTCTGATACGCAATGATGCTAGGGTCATTTCGTCCTCCTTTCCAGGCACCGGGTCATATCTACAGTCTATAAGAAGTTCCTTAAGCGTACGGGTACTAAGGAGTTTGGGTGTACGTGAATGCGCTGACTCTTGAAAAGTAAGTTTATTTATTCTGGGTGGCGTAGAAAAGACATTGGCAGCTCCTCCCGCGGCCCCATCTGGGGCGTCGGGTGTAAAAGGATTCGTCGAACGTGACACAGCAACTACAGGTGTGGACACAGCCATAGAAGTAGCTGTAGGAGCGGATACAGAAACAGATGTGCTTGCCGGAACTTGTGACTCGATTTGTTGCTGTAGGGATACGGGTACTGGATCTTGGCTTTGAACCTCCCTGGTATGCGGTCTATGTAGGGCCGAGTTAGCATACTCGGGAGCTGCGTCATCTAAATATGAGGAAAGAAAAACATCTTCTGCGGTTCTAGGATGCCCCTTAGGATGTACCTTTATTGGGAACAATGGGGTTGGCAAGTCTTTCGGTATCTCTGGAGTAGCCTTAGGTAATCCTTCGGCCAGAAGGGGATACATACCATTCATAAGGGCATTTCTTTGTCTGTCTACTTGTTCTGATTTTACTCGGATACCTTCCTCAATTAATAGATTCTCTCGAACTTTATTGGAATTCTCTTTACTCTTCTCCTCCTGTCTACGTGCTTTTTCTGTTCGTCTATGTGATTCTTTACGCCATAATTCAACGGCGTCTTTCTGTGACTGTCTGACTTTTCTTCTCCATAACTCTTCCTCGACTTTCATGATGCACTCTGCATCCCAGGTCCCCGCTGTGGGCCACCTCTGACTTTCTGGTAATCCCTTGGTATAGTCTACCCATAAATCAAGAAATAATATAGCGTCTAAGCCATGTTTGTGATACATAAAGTGCCCTGGAGTGTCCCTAGGAGGAATAGGGACTGCTTCTTCGAGAACCCCTTTTCTGGTAGTGATCTGTCTTAATTTCGAAAAGAGCGGCATATTGAGAACTGACCTTATACTTGATTTTGACCTGATACTTGAATTTGAACAGACTTAATACAATAAACACGATAATGAACAGTCATTCATACCACGATATTCAGAACATACTTAAACACTTTAAACATTTAACATTAAACCATTAACTGAAACAACAATGATGATCGTCTGCATAACTAATCACCAAGCTTAATTCTCGACAATAACTAGACAATAACTAGACACTTCGGAATACTTCGGAATACTTGATATACTGCTAAACAGTACAGATACACTGCTAAAACAGTGCAGACCGGATTTGTGTACCCAAACCCGTCTTGACCGGCACAACCTATGTGCACGTCAGAAATGCCTCCCCAGCAATGGTACTCACCGGGTAGCTTCGGAAACGGAAGGCCTCAGTAACTTGAACTTGAACCGGACCGGACTCGACTCGACTCGTCGGACACTGGGCTTGACTTCGGACTGGTGGGTCTCTATATACCTCGGATCTTGCTCTCTCAGCTAGGCTCTGGTCGGGATACTTCGCACTTCTCACCGCCTCGTCTGGGTGTTGATCGCAGTCTCAGTCGCCCCCGCTTGACCGGAGGGAGATACAGGAAATCCTGCTGGTACGCGTTATTGTCCGTCCAGCTGTGGCAGGAGACCGGGCCTGCAACGCACCGCCGGCGCGTGAGATGAGAAAGTGTCCCTGTTCGGGCGCCATCATGTGGTAAATATTTCTCCTTTACCGGGACTGAATTTGATACAGAAACATAGTAAAATAGCTCAGTAAAATGAGAGGCAGAATCCGTGATATTAGAGTTTCGGAATGGGCTTTATTCCAATAAGCGATTATAATCGGATGCCTCAAGTTCCATCACCACGGGGGTTCAGGAAGTGAAGTACATACTTTATTGACAAGAAGTAACTTTTATAGTCCATACATTATAATGAAGTGAATACAGTAGGCGTAACAATTGATAAGGACATTGACGTTTGGTTTGCGTAACCGAAAATGGGTGTAATAATGAGTAAAAAGGAACATGATTGGTTGTGATGTCATGTATAGGTGGATCTATAAGATAATACTTGGCATGGATGCGCGCGCAGCAGTATGACGTGTAATTGACGTGTAACTAGGGGGTGACGGGGACTTGACATTTAGCTCTATATGTGGAGACAAGAAGTCTGGGAGGTCAAGTCAACCTAATCCCAAATCATATCTAACATCCTATGTTTAAAGAACTATGTTATCCATAAAAGAAGGACTCTCGGACAGAATCTATTCTATACTGACTGTGCGTGTACAAGCGTCTAAGTGTCTACACTGAATGCGAGGGGGTAGGAATATTCCATGGTAACAGGGCTATGAATTACTTGCATGAGGACAGAGAAGATGGGCCTTTTTGCTTGGTAACTGGAGGAATGTTTACTTAAACTACTAGGCAGGAATGCATCGGCTGAGGGGGAAGCAGATAATTCGAAGGTGAAATACAGTTCTTGGCAGAGAGTAAGCTGATGTCAGGCTTCGTGAGCCGCGCAGAGAATGAGACAAAGTTCATGGTCACAGATGCAGGCTCGGGCTGGAGCTTTTAGAGGCAGAAGGCAAGAAGAGTTTGATGACAGAATCAGGGCCTACTTGCCTGGACTGAAAAGTGGCATAAGTGAACCATATAAAGCCGGTGGCCTTTCATATTTAAGAATGGAATATCCGGCCTATTCATGGCGGATCTGGCAGAGGACATGTTGACGGTGGACACGCATGTGTTTGCGTCATCAATACTGGAACTGGAGGGAACATACATGTACTTGCGACATGCACATAGAACCGTTGGGGTCCAAGATAGGGGACATAACTGACCAGGAAAATCCATATTTCCACATTGGAGGTCTCTTGAAATGACTGAACAGAATTTTCGATTGAAGTAACCCTTGCTTCCATTTGTGACCAGTTATCTGTAAGGACCTGAAGCTTGAGGTTAGTCTCTTCCATAAAAGGACGTAGGGATCTTATTTCTTCTAACAATAATTCCATGGAAACTGGCCCCGGATGCTTTGGAGGTGAGAGAGAATTTGACTTGAGCCGTTTCGTATTGGATTTAGAAGTGTCCTGCGCAGATCTGGAAGGATCCATTGGTGTGTCCGAAGCAGATGAGGTAAGGGAGTCCTCCAGTTGCGAGAAGGCAGAAAAAACCTTGGAATTCTTCACAATGCGAAGTTTGGGCGAGCGGGGCAAATGCGACATTGACTTGAGTCTGCCCATGCAACAATCCGTAAGAATAGTAGACCAGCCGAGTGCAAAGAACAGAGTGTGGAGAACACCAGGCGTGGCACAGCCGGCGAACAAGGGTGACTAAGCACAATGTGAGGGAGCACATCCAACTCCAAACAACTCGAATGATATTATCACCAGGGCGCTATGGAGAGGAATACATTCTAGTCAGCGTTGTCTCGAAATGATGGTATACTAGGACCAATCAACTAGTGGAGTTGACCATTAACGACAAAAGACACTATATGATTACTTGTACATAGGGTCCATGCGCAATACCACATAACTTCCTTCTGAGCAGCAGTCCCGGTCAAACTTCTGTAAAGCCTCCTGAATGGTTTCTGGAACAACCAAGTAAAACCTTATATGGGTGTTTCTTAGCTTCAGAGTGCGATGAAGTTACCACCTTGAGTTGGTGAAAAGACACCAAAGTGTAGCTCCCCGCGCGCTCCTAGTATCCACTATAAAGACTGGAAGGAGAGAATGTGTCGTGAAAACAAGCGCAGGTCATAGTCATTGCAGAGTAGCATTTATGTAGGATGCACCGCTATGCTAGAGATATGACAAGGTCACAGCAGGTATTGGTCAAGTCAAGGAGCTACTCGAAAAATAATATTTAGCGCATGCTGGGTGTCAAACATGTAAGCGCCAGTGCCACAGCATCAGTGGAGTTGAAGAGTGAAAGTTCTGCACCAGCAATTAAATTAACAGCGCGACATCGGCAATGTAACGCGCGTCACTCAGGAAATCTAAAATGGCGGCCGTCATCGTGGAAGAAAGCCTGTCAGAACTTACAGGCGATATTTGTAGCGTCGTGGAAGGGAGTAGAGGTCTTCATCGATACCATCGAAGTCAGGGCAGATTCCGACGCATCTTCGGCTGTGTTCTTCCGTGTTTCGAGAGCGGGAACCGGCTGGTCTCTCGGTGTTGCCTCGGAGCCTCAGACGAACGCCGCCATCATCCGCGGGTGCCAAGCCACGCCCCCCAGAAACCGGTATTCCTAATGCATGAAACTCGAATGAGTTTCATACGTGATTCCTAGTGGATCGCAAATAGACCTACCTCATGCATATTAATGAGGCAGGTTGCAATTTACTACTCGTTAGGAATCACAGCCTTCACAGTGATGCTGGCATGGTGAGGTAAGCAGACCACCATATCTGTGAATGCTTTTTAATAGACCAATCTGACTTTTTTTTAAATGCAGATCCATTTTCGTTAAATGAAAACAAGAATGCATTTAAAAAGAAATAATGAAAATTTGCAGAGTAATTTTTTAAGGGCAGGCAGTGGTCTGTGGGACCGCTGCCTGCTCTTAAAATATTTTTTTTTAACATTGTTAAAGGAGAAGGTGTCTCCAGGGAAGCGCTTTCCCATTGCAAATGGATTACCCCCAGTTTTAAACTGGTAGTAAAGTATTACTGTTTTGAAATCGGATTTTGGTTGCAAAACATACCATTCTGATTCAGTAAGGATGCCCCTTCCAAACTCCAAATTCGCATTTTGTAGTAAACGCAAATTTGCAATTCAGTAAAAATTACTAAATTGCTATTTGCCGATTGTACACTGTAAAAAGCGACCGAAAAAAGGCTTTGTGCATCTGGCCCTATATCACATGCAAAAGTACATGCACCATTTATGTCCTGAAATTTCCACGCAATTAGTTGTATATTGTGAGCACAGAGTACCCACTACAAAAATGCATATTGAAACATCTATGTGCAAGTGCCTGTAATGAGATAAATTATCCCACAGGATGGCATTACAAGACATATCTTGGGGGAGATCCTTCATCCTTGATCTTCTGGGAAATTGACCAGACGGAAGAATCAATCAGAGGGAGGGACAGAGTGAAATCTTTACAGCAGCTGAAATCAAGTCCAAGCAGGAGCCACAATCCTAGGCAGGGTAAATCAGATATACACCATAAATTAAGCTGTGCTCACCCTCTGATAGCTTGGCACAGAGCAAGCACGCTTAAAAGGCAATGCACAAATTATTTCTCCAGCAATTCAAAGAGTAACACAGTGAAAACCCCACATTTAGACTCCACACCAGTTTAGAAAAATAGATTATGATTTTATAAATACAACATGACCAAAATGATAATAATCCAATAAGTAGAAGTCAAGATATGATTTTTTAATGATTAAAAGTGAAAAGTAGCGATAAGTGCGTATGGGGTTATCTGGTCGCGCTGGACAAGGGCAAAGTCAAGAGTTCAGGAGAACAACAATGGAATGCGGGACAAGTACAGAAGCCATGCAAGGCCCACTGAACAAACTACTTGAATCCTGAATGCAACAGCAAGATGCGGAGTGCAGCTGAGCGATGAGTCTGTGTCAATACCTCAGTCAAGGTCATGTGTCGATTTTCTCTATGCAATGATGCCAATGCGTTGGTTCCAAAGACAAAGTGCCAAGTGCAAGATGTGTTGGTTCCGAAGCTGTGCGCTGGGTTTTCTCCATGCAGTTGAGAGGATGCGGCGGTGCTGTGGTGGTTCCGATGCGTAAGTTCTGATGGCAATGCGCTGGTTGTCTTCCCGCAACAGCAGTGATGCATTGATTCTGCTCATACAGCAGTGGATGCGACATTTCCTATTAGCAAGCACCTGGAACCACTTCCAATGGACCAGGCACAGGAGCATGGGGTAAGACTTTGATATCCCAAAACAGGAGGGAAGCCAGCATGCCCTTGGACATTACTCTGAGTTCAAGTGTAAGAGTCCAGTTCTTCATCAGCTGGGTAGAGTGTAGCAGAGAGCAGTGCAGCACAGTAGAAAAGCCATTCTTCCAGAACAGCAGTCCAGCAGAGTGGCAGCCATTGTGAGTTTCTTCACAAATCCAGTAGTGTCTGATTTGGTAGGGTCAGATACCCAGTACTTATATCTAGTTGCACCCTTGAACTGCAGGTGACTTCAAAGAGGGGCTTTGAAGCTCACAGAGAGCCTCCTCCTCAGCTCTGGCTCCAGACTCACTATGAGGGGGTATGCAGTCCTTTTTGTGGGGTCAGAAAACAGCCTATTCAGGTTTGTCAGCTCCTGCCTCCCATCCAGCCCAGGATGTCCCATCAGGATGTGGATGGCCACTTAATCACACCTAAGGTCCCTTTGGGTGTAGCTGTCTAGAAGGAATGCACAGAGTCCAGCTGTCACCCACCCCAGACATGGCAGGCAGACAGGGGTAAAAGCAAAAACAATGTCTTCTTTCTTAAAGTGTCATTTCTAAAAGGATAGTGATAAATTCATCTTTACCTATACAGAGGATTTATCATTGCCATTCCAATAATATGAAACATGACGAGCTACTCCGTCGCAATCAGAAATGACAGCTTCTAAGTGTAATAAGGAATTCCCAATGTTAACCTATAAGAGGGCTAGGCCTCACCGTAGTGAAAAATGAATTTGGGAGTGTTTTACTACCAGGACCTGTAAAACTTTAAAGTATATGTCCACCCTTTTATTTTCATTGCCCCCTGCCATATGGGACACCTGGGGTTTACCTGACGGGTGACTTATATGTAATAAAAGGGGAGTTTAAGGATGTCAAGGGGTTTTACATGCAAAGCCTACATGGCAGTAAAGCTGCACACACAGGTTCTGCAGTGGCAGGTTTGAGACATGTTGAAAGTGCACCGTGTGTGGGTGGCACATTCAGTGCTGCAGGCCCACTGTAGTAAGGACTCCCTTAATACGTACATACATTGTTAAGTTAGCATAACCACGTCAGAAGTTAGAAAGCCATCTTGCTGCTTTTGCACACGACACTGCGTTCAAATGTTATTGCTTAAACGAACTGCTGACTCGAGTTTAGTCTCACACGAGAGCAATCTGTTGTTACCATCCCGAGCTCTGCGAAGCGACCTTGGTCTGCACACGATGTGACAAACAGTCTGAGTTGTTAGACAATGCATGTTTTCCACTCTAGGTTGATCGACCCACTATTTAGTCATAACACACGAGCAGCTGCACATACCTGAAAGTTGGTGCTTTTAATATCACGGACATCATGTTTATTATTCAGACCGAAGACGAGCCTTCCTGCGAGAAGACTCCTGATGCTCCTGTGATGTGATTTCACTAAGCTGATCTTTGAGGTATGGGGTCCCCTATTCAAGCCTAAGAGACCTTCTGTTAGTCTAATAATAATATTAGCTTCTTAGTAAAGGGAAGGTGGTAGTATCCACTGTCATTATAACATGATCACCCCTTTTATATTCTATGGAATTGTAACTATGTTGATGGTTTTGATTTTAATCATTTGTCTGCTTGTATTAGCCAAAGTACTGCATATTAGGACACGTGGTCTATAAAAATAAACTCTTTTTATTTTCACCGTGTCTCTGTTGATTCTTGTTGTGGACTGATGTGAGAATAATATACGAACAGGTATTTCCGATTCCCACCATTCCTGAGTATGTACTGAGTCGCGTGTTCTGGGTTGTCTTTTCATTGGGACCGCCGAGCTAAATCTCGGATAACGAATGGGACACTTATGCTAGCCGGATACTGGGTTCTGGGTTCTGAGGTGAGTTTCTGGTACACCACAACTCACTGAGGTCCTGGGGTTCTACGCATAGTTCTGTGTATAAGCAGAATCCCTGCAACATGGCGCACCTAACGTTTGGTCTATGAGTTGAAACGCCTTAGTAGTGCTCGCGTTTGTCCACAACACCCTCATTCTTGTTTCCGGATAACAAGTCTGACGGATTTAAAACCTACCTAGGTCTATTGATATAGGTTCTTTCAAGCTTGATAATTAAAAAGGTTATTGAACCCTTGTGCTACTGATAGTTTCGAGTGTGTGTTGTCCTAATGTCGGTGGATATTGCGGCGCATAGCCGTGCAGCTCTGAAACGTCATTTGACGCAGTATGGGGTGCCGGACACTGGTATGAACGTCATCTTTGTGGTGGGAGCCGATGCGGCTCATCCCTATGAGTTGTTCTACTCTTGGGTGACGATTCCGGCGGTGGGGGATGATGACACCTTTCATTCTTACACTGCCGCTGCCGTGCCAGCGAACTATACGCCGTATAGGACACAGGAAATACCAATATCTGCTTGGCAGCATCTTATTTGGTTTAATGGCGCCCTTCCCCATGTGGTTATACCGCCGAGAATGGGCCCTTTATCAATTGCAGGGGCCACTTGGCCGGTACTAGCCGGATTTACGCCTCATCCCCGTTACCTCACGGTGACGGTAGCTGAGTTGCGTGTACTACACACTGCCCTGATTACGGTATATAGGGCGTTAGTGCAGTATGTGTCGCGCAATATGCAGGCGGGGGCACCTGCTGTTGCGGGACAGCCTACTGATCATCACGCGGTGGTCATTAGTCCTGTTATGGTTAATTCTGTTATGGGCAAGCGCCCCCAAAATAGGGATGATTTCCCCTTTTGGCTTGCTGAAAAATTTGACCAAATAGAAGCAGTTTACCCGAATACTACTCCTGTGGAGAAACACAGGATCCTCACCATTAGTTTGCCTAAAGACTTGGTCCCCCACATAGATGATTGTGTAAATTGGGGCAAGGTCTTTGCAGCGACGTACGCGCAGTGCTTTGGCACTCCGTCTATGTTGCAGCTGCCCTCCGTTATCAAAAGAGTTCAAGAGAACCATGGTGCGGAGTCTGCGATAGAGTTAGGGATGCGGCTCCTCGGTCAATTTGACCTGGTGGCTACCATGATAATTGGAAACCTAAAGGGTGATGCTTTGCATTTCCAGGTTCGTAATGAACTGAAGCGAGTTGCTGAGGAGGACAAGCCGCAGGAATTTGCGAAAATAATCGCGGAGGCATATCGGGATTTGGGTCGTAGCTCTTTAGGAGTTAAGCCTGTCATAAAGAATCCCGATCTAAAGCAGCAGGGTAAGGCAGAAACGTCTGGTAAGGACGAACGACCCATTTTTCCGAAACAAAAATGGCAGTTTAAACAACAGGGAAAGCAGCAGCAACAGAAACAGGGCTCTCGGCCTGCCTCTCCCGTACAGTCAAGTAGTGAACGCACTTATGATCTGCGCGATCGTGCTGCTATTAAGTCTCCTGATAGATTTCAGGTTTCTGAACAGCGCTCTCCTCGTTCTTCACAGGAAACATCGGCTACACAGTCCGGTGGCGGAGGCGGTGGCAAAGGTCGGGGTGCTCCACAACAGCGTGACCAGCCCCGACAGACTGAGGGTAAAGGCAAGCAGGACGAATTTGCACGACAAAGACCCCCGTTTCAGAAGAAGAAAGTGGCGGCTCTGACGGCAAGGTATGCCTCAGATAGTGCGGACACAGCTTCGGAACCGGACATGGGCGCTGACGCTCCTGGACAGCGCAGCGGAAATTACCATAGTCCGTCAAGCTCTGCGTCCATTTCTGGCGGTGACAGCAACTGATATCTCGGTTACTGTTGAAACAGCTGACACCAGAGTGGCTCCCCCTGACAGACTTTATGAAATAGTCTTATTAATTGAGGGTGACATACAACGTACAATAAAAGGGATTTTTTGGGATAATCTGACCACCACCTATGATATCCTCCTAGCGGAGGCAGATTGGCCCCCAGCTTTCATTTTAGAGGCTCCTAGAGGGGAGGAAGTAATCCTCCCGTCCTTTGCGCACACAGTGCCTAAGGACCAAGCTGAAGTGTATGCTGGGGAGTGGGCGCTTGCGCTTGCGCCGGCGGTGTATCGTACTCAGGTGGGATGGGACAGATTGTCCCCCTGCCATGAGATTCCATTGCGGTCTATGCCCCAGCCCCAACCTCAATATCCTATGCGTCGTGAAGCGAGACCCCACGTCGCGGCAATCCTTGAACAATTGGAATATCAGGGTGTTATTGAAACATGTGTGTCCCCTATGAATAACACTTTATTCACTGTAACGAAGCCTGACGGCTCGTACCGTTTAGTTTTGGATTACCGGCACCTAAACTCCCATTGCCGGACCTGCGCGGTACAAAATACACATAGCTCGGCTTTGGTCGACAGTCTCGTGCGTAAAAGATTTAAAACGACACTTGACATTTCCAATGGCTTTTTTAGCCACAACCTGTCCACACTGAGTAGCCAGTGGACAGCATTTACTTCAGGCGGAAAACAAAAACAGTTTACGAGATTAGCCATGGGTTACAAAAATAGCCCTGGCGTCTTTTCTGCTCGCGTGGTTTCTCTCTTAGAAAGAATAGACCCCGAAGCATACTCATATGTTGACGATATCTATCTTACGGATGATGAGCTGATGCCGCATCGGGTTGACAATATTATCGTGAGTTTTGCTGACTATGGCTACAAATTCAATTTTGCGAAGTCACACATCGCAGAATATACGGTGTTGTTTTTGGGCTACGAGCTCAACAATGAAGGTAAGGGGTTAGCCCCCCACTTTCTGGAAAAGTGTGCACGCTTAAGTGCTCCTACGACACTGAAGAAATTACAATCTCTGCTGGGTTTTCTGAATTTCGGCCGTACGTACATTCCTGATTATGCCCAGCGTATCAAGCCGCTTTACGCCTTGGTACAGCCTTCGTTTTCGAAATCTAGCTGGCAGCTAGAACACTCTGCAATTTTACAGTCTTTACAGGCTGACCTTCTTGCTTCACAATACTTGCTGACACGTGATAACCGCACTAACCTGGTAATAAGAATAGTACCAGGCGCCGTGGGGTTCACGTATTTGACGTTTAATGAGGGCGACACAGTCCCCATTGCGTACAAATCCCACTTGTACACCTCTGCTGAATTACGTTTTTCCACGGTCTAAAAAGTTCTGACTGCTGTGCAGATGGCGATCCTCAAGGAACGCGCACTGTCGCATGGGAAACAGATTCTGGTTGTAACTCCATATCCTGCTTTAGAGGCAGTGACTAAAGCAAGTGTACCAAATTCTAAAGCTTTGCATCCACGGTGGATACAATGGGCCACAACACTGACGTCGCCAGACGTCACTTACATCTTTGATGCCTCATTACAGACTCAAGAGTACTTGCAGTATGAATTCGTTCATCCGGCGCCTCTGTCTTTGCGCCCGCTCGAAGAATACCATTGTGTCATATACACTGACGGGTCTGCGCAACCCGCAATTGGATCGAAGCACGCTTATTCTGCGGCTTGCGCAATTGTCGTAGGTACATTCGTAAATGGTGAATTCCAATCTGATGCAGTGCATACGCAGTCATTGGGTGATTGTACCGCGCAATTGGCGGAGCTCCGGGCTCTGGTGCTTGCACTGGAGTTTGCTGATCCCCGAGTCACTACTCTTATAGTGAGTGACTCCTTCTACTGTGTCCAGTCCTACAATGACAATTTACACTTCTGGTCTCAGAATGATTACCGCGACACTAAAGGTAGCACAATTAAGCATAAAACGCTTTGGGTTCGGGTGGCAGACTTTAAAGAACGTCTCCCTCTCGTGAGTGTTATTCACACTCTTGGTCACCAGCGGCTTGGTGTCCATGCTGTCGGCAACAGCTTAGCTGACGAGGCAGCAAAAACAGCAGTGGCTACATACTTAGTGGCAGCAGTTACAAGATCCAAAAGTAAGATTGATGATGACATCTTGGCAGCTATTGCTGCTACAGAGAAGGGAGGAGATTACCCGAAGGGTTTTCCCTCTCGGTATATTTATCATTTAAGTCCTGATAACGTCCCATTAGTGAGGATTAACGACGTTGGTGATAGAATTATTCCCAACGCGGACTGCAGACCAGCACTGATCTTGGCTGCGCACGAGGGGTTGGCGTCAGCCCACGCCGGTGTGTCAGCTACAATATCTCTGCTACAACAACGTTACTGGTGGTTTGGTTTATATAAACAAGCGCGCGCTTATGTTCTTGATTGTGACATTTGCCAACAGATTAAACCTTCTACTGTTGCGCGCCCACCACAGACACAGCTGTACATCTCTAATAAGCCATTTGGTTGTGTTTATTTAGATCACTGCGGTCCTTTTTCTTCTGATACTGCGTACAAGTACATCTTGGTTGCAGTGGATTCGTGCACACGTTTTCTATGGGTGTGGCCACAAAGGAGTGCTGACTCGCGGACTGTCATCAGGGATTTGCGTGTCTTTGTGGGAACTTTTGCGTGTGGTACCTTCCATTCTGATCAGGGCCCTGCGTTCGCCTCTAAGGCTTACAAGGAGGCTATGAAAAATTTGGGGGTCCTTGTCAAATTTTCGTCTCCCTACCGACCTGAGGGTAATAGTGTGGTGGAGCGAATGAACCGTGACTTAAAGCAATCATTGACAGCACGTGTTTTAGGCACGGGCCGGAACTGGTTAGCCCATTTGTATAACGTCCAACGTGCACTAAATAATCTCCCTAGAAGGTCTCTGGGTGGGCGGACCCCGTACATGATGCTCTTCGGAATCAGAATGTTTGTTCCGGACCTTGATGGTCTAGACATTGCGGCGTCGACCGCACCCTTTGACGTAGATGATCACTGTGCTGTTTTGCAGACTCTACAAGAAGCCAGAGACTCTCTTTCGAAAGAACATTTGCCCTCCACGTCTGAAGCTGAGGTTCAGATTCCGGTAGTCGGCTGGCTACCCCGAGTTGGTGATCTGGTCCGTGAGAAGGTGGAGAACAAGAAGGAGTTCGGCCCCTCTTATCGTGCACCAGTTCCAGTGCTTGGAGTGCAGGGTACAAGAACAGTCATTTTACCTCCACTTCCTGGTCGCAAAGAAAACAGGTACATCTCTATTGACAATGTCAAACTTCAGCGAGTGGCCGATACTTCTTAGTATGACTCCGGCAGTTTCATGCCAGACAATGCAAAGAAATTCAATGATGGTTCCTGCTTCTACCACCTTGTCTGATGTTGCAATCGAGATGCATTCAGTTACTGATCCCTTGCTGATACCACCGGCTGGTGGTTTGCCCGAAGAGACTGAGTATGCTTATCCTACACGTGGACCCTCACCTGTCTTACAATCTACAGCGCTTGGCCAGTCCCGTTTTTCCTTTGACACTAACTCTTTGCCCTCAACTCCCCCATCAAACATTGCTGTTTTTGTAAGCTGGTTTAAGAAACATTTTTTGATAGCCCCTTGGACATACATCTGGTTGATGCTTTTTAGTATTTTTTTGTTCATGTCCATTGGATTTGTTGTAGTTTTCTTCCGTTTGGTGGATGGCCATTATCTCAAAGAGAGATCGACGATTAGACTTATCAATGGAACTTTGGCCCCCCACTCCTCATCCCACATCATGAAAAGGGACCAGACTTTTGTGAATATTACTGCCTGGCCCGTCATGGATGGAATCGCATGGGATGCAGTTAAATTTCAAATTCATGGGCCTACAGAGGTCATTAATGTGTCTAATGTATTTCGTGTTTCTATGGGTGATGTAGTTAAACAGAACATACGTTCTGATGATTGGGATGTACACGCCATTGAAGCACTGTTTTCAGATTTGAAATATTATGCCGCCTTTGATGCAGAGGATTTGTATGACAATGCGGCTAATTATGCAGAACAGTATTGTTTTCAACATTATGGCAATCACTTCCTGCATAAAGCAAATACGTTTAGAAATTTTGTAAATTTTACACAGTGGGAACACTGTCCCACCCCCTCGTTTGGCACTTCACATACATTAGTTGATAAGTTTACTTATTTTACTGATTTCGGTGTTTCAGCCCCGGCATCCTTTTATTTTAAAGTTAAGCCTGAGTCTGCCTCCAAGGTTAGACTGACACACACCAAATTGCTATATTCTAAGTCCTTTATGGATGAGTTGTCAATCAAAGGTTATGATCTATGGAAGGCTACTATTGATCTTAAGTCGGTTTGGGGTTCCAAACCGTGGCAGGTTCAGGGAACTGAAGCTTCACACCGTGCCTGTCTAGTACCAAATCATATGTTGTTTTTAAATGCAACCATCTTCCAAACCACCTGTTTCGGATTGGCCACTTCTAAAAAACTAAATTCGCCTTCTGTGCCGGATCTGGGTGCTTACCCAAATTGGAATAATCACACAGATCTGTCCCTTCCTGCTTTGCAGTTATTAGTTTCTAATTCGTCTTTCAATATTTCGAAATTTAATAGTGAGGGATGGTTAATTTGGCAAAGCAGCTCTGATACCTGTCAACGTCGTTTTCTAGGACTGAAACCGGGGTATACTCAAGATCGCGTGGACCCCCGGTTTGAGTCGTCACATACAGTAACTACATACTCTGTAGGGAAATTATGTCAGTCCTGGCTGCGACATTCCACCTTGGCATCTGTCAAAGTTCATTTATCAAAGTTACATGACAAAATAGATTTGAATGATTTTGTTAAAGGTCCTGTGGGTGGCAGATCCAAGAGATGGGCGTATGCTATTTACAACGAAGTATGGAAACTGTCGCAAATTGAGGCAGCTTCAAGATTGAGAGCTATTGATCAGGCTAATATGGAAAAAGTATTAGCAGTTATTGATAACAGCATTAACACTCTTTCTTCTCGCATTTATACATTAGATAATATTGTTTCTTCGATTGTGGATATTGTGCAGGATGACATGTCTGTGTTATATCATGGTCAAAACCAGTTGCGTTCTGTTATGCAGTTTGCATGGACATTACAAACATTGAAGGCAGGGAAGGTCCCTTGGGACTATCTGAATACAACATCGTTATTTCTTCCCTTTAACCTTACTGACAAACAGCAGTTCATGTCCATGAAGGATGCTACATATTCCTTGCTCCATATTGAGAAATTGGAGCCGTTACCTTTCTCTGTTGCGGAAGTCGACTCCGCTGTGTGGCTCTTACACGGATTGATAACTCTACCATTTGCGCTTTTTAAGTTTACCTCTTGTATGAAACACTATGCTCTGGGTAGATATGAACAGCTGGGTACCGCTTTCATACATGAAGTGTGGTCCCTCCCCTTTACGTATAGATGTACGAGGGACGGTACTGAGGTTTATCTGAAGGGTGAAGAATGTACAACGTCACCTGATCATTCTGTTGTATGTAGGCACATTCAATTGCACGATGCTTGTAATGTACACGCTCCGAATTTGGCCTGCGTCCTCAAAGGTATCCCGGTACCAGTGATTACGCCATCTTTCACGCTGCTTGCAAACGGTAGTTATTTAATTTTAAACAATGAAGCTTGCTGCGGGATGTTAGTAGGGATCCCGTATATAGTAACTGTAACACAGAGGGTTGTCTGCTGCAATAACGTCCTGTTTCCACCCCCGCATGGGAGGCTGGATGCTTCCATCTGGCCTTCGATTCCAACCTTGAAAGCAGAGTTCAACAAGATGAGCAGAATAAGAGCGTTATTGTCCCAAAAGGAGGTGCCATTGACTTCCTCCCGGGAAACATTTGTCCTTCACGTAGCAAATACGCGCACCGAGGTACAGGCGCTTTTGAATACTGACCTCCCCCTGCATTTTGGAGCTTTGATCCAAACAATTTTCAATGCCTCGTCCACGACTGGCCTGGCTCATTTTTTTAAACTTGTGGGCTCGGGCCTCGTGACCTCTTTCCAAACTATTTTTGGTGTGATTCCGGCATTTTTTCATTCTATTTTCTCCAGCGCCTTTGGAGGTGTCCCGTTAATTCTGGCTCTAGTGGCAGGTGTGCTACTTTTACTTTTCATCTTGCGGAATGGCTGCTCTTTCTGTGCCACACGACAGCCTGTCCCGTCTGCAGCTTCTTCGTGACAGGATGCTTGATTACTATGGTGTCCTGCCGTTGGCGACTTTGAGCCTGGCATATGGATTATCCTTCCGGTATTCCTACTTCACCTGCGTGCAACCTGTCTTCCACTGCCTAGATTGTCCCTTTGAATGGCCTATGGATTTGTGCTTATCCAACATGGTGTCTCCGGACCCGGATTATGATCGACTGATGAGGCCCTTAGTGTCTCACGAGTCTGCCTGTTCTGGTGTTCGGATTATGGCCTGCGGTGCGGCGCATGGTATCCTGGGTAATTGGGACGTCGTGAGAGCGGCATATGACTTCTTGGATATGAGTTACTTCTAAGTACACGCTGGTTGCCCTCTGATGGTGCTAGAGGCTCCGCTAATAGAAGAACACGTATGTTCCTTTTCTTTACTTAACTGGATGGCTGAAACCTTCAGTGGCCATGCCACTGATTTTCTGCTGGAAGCAGTGGCCACATATGCTGCATATACTTTCATGGATTGAGTGAACTTTCGTCCACTGTGTTTTCCTCACGTGTCTTGAACTGTCCCTGTACGTCTGCACTTCTGCCCAGTGAGGCGTTTTTTCGTTTTTTCACCCCCCACGGCACGTTTGAGGTTTTTTGTTTTTTCTATCCATTTTTGGTTTTTTCCTGTTCGAACTTTGCCTGAACTGACCAGTTCTTTTTTAAATCGGATACGCCTTGTTCTGCTCTGTCGCGCTTGAACTCTGCGTTCTCTCTTTTCTTGCATACTAAGTAGTGCTTCGATCAAGGGGGCATGTAGTAAGGACTCCCTTAATACGTACATACATTGTTAAGTTAGCATAACCACGTCAGAAGTTAGAAAACCATCTTGCTGCTTTTGCACACGACACTGCGTTCAAATGTTATTGCTTAAATGAACTGCTGACTCGAGTTTTGTCTCACACGAGAGCAATCTGTTGTTACCATCCCGAGCTCTGCGAAGCGACCTTGGTCTGCACACGATGTGACAAACAGTCTGAGTTGTTAGACAATGCATGTTTTCCACTCTAGGTTGATCGACCCACTATTTAGTCATAACACACGAGCAGCTGCACATACCTGAAAGTTGGTGCTTTTAATATCACGGACATCATGTTTATTATTCAGACCGAAGACGAGCCTTCCTGCGAGAAGACTCCTGATGCTCCTGTGATGTGATTTCACTAAGCTGATCTTTGAGGTATGGGGTCCCCTATTCAAGCCTAAGAGACCTTCTGTTAGTCTAATAATAATATTAGCTTCTTAGTAAAGGGAAGGTGGTAGTATCCACTGTCATTATAACATGATCACCCCTTTTATATTCTATGGAATTGTAACTATGTTGATGGTTTTGATTTTAATCATTTGTCTGCTTGTATTAGCCAAAGTACTGCATATTAGGACACGTGGTCTATAAAAATAAACTCTTTTTATTTTCACCGTGTCTCTGTTGATTCTTGTTGTGGACTGATGTGAGAATAATATACGAACAGGTATTTCCGATTCCCACCATTCCTGAGTATGTACTGAGTCGCGTGTTCTGGGTTGTCTTTTCATTGGGACCGCCGAGCTAAATCTCGGATAACGAATGGGACACTTATGCTAGCCGGATACTGGGTTCTGGGTTCTGAGGTGAGTTTCTGGTACACCACAACTCACTGAGGTCCTGGGGTTCTACGCATAGTTCTGTGTATAAGCAGAATCCCTGCAACACCACTAATGGCATTTACTTTACAGGCCCTGTGCACAATAGTACAGTCTACTAGGCATTTATTGATAAATTAGATATGCCAATTGTGGATAAGTCAATAAACCATTGGGCATATTTACTAGGAAACTTTTGGAGCGTGGCGTTAAGCCAAGAAGGCTAACGCCACGCTCTGACAGTTGCCAAATGTAGGGATGCGCCGTATTCACAAGAATGCGGTGCACCCCTGCCTTTCTCTTAGCACTGGTGCTAAATGTAGCTGTGTAGCGCCAACACAGGCACTCTTGCACTATTGTTCAAGGAAGCCTGCGTTGCAGGGAAAGATTGTTTATTTATGTGCTGGAAGGTGCCCCTTCCTGCACATATGCAATCCAGAATGGTGATTTGGAACATCTATCTGTACTGCATTGTGCAGCACACATAGAAGTCACAAATCGTCATTTTTTAAATGATTGTTCCTGTGCAGGAAGAAAGACCTTCCTGCACATAAACAATCACTCATGGTGTTTTTCTGTTTCTATGTGTGCTGCACACAGCAGCATATACAGAAACAGCAAAAACTGTCCCTGTACGTCTGCACTTCTGCCCAGTGAGGCGTTTTTTCGTTTTTTCATCCCCCACGGCACGTTTGAGGTTTTTTGTTTTTTCTATCCATTTTTTGTTTTTTCCTGTTCGAACTTTGCCTGAACTGACCAGTTCTTTTTTAAATCGGATACGCCTTGTTCTGCTCTGTCGCGCTTGAACTCTGCGTTCTCTCTTTTCTTGCATACTAAGTAGTGCTTCGATCAAGGGGGCATGTAGTAAGGACTCCCTTAATACGTACATACATTGTTAAGTTAGCATAACCACGTCATAACCACGTCAGAAGTTAGAAAACCATCTTGCTGCTTTTGCACACGACACTGCGTTCAAATGTTATTGCTTAAATGAACTGCTGACTCGAGTTTTGTCTCACACGAGAGCAATCTGTTGTTACCATCCCGAGCTCTGCGAAGCGACCTTGGTCTGCACACGATGTGACAAACAGTCTGAGTTGTTAGACAATGCATGTTTTCCACTCTAGGTTGATCGACCCACTATTTAGTCATAACACACGAGCAGCTGCACATACCTGAAAGTTGGTGCTTTTAATATCACGGACATCATGTTTATTATTCAGACGAAGACGAGCCTTCCTGCGAGAAGACTCCTGATGCTCCTGTGATGTGATTTCACTAAGCTGATCTTTGAGGTATGGGGTCCCCTATTCAAGCCTAAGAGACCTTCTGTTAGTCTAATAATAATATTAGCTTCTTAGTAAAGGGAAGGTGGTAGTATCCACTGTCATTATAACATGATCACCCCTTTTATATTCTATGGAATTGTAACTATGTTGATGGTTTTGATTTTAATCATTTGTCTGCTTGTATTAGCCAAAGTACTGCATATTAGGACACGTGGTCTATAAAAATAAACTCTTTTTATTTTCACCGTGTCTCTGTTGATTCTTGTTGTGGACTGATGTGAGAATAATATACGAACAGGTATTTCCGATTCCCACCATTCCTGAGTATGTACTGAGTCGCGTGTTCTGGGTTGTCTTTTCATTGGGACCGCCGAGCTAAATCTCGGATAACGAATGGGACACTTATGCTAGCCGGATACTGGGTTCTGGGTTCTGAGGTGAGTTTCTGGTACACCACAACTCACTGAGGTCCTGGGGTTCTACGCATAGTTCTGTGTATAAGCAGAATCCCTGCAACACCACTAATGGCATTTACTTTACAGGCCCTGTGCACAATAGTACAGTCTACTAGGCATTTATTGATAAATTAGATATGCCAATTGTGGATAAGTCAATAAACCATTGGGCATATTTACTAGGAAACTTTTGGAGCGTGGCGTTAAGCCAAGAAGGCTAACGCCACGCTCTGACAGTTGCCAAATGTAGGGATGCGCCGTATTCACAAGAATGCGGTGCACCCCTGCCTTTCTCTTAGCACTGGTGCTAAATGTAGCTGTGTAGCGCCAACACAGGCACTCTTGCACTATTGTTCAAGGAAGCCTGCGTTGCAGGGAAAGATTGTTTATTTATGTGCTGGAAGGTGCCCCTTCCTGCACATATGCAATCCAGAATGGTGATTTGGAACATCTATCTGTACTGCATTGTGCAGCACACATAGAAGTCACAAATCGTCATTTTTTAAATGATTGTTCCTGTGCAGGAAGAAAGACCTTCCTGCACATAAACAATCACTCATGGTGTTTTTCTGTTTCTATGTGTGCTGCACACAGCAGCATATACAGAAACAGCAAAAACGAGGATGCATATAGCATTTCTCCTTGTTTCGCCATGTTAAGACCTGGTGTTTTTTTGGTCTTAATTTTGGGGCTGCCTTTTATTTGCGCTACCCTTGTAAATAGGGGCAGCATAAAAATCAATGGGTGTTGCGGTGGAATGCCCACCACAACACGCATTGCCCACCCCTTTCACGGTAAGTATAGCATGAAAGGGTGCCTTATTTACATGGCGGCATTAAGCCATGTTAAGTGGCTTAACGCCGCCTTGTAAAGAAGGCGAAGTCCCTATCGCCACAGGAACGTTGATAAAAGTGAATTTCCAGTGGTGATAGGGGCTTGTAAATATGCTTCCATGTTTTAAGGGAGAAGCACATGCATTTTAGCCCTGGTTGGCAGTGGTAAAGTGCTCAAAGTGCTTAGGCCAACAAAAAGAAATTAGCAAAAAGGTGAGGCAAACAGCCAAAAAGCTTGAGGAAGACCACAATAAGTCTGTCAAGTCTAACCATAATCGAATATCAAACAAAGAACTCATTTTGGGCACAATCAGGATGAGGAACGTTAGGTACATTTATGAGTCAAAAGAATAATTCTGGGCTTCTGATGGTTTATTAACATGCATTCTCCTATTCAACTTTTATGTTAATGTATATACATATATATAAATATATTTTTCACATGCGGGTACTGCTTCACAATTAACATATAAACTTGATGGTGTACGTGAGACAGCTGAGTTTGTATTTTGAAATCAAAGGAAGGAGGAGACATATGCCACAGCCTACTAGAGGACAGCAAGTGGACCGTATCAACATTCAAACTGATGTGTGAATTTGTGATTTTGTTATGTAGGAGCAGTAATATCTAACCTTGGGAATGCCCCACTGCAGATAATAATTTAGTTTCAATTGTTTGTCTATATATATGGTTTTAAGAATTGTCTGTTCCTGTTAGAATAATTCGTAAGGCATCAGAACTATTACTAAGATACTACAAAGTCCAAGATGCATTGTGTGGAACAAGAGGTTCACATATGTTCTCAGGAAGTCAACAGAGACTACAACTCCCAGAATGACTTACACCATGACGAGTGTGAAATACTATAAATGTCAGGTGATGGTGGGTAACATTATTGATGTGAGGAAAACTACAGTCAAAATGCATCACATTTTGATGCTGTGGTGTAAATAGTTTAACTTTGAGTACATAAACATCCTGGAGTGCAGCCGCGGCCCGTGGAGGGAGTTCCGTGGGGCGGAAAGGCGGGGTAGGGGAGGGGCAGCGTGGGGGGTACTAAAAACCGGAATATGGATAATTGGAGTTAAGTAAACAATTAAATAAATAAAACGAATTCAGTAGCGCGCCCTGCATTGCAAATTGCGATGCAGCGCACGCTACGAAATTCGTTTTATTTATTTAATTGTGTACTTAACTCCAATTATCCATATTCCGGTTTTTAGTACCCCCGACGCTGCCCCTCCCCAGCCCCGCCTTTCCACCCCACGGAACTCCCTCCACGGGCCGCGGCTGCTGGAGTGCCACCATCACAGTCTAAATTATCAAAATGGGAGTGGTTTCCCCAAGAGAATCAGCACCAGCATCAGCAGTTCAGTGTCTGGGCACACACAAACCAATTTTGTGATGAATTTATTTTCTGTATACCTGCCATCTAGCCACACTGATCATTTTATTTTCTTCTTATATGCTTTCAATTGCATCACGTTCAAAAGGTAGCTGTTGCCCAGAGAAAGGTTATTTTGCTTTTCTCTACTGCAGCTTAGTTTTGCGTGGTATGTGTTACATTTGTGTAAATTAACTTTTTGTATAACTTTGCATATTTACCCGTAATTACACAAAATGCAAAACTGCCATCTTGTATCTTATTTTAGCAAGAAATTCGTCCTCAGGTCCCTTTGTACTTGTTTCATGCTAAAAAATACGACGAGAATGCTCTGTCATCAAAAGCCACATTCTGTTCTTTACATTGTTCCTGTGCGTTTGTAGTACATTTTCGCATGATGTAGCATAATAGAGTCACTTTGGGAAAAATTGGCAACAAGAGTAAGTGAAATTTAACGAAATTAAGCAAGATTACGCTGATGTAACAAATATGTATTTATTTACCCGGGCCTATGGTTACTGCTTTGGTCTGTTCCAGCCTTCTTTTTCACAGTTTGGTTGTTAAACCGATCAAGCATGACATACGTATTCTGTAAAATTCTTATGAGGAAAATGTAGCACTGGCAGCAATTGAAAAGTTGGCTTTGAATGAGGGAATGTTTTATTAGTTCCTTCAGATGCACACAAAGGGGTCTATTTATTAAAGTAAACTTACACATTAGTTAATAGATATGTGTAAATTCACTCTTACACTTTTGAGTATCTTTACAATTTTTGGCAATACACCATTTACAAGTGCAAAGTTCCTCAAAATTGTGGATTTACTGTCCTCACCCAGCTGAAAAAGAGGTGGAGTCAGTACAAACTTCAAATAATACCATATAGATTCTACTAGTAGCAACTTTATGACCATAATTTACGTTTCTCACACTTGGTGGTGGAAATCTCCTAAGGTAAATTATAGAGAATGTAATTAAATATATTTAAAGGTAAAATAAAGACTAAAAAACATTGGGGCAGATTTACAAGCCCCTTGCAAGACATTTACGCCGCCGTTGCCTCACTTCTGTGACGCAGCGGCGGCGTAAACCATGCGCCATGTTGCGCCTTATTTACAATGTGACGCATCTAGGGAGATGCGTCACGTTGTAAAGCCCTGCGCTACATTAAACCTGCGTCAGGTTTAATGTATGCAGGGTGGGCGTTCCGTCGGAAAAAGCCTCGGAAAAGTGATGCAGTGAAATCTGCAAGATTTTACTGAGTCACTTTTCCGACGCTGCTGCGTCAAAACCCTGCACCTGCTTGAAGCAGGCGTAAGGCATGACGCAGCATGTTCGGTATGGGCAGCCCCTGAGCATTGCTGGAGTTGTGTTGTGCTTGCGACAGAACTCCAGCAATGCGCCGCCCTTATGCCATCAGATGTGTCACGCATCTGTTTATCCTTGCGCCATGATGCGCTGCATTGTAAATGCAGTGCCTCTGTGGTGGCGCAAGGGTAAACTTGCGTGACGCATCTTTCCTGGCGCATCCCTGCTGATTTGCAGGGATCCGCCAGGAAACATAAATCTGCCCCATTGTATGCTAACTGTTGATGTTAAATAATTTCATATATGTATTTCAAATGTAGACTATTGTTTTAAATGTTGATGCACTATTAACTAAATTTTAAATTAAATATTTAATACATTTAAGTATATTAAACAGAAATTATTTCGAAAGCTTGTTTTTAAAAAATTAATCACACCTAAAATAAAACTGTTATATTTGCTTATTGTTCTACCTCCATTTATATCTTTGGGATGTTGTTGCAGAGGATGTGAGTGGACATGGTTGTTGCTGAACTTACTCCAACTTTGAGCTGAAGTAGATTTATTACTGTTTTGTGCCCATTTTGGTGGTAGTAACTATAGAAGTGCAGTTTTTTAATAGGAATGGGCTTACTCGTTTGAGGGTGGGTACATGTCCCTCCCATAGTCTCTTCTTATCCTTCACTAAACTCTTCCTTCCTTTATGGTCGTATTTGAGGTTTTACTGGCTCCACCCCCATTTCACTGGGTGGGGACAGGTAGGCCTATGCTTTTGAGTAACTTTACACTGGTTAATGGTGAATAGCCCAAGAATAGTAAAGTTACTTAACCGTCTTAGAGTAAACTTGCACATGTAGATTCACTCACATGCTAGTTTACTTTGTGAATAGGCCCCTCTGTCTGAGGAAGTGCGATTTCTGCTCTCTGCCATCTTAACAGTGGAGTCATGCTTAAATGCAACTATTACAAGTAGTGATGTAATTTTCTTTTAACAGGTGAATTTTAAGTTCATACCCTGCCTGTAATATGAAACAAAATGGATACGTATATAACATTTTCCAATATTTTGAAACTGTTTTCACAGTGCAGAAATCGATTGGCTACAATGACAAATTATGGGAAAGTTTGACTTTGAAGGACATACCTAAACTCCTAAACTGCGTTTGTTCAATATTTTTATATCTTAAAAGTGTGGTGACATCCATTTAACAACTGTGGTATCTACTTTAAAACACAAAAGAGCAAATCCAGGAATATGGTTTCCAGTTTGCTGAGACATCTGAAAATCGCAATGCATTTGCAGTCAGTGGATTTCTGCTATGTTAATAACATCTTGCTATATTACGTGGTGTGATAATACAGTACAATAATTGTGGCAATACCACATCACCCAAAGCTGTACTTGCTAGCACCAGTAAACACCTGGTTCTACCGTCACAAATGGTAGGCCCCCCCACACGTAGGTGCGTGGGGGGCCATTAGTGGAACTTTGTACGGGAAGCCAGGAAAACATCCGGTCTAGAGAGTGGGAGGGGGTATCGCCAGGAAACGCGAGATGTCACTTAGGTCGTCACTAAGGTGCGCCGGCGACCCCTCCCAGGGAAAGGGATAAAAGCGTGGGACACGAGGGGTAAGTCCTCTTTGTTCTTTCTCCACGGGTGCCCTGCGGATCGGAGCCACAATCAAGATACAGACACACAATTGATGGACGGAATGCAGAACAAATCAAAACATTCACCCCCAGTCAAGAGATCTGGGTTAAATCCATCATTGTTTTGCTCAACACGCCACCCCAGTTTAGACCTGGCCATATACAAATCAGTCTTGACCCTGTGCCTCATGGGAACAGTCCAGCACGAACTGCCAAGCCAGGTCTTCCCTGGACCGGAAACAAGCATCCTAGGATCGGTTTCGGGGTTTCACCCCTCTTCAGCCAGGATAGCTTGATTCCAGTGGCACAGTGAGCCCAGGACCCATGTCTGGGTATACCTGGCGCACTTAGGGTGAGAAAGCAAAAGACATACAATTGATGGACGGAATTCAGAACAAATCAAAACATTCACCCCCAGTCAAGAGATCTGGGTTAAATCCATCAGTCTTTTGCTCACCATGCCACCCCAGTTTAGACCTGGCCATAAGCAAATCAGTCTTGACCCTGTGCCTCATGGGAACAGTCCATCCCGAACTGCCAAGCCAGGTCCTCCCTGGATCGGAAACAAGCATCCTAGGACCGGTTTCAGAGTTTCACCGCTTTTCAGCCAGGATAGCTTGATTCCAGTGGCACAGTGAGCCCAGGACCCACGTCTGGGCATACCTGGCGCACTTAAGGCGAGAAAGCAAAAGACACACAATTGATGGACGGAATGCAGAACAAATCAAAACATTCACCCCCACTCAAGAGATCTGGGTTAAATCCATCATTCTTTTGCTCACCATGCCATCCCAGTTTAGACCTGGCCATATGCAAATCAGTCTTGACGTTGTGCCTCATGGGAACAGTCCAGTCCGATCTACCAAGCCAGGTCCTCCCTGGACCAAAATCAAGCATCCTAGGACCGGTTTCTGGGTTTCACCCCTCTTCAGCCAGGATAGCTTGATTCCAGTGGCACAGTGAGCCCAGGACCCACGTATGGGCATACCTGGCGCACTTAGGGCGAGAAAGCAAAAGACACACAATTGATGGACGGAATGCAGAACAAATCAAAACATTCACCCCCAGTCAAGATATCTGGGTTAAACATCATCATTTTTTAGCTCAACATGCCACCCCAGTTTAGACCTGGCCATATGCAAATCAGTCTTGACCCTGTGCCTCATGGGAACAATCCAGCCCGAACTGCCAAGCCAGGTGCTCCTTGGACCGGAAACAATCATCCTAGGACCGGTCACCCCTCTTCAGCCAGGATAGCCCACATCTGGGCATACCTGGCGCACTTAGGGCGAGAAAGCAAAAGACCCACATTTGATGGACGTAATGCAGAACAAATCCAAACATTCACCCCCAGTCAAGAGATCTGGGTTAAATCCATCATTCTTTTGCTCACCATGGGAACAGTCCAGCCCGAACTGCGAAGCCAGGTCCTCCCTGGACCGGAAACAAGCATCCTAGGACCAGGTTCAGGGTTTCACCCCTCTTCAGCCAGGATAGCTTGATTCCAGTGGCACAGGGAGCCCAGGACCCACGTCTGGGCATAACTGGGCAGAGGTTAAAGACAACTTGGGCACATGGAAGGAATTCTTTATGGGGTCCAATGGTTCAGTGATTTGGCATTAACCAACGCAAGCGAACACAGAGTTAGAGCTTTACACAGACGCAGCTGCAGAGTAGGGTTTGGGGCAGTGCTAGGCTCAAGGTGGTGCATGAAACACTGGCCGGCAGAATGTGTCAAGACTGAATTGACTCACAACATCACATTTTTAGAACTATTCCCCATCATAGTGGCACTACATCTTTGGGGCTCCTTCCTTGAAAACAGGCGCTTCGTGTTTTGGTCTGTCAGTATGTCTGCAGTGATGGCAGTGAACAATCAGAGGACAAAATGTCCATGGGTGCTCCGGTTGCTTAAAGAACTGGTGCGGGGTTGCCTCCAGAGTAATGTGTACTTTATAGCCAAACATGTGCCAGGAGTGGACAACACAGTAGCTGTCACCCTGTCTCATTTTTAGTTAACAGAATTCAGAGCTCGATGGCCGCAAGCGGGCAATCAGATGACAAATATCCCGGAAAAGCTATGGAAGCTTGGTGCCCCCTTGCCCCTGACCTGATAGCAGCTTCTATTGCGCCCAAGAGACTAAGAGTATGTATGAGAGGGCATCGCAGGTATACTCAGCAGTCTTAAGGGGATGCAGGGAAGGCAGATAAATTTACACCGCAGGGGCTACTCCTATTCATAGTACAACAGAGAGGGAATGGGTAATCGCTGTCCCTGGTTAAGAGGCAGTTGCCGGCAATTGCCTTCTTTGCAGAATTGGAAAGGGTGGTGGACCCTACCCAGGATCCTAGAGTCAGGTGGGCAGTGAAGAGTTGGGAATGGTTGGCCCCAGGGGTGAAAGATAACAAGAGATCCATAGACGCCAGTAGACTATCAAGTAGTCTCAAGGTATTACCACAAGTATGCATATCCCCAGCTGCTGCGATTAGCGTACTCATTGGCATTCTTCTGCGCTTTCCAAATATCTGAGCTCATACCGGCCTCAAAGGCAGATAGAGAGGGGGGAATCAGAATGGCAGCTGTGGTAATTTCAGAAGACATGCTGCAAGTTAGAGTGAGGAGGTCAAAGACAGACCCTTTAGAAAAAGGTGTTTGGGTCCGGCTAAGAGCAGTATTTGGGACCGTTTATTGTCCTGTGACACTGATGCAGAACTTCATGCAATTATGGCCTAGGGAGGGAGATGGTAGGCTGTTATTACATGCAGACGGAACCCAACTCACAAGATTTCAGTTCACGTGCATATGCAAGCACTCCCTGGTATTGTTGGGGGAAGAAACGGCCCACTTCACGTCTCATTCGTTTCGGATTGGGGCTTGTTGGACTTGGCCCTTTTTGCAGGGTCATCCCTGAACTTTTTGCCTTCCTCCTATATTTTGTCTGACCTGTTGTTGGCTGTTTTATGACTCTGGGCACTTTATCACTGCTGATCAGTGCTAAAGTGCATATGCTCTCCCTATTGTAAATTGATGTATGGATTAATGATTCCATGATTGGCTTATTTGGTTTACCTGTCAGACCCTAGTACAGTGCACCAGGGGTGCCCAGGGCCTGTAAACCAAATGCTGCTAGTGGGCTTGCAGCACTGGTTGTGCCACCCACAGAGGCAGCCTGTAAAAGTGTGTCTCTAGGCCTGCCATTGCAGAGCCTGCATGCAGTCTGGTACTGTCATGCTGACTGGGCAAGTGCACCCACTTGCCAGTCCCTAAACCTTCCCTTTTCTTCATATCAGACACCCCTATGGTAGGCCCAATGGCAGGATGCATTGTAAGTACAAGGTAGAACATGCCTTGGTGTGTGTGGCATGTTCTAATAGTGAATTACAGCCATTTTCGTTTTTCAAGGCTACCTGTTCTCCATAGGCCAGAATGGGCAGTTTGATTATTTCATTTTATAATCCTAACTGACCCAGGGAACATGGTAGAAATTCGAATTTAGTATGCCTGAACTCAGGATGATAAAATACATCTTTTAGTGAAGTTGGTTTTAACATTTTGTGTTTGAAAATGCCACTTTTAGAAGGTAGGCATTTTCTTGTCTAACCATTCAAACCTGCCTCGCATCAAGGAAGAAGCGTGTCGCTGTCGCAGCAGCTGCCGTCATATCTTGGATGACGCTGCTGTAGCTGTCACATTGCACCGCATCAAGAAAAGTGCCTCGCATCCACGGAGAAGCGTGCTGCCGTCGGAGCTGCTGCCGTCGCATCTCTGAACAAGGGTGTCGCCCCTGTAACTGTCGCATCGAGCGGAAGCGTCTCGCATCGCTGGAGAAGAGTGTCACCGCCAAAGCCGCTGCCGTCGCATCACTTGACAAGGGTGTCGCTGCTGTAGCTGACGCATCGAGCCGAGATCTCTCGCAACATCGGAAAAGCAAGCCGCATCAGGAAGATCTTCACGTCTTTATTTCTTTGCACCAAACTTTCATTGCATCAACATCGTTGCCCTGCGTGTCGCATCTACAGGTACATTGACTTAAAGTGTTGCATTTAAGAACTAAAGAGAACTAAAGAGAACTAAACTAAAAACTACCATTTAAAGTAACAGTATTGTGGATTTTTGTCGTTTATGGTCTTGTGGTAAATCTATATAAAGAATACTTATTTTTGATATAAAACTTGTGTGGTGTCCATCTGTAGTGTTGTCACTCTATTACTGTATTTGTTCACAAATGCTTTACACACTGCCTCTGAGATAAGCCTGTCTGCTTGTGCCAAGCTACCAAGGGAGTGAGCAGGGGTTATTTTAGGAGTGTACTCCCTTACCCTGACTAGAGGCGAGGGTCCCTATTTGTCACAAGTGCATACCTGTGCCAACTAGAGACCCCCAAGTCTAATAGGGCTGCCACGACAACAGCAAAATTAGGCCTCTCATCGGAAACTATCAAGAGGGTAGGCAGATGGAAGTCATACTGTTTTGCATGGCATGTTAGACCACAGCTAGCTTAAACCAGCGGCTGGGTAACAGCGGCGAAAGCAGTGTCTCTCGCCTAATGAAGCCTTCTTTTTTCTTTCTATTCCTTTAACTTTCAAGCAGTGGTCTCAAGGCAGCAAACGCAGGTATGCTGGTGTGGCCATTTTTTTATACGCAGAGCAGGGCAATTTTTCGGTAATTCCAGGGAGGAAAGAGCGCAGAGGGTGAAAGGAATCGATCACCACTGGAGAGGGGTCGGAGGGCAACGTTTAGAGGATGTCACGGCCCATATACAGAATGCGCTAGATAAGGGCATGCCCATTCCAGATGTGCTGGTGATTCATTCAGGGGGCAATGACATGTTCCCGGTGGGCTGGAGGGAGGTGAAAGATGCACTCTTTTATACACTCTCAAGGGTGAGGAAGGCCCTTCCGGGCACCACTATTTTCTGGTCAGAGGTGATTCCACGTCAGATTTGGGCTAACAATGCCCCAGCAATCGCAGTAAACAGGTCGGTGAAGAAAGTGAATCAGGCGGTGGCAAAGCTTTTGGCAGGGTCACCCATACGTTCCATCAGGCATTACCTGATACAGGCATCAAAGTCAGAATTGTATTTGGCGGATGGAGTACATCTGTCTGATGCAGGGTTGTAATTGTTCATCCAAACCATTTCCGTGGCCAAAGATCAGGACGGTCAAGCGGTGTTTGGGGGGAGGGTGAGAGCACCAGCAAGCTCCTCACCCTGTGGCGGGGTCCTGGGCAAGAGAAATGGCAGGGACTCCTGTTTGGCGGGGACTGTCTGATCCTGGAACAGGGCGGGCAGTCAATGGGGGCTCCGGGCTGGCGGGAGAGGGGGCTGACCTGCTGGTGGTCCTGGACTCTCCAGCTCTACCCTAGATGCCGGCGCTTGTAGTAAGCAACTTTGTGAGAGCTGGTGCGCAAGAAAGGTGCCAAGCAGTGCCCTGGTGGCCGTGTCTAGGGGATATACGATGGATTGTTATCCCAAATGGGAGCAGTGGAAAATTGTTTATAGCCTGCTGGCACAACACGCATCAAGTGTGGCTCTGGAGATCTAGAAATGTAAATACAATCTCAACCTGTGTCTCAAATGTATACTTTACAAGCCTAGTGCTTTTATCAATGTGTGTTGGTTTTGCTTTTAATAAAACGATGGTCAAGGGTTGACAGTGCATCAACAAATAAAGATTGCGTTTATCTGAAAGTTTAATAAAGACTACTTGCCTGGTGTGTTTGTGGGGGAAAAGAGTGAGTGGGGTAAAAATTGGTCTATTCATGGCAGGGGAGAATCGCACGTGAAATGCCCACTATGTAAGAGACTGATTCCCAAAGGTAAGTTACACTTTTGAGAAAGTTTACACTTTGTTGTAAGCCTACTACTTTTGGTATTCACTAACACTGAGTGTAAACTTACTACAAAAGTGTAAGTTACACGTCTACAGCTCCAGAGTAATGTAATTGGCTAACTCTTGTGTGGCTGATGTCTCTCCCTAATAACCTCTCTAGCAATCCCTGTTCGCCTATTACTCCTCCCTAATCCCATCTGTCTGCCCCTTGTCTATGATCAGAACTCCGTACATATAAATATAGGCAAAATGTACACTTTGTAGTATGTTTTGTAGTACATTGTATAGTACTAAAAACGTACTACAAAGTACAGACTGAGAATCAGGCACCTATTGTGAAAACTGTGTGAGAACTCTATTTCCGCATGTTATTCCCATGTAATTCTAATAGCATGATTTCCAGTTGTGACGCCACAGCTAATGTACAGCAGCATTACCACAAAATATCAAACAATCCTTTCCTGCCCTGCTAAATGTTAAAAGAAGGTGGCACATGGAGTCTGACCTTTTCCACTTGCTGTGTATGACGTGACCACTGCAGCAGATATAAAGCACTGGTCAACGCTGTGCCCTTTTAGGCTACTGGCTGAAGCTTTGATACGTCTTACATGAAGCCAAAAGAGAGAGACAGCATTATTCATGCTTGCTTTCTTTTCACTAACTACGCAAAGGGCTGCTGGCGTGGAATGTAAATTCATGACCACATCTTTAATTAGATTTCATGGCCTGAGGTGAAGAGTCTAGCCACTGGGTGACATGAATTGCTTTGCTGAAAATAGTAATACGTTGCCGGCTACTGGGTGACCTTTATTAGAGTAAAATAGGGACTTGTTTCTTTTAGAACTACTTCCAGTGATGTGTCAGTATGAAGTTATGTTTAATTAATGACACATTTTATTGTCAGGTGACAATTACACAATAACATTACTTTGAGGTACGATTATAATGAGGGGAAATGTTCTATAATTGTCTGGGAGGATAACATTTACTGAAGTGTGTGAAGCCTTCGGCAGTTTCCTGTACTGAAAATGAGATGAAAAGTTGCCACACTGCATTCTGGGTTCGATTCAAGCATCATATAATGTTCTTCCACCCACGCGCGCTTAATCATCGGGAGAGACATTATAACATGTTTCAAAGAACATTTTAAACAGTGATAAGTTCACGTTATGTTCCACTTTTTCATTCATCGACAAACTAAGGCTCTCTACCAAGCCCAGATGCACTGCTATCCATTCTTGCCAATAAGTGAATTGTATACCTTATATGCAGGTGTGTTTTTAAAATGACATCACATTTTATTTTTGAAAGCTATCAGGGATATATGAAGGTGACACGTCTGGCAGGGAGAAGTAAGCTTTGCTTCATGAATGAAACTAGAAAAGACCATTTGACTCAGATAGGTTGCCTTTAGTCCTGTGGAAGATGTATGAATGTATGTATTTATTCATATAGCCTATTTTTATAGTACTAATTGCAATAAGAATGCAGCTTTTAGGCACTGCGTAGAATAACCACAGCTGGAACCAGAGAGAGAGAAGGAGGTGAAACAGAGCAGATGATTTAGCCAGAAAAGCATCAATGAAGTGCGACGTTTGTAAGATTTCTCAGCCTCTGGATGGGATGGGATGGTTTGGGATAGCATGCCTAACGGATAGAGTTGTTTAGCTCTATGATGGGTCAAAGCATGTCTAACTCATTAATTGAATGTTAGAATGGTCAGCACAAGGCCCATAACCTACACAGTGTTCAAAATAAAATACAGTTTGTCGGAAAGCCCAAAGTCTAACCTGCCCCTATTTCAAAATAGTAGCAGTACATCAAAACTGTCTTTCAGCAGGGCAGAAAAGGTCAAATAAAATGATAATAACGAGATGCTATTATCATTTTATTTTTCTATGCTGTGGCAGTTTTGTGGGGCGGAGCTAGGCTGTGCAGGGGGGAGGAGTGGTGGCACCCTCTTAAGTGCCAAACATGTTGCATTACAGCCTGGGTGGAGAACATGCCCAGGCTTCTATTCCCAATCTGAGTGCCGAACAACGGCGCTCAGACCAATCACAGCGCTGCATTGCAGCATTGTGATTGGCACAGGGGAGCCTGGGTGCTTACCAATCACAACGTTGCATCACAGCGTTGTGATTGGCTTAGGGGAGCCTATCCTGCTTCCTGTTCCACCAGAACCAGGAAGAGAGGATGGGTCCGGCCAGCCGGCAGGCTGGCCGGTAAGTAAGTTTCTTTTTATTTTTTATTTAATCCCCCCTCCCCAGAACACTGCTGATTGGCTGGTGCCACCCGACTTCAATTGTTATTTGGAGCATAATGCTAAAATACTCGAAATTTACAACACTTTTATAGGCTTTCTCTCAGTGCAAGTCTATTGAACTGATCAAGAGACAGAAATGTGTTACTGTCAGCAAAAAAATTACATAACAAGCAGGTAGCAACAGGCTCTTCTCCCAAAGGAAGTGCAGGATGTTCTTGAGGAGAAGATTTCATTCACACATACAATAGTGAGCAAATTATTCTCCAAAATCCTGCTTCCAGATTGTAGCGTCCTCTCCAGCCTGAGTACTCGCCAATGACTATGCCAGAAATGAAGCTTACTAAAGCACTTCTTTATTCTTCTGCGTGTAACTGCAAACTCCACTTTTAAACCTGCATTCACTTCACTACGCCCAAATGCTTACGTCACAGGTTTATGGAGTCCATCAGGAGCCACAAGGGTTCTGTCGTTACAAACTCACACAGCACCACATTTCCCTCTCTGTTAAAAGAAGAACTGTGGTGCTTTGATCATACGACCCGACCGGGTCGCGGCCTCGCCTCCCTGTATTGCCACAGCCAGCCCTTGAAGGCCACAGTGAAGCGCCTCCCGTCTGCAGCCTCTGGACACACAGACACTAACACGCGGCCCAAGTAGGTATCACGAAATTTCTGGTTTTCATGTGGAGGCTGTGTGTTATCGCTTGTCTAGAGCCCGCCGCTCTCTGCAAGTTGAGGTTATCTGCAGGTGACAAGGGCACCAAAAATGGCAGCGTTTCCAAGTTTCGAACGCCGGCCTCATGGTCTGAAGGCAGAGCTCTGACCTTTAAACAGCGAGTAGCAAAAGAAACGGGAAGGTGGCATAGAAGGAATGCCATTTTTAGAGCATGTTGTCCACGGTTCACACTTAAAAGAACACTCCTATTGTACTAGGTACGACCGTGTAAAGATAGTGTATGATGTGCTGCTGTAACGTGTTTTTGCAGTACTATATGTATTGCAATACGTAGTAACATACACTTATTTCAATAAACTAGGGCAGAATCGAGGGTAATATTAATAGCCTGGCTTGTTCCATAGAATAATATCGAGCTTGTTCACCACCTGAAAAGTATTTAACACATAACATAACGTGCCCACCTGAAAATGTGTATTATACTGAGTTTTGTACAATAATTATCCATCAGTTTCTCGATCAGCGTTCAAAATTTTCCTGTGACAAAGCGATGTTATCCGTAGTCTGTCGACAATCTTTAATATGGACAATCTTGCATTTTACTACAGACTGATGTTTAAAAGAGAACTTAACATGCAGCAGCACCTTCGAAGACCTAATTTTCATTGTGACTGCCATGCTTACTCATCTCTGCCTTTTCAGAAACCCTGGTCAGTTATTTCTAGCAAGACTTTACTCTGCTTGCAGAGGGGCAGACAGGACTATACTTGCATATCAAGGTTTCCAGACAATTTTGCGCCTCTGAAAGCAGAGGCTGACATGTGACTTACACTGCCTCAGCCCAAACCGTCTAGCAGAGACAGTTCCGATAAGAAAATAAATCTATTACCAGCAGAATAGTCCATTGCTGAGTTTTTCACCATTAATGTATTCATTTACAGGGAAAGCAGTGTTTATTAGCATCTAATCACTAGTAAACTCTACCTGCTGATTTACATTATGAAACTGTAAATTATGTGTCTGGTTGTAATCAGTCAGTCAATTATCTTTATTCGATTATTAAAAATCATAAAAGAACGAGCAAAAATACATATCACCATTTCATCAGATCACAAAATTTTACAAACAATCATTACAGAAGACACTGGATTTTACAGTGAGACATACATAAATATTTAAAAAAAGATAAAAAGAAGGGTTTATTAAAACACAACTCGTTCAAATAAATGAGAAAAGAGGAGATTCATTTTTCAGAGATAAAGTGCCTGTACCTTATGCGATGCTTATTTAAACGTGCTCCTGCAACTAGAAAACTAGCGACAGAAAAAGCTACTTTCATGTTAGGAAGAAGTTGCAAAAACAACAGGGCTGGTTTTACCTGAATAAAGCCCTGATTACGTAAAATAGGGAACAAATATCTTTTTCTGATCTCAATATAATGACCGCAAAACATAATGAAATGCATCGTGTCCTGTGTTGAAAAATGATCGCAGTCACATGGTTCAGCATCATCAGGTCTAGTCCAGGTTCTAAAATTGCCCAGTATAAAATGAATTAAATCAAAGCGAAATCTCGTTAAGAGAAAGCGATGGTAAGGATTTGTTACCAAAAAGAGGTATGATTCCATTCCTGGAACAGAGGAAAGCATACAGTGTTTTCTTACCATGTTTTTTTTTAGCTCTATTGCTTCCCTCTCCAGGGCATATAAATTTGTCAGAATATTTTTGACTGATTTTAGATCTTCATGGATTATTCCATCTGGAGATGAGAAGAGCTCCGGGCGGCCTGCTAAAATAAGCTGAGTTTTCACATATCTTACCCATGGGATGTTAAGGGCTCTGTCCAGGGCTAAACAATTTTTTAAAATAATATGATTTAGAGTAAGCTCCTGGTTGAGCCAGGTTTTTAACCAGCCAATCACTGGGGCTAGTTTTAGAGTGTCAGATATATAGCCCAAGCCTAACTCTGTATGCAATGCAAAGGTCGGGGTTGATTGGGGAACAGAAAGCAGAGATCTCAAAAATTTGTTTTCTACGTTCTGTATTTTGGCAGAGCTGGTATATCCCCAGATGACAGAGCCATACTGGGCGACTGACAAACATTTTGCTTTATAAACTTTGATGATGCTTTCCATGGGACGGGCGCCCAGTTTTTTAGCAAAACCTAGCAGCCCTGCGGCCGCTCTAGCAACAGCGCTGCTTTTGACCAAAAGCTGGGGGCCCCAAGTGCCCTTTTCATCAAAAGTCACACCTAGGTATGGGAAAGAAGGGACTCTCTTAACCTCCTTCCCCGCACAATAACATGTTAGCGACTTTCTTTTCCTACCTGCGGGTCCAGCAATCATTACATGTGATTTTTCTGTATTAATTTTCATGTCCAGTGATGACATAAAAACTCCAAAAGATAAAAGAAGTTTGTTCAACGCAACTCCAGAGCGTGCTAAAAGAACAGCATCATCCGCGTACAGGAGGACATGTATCTTTGTCTCACCTGCACGCGGGATGTCACTATGGGATGTTGACATTACTGCCTCAAGGTCATTAATGTATAAGGTAAAGAGGAGGGGGGCAAGTATACACCCTTGCCTAACCCCCCTCTCTGACCTAAAATGACAAGTACATCTTCCTTCCCTAGTGACTCTAACTGAAGTCATAAGATCCTTATGTAGCTCAGCTAAGTATTCGACCAAAGGGGGGTCAAGGCCCATGGCCAAAAGGATCCCCCACAGCCTTGACCTGTTGACCAGGTCAAAAGCTGAGGAGAGGTCCATAAAGGCCATGTACAATGAGCCCCCCTTGGCGATTACATATTTATTTAAAATTAATTCTAGGTTTAGGCACTGATCTAAGGTTCCTCTATTGGCTCTAAAGCCATATTGTGCATTAGATAAAATACCCTTACTCTCTAAAATCAGGGTCAATCTACCTAAGAGGACTCTCCCCAAGATTTTAACACTCGAGTCAATAAGAGAGATTGGCCTATAACAGACCGGGTCTGTCCTCTGCCCTTTCTTGAAGATTGGCACAATGGTCGAATTTGCCCAGCTAGAGGGGAAAATAAAATCCCTTGTAGAATTAAAAATATTAGTTAAAATTTTTGAGCTAAGTTCAGGAGCGCTCTTAAAAAAGTCTGCAGGGACCCCATCTGGCCCCGGTGCCTTTTTACAGAGTGTGTCTTTAATTGCTTGTTTCACCTCTTCCTGAGTAAAGGGAGAGATGTGAGTTAACGGTTTTAGGAGAGGTGTTTCGCATTCTGTAGTGGTATAAGTATGACTATAGATATTGCTAAAATGTGTCACCCACTGTTCATCTGGGATAATGCAGTCAGCTCTCTGATTATCTAATCCCACGAAATATGGGTGATTTATAACTGCCCAAAATTTAACACTATCTTTCTGTATCTCGGGCAGTAGCAAATCATTCCAGGCCTCGTCTTTTATCTCAGATTTCCTCTTCCTGATAGCTAGGTTATATTGTTTCCTCAATAACGCTATCAACACTCTGTCTCTAGGTTTAAGCTTTAGGGCCTTAAGAAGAGTTGAATGGGCCTTAGAACAGTTTGTATCAAACCATTTGGGGCCCTTTGGTTTATTAAACTTTGCCTTTACAGTCAAATCTAAGTTGACTTGATGGCAAATAACACTAAAGGCCTCGACCATAGTGACACCAGGGTTTTTATTGTCTAAACAGATGGCAATTTCGCCGGCGACTTTGGCCATGGTTTCCTGTAAAAAAGATTATTGGAGTAACTTGGTCCCATTTGAGCCTCCGGTTTTGATCTCTTAGCACAAGATCTGTCGCACACAGTGTGTCCATCTTCCTATTTCCCAAGACTCCTTGAGCTAAAACCTCTAAAATCACAGGATTGTGATCACTAAAAACAGAAGTTTCTACCTTATAAGCAAGTATTTCAGGTAGAACTCTTAAAGATACAAAAATATAATCAATGATTGTGCCGGAATCATTACCCACGTATGTCGGTAACCTCAGATCATTTGAGCAGGTACATGATTCATGAAGGTTGAGGGTAGCCAAGAGCAATTCCAAAACCTCTCCGCTTGGTGTGTGTTCAAAATGCGGCGAGGAGGAATAAGAAAAACATTTCTCAGCTTCCCTCTGACAACCCGCCTGGCAAGGATGAATGTTAAAATCTCCCATAAGGATCACCTCGTACCCATAGCAACTGTTCTCAATGTGAGTGGATAAGAGATCCTCTAGGGATAACAAGTGCTCGTTAGAAAATTGACTGGCCGGGGAATTATAAAAATTAACGAGTAAAATAGAATTACAATTTGATGAAGTCAATTCAACCACTAAGCAATTTTTAGATTTAGACTTAATATGTCTAGGTTTACCTTTGACGTCAAGTGAAATATATACAGCCAACCCGCCCCTTGCTCTTCCTGCTTTACTGGGGTCTGCAGGTACAAAAAAATGAGAATAGCCATCTAAGGCCAAGCAATCTAACGTTTCCCAAGTTTCCTGAAAAGCAAGAATATCATAATTCCTGATTTTGTCCAACCAGTTCTTATCTTTAAATTTGGTTCTAAGCCCAGCAATGTTCCAGCTCATAATTCTGCAGACCCTAGCGCCTGCAGAGGACTGAGCTGACAAACCAAGAGCAGGGTGTGGTCCCTCCACATCATTATCTTGACTTGGCAAAAGTCAGTCATTTTGGTCCATAAAAGATAGTGGCGCAAAGCGGTTAAACAGTTCTAAGGGCTGTGTAACAGGGTTAAGCATAAAGGGTTGATGACGATGAACTGGTGCGTTGTTCCTTAAGTCTTGTCCCCATCTGAAGTGAGAATCCCAATTGGTATTCCACCCTGGGGCAGGAGTCCTTGGGATAGATACGTTCTGCTGTTCCCCATAAAAGAATTTCAAAGTGAGGGGGACCACGGTGCCTTGTCTTCGTTGGGGAGGAAAGATGTTTGCAAGAATATTGGGAAGAACGTGTTGGTTTAAAAAGCTCACAGCCACACAGTCACCTTTAAATTTTTTGGGCCGATTTCCCAGCCAGGGAACCCTAGTTGCTGATTTAATTACACTTACTAGATGATGCTGTCCCCCTGGAGCTAGCCGCATATTACTAGTTAGCCAATGTAGGGCTTTGCTACACAGTGAATTAGAACTTTCCGCCATGCCTCTTTCCAGCGGAGGGACATTTGCGAGGACTAAAACCACAGGTGTGGCTTCAACAATAAATTGCAGAGGATCCGTAGTAAAAGTTTGGGCTTGTACTTGTGTTTGCACTGGGGGAATATTAGCCGAAGGGGTTGGGTTTGTTGGAGGACATGGTAGCGTAGAGCCCTCAATAATAGCAGTCAAAGTTGATGGCGATGGATTCTCCCCAAGCAGTTCTATTCCTTCTCCAACACCCAAATCGCTTCCGGCGACAACTCCCCTAGAATTATTGCCCAAATGAGTAACTAACGTAGTTATATTTTCAATGCCACTTGCAACTGTATTTTGGAGACCACCCAGCTTCTTAACCTCTGCTTGCAGTTTATCAATCTTGGATATGAGAGGTTTAACAATGATGTTGATTTTAATCTCAATAAGATCTGCAATTTTATCAAGAAGGACTTCTTCAATAGAACAGATAGGATGATCCTCAGCGTGAGTCACTTGTATGCTTTTTGGGGTAGTAGCCCTCTTCCGTTTTGTCCCTGAGCGTAAACCACCCCGCTTTAGAGGAATCTTTGTACATTGTCGCTTAGGTCTGACTGCATGACCTATAGAAGATTGGTCGAGAGCAGAGACCTGAGACTGTGTATCTTGGTCAGAATCATTATCATTGTAGTTATCTGCATTGCCCTCAACGGGCAAGCCCTCAGAAGCCGGGGTTACATTATCCGGAGTGCCAGGTATGACTTGGGAAGCAATGTCAACAATCGTGGCTGCACTGTAAACATCTTGCGTGATAATTTCATCAGTCAAAGTAGTAACAAGTGTGGGTGGGGACAGACAAAGCAAATCAGGAGATTGGCTCAGCCCCAATGACTCCCTCCTTTGCATATTAATCTTCTGTACGGTCTGAACAAGGTAATTGTTAATCTTGTTTTGTTGAGCTCCAACAAGTTTTTTAGGCATAGCTTATAATATAACAAATATTAGGGAAGAACGCAAGAACAACTGTAAGTAAGATCTTATATAGGCTAGGCTTACTTGAGGAATGATAACGGAAATGAATCCTGTAGCATTTCTGGCCCTGCCCCTGCCTCCTCCTGCCGATGAGGGCCGTAGAGGGCCCGCCCTTTGCCCGGGCTTCGTCCGGCGCCCGCCCGCGCGCGTCCCGCGACGCGGAAGGAGCGGCGTTCTTTTAAGCGCTTCCGGGCGCTTGGATGACGTGTGTGGGATGCTAGGGCGCCTGGGAAATGTAGTCTGCCCACACCGGGGCGATGCAATGGCGGCAACAATGGCCGAGGGACCGCCGCGGAGCACCAGAAGCACCAGCAGGACTCAAGTGGGTGAAGATTCGTTCCCCCTTCGCGTTTTCCGGCCTTCCCGCTCCACCAAAGGAGCGGCGTTCTTTTAAGCGCTTCCGGGCGCTTGGATGACGTGTGTGGGACACTAGGGCGCCTGGGAAATGTAGTCTGCCCACACCGGGGCGATGCAATGGCGGCAACAATGGCAGAGGGACCGCCGCGGAGCACCAGCAGCACCAGCAGGACTCAAGTGGGTGAAGATTCGTTCCCCCTTCGCGTTTTCCGGCCTTCCGGTCTGGTTGTAATCATTTTTTGATCTCCTTGTAATGCAGTAAGAAACTGATGAACAGCAAAGAAGGCTGCCATCTTATAGTAGCTATGTTGTCTTTTTTGTTTTTAACAGATACAAACACCACAAGTGGTGTTTGTTTCTGTAAAAACAATTGCCCCAGACGAGCTGACAGTTTTCTTCCTGCGAGTGGACATTTCTTTAACATGCTCCCGGCCTCCATGCAATACCTGGTAGTTGCAAATATACAAATTATGCCTTGACAGTTCCACCCTAAGAAAGGCAGGTCTTCTAGCACAATGCATCAAGCAGCATAGTTGTGGAGGACCTGTGGTCTAAATGTGTCTAACAAACCCACATAATTCCACTCCACAGCACATACATCCTCTCCAATCCAAAACACATGGGCAAAAGACATGGTAATTTACATCGCCAATACCTCTAACTCTCACAAATGCGAGACCAATTTGCATTGCAAATGCCTGTTTCTCTTATGATCCATGTTTTTCATAAGGGTTTCTCCTTCAGTATTTGTTCTTCTGTTGGTCCATTGAGGTAACTTGGTCGTCATGGCTCTCTGGAACATCAAGGTTGCAGGGCTTTCACCTGTGATTGAGTAAGGGGGTTGAACGGTAAACTCAAAGAATCAAATATATGACAGTTTTACAGTTGAGCTTTTCTAGTACTGGACTCTGGACATCTTTCTGAAGAGTACTCATAAAACATTCAACAATGCCGTTGGCCAGTGGCCAAAGAGGAGTGCTCTTGGGATGCTTCACATGAAGATGAATGAGAAAGTCTCTGAATTCTCAACTGTTGAAAAGTGGGCCATTGTCAGACTTTAAGATCGCAGGAACACCCTTAGCTACCAAAGATGCTGTCTAATCTCTCAATAACATGTTCTTGAGTGATAGATGAGAGATTGTCTATCAACGGGAAATGGAAGTATTCATCCATGATCACCATCTGGTGATGTCTGGGTTCAAGAGTACCAATGAAGTCAACAACAATTCTTTCCTATCCATTCATTGGCAACTCTGACTTGTTAAGGAGTGTTTTTTGATATGAGGCAGTTGCATAGATGATAGGCCTTTAATTCTTTTTTAACTCTCTCATTGAGATGTGGAAACCAGACTCGGTCTTGGAGAGTTTGTTTGGTGGCAACAACTCCACAATATCTTTCATGGGCCACTTCAATTATCGATTGCCACAGACTCTCCTGAATGACAATTCTCAAACCTTTTAGAATAATATCTTCCTGAGTAACGGACAGTTAATCCATGATATTTCTTAACTTCTGAAATGTACTGTCACTGATAAGAGGTTGAATGTGCCGGTAAGAAGACTGATGTGTATTAGTGTCCTTCAATTTCAGCATGTCACTATCTTGACTTGTGGCAGTAACAATTTGTTTCAGCGAAATGGTGGCTGGGGTGCTTGATTTTACTATGAAATTTATGTAAGCTTCAGGCGTCTTAGAATGGGTGCCAGGGCATTGTATAGGGGCTCATGAGAAGTAGTTGGGAGGGTTCTGATCTTTCTCTGGATGATGCAAGATGGCGTAGTTGTGTTTTTGCAATCGCAGACCCCAACATTCAATGTGTGGAGGCATTGTTGCCTTTGTACTGCCACAGATAGTCAACAATACTTGATGATCTGTCACAAGCGTAAAAGGCTTCCCATAGAAGAATGCATGGAAATATTCACAAGCCCACTCCACTGCTAAGCTTTCTTTCTCAGGTTGTGAATAAGCCAGTTCAGTTTGGGATAGACTTCGGCTTGCATATGCCACAATACATCTTTGAGCATTTGGGTGTCTGCTGTACTGTGCAGGCATGGTGCCTAACCCAACAGGACTGGTGTCAACAATAACCACAGAATGAAGCTTTAGATCGAAGTACGCTATTTTGGTAGTGTTCTCAATATCTTGTTTGATTTTCTGGAAGCTTTTCTTGCATTCATGTGACCAAAGAAAAGAAACATTCTTTTTTGTCAAGTCTCTTAATGGTGCACTGACAGTGGCAAAGGATTGTATGCATTTAAAACAATAGCTGGCCATGCCAAGGAATGAACTTAGCAGGAAAACTTCTTGTGGGGGATTGGAAATTGACAGCACTTTAGATGGATCGGTGTCATGCCCCATCAAAAAAGATATTGGCAACAAATTTTAACTTTTGGCCTGATCTAGATCTTGGCTGAATAGGTCTCGCCGTCAAGTTTTTGATGGTCTTCCTTCCCACCACATTGGCGGTCCAGCCGCCTGAATTAGTTGTTGGTGGGACCTTGCCAGGAATCTTCTCACACGTCGACGACACCAAATTCAGAATCGGCTGGTGGTGAGACTCCAGCCAAGAGTCCCACCAAGCTGATTATGAGTACAATATGCCTTCCCGCCGAGACAACTGTGGCAGGAAGACCTCCAAGCTCAAATTGGTGGTATTGAAAGAGAGGGGTGAAAACGTGCCTTTTTTCCTGTTTTCCTCTTCCATCTCCATGTTGTACCCCATCGTCTAGGTTCCTCCTTTGCTGCTCTGACTCCAGCACAATGCCAAATGTCTCTGCTATCACCAAGATCTCAGGCAAGCTACGTATGATATTGTCCTATGTATCGTTTGTTGATGTTCGCTGTAGGCTTGTATGTGTGCATAGCATGCAATATGTAACACAAAAGGACAAAACACATTGCCTACATATCATAGCATGCAAACATGACACGTCTATTTACATATACATAAGTTGTACCTACCTGTCTCCATGCCCCTATGAACCTCACTCTGTCAGGGCTCTGCCACCAGGACACCGCCAGCACATTGGGAACATCTACATCACAATCCGGCTGGCCTGACATTGACAGAGTACTATGCGCCAGCAGAGAAGACCACTGCTACTGCGGTCTTCTGACTCTAGCCGTAAATTCTAAATTCAGCAGGGGGACTGCCGTCTGCTCAATGGAGTACTTGGGACGGCACTACAGCAAGACAGCAGTAATACAGCCAAGATTGAGCTCAGGCCTTTTGTCTTATGAAACGGACATTTCCCGGTATTCAAAGTTAAATCGGCATCAGTGAGCAACTGACACACTTGCATAAGAACTTTTCTGAGCTTCTTCTGTGTGACTCCAAAAATGAATATGTAATCACTTTATTTGAAAGCATTCATGACAGGCTGTATGATACGTTGAATGTTATCTTGGAATAGCTCCGCAGCTGATGACACACCAAAAGGTAGTCTTTTGTAAGGGAATAATAATAATAATCCACATTTGTAAAGTGCGAACAATCACCCGTAAGGGTCTCTAGGCGTTGGGGGCCGTTGGGAAGATTAAGCAAGCTATTGCCTAGAGTCACATGGTGCTGGGCTAATCTGCCCCCCGGCGCCGGGGATCGAACCGTGATCCCCATATTCCAGAGTCAGTTGCCCTGGCCGCTGAGCCACACCTCTTCCCATGTGTTGAAAAGGTTGTAATGTACCTGGAATTCTCCTCGAGTTCCAACTGATGATTTTCTTTATTCATATCAGGGTGAGAGAATACCTTTGCACCATGCATTTGTGTTATCATGTTGGCAGTTTGCGGACCTGGATGTCCTTCTCGTCAATTGCTTTGTTCACTTGATGCATATCCATGCAGATGCTCCTTAACTGTCCTTTTGTACCACTCTGGGAGAAACCCATTGAGTTGGACCATTAGAACGCTGAATAATATTGTGTTTGAATAAGGACACAAGTTATTTTTCAACAGCTTCCTGTAAGTGAAGGCAATTCGTCTACCTTTAAGCAATAGGACAAACATTCTTTTTAATGTGTAATTGGACTTTCATAGTCTTGAGTTTTCCCAACCCATGAAACATTGAAGGGCATTGACTTACTATATCCTGATGAGCATTCATGTTATAGTTCACGGATATCAGTCCCATCTCAACAGATGTGCTGAAGTTGAGTAAACAGATACTTGACTTCATACCTTGAAGTACATGAATTAATTCTTGTACTTTTCTTTTCTGATGCTTCATTATTGCTACAAATGAACATTGACTTTTTAATGACATTGATGCAGACCATGTATACACTAGTTGTCGATGGTGTAAGTCATATTTCTCCACAGGCATAATATTTATTGACACCCCACTGTCAATAATGAAAGGAATTGAACAACTGTTAACTTTTAGTATAATTCTCGGACAGTTTTTGAATGACTTTGGTGCTTTGTTGCATTGACTTTTCTTGGACCAGCATTTTTCCTCTCATGCAGCCAGTCTAGCATGTTCACGTTTCTCTGAGGTAAACATTGACATGGCACAAACATCTTCTTCACTTTAACTTGACATTGATGAAGATTTAGATGTCGATTGACTTCATTTTGTGCCGATTTGTGTCAGCTGATGTGGTTGTGCGGCCTTATGGGCGTGTGACAACTGTCGCTTCTGGAATGTTCAGCCACTCATTTTGTCTTTGCACTGAGATGCACTTACTTTTTCCTTCACAATGCAAATTACTACAAAATGGTTTGCCTTTGCAGATTTGCCCAATAGGGGGACATTTACTTTTGTGTGGAAACGAAAATCCACACCTGAAGCACAACTTTTTTTGTGGAAAATTCACTCTGCGTCCCTCGGCTTTCTGCTTTGGCTTATTTTCACGTTCATGACTGATGCATTCTGCACACCTCTGGCCTCCAAGTCAGCATCTTGTCGAACATCACGCTTTTCAGCTTTTGCTGCCATGAGAACTGGCTCTAGACACTCAGCATTCATCATCTGAATGAATCTAGCAACCATCTGTCAATCACTCTAAGGTGTATAGCTTCCTCATCATTAAATTAATTGAACTTATAGTATTTGATGAGTATATCCAGTCTCTCAACAAATTTGTCAATGGTCTAACTGGCTTTCTGTCATTCTTGACTGAAGATGTGTCTTTTGTTATCTACACTTACCATTGGATTGAACATGAGATTCATGTCTGCTTTTATTTGACCGTATGATATTTTGTCAGCGTGCAGCATTTTCTTTACGACTACTTGAAAACCTCTACCAGCAAAATTCTTAAGGAACTTGATAATCTTTTTGGTATCTGTTTCTTCAATTGCATCAATTAAATCAAATCAATCAGGGTACAGCAACATGGGCAGTAGCCAGGATGCAAACATGAGGATCCTCATCCTCACTGGTGCCATTAGGGAAGAAGGGTTCAAAGCGGGACAACAGATCAAATTAATATGGAAAGCAGACAAGCATATTTTGTATTGTGATAGTCAGGTGGTGGAGAGTTGCTGGGTCTTCATAGTGAGGAGGAGCACAATTCACAGAATGGAGCAAAGCAACAGTTACAGGGGAACTCAGATGTTTCAAAAAGATTTTTGGACTTTCACATCCAGTGACACTCACAGAGAGACTAATACATTCACTCACATATGCACTCCAGTACTGACACAACTGAAGGTAGGTTGTAGGCAGGTCATAGGGTGGGTGCCGGGTGCCTGAAGTGTAAGAGAAGTACTTTTAAGAGTAGTGAGTTATATGCAAACCCGTTGACCCATAGGTCCAGTTATATATCCAGACTCTCACCTATACCAGAACTAACATACCTATCTACAAAAAGACAGAGCCACTAACACACCAAGTCAGACAGTGACAGAGGCACTTACACATCCATTAACTCATTCACGCAGCACTTATATGTTTAGTACTAACTGAGGCAGTTGCACACAGTTACATACCCCAATACTCACTAAGACAGCCAGAAAAAAATCCATACAGTAACTTGCATACACATTTATATACCCATACAGTTACTAAGAGAGGCTGTCATATACAGACGCAGTTACTTACACATCCAGTGACACACCCGCAGAGAGAGTGATACACTCCCTCAGATATGTTCTCAAGTACTGACAACACAAATCACCCATCCAAAGAAGTAGCCCTTTAAATGTGTCACAGACCTGCCATTGCAGAGCCTGTGTGTGCAGTTTTACTGCCATGTCAACTTGACATTTAAAACCCTTTGTTCGGCCTTAAACACGTCTTCTAGTACATATAAGTCACTCTTAATGTAGGACATAAGTAGGCAAAAGACAGGATGATATGTGTTTAAAAGGTAAGATATATATTTTGGAGTTTGAGTGAGTTACATGCACACTTACAGACACATACGTTTAGTTATACATCCAGTCTCTCACCCTTACTGTAACTCACATAAGAATTTGCAAAAGCATAGAGACAGTCACACTTACAGTCAGACAGCGAGAGAGGGACTTAGACGTTCACTCACACACTTACACAACACTTATGTATCCAGCAGTAGCAGACTTAGTTGCATACACAGTTATATACCAATAATGTTACTTGCATACAGATTTACCTAACCATAGAGTTACCAAGAGAGCTACCCTTATACTGATATAGTTACTTACAGAAACACTCACAGACCCATACAGGCACTGATACACTCACTGAGATATGTACTCAAGTACTGACACAACAAAGTCTCCCATGCAGAGCAGTAGCCCTTTAAACATATGTCAGGCTTCCTACTGCAGAGCCTGTATATGCAGTTTTACTACCATGTTGACTTGGCATTTAAAACCCTTTGTTAGGCCTTAAACTCCTCTTTTACTACATATAAGTCACCCTTAAGGTAGACCATACGGCAGGATGGTATGTGCTTAAAAGGCAAGATATATATTTTAAAGTTTCAGCAAGGTACAAGCACACTAACATAGACACATGCTAAGTTAAACATTCAGGGACATATGTATCAAAGGATACATTTGCGATTCTCAAATAGCAATTTTGAGAGAATCGCTATTTGAGAATCACAACACGCTATGTATGTAGGATTTGCAAATAATTTTGTGAATCCTACATATTCCTTAATTGCGAATCGCAAATTGCGATTCGCAATTAAGGAATACCTCCCCATTCATTCCTATGGGCCTAGAGGCCCATTGGAATGAATGGGAAGACATTCTCAATTTGCGATTTTCAATTAGAGAATCGCAAATTGAGAATGCAAGGGTGCCAGTGTGTCAAAAAGACACCCTGTTGCACCCCTGAAATGTGCATGTGTGCACGTGTGGCACACATACATGCCCCAAGGGCATGTATGTGCACCACATGGCACTTTGAAAAATGCAAAAAAGTGCATTTTTCAAAGAAATCACAAATTACCACCAACTTGGTGGCAATTTGCGATTTCTTAAGGAGAAATCGCACAACTTGGGTGCTTTTTACAACGCATTTAAGGAATCGCAATTTGCGATTCCTTAAATGCTTTAGCAAAATAAGGAATCGCAAATTTAGCAATTCCCTATTTTGCGAGGGCCTTTTGGGATGATACATCCCAAAAGGCTTTTTCCCGAACGGGAAATGGGCTTCATACATATGCCCCTTAGTCTCTTACCCATACTACAACTCACATATGTATTAGCAAAAGCATGGAGACACTCACACACCCAGTCAAACAACGGCAGAGGGACTTACACATTGACTCACACACCCGCACAGCTCTTATGTATCCAGCAGAAACTGAGCCAGTTGCACACACATTTTAATATCCCCAAACTCACTAAGACAATCAGCAGGCACTCCATAGAGCCACTTACACACAGATACACAGACCAATGCAGTTACTAAGAGAGCTATTCATATGATGACATAGTTACTTACATATCCAATGACACACCCACAGAGGGACTGATACACTTATTTAGATATTACTGAAATACTAACAATACCAAGTAACTCAACCAGAGAAATAGCCATTTAAATGTGTTTCAGCCTGCTACTGCAGAGGCTGTGTGTGCAGTTTTATAACTATGTCGACTTGCCATATAAAACCCTTTGTCAGGGTTTGAACTAGTCTTCCACTATATATAAGTCACCCTTAAGATAGGCCATAGGGCACAGTGGTATCTGCTTAGAAGGTAAGACATGTGGTTTCAAGTTTTACTGAGTTATATGCAGAATTACAGACCCATATGCCCAGTCAAACATCCAGTCTCACACTCATACTGGACCTCATAAACCTATTTACAAATGCATACAGCCAGTTACACACCCACTGAAACATTGATAGATGCATTTCCAGATGTAGTAAGAGACCTATACAGCACATGTGTATCTAACAGTAACTGAGCTAGTTGCACACAGAATTACATACCCCAACAGTCTGCATCTCAGTCAGAGGCCAATACATACACCCACATAGATACAGATTTAGAGATCCGTACAGGTTTTAATATATCAGTCATATAGTGACATACTTATTTAGGTATCCAGTGAGACACGCACTGAGAAAATGGCACAGTCATTCATGTATGTAGTCCAATACTGACAGACCCAAGTGAGTCTGGAGGTGCTGGGTGACGGTCTGAGTCGATGATGTTGTTGGATTCTATGAAGTGCTTTAGCTGGGTGTTGATGATTTTCACAGTGACTTTGGCGGTGACGGGGAGGAGAGAGTTGAGTCTGTAGTTCTTGAGGTCCATCGGGTCTGCGGAGGGCTTCTTGGAAAGGGATTTGACTTTGGTGCATTTCCATTCATCGGGGAACATGCCTGTTTCGAGGGAGCAGTTGATTTTCTGTTCTGGTGAGATGGTGGAGGCGGCACTGGGGAAGTTGTGCAGTGGGCAGGGGTCAGTGGGTGCTCTGGAGTGAATGCCCATCATAGTCTTTGCAGTCTCTTCTGTGGTGACAGGGGTCCAGGTGAGGAGGGTTGGCTGGGTCAGCTGGGTGGCATTGTGGGTGGATGGTGTTGGGTTGGTGCCTTGGTCTTGGTCATTGAAGTTGTCGTAGAGTGTCTTGATCTTGTGGTGGAAGAAGAAGCTGCGTTTGTTGCAGAGGTCCTGGGATGGAAGGATGCCAGAGGATTCACTGTGGGGTCTGGTGAATTCTTGTATGATGGTGAAGAGTTCCTTGGAGTTGTGGGAGTTGGAGAGTATTCTGTCCATGCTTTCTCCAGTCATTGGCACAAGTGCTGGGATTCTTGGAGGTCCCTGGTGAACCAGGTGGCCTTCGTGTTGTATCGTCTGTTGGAGCTCCAGATGGGGCGAGCGTGTTGGCACGGTTGGCGATTGATTGGTGGAGGTAATTGGCTGCGGAGTTGGTGTCAGTCGAGGCGGGGGAGTGCAGCTCAGGGAGGAGGTGAGGAGCTCTTCGGTGATCTTTCTCCAGTTTTTGCATGGGAGGCGTGGCGTTGGCTTGTGTGTGGTAGGTTTCGAGAAGGGGAAGTGGAGGCAGTGGTGGTCCCTCCAGAGAGGTTGCATGGTGTCTGGGTCCAGAGGTGGGTAAAGGTGCGGTGGCAATGTCGTCAGGAGAATGGCCTTGGGAGTTTGCTAGGCATCGAAAGCTGGCAGTTGTTGTTGCATTCTGGGTTGAGATCGTGGAAAGTGCTGGAGTAGTAGTGGCGGGGGTCGGAGGACCAGGGTCCCTGGCGCTGGTTGCGGTCGGGTCCAGACGGGCTCAGATGGGCTTGCCATTGGTGCAGTGCTGCCTCAAAGTAGGGGTCAGGGAAGGGAGACATGAGCAGGAACACGTGGGGGGAGCACCATAGGGCAGCACCGATGGCAAAAAAGGCAGAAACGGAGGCAAACAGAAAATACAGGCGAAAAAGCAAAAGTCAGAAAAAAATAGAAAGGACAGAAAAAGCAGAGCATAAAAGGCAGATAAAGTTAACATAGTGGACCAGCAGAAGAGCAGGCTCTTCCACTGGACCACCAGGGATGAAGCACAGGCAGGAGCATGCAGGTTGAGGAGGGCCTCAAACACCTACCTGGAACCAGAAAGGCGCTAGGGGTAGTGGCGCAACGACGGAGCTGCGTGAAGGGAGAGCAGTTTTCCTGACCAGGAGGTCAGAAGTCTTGCTCGCCCAGTCATGCAGCGGCCGCCATTAAATAGGGGTCGAGGGGAGGGAGAGCAGCTGGGAAGCGGGAGGTGGAAGCTGAAACACGCAGGGGGAAGGGGCTGCAGGGGCATCTGTCACGGGAAAAGAGGTAGAAACAGAGGCAAACACAAAATAAAGACAAAATAAAGGGAAAAAAGGCAAGGACAGAAAAACTAGAAAAAAGCAGAACAGAAAAGGCTGACACAGCAGACCAGTAGAAGAGCAGGCTCTTCCACTGAACCACCAGGGATGAGGTGCAGGTAGGAGCCTGCAGGTGGAGGAGAGCCATGAACACCTGGAACCAAAATAGTGCTTGGGCAGAGGCTCAACGACAAAGCTGCGTGAGGGGAGAGTGGTTTCCCTGACCAGGGGACCTGGCCCTCCAATATCGGCCCTGGGGGGCACCTATGGTGCCCCTCTATATATCCCTGCACCTTGTGGCAGGGACCGCATGGTGCCTGCCACATGGTGCAGGGATATGTGTAAGGTGTTTCTATTTTAGACTGTGGTGTGTGCTGCAGCCCGCACCAGATGCTGCAATACAAAATATACAGATTGCGACTGCCTTGAAGGCGGTCGCATCCTAATCATGATGGCGGGACCACTGCCATCCAGTCGGGCGGTCCCGTTCCTGACAGGATGGTGGTCTGACGCTTGGTCGACCGCCATCATAATCAGGCCCTAAGTCACTTATGTTATTTAATAGTATAATATGAAAAGCTGAATGTATTGATTTGTTTCAATGCTGATAAAAACAGAAAAAAGAAAGAAAGAGAAGAAAGGTTACTATCTCCTTCCAACAGAGAAACAAAAAGGGCAACATGCAGATAATGTGGTGTAAGAGAAAAGAGCTGCTGGTAAGAAAATTAAGAAGATTCTTAAAATAGTTTGTGGGAAACTGCTAAGTGAGCAAAACCAAGTTAACAAAATAGAAGTCTCAAATCAGTTAAAAAAGGAAATAAAGGAAGTGACAGCAAAAGTAATAAATTGTATAAGGAAGGAGATAATTTAACAAGAAAACAGAGTTAGTTTAAAGAAATTAGAGTGAGAATGTTCCGTAGTAGGGTAACTCAGAATTTCATACAAACTATGAAACAGCATTAAAGGAGAAGAGAAGCAGTCAAACAAAAGGAACATGTTGAGGCGGTAGTTGATAAGGTATTTGCCCTAAAGTGGAAGTTATTTATTTTGATTCTGAGCAGAATGAGAACCCTGGATAAAATAGTGTTGTCTATGATGAGAAGAAGCCAAAAGAAAAGAGTTGTCAATAGAAGTAATTTTTGCATTGTTTTCAGCAGTAAATGAAAGCATACTTCCAGTACTGAGCCAAAAACACATTAGTGCATGCAGTTGAAGCCACTGGTTGATGTTATGAGTGAAGGATGGTACACACATTCAAAAAGAGAAGATGGAACCTAGGAATGTTGAATAAGTGATAGCTGAAGAGGTACAGGGAAGGCGTAGACAGGTCCCTGTATACAAATGGAACTGTAAAGAGAAATGTAAGTACTGCTATGATATGTTAGAGGAAAACAAAATCCCAGCTACAGCAGTACATAACAAGTTAGAATTAGTATCTATTCCACAAGAACTAAATGTTTATGAATTAATTTTCAAAGAAGGTATACACCCATGTGAGGCTATAGTTTGTATGGAGACAAAGGCAGGGAAGCTGCCACTAACTGTCCTTCAGAAAGGACTTAAAGGAAGAATTGTCTACTTACATTTAGATTTTAAACTGAATATTGAAACTGTTGGTGTACACCGAGATTTAGATGAACCACTTGTCAATCTAGTAATTTGTGTGCCTATGAAGAATAATAAAACTGGCAAGAGTTAGTGGATGTTTATAAAGTAAAAAAACAACATTTTACCTGGTACAAAATATTATTTATTCTAAAAATGGTAATGTTGTTCGTGATGTAACATATATAGAGGATGAAACATTACCATCAAGGGAATAGGTTGAAAACGTGAATCAATCCAGATCAGAAGAGAATTACGAACACTACAGTATCCATCCTTGTCATTCTAAAGAAGTCATCGGTGATGCTATTGAGCTCTTTTAAATGAAGCAAGCAATAGGAACTCCCATGAGTGTGTGAGATAAAAGTTTAGAAGCTCACTGTCTTCCACAACTGTTTCCCAGTGGAGGAGGTGGCCACTTTGATAGGATGGCTGCCCTGTACAGATACCAGCAGCTGAATACTAGTCAGCCAGGTTATACTCAGAGGATTCCAGATTTTGACAGTGTATTCCCTACATGCTCCAACTTCTGTTTGAGAGTGACTTGTCTGGACTCTCATATGCTGTTAACCACATACTGTAGACAAGAGTTACTCTTCAAAATCTCTTTGCAAAGAAATGTATTGACAAAGTTCATGGAAAGGATGAAGGCCTAGAATATAGCTTAATTAATTTGATGGCATGTTAACATGGCAGTGAGTATTAGTATTTTTGTTTGTGAAAAAATATATAGGAAACAATTGTTAAAAAGGTGAGGTAATATACAAATCAAGGAATAGAAACAACTTTTTTAATCTCATTGACCAAATATGACTACAAAGAGATGAACTAGTTTATATTTCTTTCTTTATTACTTGTTATTATATATCTTTGTATTAGAAAATTATTTAATTTTTTCCAAAAGTTTTTACATTTCAAAGACTCATATAGTGTCCTAACACATCTTCTCTAAGCCTTTCTTTGTTAGCATATAGTTTTATAAACACAATATTATTGCATAATCGGTCAAACAATTACATCACAGCTTATATCAAACAAAAAAAGTGAATATTAAACATGGCTTTATTCAGTCTACGCGCGTTTCGGCGTTCAGCCTTCCTCAGGCGGCCATGATATCCATAACTCCTATAACATAATAGAAAGAAGAACAATCTATCAGTTTGTACATACCAAATCACTCAAGTGCACATTTCATTAAAAAAGGACCTACATCGACCCTATACATATATACATTTATATACATATTATTTACAGAAGACAAACAACAAACACATGCCATCTCCAATAGCACTAACAGGACTCAAAATAATTTGTCAATCGTAGTACATAACCTACTATGCATTTCACACTACTACATTATTTTTCCTATATTTAGCCTGACTGCTCATATGTAACGAAGGTAGACATAGAAACTGCCTACCTTATTTATATCAATCTTGCGTTCATACTTTTAGTTCATGAGACTGGGAACAAAATGTTCAGCATCAACCTCTTTTTATATCGCTAACGGGTCAAAGACCGTCCCAGCGTTTTTGTAAACAGAGAGACCAGCCAACCATATTTAGTGATCCTATTTCTTTTAGAAACAAAGTAACTCAATCAGCACTATAGGTGAAGCTAGTTTGGATCCCCTTGCTACATTCGTAATCGCATTAACGTGCTACTATTGTTACCTGTGCTTTTTCACGTCCCCGGTTTCAGATAGAAAGAATGCACAATTCTCCCTACTTAATAGATATTGGATAATATTCTGTTATTTCGTTTCAAGGGTTGGTATTTCTGTAATGGGGCGGGCACCAGCGTGTCTATCGGGCAGTCACAAAACAAGTGGCCACGGATACTCTAGAATAGCAAAAATGGACACAAAGAAAAGGAAAAGAAAAAATACATGAAGCTTTCAATCGCGATGTGAACCGCTAAAGTTACGCATGAATATTGCAGTGCTAATTACACTTACTGGCAAACGTTCAGGTATTCCGAGTGCCCGTCATCTTGCTGTTCCCAAACACTTTTGAAGTAATGTATTCGCTTTTCTGATGTGTAACCGCGTCATCTAAACAGAAGCGCGTATAATTGATTAGTTCTGCTTTTAAACAAGGGCGTGCCGAAACTAAGTTTTTCCAACGTTTCATTCGATAATTAAGGAATTCTCTAGACAGCGCGGTACCATCAAACTTACCCGGTCACATTCATGTGTTCCGAGTGCCCGTCGTCTGACTGTTCACAACCACTTTTAAGGCGTGTCGTAATGTATTCGCCTTTCAGATATGCAGCCGCATAATCTAAACACAAGCGCATACAGTCAATTAATGCTACTTTAAATAAGAGCGTGCCGAAACAAAGTCTTTTCTACGGTTCATTCGATAATCAAAGGATTATCTGAACAGTGCGGTCCCATCACACTTACCCGGTTACGTTAGTCTTCCCTCACTCTCGTTTAGAAATGAATTGCCGAGGTAGAAACGGGACTGACCCTTAGGAAGTTCTATATATTCCCTAAACTCTTTGATGATTGGTCAAATCCTGTCAACGTGGGTACGAAGCCTCCAATAGCATGTATCCAAAGTTAGATACTAGTTATTTCATTAAAGGTATTAGTATTGCCATAATGGAGAACCAAAATGTATGTTGAGAAATCTAGGTGCACCTACTTGGTTTCTGTCTCTCAGTTGTGCTGAGTACACCTGGGAAGACCTGCTTGAATTTCTGAAAAAAGGGAACTCTAACATTAAAGGTATCTTAGTGAAGACAGTCCGAGAACTTTGCTCTGCTAATGTTTGCAGATATTTTAACCAAAGGTTTCAAGCTATGATGTATTTCATCGGCAATAAAAGAAATCCTCCTCTTGGCAAAGTAACTGATTTCTATTGGTGCAAAGAGTACCAAGCATATTCACATGCTATTATGGATAGAAGATGCACCGATATTTGGAACAGACAGTGATGAGCCTGTCTTGCCTTTCATAGAACAGTATGTGACATACACCATCCCAAAATACGCTGGTGAAAAGGCCTTGAGACAACAAGTTCTGTGTTTTCAAAATCATAGGTGTGGGAAGTACTGCCATTGAAAATACAAATGCAAAGAAAAATTTTACACAAGATGTCGATTTGGATTCCCACAAACTGTCAATTCTCAATAGAGTGAACATTTTTCTGCCTGCAGTGGAACATACACTGACACGGAAATCACCAAAAACACATACAACTTGAGAAATACAGGGGCTTCCAAATATATTAATGACTATAACCCTGTGATTCTCAAGATGTGGAATGCAAACATGGATCTACAATTTGTTGCAGACAACTCCAACGTGGTTGCTCGGTATTTCACTTCATACATTACAAAATCAGAGAAGAAAGAGTTGAAAGAGAGGTGGGAGGAGATTTCTGCAGATAAGACTCCATCCAAGACATTGAACACCTTTAGCTTGAAAATGCTTTCCCATAGAGAGACATGATCCTATGAGTGCTGTGACAGTTTGAGCTCGATCAGTTTGTTCTCAAAGACAACGGGAATTGTTTGGGTAAGTCTAGGTGTAGTAGGTACACGGAATAGAGTGTTAAAGTCTTTCCCAGAAATTCAATACCTAGCAGAGTGTGACCCGGAAAGTACAGAAATTGAGAAATGTAATATGTTAGACACGTGCTATCCAAGGAGGAGTCCACATCTAGAAGACCAGTACATTTATGAAATACTTCAACACTTCAGACACAAAACAAATGTAATGGAAAACATAAAAGAAGGGAAATATGCATTAGTTGGATGTGACAGTTGTGTGGAAAGGCATGTAAAATAAAATCTAATTAACCACAGAAAATGTAGTTGCCAAACTCCAGGCAGAAAAGAGTTTTTCTAGTTGGAACTTCTACAACTCTTCAAGCCTTGGCATGCTGAATCGGAATGAATTGGAGACTCTGACTGCTACAAAGATTCTTTCAACTCTGTGAAAGACAGCATTCAGTGTTCAGTCTTCGCAAGCTATTTGCAAATGTTAAATGCTGAGATTGAACAGGAGGAAATGATTGCTGTTGAGATAGCTAAGGAGAGCTCATAAAGCAGTGTCAAAGTTCTGGACCACTGAGTCAAGATCCTCTTGGACACCCCAGTAGTGAAAATAAAGCTGCCACAGCTATGAGGTGGAAACTGCAATGGGACAAGTGAGACAGGAAATACTTGATTTTGAACAGTTAGTTGGGCATCTGAACTACTAGCAGGAATACATTTATATGAAGGTAAAAGAGAAAATAGAGCACAGATTCCTCCATGAGAAGAAATAATGCAAATGTTCATCATTTAAGTCATACCATTATCCATCAGTAGTCAAGCTGGTGATGAGAAAAGCTTTTTAATTAAAATTCTCACCACTTACCTACAGAGGCCTACAGATTCAAATTTATCATGTGTAGTAACAGCACCCACGGGATTGGCTGCACACAACATTAAAGTAATTACTCTATATCATCTACTAATGCAACCTGTCGAACATGACAATAAATTGCAATATCAAAATTTATCTAGTGAAGTTTGTCATAAGGTGTCAAGAGTGCTGTAGAAACTGAAGTTTTTGTTCACCGATGATGGGAGCATGGTCTCGAACTTTATGCCTGGTTTCTTACACTTGAGAATGCAGCAGATTTTAAAAACAGAGTATGATGTGCTGTTTGGAGGAAAGCATTTAATTGTCTATGGTGATGTACTGCAGCTTACCCATGTCTAAGGACATCCTGTTTTCAAGACACTTCTAAATGTTGAACCTCGGAATTCTTTGGGAAGTATTGGCAATGTAAACATTTGCTGAACTGTGAATACAAGGAACTACTGAGGAAAAGTCAAATTATCAAACTTTTCTCCTCTAAGAACACAACAGCACAATTATTGCTCAATATCATTGAAGAAGGCAAATTTATTGTTTGTTCAATGCCTACACTTCAAGAGTGCTCCAATGTTAATGAACAATTACTGAAACTTGAGAAAGAAGACATTTTGGAAGTTAAATCTATTGACAAAATAGAGCACCAGGTAGTCACACTACTGCTGAGTGGAAAGCTTCAAGCAAAATTGGATTCATTGGAGGAATCTGTATCCAAGACTGCAGCATTAGAAAAGCGTTTACACATATGCAACAACTGCAAAGTAATTTTGCGTTGAATTTTAAGTGTTGAGGAAGGATTTGTAAATGGTGCTATGGGTAAAGTGTTTGATTTAATTAATTTTCCAAATAGGGATAAGGTTGAATACTTAGCCATACAATTTGATCAGATTCATGACGTGAAGTAGATTGGCCGATGTGTTGTATGTTTTCTGCTTGTAAACGACTTACATATCCAGCTACAGGAGTTCCCAGTGTCTCTAGTGTATGCTGTAACTATCCATAAATCTCACTGTTTAAATGCAGACGCAGCTGTTATTAATATTGGTAGTACTGAGTTTAAAGAAGGTGTGGCATATGTTTCCTCGAGTAAGAACAGTGTCCGGTTTGTTTTTGGTTTATTTTGATGACAGAAAACTTAGTGCCAATGTAAGTTGTGTCAGAGAATAAAATTGGTTAAGAAATGTGTACGCTCCTCAATTTGTATAGTATCCCATTTATGAAAAACAGATAATCTGTCCAAAGTGAAAGCTCACAAAAGAATCTACAGATGTTGCTGAAAAGAAGGAAAATAATCAGAAAAAGGAAGATATTAAGAAGAGAAAACTAGAGAATGAGGAAGATATTATAGGTTACTAGTTATCAAACACTTCTGGTTTCAACAGCTATGCAAATGTTGTTCTCAATGTTTCATTTACCACGTTTTACAAATGCAATTGAACAGGAAGGTCAGAAGAGATTATGTTCTGCACTGTGTGCTTTGTCAAAATATTTACTTGGTGATAGGACTACATTGTGCTTCAGGCATTGGAGCCTAGGAAATATATGTAGTGGATCAGTACTATTTACTCAGAATACTCAACAAGACACACAGGAAATTATAATAGTCCTCATTAGAGGTTAGAAGAAGAAGAAGACATAAACATAGATGACTTATTTGGGCTGTGTTACAAATGGAACCATGACAGTGAAGTTTGTTCTTTTACACTTACCGCTTAAAAAGATTCTGATAGATTTTTGTACTTAACACTACCAGATTTCAAAACTGTGCCTTTTGACAGATTGATTAAATCTGTTGAATGTTAAAATGACTAATCAAAAAATTATCTGCCCAAATTGTAGAACAGATGTTATGGCTACATTGCATATACAAAAAGTGGAAAATACCTTATATTAATGCTGCAACGATGCAAAGCAGATGGATCTAAATTGGAAACCAAAATTACAAACTTTAAAGCATGACAAATATCAGTTTCTGGAAGAACTTATACTACTATGGCTATCATCTTCAGCAAGGACTTAGTGTAACACCAGGACATTATACTGTCTATTTAAAGAGTGAAATTGGATGGATGGAATGTGATGACGGCAGCTTTAAGTTCAAACCAAAACTGCCTTTCAGACTATGAATTTCCAATCTTTTGTTTCTTCAACCAAAGTTCTAAGGCGTATTTATGGGAAAAAAGTAACCTACAGTGTTTCTTCTGCGTGGATCGCCAGTGTTTAAGACATCATTCTGCCTTAAAAAGTTCTCTAAAATTCAAAAGTCCTTTTATCTTTTATACAAAAGAGTTAATATTACATCTAAATACTACACTCTCTGATTAAAATGTGAAACTGGATGGACACAGTGCAATCACAGGAAACTTAAATTGAAAGCAAAACTGCTTTTCAAAATACAAAACTGTCACCTTTTGTTTCTTCAACCAAATTTCTATGTGCTATTCCTGGAAAAAAGTAATGCATGGGATTTTGTCTGCATGGATCATCATCATTTTAGACAACATTGGGCCTGCCAGAGGTGATGTTCTCACAAGGATCTCCAACATTCAAATGTGGTTTACATTTTTTAGTAGTATTGTACCATAATAATAAAACAAGTAATTTTAGAATAGGTTTGTTTAGAATAGTCTAGTAACTTTAGGTAAAATAACTGATTCAGTCAGTCAGTCAAAGCACTTTATTCGACTCTAAAAATGCTATAAAAGATTGCACACGCTTGTTTTCATTAAAAATAGTAAATCCACATAATTAAAAAATACAGAATATAAAAATGTCTAGTATTTACTAAGAATCTTAAAAACAATAAAAAGATAGTTTAAAATGCCATATACAATCTCATTAGTTCCTAGGGAGAGTAAATATTCCATTGCCAATTTATGATTTCTAATTCCTACTGCAAGTAATAGTGGGTGAATAAACAGTTTCCTCTGAGGGTTATAAAATCTACAAAATAAGATAAAGTGCTTAGTGCTTTGGCATGAACAACTGTCATAGGGACAAACAGGGAGTGATGCAAACCATGAGTCTTGAAAAGTGAAAGCTGTCGTAAATAAATTATTACGAGTTCAGAATTTCTAGATATTAATATGATTATGCATGAAGCAAGAGGCTGAGTCCGTGGTATCAGGTTCAAAAGGGCTTTATTCAAATAACTCGAGTTATAGGGAGAATAGATCCATCACCACAAGGGATCAGGACCAGGATTCTCAAAAGGTATTTTTCAACTTTATTCACAGAGTACAGTATATATATGTTTGTAATAATATACGTAAGCAAGAGTGCTTCAGGTGGAGCAAGAGAGAATGAGATAAGAGCATGTGGGTGTGTAAGTAGGCGTGAAGGTGGGCGTCCACTCGATGATAATAGGTAAGTGTCATAGGTGGGTGGATGCCTAAAGGGGGTTGCGTGATCAGCTGGAACTTTACTGGAACTTTGCCTTACTTGTGCTCAACTCGAGCATGACGTGTAACTGACGTTTGAAAGGGTTGCTATGCAACCGGGGAGTCTGGAGTCTGAAAATGAGGCCTTCAGTGTCAGGGCGACCAGCACATCTTGTATTATCTGATATCTACAGTCTGGAGCAGGGACTGATTCGTGACATAGGTTGCCCATCACCAAGGGCCAATGTGGCATTTATTTCTTCGTTTACTGCTGAAGTCTTGCGCGGGGGCTATGGGTTTTTCACTGACATGAGCTTTGTAATCACACAAAAAAGAGACAGAAGGGCTAGGCTTTCTCCTTTGCAAATGGGTCATGTTTATCCCTCCTTCTCCAGGCAGGAATGTGGTTTCGGTAGGAGTAAGCAGATAACCGTGCTCAATACTGTCTCGGACAGGGCCCCTTTGGCTGAGGCCCAAGTGTGCAAGGCCAAGGATACGCAGCTACAGCTTTCAGAGCGTTCTGAGGCCTGAAGCCTCTTTTCGGCTCTGGCTGGGCCACAATAATGTAAATGCGGGAAAACATGATGCAAAACGTGTAGGCCTCAGAGCTGATTTGTCGTTTCTCTCATGGGAGACTGGATTATGGCAGGCCACGTTATGGCATAAGCATCATGATAGACAGGCCATGGAGAGGAAATACATAGGTTACATGTATGTGCACATGAGTGGTGGGGAACACACGGGGACACATAGGCCTCATGATATTTTATTTTCCTCATTCCCTCCTTGTCCCCTAGTGGACCCTCATGTCATATCTATTCTCATTAGACAGTCAATCTGTTCTTGCAGCATTATTTTACCATTTTCAATGCTTTGTAAATGGGGATGTGGGACACATGCAGAAGCGCACAGGCCGCAAATGGCCGGGCCGCACTGCAGACATAGGCAACAACTGAATATCATCAGTAGTATTAGTCCACAGACAGTCAACACTTTCCATCCCCATGCTGATATTATTTCCCAGAGCCAACTGGACCAAGTCCACGTGCCTGGGTCTTGGTGTATGCTTTGGGCAATCTTGTGGAGTCTTGTTATTGCTTCGTATACAGACGGTGCGTTATTAGGAATGAAAACGCAACAGCTGGAACCGATGACCCTACAGGCCCCGCCCCTATCCGCTAGGATGACGTCAAGAACAAGACGATTCTGAAGAACGACCATTCTCATAGCAGACTGTTCCTGGGTCAAGTTCCCCAGGGCTGATGCAGTCTCATTAGCAACTGTTTCTAGAATCCTTGTTAGTCTGCGGATAAGTTTACTATTCTGGACGGGACCTATGAAGAAAAAGAATCCTGTGTTGAAATCTGTATATTGCTCCCAAGCTGTTTCAGTCTGGTCAATGCCAGAGGCATCGAGCCCTCGTTTGTGTCTGATAAGTGCTAGTTGGAGATTTTGATGATAGTTCGATGGGGCCAAGAAAACGGGTGGTAGGAGAAATGATATATAGCATGTCCCACCCCAGTCTAAGGGCAGTTGTACATAGGCTGTCTGGCCACAAATAAAGTAGGTGTGTCGTGATGCTCTGAAGTAAGACTTTCCTTTGTCTTTGAACACTAGTATAGTGTTACACTCGCTGTGCCCCAAATGTACAGAGCCTTCTTTTCTGACACACAAGTTCCCTTTTACTGGCAGGACTGTGATTGAGGAAGGACCTAAATTGTGTATGGGCTTGACATTCAACACTATAAAGTCAAGGGTTGCATTTCCTTGCAGATACTCTTCATTTTCTGGATCGGTACCTTTCCTTTGGGGAAGACCTTCTTCATCTGGGAAACATGCTTTATTCATGACTTTGTTCAAGTTACCCCATACCCAGTCGCCCCTACACTCCTTGTCTTGACATTCTTTGGCATCACCATTGATGGATGTCATTAAGGCAAACCATGCTCCGCAAGAACCATTATGGGAGAATGGAAAAGGGAAAAGAGGCAACACTCCCTTCACCTTCTGATACGGGGGAAGTCGGCCACAGACCCAGCAGTCTGTAGCATTGCTAGTCTGATGTGAATGATGCAGCATCTGAATAAAAGTATTGGTGCGTAAGGCAAGTCGATATGATAGCTCATGGGATGGCAGATCACTAAATGTGTGCTTTATGGTATCATTGGTAGAGTGTAAGAGTGAGGCAATAGGAGGAAAAATAGCATGTAGTATTAAGCTGATACATATCATCGTGATGCACAGAAGAAATAAAAATATCAGAGTCACTATACATCTACCACGTAATATTTTACAGTATTTGCTTTTCATCTTGCTCTTTTTCTCATCCGCGGTATCCAAGATCTTATGCAAGCCAGAATACATGTTCAACCGCTTCACCACCTAGTGGACTTAATTGATCAAACGGGTTCTGACTTGTTAGATCTAAGTTTTGTTTTGTACTCCTGCTGGGGAGTCTCCTCTAGTAAAGGGGGCTCAAAGTCTGAAGTCTTTATGTCTTTTTTAAACTAATCGTTATTTCCAAAGTAGCGTTTACAATGATGAAGATGAACCCATCCTTTCCGTCCTTCGACTTTAACAGCGGTCCTCGTAGTTAATAATACCAATTTAGGCGTCTTCCACCTTGGCTCAAGAGGGCTCGTTCTGTCAAAGTTCCTTATGAGAAAATAGTCCCCAGGAGCGAGGGAATGTTCCTTGACCTGGGTGTTGTCAGGGAAGGCGGCAGCAACCTGCGAACGACAAGAGAGTAGTGCAGACATCAAGGAAGCCAGGTAATCTGTCAGCATGTTACTATCAACATCAGTGATCTTTTTAGGCATTGGAGTGCCCCACATATTCGGTGGTCTACCAAAGACCACTTCATAGGGAGATAAGCCTGTTCTAGAATGGGCTACCATTCGCATGTAAAAGAGGGCAACCGGCAGGGCTACCATCCAATCCACACCTTTGTCTGCGCAAATCTTTGCTACTTTTATCTTTAAGGTCTGATTATGTCTTTCTACAAGGCCTGCTGCCTCAGGATGTCGTACACAATGGAACTTCCAGGTATACCCTAACAGAAGGGACACTTGTTTCATGAGTTCAGAGGAGAAAGGCTGACCGTTGTCGGAATATACGACACGCGGTAAACCATAACGTGGGAAAAACTCTCGCACCAGTTGTCTGGCGGTAGTTACAGCAGTATAATCAGGGACTGGATAGGCCTCTGTCCATCTTGATAGGGAACATACTACTACTAGGACATATTTGTAACCTCTGCATCTGTCCATTTGGATATAATCCATTTGAAGGACTTCAAAAGGATGGTCAGGTGGATGGAATCCACCTTGTTCCATTGGAATGCCTTTACCTGGGTTGAATTGGCAACAGATCATACATGTTCTGACCTTTTGTTTCGCTGCTGCACGCAGGTGCTTGTTGAACCATATATTCTGTAAGCTGTCTAGCATTGCTCTCTCTCCTAAGTGTGCAGGACTATGTGCGGTATTTATGATCACTTGTACCATCGAATCAGGAAGAAACCATGTTTCTTTGCCCTTAGTAATCCAACCCTGATCAGTCAGTACCCCTCCTTGTTCCGACCATTTCTTTAATTCCTTTTAGAGTAGCATGTGTCTGAATGTCTTGTACGTCCTTGGAAGGATCCCTAACTGTCATGGCTTTGGACCTTAATGGTACCTGTGATTTCGTCATGTCTAGTGGGGTCTGAGCTGTCTGTTTAGCTGTTCGGTCTGCCAGATCATTGCCTTGAGAAATGGTATCTGTGGCTTTAGTATGTGCTTTGCATTTCAGGATAGCTATGGCTGTTGGTAAATGTATCGCTTCCAGAAGGGCATGAATAAGGGGGCCATGCTGTATCTTGGCCCCGTGAGAAGTCAAGAAACCTCTTTCCCTCCATAGGACGCCGAAGTCATGAACTACCCCATATGCGTATTGTGAGTCAGTATAAATGTTTACTCTCAGGTGCTTAGCTCTTATGCACGCTTGTGTCAGAGCGATGAGCTCTGCTGCTTGTGCTGACAGTATGTCTATTCTTTTCGTCTCTATGATTTCAGTAGCAGTGGTCACTGCATATGCTGCCACTAATTCTCCCGCCCCCATCCTCATACATGAGCCATCAACATATAGTGTTAGGTCAGGGTCTGGGAGTGCAACATCTGTCAAGTCTTGTCTTGGTTTTGTCACGGTATGTATCACTTCAACACAGTCATGTGGGGAAACGTTTTCTGTACTGGAGGGCAAAAGAGTGGCATGATTCAGTATATTGCATCGTCTGATCTCTATGTGTGGTTGAAATAACGTCAGCTCATAACCTGTCAGTCTCGCTACAGTCAGGTGTTGTGTTTGTGTTCGGTTCAAGAGAACCTCTACTGCGTGTGGTACTTGTACTGTCAGGGGGTGGCCCAGCACTATCGAGTCACTTTGTCTTATGGCTAAGGCTGTTGCTGCAACAGATTTTAGGCACGCAGGCAAAGCCTGTGCTACTGGGTCCAATGTACTAGAAAAATAAGCACAGGGCTTGTGTTTTCCTGCATGATCTTGTGTGAGGACAGATAGTGCTGTTCCGTCCCGCTCTGTCACAAAAAGCATAAAAGATTTGTTGTAATCAGGGATCGCTAAAACTGGTGCTTGACATAAAGCTCTTTTTAATTCTTCAAATGCCACAGTGTGTTCTTGTGTCCAAGGGAGGACTTTAGTAGAAGCTACCTCCTGTGTCGTCAACTGTATTAGGGGCTTGGCTATGTGAGCCTACTGGGGAATCCACTGCCTGCAATATGAAGTGAGGCCAATGAATGCACGTACCTCCTTTTGTGTCTTGGGCTGTGAAAGGCCAGAAATCAATTGAATACGTTCTGGTGTCAGTCGCCTACCCTCCTTGGATAGCAAGTGCCCAAGGTACGCCACTTGCTGTTCACAGAATTGTAACTTCGAAGGGGACACTTTGTGCCCCTTGTCAGCTAGGAAATGTAAAACAGTGAGTGATGCATTTTCACAGTCAGTTTCCGATCGTGCGGTAATGAGAATGTCATCTACATACTGTATCAGTGCTGTAGTGGTAGGCATATGAATATTGTCTAGTTGTCTTTTGAGCGCCTGACTGTAGATGCTAGGACTTTCCGTGAAGCCCTGTGGTGCTCTTGTGAATCTGAAGCTGCGGCCTTTTAAACTGAAACCGAAAAGATATTGGCTGTCCGGATGTATTGGGATACTGAAAAAGGCGTTCTTCAGATCGATAACTGTAAAGAACGTAGCCTTCGCATCAATGGCAGTCAATAATGAAGAAATGTCCGGGACCACAGGGTACTGTGGCACCACACATTTGTTTAATTCTCGCAGGTCCACAACTAATCTATAGACAGGTGATGCATTGGGATCAGTTCTTTTAAGAATAGGAAGAACAGGTGAATTGCATATGTTTGACTCTGTCTCTATCACCACCCCTTGTGCGATGAGTTCATCGATAATTTTCAGCAACCCTACTTCAGCTTCAGGTGGAATTTTATATTGTCGAATCCGTGGCAGCACCACTCCTTCCTTGAGGGTGACCTGGTATGGTGTAATGTTCATGAAACCTACGTCAGTCGGGCCTTGTGCCCATAGGTGCTGTGGTACATTTTGGAGCCTGATGTCAATATCTTTCATAACAAAATGTCCCTTGAAATCACGCAAATACAGTCGCACTCCTTCTGGCGAACAACAGATAACTGCTCCCAGTTCTTTTAATGTTTTTATGCCAAGTAGGTTTTCTGGACATGATTTAGTAAGCAATAAGTCTGTTGTATGTATTAGTGGACCAACTCCTAAAGAGACTGGTTCTGAAACCTCATTGATAATAGGCTTTCCTGAAAAGCCCAGGGATATACTCTTTGAGCCCGAGAGGGGTGCCCCTGGAACCTCGGAATGACTGATGGTAGTTCTACTTGACCCGGTGTCAATCAAAAACTTTTTATTCTTTCCTAGTAAACGTGCATGCACATAGGGACCCGCTTGGTCCACAGGAACTGGAATAAGGGGCAAGTCGAATTCCCTCTCTGGGCTTCTTCACGAATATGCTTGGTATTCTGGGTAGTTAGTCTGAGCGTGCTCATACATTTGTGCTGTGGCGTGGGCTGGTGCAGGTGCATGGACAGGTGGCGGCGGTGGTGGAAATGTATCTGATGTCTGATGTGTGTTATTTTCTTTGGGAGGATAAGATCGTGGCTTTGTTTTACCTATCGCTATATTGTGTTTCAGGACGGCACATTCATTTACGAAGTGGCCTGGCTTCTTGCAATAATTACAGGTCCCAGTATTTTGTTTTGTGCTATTCTTGTTCGTGTTTGTGTTTGCCGGGGTCGATTGGGCCACCAGCATCTTCATCTTTGTGTCTCTCATGCGTCTCTTATCCTGTTCGTGTTCCTCTCTAATTCTGTTCTGGTGGTATTGTAACATCTGTAACATTTGTGAAGGGCTGTTTGCTTGCCAAGTACTCTCAACCTTTAGTACCCTATACTTTACTTCTGGTAGGGAATTTTCTACTAGTTTGCTCACGAAAAGATGGGGATATGAATCACTACCGGGCTTAAGACCACTATTGATAGTGAAACATTTCTCGAACCTAGAGTAAAAATCGCTAGTGTCTTCGTCTGGTTTCTGTTTACAGGCCGAAATAGCATCCCAGTCTTCCTTCTTGGTAATTAGTAATCTGGGCAAAACTTGTACAAGGAGTTCAGGTAGGTCTTTAGCTCGGGGACCCAGACCAACCCCCGGGCCTCTTCCCACTTCCTCTCTTTCCAACAGATCCCAACTGAGCCTTTTCTCTCCCACCTCCCAGTCCTGTCCTTTCAGTTTCTCGTAAATACCAGTGGGCAATAGTACTTTTAATAACTTTAGAATGTCAGCATATGTATATTCTCCTAAGCGAAGAATGTCCTTTAGTTCTCGGTGAAAACCCCCCGGGTCTTTATCATGGGATGGTAACATTTTCTTCATTTCCAGTATCTCTAATTTCGACAAGGGGGTGTAGACATACACCCGTTGCAGGTCATTGTTTGCATCCTTTACAGGATGAACCTCTCGTAGGGGGTTCAGCTTGTCGTACGACTGTTCCTTAACTTGGGGTGGAGCGGGAAGCAGGGATCTAGTCACGTATACTATATACTTGTGTCGCTGATCCAGAATGACATTAATCAGTTCAGTACCCATGTTCATCCACCTGTCTAGTATTATGTCGTCCAGCAACTTATACAATAGACCAGGACCAGAATATTGACTCTCATATAACGTGATCAAATGTTGGACCATGTAAACACCAGCTATGCGCTGTTCGTTTGGTGGGAGGCTCAAGAACGTTTGGGCTACGATATCATTATTATATATATCATATTGGGATATCCACAGGGTGGCTGATCGTGCTAATTCGTTTTCGGTCGGGGTGAGGGGCTGATCGTTACCCAGCCATTTATTCACCGCTTTTTGGTGATCTGGAACAAACTTTCAAGGGAATATCTTTCCTTTATGGCAGTTCCTTGTTTACGGTGATTGAGGCCCTTGGGCCTTTCGAATCGCCGGGCACGGCCCACATAATGTATTCTGTCTTTGTCCCCTGCTTCGTCATCAGATGATAACTCAGCTGTTTCGTTCGGGCTTCCTTCGTGTGATGCTATTATTGCCTTTCGGATTTTGGTCAACATGTTGTCTGTCTGGCCTGATTTATCATGCTGACCGGCATCTATGCGATCACTCCAACCAATATAACAACGGTCTACATCACCATCACCTTCGTCCTTTTCCCTGATCAGACAATTAATTAGGAAGCGAAGGATATAGTTCTTAATAATTACCTTTCTATTTTGTACGGCTTCTGCTATACACTCAGGACCTTCCCCTGTTCTTATGAATGTGTACATTTTCTTTAGATGTTTATCCATATCTGGTAATTTTTCCAAATCTGCGACTGCTCGTCTAAGCCGTAATGAAAACACGAGCATTCTGCCCTTTCCTGGATCTGGGTCATATATACATTCGGAGATGTCTACTTTTACTGTCGGCCCCCCTCCTGATGTTGCCCCGGATCCTCCCTCCCCGCCGTCCTCGAGCTCCTGGAGCTGTTCTTGCGTTGGGGGTGCAGGGAAAATTCCGTCCACGTATGATGGTGGGGGTTCCTCTAGGTAGTTGTTAATGAACGTGTCGGATGCTGTTTGTTTTATTTTTCGGGGTACTGGCGGTGGCACTCTAACTAGTTTTTCTACTGGGGCCACTTTTGCTAGTTCCTCTGAAAGGACAGGATAAATACCAGCAACGGCAGTATTTCTTTCTCTTTCAGCCTGCTCTCTTTTTACCCGCTCCCCTTCTTCCTGTAATTTTTCTGCTTTGGCTTTTTCGGACTCCTGTCTACTTCTCTCTGCTTTGTGGAACTCTTTCTCTGTTCTTCTATGTGATTCCTTGCGCCATAACTCAATGGCATCCTTCTGAGCAGGTCTAGATTTTCTCTTCCATATCTCTTCCTCTACCTTCATGATGCATTCCGCATCCCACGTTCCCGTAATGGGCCATTTATACTTTGTCTCTAAATCCTTCGTGTAATCCACCCAAAGTTCTAAAAACAACACGGCATCTAAACCATGCTTACAGTACATGAAATGTCCAGGTGTGTCTCTAGGCGGAATGTTAACTGGTTCCTCTAGTACACCTTTCCTGGTACCTATCTTACGCAGTTTTGATAATAACGGCATGTTGGAATGTAACCGAAAACAAAAATCATAATGAAAAAAAACCAAAAATCACAATGCAACAAACTTACACACAAACCTGACACATTCAAACCTAACTGAACCTAACTTAAGACGATAACATTCATACAGTTATATCGGTGCACCTGAAAACTTGGCCTCTAAATCTTGAAACATTAATTCTTGAATGCATGCTCTTGAACATACCGGTCTCACAAGTGAGACACGTCTTTACCGTGTTCATTAAATGAACCCGTCATTATTGCAACCCCCATGAGAAACTCACCGGGAAGCAGAACTTGAACTTGAACTTGAAGGCCTCGGACACTTGACGCTGCGCAGGGAATGGCGTATCTTAGGTGGATCTCTAGAAACCTCGGACACAGCTCTCTCGCAGGTGGGCTCTGGGTCGGGAGGATCCGCAATCCTCACCGCCTCGTATGGATGTCTGGTCGCAGTCCGTCTCCTTCGTCGGCCTGAGGGAGTTGGCGGGAAAACCCGCGTCGTGTACACTCGAAGTCCGTCACGGCTGTGGAAGGGGGCAAAACTGGACCTTCATCTCCGGCGCATGGGGAAGGAGATTTGTCCCTATTCGGGCGCCATTATGTCGTAAATAAATTATTACGAGTTCAGAATTTTTAGATATTAATATGATTATGCATGAAGCAAGAGGCTGAGTCCGTGGTATCAAGTTCAAAAGGGCTTTATTCAAATAACTCGAGTTATAGGGAGAATAGTTCCATCACCACAAGGGATCAGGACCAGGATTCTCAAAAGGTATTTTTCAACTTTATTCACAGAGTACAGTATATATATGTTTGTAATAATATACGTAAGCAAGAGTGCTTGAGGCGGAGCAAGAGAGAATGAGATAAGAGCATGTGGGTGTGTAAGTAGGCGTGAAGGTGGGCGTCCACTCGATGATAATAGGTAAGTGTCATAGGTGGGTGGATGCCTAAAGGGGGTTGCGTGATCAGCTGGAACTTTACTGGAACTTTGCCTTACTTGTGCTCAACTCGAGCATGACGTGTAACTGACATGTGAAAGGGTTGCTATGCAACCGGGGAGTCTGGAGTCTGAAAATGAGGCCTTCAGTGTCAGGGCGACCAGCACATCTTGTATTATCTGATATCTACAGTCTGGAGCAGGGTCTGATTCGTGACATAGGTTGCCCATCACCAAGGGCCAATGTGGCATTTATTTCTTCGTTTACTGCTGAAGTCTTGCGCGGGGGCTATGGGTTTTTCACTGACATGAGCTTTGTAATCACACAAAAAAGAGACAGAAGGGCTAGGCTTTCTCCTTTGCAGATGGGTCATGTTTATCCCTCCTTCTCCAGGCAGGAATGTGGTTTCGGTAGGAGTAAGCAGATAACCGTGCTCAATACTGTCTCGGACAGGGCCCCTTTGGCTGAGGCCCAAGTGTGCAAGGCCAAGGATACGCAGCTACAGCTTTCAGAGCGTTCTGAGGCCTGAAGCCTCTTTTCGGCTCTGGCTGGGCCACAATAATGGAAATGCGGGAAAACATGATGCAAAACGTGTAGGCCTCAGAGCAGATTTGTCGTTTCTCTCATGGGAGACTGGATTATGGCAGGCCACGTTATGGCATAAGCATCATGATAGACAGGCCATGTAGGGGAAATACATAGGTTACATGTATGTGCACATGAGTGGTGGGGAACACACGGGGACACATAGGCCTCATGATATTTTATTTTCCTCAAAGCATCAAAAAAAGGTATAGTTTTTACACAGAGCCTAATCAGCAGAAATTTCCACCTTTGGTTTAGGTCTATTTGAAAATAGAGGGCGGGTTCACTTTGTGACTGAAAACAAGGCTCCGCGAGGCCAGTAAAATTACATGTTGGGCTTGCCCGCTCACAACTTTGATAAAAAAGTGACTTGATAGTGGCAGACTATACATTTCTTAATGTGTCAGGGTTTGTATAATAGTCTGTAACACCCAATGTGACAAAACTCATTTTAACATACCTTAACCGAAGTATATCTACGCTGTTTTCCAGCTTCATTCAGTCTTCCAATATTGTCCTGCATAGTGTGGCCTCTGGGTTATTCCAAGTTTTTGCCCAGAGCATCAGTGGTTGTAATGCAAAATGGTCTTTCAGGTAACTCAGACCAACCTCCTCATGACAAAAAGAGACAGATGAGCTCTGTGGCACTGAGAGAAGTCTTATTAGAAACGTATTTTCTGTTATTTGTAGTGGTTTACAGTTTACATGTCCCCAAACCCCGGCCCCAAATGTTACCACTGAGAGACTTTTACTCTTATAAATACATAAAATCTCTTTGGTTGGTTTGTGGGCCAGTCTTTTAGCAAACCTAAAAATGGCATCAATCGATTTTTGAAATTCCATAACTCTAATATTTAAAACATGTTTCCAATTGAAATCTACGTCAAATGGTACCCCCAGGTAGGTAAAAAGCAGGACTTTCTTGATTTCTTCACCTTCTCATTCAAACTTCCTTGCTTTTTTATTTTTTTGGACCACATTCTAATATGCATGAATTACTGTGGTTGACTTTTAGTCCCAAATCATTCATAAAGGCATTAGAAGAGTCAAGCAATGTTTGTAGGCCATTTGCTGTCCTAGCTATCAGGACAGTATTGTCAGCATATACTAGTATGGGGATTTGACACAAGTTAGACCTTGAGGTGTCCTTCCCCACCTTGCATAGTTTGTCTCCCAAACCATTAATGTATAATAAAAAGAGGAATGGGGCCGGGACACAACCCTGCCTTACCCCTATATCAGAGGGGAATTCTTCAGTCAAATTTCCCCTTACTACGAAAGCATACTGAGGCTGAGGTGTGTTGTGCAGCCTACTGAGCAAGGTGATAATTGCTACGTCAATACCCATTTGTGCCATTATGTAGCATAATTTAGGGCAATTCATTTTGTCAAAAGCACATGTTAGGTCCATAAAGGCTAAATGTACACTTCCCTTTTGTGCATTAGTATACTTTTGAACAATTAATGGCAAATGTAATGTTTGTTCCAAAGTTCCAAATCCTGGCTAAGACCTGAACTGGTAGATTGAGATGTGTTAGATTTGGGGGTCTCTAGTTGGCAGAGGTAGGTACCTTTGACAAATAGGGACCTTTGCGTTTAGTCAGGGTAAGGGGGTACACTCCTAAAATAACCGCTGCTCACCCCCTTGGTAGCTTGGTACGAGCAGACAGGCTTATCTCAGAGGCAGTGTGTAAAGCATTTGTGAACACATACAGTAACCAAGAGACAACACTACAGATGGACACCACACAAGTTTTATATCAAATTCTTTATATAAACTTATCACAAGACCGCAAACGACAAAAATCCACAACACTGTGCTTAAAATGGTAGAATTAGCTTAGTTCTCTTTAGATGTTAAAATGCGACACTTTGAGTTCAATGTACCTTACGATGCGTAACGCCATACAACTGAAGTGTTGCAGGGCAGGGAAGGTGATGTGTTGGTTACTTACACACAAGAACGGTGATGCGTCGGGTCCCTACTGCTGCGTACATGATGCATCGGTTCTTCCCTGCGAGGGAAGTTGATGCATTGGTTTCTTACGGCGCTTCCGTGGCTATGCAGCACGCAATGCCGTGAGGCGATGAAGATCCGGTGCAATGAAACAAAGATGGCGTCTTTTCTTGATGCAAAAACAACAGTTGATGTACAGAATGCAGAACAATGTCATACATTCACCCCAGTACAGAGATCTTGGCCGAAATGTATCTGTTTTTGCTCACCATGCCATTCCAGTTTGAATCCAGCCATATGCAAATCAGTCTTGACCCTGTGCCTCATGGGAACAGTCCAGCCCGAACTGCCAAGCCAGGTCTTCCCTGGACTGGAATCAAGCATCCTAGGACCGGTTTCGGGGTTTCACCCCTCTTCAGCCAGGATAGCTTGATTCCACTGGCATGGAGTGCACGGGACCCACGTCTGGGCATACCCATCCTATTCGGGGTGACAAATGCAAAAACAACAGTTGATGGACAGAATGCAGAACAATGTCATACATTCACCCCAGTACAGAGATCTGGGCCGAAATCCTTCTTTTTTTGCTCAACATGCCATTCCAGTTTGAACCCAGCTATATGTAAATCAGTCTTGACCCTGTGCCTCATGGGAACAGTCCAGCCCGAACTGCCAAGCCAGGTCCTCCATCCATCATTTGTTTGCTATAACATTTTTCGCCCTAAATGGGATGGGTATGCCCAGACGTGGGTCCCTTGCTCACTGTGCCACTGGATTCAAGCTAGTCTGGCTGAAGAAGGGTGACATACCCTGAAACCGGTCCCAGAATCCTTGTTTCCGGTCCAGGGAGGACCTGGCCTGGTAGTTCGGTATGGACTTCTCCCATGGGGCACAGGGTCAAGACTGATTTGCATATGGCTGGGTCCAAACTGGGGTGGCGTAGTGGGCAAAAGAACGATGGATTTAACCAGATCTTTTGGCTGGGGAGAATGTTTTCATTGTCGGCATTCCGTCCATCATTTATTTGCTGTAACACTTTTCACCCTAAGTGGGATGGGTATGCCCAGACGTGGGTCCCTTGCTCACTGTGCCACTGGATTCAAGCTAGCCTGGCTGAAGAAGGGTGACATACATGGAAACCGGTCCCAGGATGCTTGTTTCTGGTCCAGGGAGGACCTGGCCTGGCAGTTCGGTCTGGACTGTTCCCATGGAGCACAGGGTCAAGACTGATTTGCATATGGCTGGGTCCAAACTGGGGTGGCGCAGTGGGCAAAATAACGATGGATTTAACCCAGATCTTTTGAGTGGGGGAGAATGTTTGCATTGTCGGCATTCTGTCCATCATTTGTTTGCTGTAACACTTTTCACCCTAAGAGGTATGGGTATGCCTAGATGTGGGTCCCTTGCTCACTGTGCCACTGGATTCAAGATAGCATGGCTGAAGAAGGGTGACATACCCTGAAACTGGTCCCAGAATGCTTGTTTCCGGTCCAGGGAGGATCTGGCCTGGCAGTTTGATCTGCACTGTTCCCATGGGGCACAGGGTCAAGACTGATTTGCATATGGCTAGGTCCAAACTGGGGTGGCATAGTGGATAAAAGAACAATGGATTTAATCCAGATCTTTTGACTGGGTGAGAATGTTCGCATTGTCGGCATTCCGTCCATCATTTGTTTGCTGTAACACGTCTTTTCTTGACGCGGCACGAAGCGGACCGCGATAGGCCCTGCGACACGCTTCTCGGTAATGTGGCGGCAACTGATGTGACGTCGATCCTCTTCTTCGGCGATGCGAGGCGCTTCGGTAACGATGCGAGCCGCGACAGGACCTGTGACGCACTTCCGGGGATGCGGCTGAGTCTGATGCGACGTCGATCCTCTTCTCCTGCGATGCGAGGCGGTTCGGGGACCCTGCGATGACTCAACGGTTCTTCTAGGCCATGACAGGCCCCGTGACACGCTTCCCGGTGATGCGGCAGCATCTGATGCGACGTCGATCCTCTTCTCCGGTGATGCGAAGCGCTTTCTTGTTGTGAAGCGACAGTTCGGCCACACGCTTCTTGCTCGTAAGTCGCGCTTCCAGCTACTTGTGACACACAGTCCCTCAGAAAGCCTCGCAAAACAGCAGGCACTTTCAAAGAACTCTTGGGGAGCTGGTTGGTGAAGTCTGTTGACCGTGAGACTTCAGCAGGAGGCAAGCTCTTTTCTCAAGCCCTTGGAGATCCTTCACAAGTTGAATAAAGTACACAGAGTTCTTTCTCCTCTCTTTGGCAGTCAGGCAACCACTGCAGGCCAATCCCTCAAGCTTAGGGATAGTCTCTCCTCAGTCTCTCTGGTTCCTCTCCTCAGCAAAGGTTTTCCAAAGTGATCTAAAGTTCTGGGGTCTGGGCCCCCCTTTTTATACTCATTTTCTCTTTGTTCTCTGAAGGCAGAGAGGCCTTTGCCTAGTCCAAACCAGTTCTGGTCAGTCCCGGAGCACCTTGTTTACATGACTCCCTCTTTCCTTTGACAGTGTGGGCCAGGGACATCAGACGCACCACAGGAGGTGGAGCCAGCATTGTGGAAGGCAGGCACAGCCCTATTCAGGTCCCAGGTGCAACTCCTCCCACCACTCTCCATGTATATTTCTATATTCAGCCTTGTGCTGACTCACCCTGTCTCCTGGAATCCCTCAGCCCCTGTCACTCAAACTCCAGACAAGGAATACACAACCTAGCAGAGGCAGGCTTGGATGGTTAGACAAGAAAATACCTACTTTCTAAATGTAGTGTTTTCAAACACAGAATGTGAAAACCAACTTCACTAAAAGATGCAATTCATCATTCTGAGTTCAGACATACTTAACTCGATTTTCTACCTAGTTCCCTGAGTCAGTTAGGATCATAAGCTGTAATAATCAAACTGCCCATTCTGGCCTATGGGGAACAGGTAGCCTTGCAATAGTGAAAAAAGAAAATGGCTGTAATTCACTATTAGGACATACCACACACACCAGGGCATGTCCTACCTTATACTTACAATGCACCCTGCCCTTGGGTCTACCATAGGGGTGTCTGATATGAAGAAAAGGGAAGGTTTAGGGACTGGCAAGTGGGTGCACTTGCCCAGTCAGCATGGCAGTACCAGACTGCACAGAGGCTCTGCAATGGCAAGCCTTAGACACACTTTAACAGGCTGCTTCTGTGGGTGGCATAACCAGTGCTGCAAGCCCACTAGCAGCATTTGGATTACCAGCCCTGGGCACTCCTGGTGCACTGTACTAGGGTCTGACAAGTAAACCAAATCAGCCAATCATGTAATCACTAATCCATACATCAATTTACAATAGGAAGAGCATATGCACTTTAGCACTGATCAGCAGTGGTAAAGTGCCAAGAGTCATAAAACAGCCAACAACAGGTCAGAAAAAATACAGGAGGGAGGCAAAAAGTTCAGGGATGACCCTGCAAAAAGGTCCAAGTCCAACACAACCCCCTTCCAGCCAAAACGCAGGGTAGACCAATCACTTGCTTTGGGCGATAGAACATGGACCGGGCTCGCAACTGCAGGGGCATACTCCAGTTCTACACCAATCTGAACCTATTTGAATGCCTCTGTCCATACTCTCAGGGCCCACCAAGCTAACCCATGTGGAACCCTGCTCCTCACCTGTGGACACCAGCTGTGCAGCACCTAACCTTAACTGGCTCACAGGCATGTCCCAACAGACAAACAGCAAGCCTCAGCAGTGGCCACTGACCGTAGTCAGTGATGAGACCCAGGCCTTATGCCTCTCAGGGCTCTCAAACCTCTGTGGCATCAGAGAGTGGGGGGCAGTAACCCCAGGTGCTTGGCACCCTTTGTCCACTCTCCCTTTTGTCAGGTCAGGTATGACATCCTGGCACTGACCCACCATCCCCGGGCCTGTAACCGGTGGCTGGACAAGAGACTGGGGTGGGCTCTCCCACACCCGGTCCTCCTCCCTTGGGTTCTGTACCATCCCACCTGGAGCAGTACCCCCTTCCAGAATTGGCAGGGTGCCTGTAGCAGGTATCCTGCACAATTTGCCCACCAGTTCAGGGGTTCTATCCTGCAACTGGGCTTCCAGGTCAGAGGGGACCCCCTGAACCTGGCCGTCCAACCTAGCTTCTGAACCCTCAGGTTGCACCGGGGTCAGAGGTGAGGACTCCCTCCCTCTGCACCCCCTTCCAGAGCACTGCACCCCCCCAATTGGAGTGGCACCCCTAGAAGCTACATCGGCCAGGACACTGATTACAGTTGCCCCTTCCTGCAGGTCAGGCAACACCTGAACCTGGCTTCTCAACCCAGGGACCAAACCCTGTGGTTGAACAATTGACAATTGCCCGGCGCACCAGGACTTCATTGGGAGCACATAGGCCCCCCTGAGATTGACACATAACTCATGTGTTGTGTGACAGTCTGCCTGGTGCAGATCTCCTGACCCCTGTCCCTCTGACAGTGCATGGAGATCCCACAGGAGAGAAGTGGTGTCACCATGGTCATTCACCGGTGACTCAGCCCTTCTGGCTGGCCCCTGACCCAGTGGGGACTCTTTCCTCCTCTCACCCCTCAATCTGGACTTCTGCACCCTCCACTTAGGAGTGGCACTGCCAGACACCAGAACTGATGGAGGCCTGCTTACAGACACTCCCAGCTCACCAGACACTAGGGGATCTCCCACAATGGGTAGCCCCTCAGGACAGACTAGGCTCCCCACCTGGTGTTCCTTTAAAGAACCAACCAGGCCCTGAGACTGGGTTTCGGGCACCTTGGTCAACGCAGCCCCACACTCACACCTTCCCCGCTGAGACAGGACGTGAGACCCTACACCCCTCCCACTACACTGGGACCTAGCTGGGCTACTCTGAACCACTTAAACCACTCGGGGTTGGAAGATACCTGAACCACTCCTCTTAGGATCACTCCCCAATGCCTTTTCAGCCCCTCTGGAATCCACCAAAAGGTCTGCCTCCATTGTGAGTTCCCTGGGGTCAGAGAACTCACTCTCCACCAGGTGTTGGCATAACTCTGAAAAACAGGGACTTACAATATGCTCTCCCACAATTGGATTACACAGCCCCCTCCAAGGGTTAACCAAGCTATACTTCACCTCACCATCCAATGCCTCGCACACATACTCCACACCACTCTCCTGAGACTGGCAAGACATTATCTGACTGTCTCTGTCACTCAACCCACACTCTTCTCGGCGGTCTTCACACTCACACACCAGGACTTCAAACATGGGGCAACCCCTCTGCCTGCACCTCTCATCTAGAGTCAGTAGAGTGTCCCTCCCACCGCTAGGACCATGAACCCCTGTGTCAGTTTCCCCATTCTCCTCAGGGACACTACCCACTACTGGAGCTACCTCATGTCACTGAACCTCCTGGTGCATGTTAACCCCCTCCTTCAAGTCAGGTGCCACATCTCTGGGTGTATGTACTGCTCCCTCAGCACTAGATAACTCCATTTTGCTGCCACCTTCTGAGCTGGACTCCACCTCCAACCCAGCAAAGCTCACTTCCTGAGCTACACACTTTTCTTTTTTCTGGGCTGAGACGCTCATGGTCTCAAGCCTCTCGAGCTACAAATCAAGCTCCCTCATTTTCAACTCATGATCAAACTGCATCCTCTTTTCCTCTAGGGCCAATTTCCTAGTTTGCAACTTCAATTTTAAATGTCCACTCAACTTGAGCTTAGTCAGATCCATCCCATGCATCCTACTCTTCATCCTGTCCTCCAACTTCTCTAGGGACAAGCCTTTGGCTGAAACACTGCTATCTACTGGGGAAGTTGCTCTCCTCTCCCCTGGACCCAATGGCCCACCCAGCTGCTCCTCTGCATTCTCAACCCCTTCCTCATCCTCAGGGGTACTCCTTGCTGCGACCCAGGCCCTCAGTGCCTTCTGGTACTCATCCTTCTTGGAGAGACCGGTCATTGCAACTTTGAATCTCCTGCAAAAGTGCTTCAGCTGCTTGACTTTGTAGCATTCCAGTTTCTCCTCTTCCCAATCAAGATCAACAGATGCCACGGATGCTGCTTTACTCATGGTTGTTAAACTTGGCAGTTCTTTGCAAAAATAGAAAATCCCGGAAAAAACAATCTACCAAGAGTATGTGGTCACGTTTTGGTCTGCACTCACTAGTAGTGTTCACCAATCACTGTATATGAGTCACAAATGCAAGTCCAAATCCTCACCGCTGACCACCAATGTTAGATTTGGGGGTCTCTAGTTGGCAGAGGTAGGCATCTTTGACAAATAGGGACCCTTGCGTCTAGTCAGGGTGAGGGGGTACCCACATAAATTAACCCCTGCTCACCCCTTTTGTAGCTTGGCACGAGCAGACAGGTTTATCTCAGAGGCAGTGTGTAAAGCATTTGTGAACACATGCAGTAACCAAGTGACAACACTACAGATGGACACCACACAAGTTTTATATCAAATTCTTTATATAGACTTATCACAAGACCACAAACGGCAAAAATCCACAATACTGTACTTAAAATGGTAGAATTAGCTTAGTTCTCTTTAGATGTTAAAATGCGACACTTTGAGTTCAATGTAACTTACGATGCGTAACGCTATAGAACGAAAGTGTTGCAGGGAAGGTGATGCGTCGGTTCCTTACACTCAAGAACGGTGATGCGTCAGGTCCCTACTGCTGCGTGGAGGATGCGTCGGTTCTTCTCTGCGAGGGGAGGTGATGCGTAGGTTTCTTACTGCGCTTCCGTGGCGATGCGGCACGCAACGCCATCATGCGATGAAGATCCGGTGCAATGAAACAAAGATGGCGTCTTTTCTTGATGCGACACGATGCAGACCACGACAGGCTCTGCAACACGCTTCTTGGTGATGCGGTGGCGTCTGATGCGACGTCGATCCTCTTCTCTGGCGATATGAGGCGCTTCGGCAATGATGCGAGCCGCGACAGGCCCTACGACACACTTCTCGGTGACGCGGCGGCATCTGATGCGACGTCGATCCTCTTCTTCTGCGATGTGCGGCACTTCAGGGTTCCTGTGATGACTCAACGGTTCATCTGGGCCGCGACAGGCCCTGCGACACACTTCCCGGTGATGCGGCGGCATCTGATGTGACGTTGATCCTCTTCTCCGGCGATGCGAGGCGCTTTCTCGTGGTGAAGCGACAGCGGCAGTTCGGCGACATGCTTCTTGCACGTGAGTCACGCTTCCAGTTCCTTGCGACACGCAGTCCCTCAGAAATCCTCACAAAACAGCAGGCACTTCCAAAGAACTCGTGGGGAGCTCGTTGGTGAAGTCTGTTGTCCCTGAGACTTCAGCAGGAGGCAAGCTCTTTACTCAAGCCCTTGGAGATCCTTCACAAGTTGAATAAAGTACACAGAGTTCTTTCTCCTCTTTTTGGCAGTCAGGCAACCATTGCAGGCCAATCCCTCAAGCTTAGGGATAGTCTCTCCTCAGTCTTTCTGGTTCCTCTCCTAAGCAAATGTTTCTTCTAGTTTCCCAAAGTGATCTAAAGTTCTGGGGTCTGGGCCCCCCTTTTTATACTCATTTGCTCTTTGTTCTCCGAAGGCAGAGATGCCTTTGCCTAGTTGAAACCAGTTCTGGTCAGTCCCGGAGCACCTTGTTTACATGACTCCTTCTTTCCTTTGACAGTGTGGGCCAGGGACATCAGATGCACCACAGGAGGTGGAGCCAGCATTGTGGAAGGCAGGCACAGCCCTATTCAGGCCCCAGGTGCAACTCCTCCCACCACTCTCCATGTAGATTTCTCTATTCAGCCGTGTGCTGACTCACCCTGTCTCCTGGAATCCCCCAGCCCCTGTCACTCAAACTCCGGACAAGGAATACACAACCTAACAAAGGTAGGCTTGGATGGTTAGACAAGAAAATACCTACTTTCTAAAAGTAGTATTTTCAAATACAGAATGTTAAAACCAACTTCACTAAAAGATGCATTTCATCATTCTGAGTTCAGACATACTAAACTTGATTTTCTACCTAGTTCCCTGAGTCAGTTAGGATTATAAGCTGTAATAATCAAACTGCCCATTCTGGCCTATGGGGAACAGGTAGCCTTGCAATAGTGAAAAATGAAAACGGCTGTAATTCACTATTAGGACATACCACACACACCAGGGCATCTCCTACCGTATACTTATAATGCACCCTGCCCTTGGGTCTACCATAGGGGTGTCTGATATGAAGAAAAGGGAAGGTTTAGGGACTGACAAGTGGGTGCACTTGCCCAGTCAGCATGGCAGTACCAGACTGCACAAAGGCTCTGCAATGGCAAGCCTTAGACACGCTTTAACATGCTGCTTCTGTGGGTGGCACAACCAGTGCTGCAAGCACACTAGCAGCATTTGGATTACCAGCCCTGGGCCCTCCTGGTGCATTGTACTAGGGTGTGACAAGTAAACCAAATCAGCCAATCATGGAATCAATAATCCATACATCAATTTACAATAGGGAGAGCATATGCACTTTAGCACTGATCAGCAGTGGTAAAGTGCCCAGAGTCATAAAACAGCCAAACCCAGGTCAGAAAAAATACTGGAGGAAGGCAAAAAGTTCAGGGATGACCCTGCAAAAAGGAGCAAGTCCAACATGTGCGCCTAAGATTCAAGCACCCAAAGTTCTAATTTGGTCAGGATAACCCTGCCCCAGATTTTAACTGAGCTGTCGAGCAGGGAAATTAGGCAGTAACAGTGAGGTTGAATTTTATCCCCCTTTTAAAAAATCTGAACTATAATGGCTTCCTGACAGGTCTTTACTAGGGGACCCCCTATTACAGACTTTAGGACATTTGCCATCGGGAGGGGGGAAATCTGGTAAATGCTTGTACAAATCAACCAGGATTTTATCCGGGCTAGCGGCTTTCTCTGTGCGACTATTCTCTATAGCAGAGAGTATATCAGTCACCTCTATTGAGTTATTCAGGGCCTGAGCTGATCTTATATAAAAGGGGGTCTTTGAAGCAGAAGACCTAATTACTATTTGTGGGTTCGGGGAAAATATTGCCGAAAAATGCTTCACCCAATCCCTAGCTGGTCTATGGTATCTAGTTTAGGCCTTTCATCACCAAGCATGGAGGTTGAGTTTACTACCTCCCAGAAGGCACATGGATCGTTTAGCATCAAAGCAATTTTAAAATCTTTCCAGGCCTTATCCTTCAAACACAATTTCCTTTCCCTAATTACCCTTTTATAATCTTTCCTGGCTTTTGTTATTTTAACCTTCATCCTCTGGATCTTTTTTTTGGCACACCATAATGTTTTGTGGGCTTCTGAACAGGTCTTATTAAACAATCATGGATTATCGGGGGTGTTTCTGTCACATTTAGTTAATTTATCTGCCATAAGCCCATTAAGGTTTGTAAAGGTCATTATGACATCCTCAGATGGGGCAGTGTCTGAGAGGGCTGTCTCAATTTGAGGCTTGCTATTTGTCATAAGATCTGTAAGAAAGGTTGTCTTATCAACTTTCCCCCATTTAATATCAATGCCCTTGTTTCTGTTATATGCTACCCTGTGTTGACGTAGGCCATGCTATACAATGTTATTTTGATGTTATTATGCCCTTTAGAGCTAATGATTGTCAATCTTGTGTTTCCAGGTCTGACAGGACTTCAAATCTATTTGAAAAGGGGAAATTATTCATCAAACTTGGGGAAGCAGCTTTGTCTATTTTAGTGTCTGAATGCAGTAATCTATTTATATGTCCTATCGATGGACAGGCTTTCGGTGGCGCGGATTCCTGAAATTGATGGTTATGCAATCCCCAGGAGATGACTTTGGTGCTAGACCCACCCAGTTCACTCTTCTTGTAGAGATGATTTCCCTGGAAAGATTGTATGACCAGTCGAAATTCAACTTTAGCCAGAAAGAGACTTTGTTCTCTAGGGATGCATGAGATTCATATTGTGCCTGCCAGAGTGGGGGGATGTTTTCCAAAACTATTATATAAGGAGTACACTCCGGTGGGATGTGAGGTCGTATTTTATTTGGTCAGGTTGATTGGCACTGTTGATACCTTTAGATGCCCTGTGGTCAATGTCCCGTATGTCTCGAGCCATTTGTTTATCTGGCAACGGCACAAATGGCAATGGAATTTCTGGCCTTGAGGGTTGTATTTGTTTTAATTCTTGTCTCTGCATATGTTTTATTTACAGGTCCAGTATTAGCCCTTTGAGACCCTTGAAATTTCCCCTGCTTTTCCAGGACGTCTACTGCTCTTATGAGCCTTTCTTGGGTCGAGATTACTTCCTCAATCTTTCCCTCTAGGAGAGTTAATTTTTCATGTGTCCCGGAACATAATTTAAATGTAGAGTTTAGCAGCTCACACAATTGATCAAAACTGACAGAGTAATTGGCACCCAATTTCTCTGTAGCAGGCTCCCCCTTAGAAGTCTTTCTTGTGCATTTTTTCCCTCTGATTTTCTATTTTCTTGGGCCTTGTGTGGTTGAAGAACAAGGGATTGAATCAGGCGGGATAGATTTTGGTAGCTCTTCTATATTCAATTCTTGCGTACTTTTTTTTCAGGAAGGGCTGTCCAACCAGGATATAACTTCTAGTGCAGATAGTGATTGTGTGTCTGTAATCACACAAGGGTTAGAGATCAGGCAAGGAGAATGCTCTGGGAGCCTTCTTAGGGGTAATGGTTCCGCTTTATTTGAGGACTTGGACATTGGCAGAGTCCCGCTGCCATGACCTTTCTGTGCTTGTTCATTATGGGTAGATTTATAATAATAGAGTCGGCTCTTTTTATAGCAACTACCTTGCCAATCTTATTTTCAATTGTGCCCATAACGAAAGTCAGATAGCTTTTAATTTAATTGCATTGTGCTTCATCCTTCTCCCTTATTGGATCAAGATGACTCCCCTTTCTTTTTCCCATCTTGAGGTTACAATAGAATTACCTTTCTGGGACTCTTCCGGGTCTTGGGACTCCTCTTCACCGGTAATCTTGCTGGGGCCAAGTTGTTGGTTGCACGCTCTATGGAGACCAGGAAATAAAACCAAGAGACCGGGCCCAGCCCAGCCGCCTTCAGGCACAGACGGGCGCGGACAGGCCTGCCCTCGCTCCTCCTGGTGCATCACATTGGCGGCGTGGTTGCGCGGTGATACTTGGGGGCTGTGGTCCTGCCCTGGTGGTGGCAACAATGACATTCGAGCTCCCACACTGTGGCAGCCCTGCAGAAGCTAAATGCACCTCATGGAGCGTCCCGTAGGCGGCATGGTGCTGCGGTGGTACTTCGCGGCTGTGGTCCTGCCCCAGTGGTGGAAATAATGAGATTCAGGCCCCCCAATCAATTGAATACGGTGTTATTGTCCTGTCAATATAAGCAGTCGAATACTAGTAGACAACCCTCTCTTTCCACAGTTGAGAAAATCACGCACCAGTGGGACAAAGGTAAACAATGAACAAGGCACCATACTCCAGTCATTTCTTCAACCAAAGTTCTTTTTTTTTTTTTTTTCCTTTTTTTTTTTTTTCTTTTTTGTAACCCGGGCCTTTTGTGGAATAGTAATACTCCTTAGTTTTTCCATAAAACTACGAGAAATAAATACGAGGGGTGGAGAATATCATGGAATAGTTAATAAAGATTAAACGCAAGTGAGTCATTGGAATCACCATGGACTACATGGCGTATTTTTGCCGAGTGGTGCCTACGGCAATTTTGAAAAAATGGTGGTGAATATCGCTACTAGGGATCAGAGACAATAAGTCCTTTCTAAAAACTGTAAACAATTTGTAAAATAAATAATGATGATTTTTCTTCACTTGAAAATAAACTTAATAACAGGAAGTACATAGTGGCAAGGGTTAGAGCAACTCGTATATGAGTGAATATATATGAATTCCAATAGGTTACTTTACTTATATTTACTAGCCACGAACAAGAAAGTCGATTATAAAAGACTTATCCCGAACACATATGACCACTTCAAGATCGAAGAACAAGCCGAAAGTTAATTAAGTGGTACCCGAGTTCAAATTACTCACAGGTGAGAATGTTGATAATTGTTACATTCTAGTAAATCAACTCTAACTAAAGAACTATTGAGTGTTACTAATACTAGGCAAAAAGTGCACGATAATCCTTGTTCCTTTCTCCTATAACGAAAGTCTGTATCAGGTTTTCAAGACTTTGGGGAAGGGCCTCGCCGTAAAATTTATATTGCCTAGCTGGTGCCTATGAAAGAATTTAATATATAAGGTACCTAATAAATGATAATATGGTAGGATATTTATCCTTTAGACATAGTGACTGTACAACTAATATAGATCTTTTGATGTTATAGAAATGATCCACTTATCACTGATTATCGTATCACGGCACGGAGAGTAATAAGAATATACTCCAACAGAGTGCAGTTGCACCGGTGAGCATTGAAACTCAATAATAAGTTCATTAGACAAACTTCTGGAAACAAGAATGAGTGAATGGAATGTATGGCATGTATAAACACGGTATGAACAGATGACTGTTGCACTTATATTTCTTAAAATAAACCGTTGAAGTGATGCATATATCTTTTCCTAACATCGGTTTTTTGATTTCTATAAAAAACAATGTTTGTACATGAATTATTGAATGTTAGTTAAAAAAAAATTTAGGTTTTAATTCTTGTATTTTTTGTTTAGGCAAACATGAGATTTGGTCTTTTTTTAAAAAGTTGAGGAAGATAAAAAGTATTGTCCTGAAGAAGATGGTACCTAATCATATTCACCATCGAAACGCGTCGACGCCTGTATACTAAGTTAAATTTGGAGAAGTCAGCAAACAGTTTTAGACAGGGAATCTAGACCCATGCTCAATGCTGCCTATACATAGGTCCAAATTAACGCTCTAAATGACATAGTATATTGTCGCTTCTTTGTATTCTTCCTTTTTTAATATGTTCATATGATTGGTTTTTTTTTTTTAAATTTATTTAAGGCTTTTATTACCCCGTGTAAATTCCACAGGGCAGGACACAATTCATACAGATCAACATTTTTTAAGCACTATACATTATTATTTCCTTAAATCTTTAAACAGTTCATACATAATCATATAATATATACATTGTACAATATCTATTCATTATATTCTGTCAAAATATGCTAATTTGCACTACATTCTTTCCACTTAGTTATGGGCTCCCAAATTTGTATACCTAATCTCCTTCCCTTTTTTCCCTTCCTTGCATAAATTGCCATCTCCAAATTATAAATCTGTGTTAATCTAGCTAACCATCGGTGAAAAGTCGGGGGCAGGGGTGTAAGCCATTCCGCAGCGATACATAATCTCAAAGTTGCCATAGCGATAAATATAAAACAGTCATATTCAGGTTGCCTAACTCTATCGTTAACTCCTAACAGTATAATCACTGGTGTTAAGCTACACTCAAATCCTAGTGACCTAGAAAAGAAGACCTCAATTTCTCTCTGTATTTTTTGCATATGCGGACACGTAGCAAAAATATGCACAATATCAGCCTCTAAGCTTCCGCATCTCGGGCAATTAATGCCTGCTGTCCCTCCCCACTGCGCTATTCTAGCAGGGGTATAATATAATCTATACAATGTTTTGTAATGTTGTGCCTGGAGGGCCGCGGAACATAATATATTCTGTCCCATTTCTAATGAATCCAAAAAAAATCCTTTCCCTACATCCAGCTTATTTGCCCAGTTTTCCGCATATTTTTCTAGGTCATCCTGCTTAGATTCTATCAATTCCGAGTAAATTGTTTTGATTGTACATTCGGTTCCTCCCTGAATAATCTCCATAATTGAGTTTTTCTTAAATCCTGCCATCCCTCCCTTCTTTGTTACCATATAACTTCTGACCTGTAGATATTTAAAAAAGTCTCTTAGATCCAATCCAAATTTACGTTGTAACTCGAGAAACTGCATTATCCCTTGCCCAATTTTCTATTTTCTTGGGCCTTGTGTGGTTGAAGAACAAGGGATTGAATCAGGCGGGATAGATTTTGGTAGCTCTTCTATATTCAATTCTTGCGTACTTTTTTTTTAGGAAGGGCTGTCCAACCAGGATGTAACTTCTAGTGCAGATAGTGATTGTGTGTCTGTAATCACACAAGGGTTAGAGATCAGGCAAGGAGAATGCTCTGGGAGCCTTCTTAGGGGTAATGGTTCCGCTTTATTTGAGGACTTGGACATTGGCAGAGTCCCGCTGTCATGACCTTTCTGTGCTTGTTCATTATGGGTAGATTTATAATAATAGAGTCGGCTCTTTTTATAGCAACTACCTTGCCAATCTTATTTTCAATTGTGCCCATAACGGAAGTCAGATAGCTTTTAATTTAATTGCATTGTGCTTCATCCTTCTCCCTTATTGGATCAAGATGACTCCCCTTTCTTTTTCCCATCTTGAGGTTACAATAGAATTACCTTTCTGGGACTCTTCCGGGTCTTGGGACTCCTCTTCACCGGTAATCTTGCTGGGGCCAAGTTGTTGGTTGCACGCTCTATGGAGACCAGGAAATAAAACCAAGAGACCGGGCCCAGCCCAGCCGCCTTCAGGCACAGACGGGCACGGACAGGCCGGCCCTCGCTCCTCCTGGTGCATCACATTGGCGGCGTGGTTGCGCGGTGATACTTGGGGGCTGTGGTCCTGCCCTGGTGGTGGCAACAATGACATTCGAGCTCCCACACTGTGGCAGCCCTGCAGAAGCTAAATGCACCTCATGGAGTGTCCCGTAGGCGGCATGGTGCTGCGGTGGTACTTCGCGGCTGTGGTCCTGCCCCAGTGGTGGCAATAATGAGATTCAGGCCCCCCAATCAATTGAATAAGGTGTTATTGTCCTGTCAATATAAGCAGTCGAATACTAGTAGACAACCCTCTCTTTCCACAGTTGAGAAAATCACGCACCAGTGGGACAAAGGTAAACAATGGACAAGGCACCATACTCCAGTCATTTCTTCAACCAAAGTTCTAAGGAGTACTTCTGGGAAAAAAGTAATGTACAGTGTTTCTTCTGCGTGGATCTTCAGTGTTTAAAATTAAGGAATTAGTCCAAATACTACATTCTCTAATTAAAGTGTGAAACTGGATGGACACAATGCAATCACAGGAAACTTACATTGAAAGCAAAACTGCTTTTTTGCAAAATACAAAAATGTCACCTTTTGTAGCTTCAACCAAATTTCAATGTGCTATTTTTGGGAAAAAGTAAGGCATGGGAGTTTGTCTGTATGGATCATCAGCATTCGGCCTACTAGAGGTGATGTTTTCAAAAGGATCTTCAAAATTCAAGTGTGGTTTATATTTATTAGTATTATTCTACTAGGCATAATAATAAAACAAGTAATTTTGAAATATGTTTGTTTTTGAATAGTCTATTAACTTTAGTTAAAACAACTGATTAACGAATTGTAGTGAGTGCAGTGCACAGTGTCACTTAGTTACGGTGATATACTGCACAGTTTGTTTTTCTACAATCTATGATTGTTTTTTCCCACTATTCAAGGATGAAGTTTCATACATTACATTGTTTATGGTGAACAAGTAAAAAAGGTAAACTGAAATGTTTTACTAAATTGTGGTATAATGTTATAGCATAGGCAATGTTTACTTTTATGTTTCTGGAATTTTGTAAATCAAATATTAACCTATATTTTTATTCTTTTTTGTTTTACAACAGTGTTTCCAGAGATACACCTTTAGATGTGTCAACATACTTGTAGTGCCACATAAATACTTCTTTGACATACTCGTGGGGAGGGTCTTCATGTATAAAGAACACTTGATATGTTTTGCCACCAGTTTCTGTTGCCAGGTGGGGATGGTGAAAAACTCCCACGCAATTGATTGCCGCATTGCTATGCCGTGGCAACTGATTATGACTACCATCAGATGCCATTTTAATTAGAAATGGTATAGAAAGCAACACATTTAAATTTAGAAAATGAAACAAACAGGGTTTTTAACAATGTTTGTGATTTATTTTCCCCCACTGTTGAAAAATGAATATTTGTACAATACATCGATTATGGTATACAAGTACAAAACCAGAAAACATTGAAAAAGGGAAATATAATTCCATTATTAAAATGTGAAATACTATTATGATATGGGAAATATCTACTTTTTTGTTTGAAATGTGAAAGGTAGAGTCTCTTAGAGTCACTAATACAGAAACACACACACTGATAAACCCAGTCATATACCCAGCCAATCACACATCGATTCATTCACCAATACAGTCAATAATAGACCAAGACACTTACACATATATCTGCAACTACATACACTCACTTCCCATACAGATACTGATACACTCACTCACTTATATAGATACTAACACAGGCTCTTACTCATCCTTACAGCCACTGACACATCATTGACTCATTCATACACATACACTCACTCGCTCATGCAGACACATTCATCTACTCAGTTACCCATATAATCAGTAACACATCCACTCACTCTCCCATGTAAGCACTGACACAACCAATCACTGACTCATACAACTACAAACACATCTACTCACACACCCACATAGCCACATACACATTCTACTCACCCATATACCACTAATGCACTCTCTCACGCACTCATACAACCACTTATTCATCTTTTCACTTAAGCACACAGATACTCACTCACACAGTGATGCAGCAACTCAGACACTCACTCACTCATTCAACCACTCACCCATCCTGACACTACCCATACCCACTCCCTAACTGATACAACCACTCACATATACTCTGTCTGATCCATACAGCTATCCACATATACATTCACTCACCCATAGAACCACTTGCACAGTCAGTCATTCTCTGTGTACATACTCACATACCCACTAACACACTTATATAGCCACTCAGCCACTCATATACCCACTCACTCTCCCACACTACTCACAACCCTTTTACTCACTCATTCAGCTACTCATACACACCCATACTCACCCATACAGTCACTTACATGCCTAGTCAGTCACCTATACAGCCACTGGCACACCCACTCAAACATTGATGGAGCCAATCACACACCCAGTCACTCACCCATACAGTTACTGACACACCCACTCACTTACCCATACAGACACTTACAGAGGCCCTCACTCACCCATACAGCCACTGACGCAACCAAACACACAATCGTACAGCTAGTCATAGACCCACTCAATTACCTGTACAGGCACTCATGCACCCACTCAGTCACCCATATACTACTCATGCACTAATTCGCTCAGCCTTATACCACTCATAAACTCACTCACTCACATGTACAGACACTGACATTTGCATTCACTCTCATTTACTCTCACCTATATACCCACTCACTCTCACATGCATCTACTTAGTCACTCACCCATTCAGCCACTGACATACCCACTGACATACCCATATTCTACTTATGCATCTACTCACTCAGCCATATACCTACTCACTCACTCACCAACTCAACAGCCATACAGACACTCACACACCAACTCATACACACATACAGCTACACATTCACCCATGGATCCATTTACATACCCAGTCAAACTGCCATACAGACACTCACACACTCACTCACACATGCATTCTTTCACTCATACAGACACTCACATAGGCACTCACAGACCCATATAACCCGACACACACACTCACTCACCCATACAAGCACTCACACACCCACTCACTCACCAATACAGCTACATATACAGCCACTCACTAACCTATGCATGACTCATGCAACCCCTCACTCACACATTCAGCCACACACACTCATTCCCTCATACAGTTACTCACACACCCAGTCAATCATCTATATACTAAGTCACACAATGACAGACAGAACAAGATATATTCACACGGTTACAAACATACATCTCACATATAATTATTCTTTCTTAAACCACAATTGGTGATTCTAACAAGAAATGTTTTTTCTAAAAAATATTTTTTTAAATGTTTTTGTATTTTCTAACAATTTTGGGATTGTCTGTGTTTTTTTTGTTTAGTTTCTTGACAGAAAAGTTTGAAACATAGTGCTTCTTAATCAAACACACAAAACTTGTAGAAAAAACTGGAAATGAAAACTTATGAGTGTTGATGCTGGCAACTAGAGCAGGGATAAACTGCTCCCCCATGCTCAATTTTTTCTTATTCTTTAGACAAAACCGTTCAACACCTGCAAACTCCAAATCACTGGCTGTAGGATCTGAAGACAATGCAGAAGCTGATGAGGTGCCTGGTTGTGTACCATCTCCAGCTGACTTTGGTTGCTGGCTATTATTCCTCTCTCTCTCTGCTCATGCAAGAGGTGTGGAGTGGATTGTTTTTAGGTACTTCATCATAGATGAAGAACTGTAAAACTACTTCTGTTCAGACCCTCTAGAGAGAGTTGTATGGTAAATCATGCAAATCACTTTCCTTGCTTTCACATTTTTTTCTCCTGGTGGTATGGAGAAAAACTTCCAAACAATGCTCTCCTGCTTTGGTCCTTGGAGGAGCTGCCATGGTTCTCTGGAGTCTAAGGAGCAGAAAATGCAATTTTTGTCACCAAAAATGTGGGAATTAAACACCTAAAAAACCCACACTTCTTAGACAGAAAACAATGGGGTTAAAAACACAGACACACTAAAAACATGGAGAAAAGGAATGGCACCTTCCTGTATTAATGATAGAAAGGTGTTTAACCTATAAAATCCATTTGTTTCTGTGCCACATGGACTCATAACATTGTAGAGATTCACGGTGACATCACAACCCCAAAAAATGTATTAAAATGACCTTTAAAATGGTTTTGCTCTACAATTACAATACTTTTACAAATTTCGTACTAAATGAGGAAACAAGCAGAAAGAGGCTGAATAGAGGTCAGAAACTAGCAACAAGAGGCAGAGTAGATGTCATAAACGAGCAGAAAAATACAGAGAGAAAGGTCTGAGATGAGCAGCATGAGGTAGAATAGAAGTGGAAATTAGCAGAAAGAGGCAGAATAGAGGTGAGAAATGGGAAGAATAAATGTCAGAAATGAACAGCAAGAGGCAGAAGCGAGGTAAGAAACAAGCAGAATAAAGGTCAGAAACAAATGGAAAGAGGCAAAATAGAGATCAGAAAAGAGAAGCAAGAGGTAGAATAAAGGTCAGAAATGACAAGAAAGAAGCAGAATGAAGGTCAGAAACGACAAGAAAGACGTAAAATAAAGTTTAGAAATAAAACAAGCTTGCTGAGAAATGCTGAGACCTTGACGGATTTACTGCCCCCTTTCATAACCACTCTGCACAGGGGCCTCTTGGGGTATTACTGGTTGGCAGATAATCTTCACTTGGCTGCTCAGGGTTTTTGGGGACCAATAACCCCTATTGGTTCCATAACTCAGTCTGCAACAGCGAGATTGGTGCTACCTATTTGGAGGCCCTGACCCCTTTCTCAACCACTCCGCTCAGGGGCCTCCTGGCATACTACTGATTGGGGGATGAACTCCCCTTGCCTGCTGAGGGTTGTTGGGGTCCAAGAACCTCTATTGTTGCAATAAGAAAGTCCCCCACAGTCGGATTGCAGAGATGGAATCGGAAGCCCCATCCCCTTTCTCAACCACTCTGCACAGAGGCCTCTTGGCATACTACTGGTTGGGGAATGAACTCTCATTGACTACCGAGGGCCTTTGTGGGCCAAGGAGCCTTATTTTTGCAGTAACGTTCCCCACAGCCAGATTGCTGAGATGTCATCGGAGACCCTGCCCCTTTCTCAACCACTCTACACTGGGGATTCCTGGCATACTGCTGGTTGGGGGATGAGCTCCCCCTGGCTGCTGAGGGTCATTTGGTCCGAGAACCCATATCGTTGTGATAAGTAGGTCCCCCATATCTGGATAGCCAAGGCGGCATCAGAGGCCCTGCCCCCTTCCACAAACACTCTGCACAGGGGCTTCCTGGTGTACTACTGTTTGGAGGATTAACTCCCCATAGCTGCTGTGGGTCATTAGAGGCCAAGAACCCCTATTGTTACAACTAATTCCCCCCTTAGCCGGATTGCTGAGACCTCATCAGAGGCCCTGCCCCCTTTCTCAACCACTCTGCAAGGGGCCACCTGGCACATGACTGGTTGGGGAAGAACTCCCCTTGGCTGCTGAGGGTTGCCCGGTTGCAAACAAGGACTGGTCAAGTCATGTCGCACTCCCCGCATGTGTGAAATGACGTGACAAGCGCACCAAGGAAAAAAAGAATTCCACTCTGTTGTGGAGTGTGGAGTTTATTGGTAACTTCGCATTCTCTGTGGAATGCAGAGCTGAATTTTACACCCAGGCCTAGAAAAAAATCAAAGGTTATAGGGACGTTACAATTAGGAAATAAAATTTAAAAAATCTTAGAACTTCACTGAAAAAATAAAGGTTACAGGGAGGTTATACTAAGGAAATAGAATCAAAAGAACCATAGAAATTCAATGAAAAAAACAAAGGTTACAGAGGCATTACAGTTAGGAAATAACATTTTAAAAACCATTAAATTCACTGAAAAAACAAAGGTTACATGGACGTTATACTTAGGCTCAGATTTGACTGGTACAAAACCATCGAAATTCAGCAGTCATAGTTAGCTCATCTAACTACAACTTATACCTCTGCAATGCACTACTTATGACCTCACATATCACATCACTCATGACATGGTCAGTGACGTCACTGATGGTATCACTGATGACATCTCAAATGACATGTATCTGCTGGGGAATAACATTCTCCATCTCGAATTTTAAAGTGCAGAGCTTTGTGGACAAGAATATGCCACACTTTGGAAGAAGCTGCTATTCTTTTGGGTGGCACACTGCACTAAGGGGACTGCACTCTGAATGACTGTGTCTGCTGCTCACTAAGGAACTAAATTCCCGAGAACATTGCCTTCCTTCAAAAAGGGAAGAAGAGTACTCCCTGAAAGCAATAGGTTAAAATAACTCTACCTGCATCATCTCCAGCTAGAAGAACCAACCTGACCACCTTCAGCTGGACTTTAAATTATTTGACCAGGTGCATTGTGGGAACTGTAGTCCAAATGCCTGCGGAGCAACTCAAAGACTCTGGAACCTTGGATTTGTGTTTAGGGCTCTTTGAACCATCAAGGGTGAAATTCAGGATTGAGTTCCAGCTGTTGGAGCAACCTTTGGATAAGGCTCCATAAGGTGACTGACCCAGCATTGAGAGTCAAGCCGACGTCCTAGCACCACGACCCAGCCTGGATTTCAGGTTCCTCCTGCTGAAAGCTCCAGAGCCTAATCCCAGGAGTTGACCGGAAACTCCTGCTGAACCAAGCTGACAAAGAAGCTGCGAAACCTGCCTGCTGGAGATTGACAGCAAGAGAAAATCTTCCAGAAAGGTTTCTCAGTGCGCAGGTAATGTTTTGACCGAGGACTCCCACTTAGTGTATCTGATCAGGGCTCCATCACGGTCAGCCTCAAACTTTGCGTTTGTCCTGGTCAAGCATGCCCAATTTGGTGCTATCATTTTTTAAGCGCTAAAAACTATTTCTTCTTTAAAAAATCATATCTCCGGTTTCCTCCATTGGATTTGTGTTGTTTTGGTGTCATTTTAAGGATAAACATATTTTCTATTTATATAAATTGTTAGAATTTTATTGTTTGTTGTGTCTTACTTATGTAATGTATTGATGTTTTGGTGTTTTTAAATGCTTTACACACCTGACTCCTAAGTTTAGCCTGCCTTCTCATTGCCAGATACCAAGGGTTGAGCAAAAGAATAATTTATTGAGATCTTGTCCGGACTTTATATTGCATTAGTGGCCTCATTGCTAGTGGTAAGTGCATACTTAGCCCTACTAATAATCCACCTTACATTACATGAACTGTGCATTATGTCCTTGTAAATATCAAATGTTAATTAAGATTACCACACAGAGAAAACGTCACAGGCTTAAGTGCATATCAATGTTCTAAAATATTCTATTCCTTATTACAGTGAGACCACTTCACTGACATGATTGGCGGATAGAAACATTAAAGGAAAATAATGTTATAGAAATAACGTTCTATATACCACACATGTTTTACAATACATTTACAAGGACATAGCTCACAATGATTGCAATGATACCTAAAGATACCCCTTTTTTAATCTTGTGATAATAAATTTCTCTCTGAAAAAGATTGCACACTTTTGGAGAGTCAAGGTCATTTTTTGTATGTATAAGATTTGTCTTATCTGTATCATGTCAATATGTTTTGTACACTCTTTTAAATGTTTGTATATTTTTAATGTGTTTTGTAGCCCTAATGAAGTCCTGTTGGATGAAATGCATGGGCTACGATAAAAAGAAGAAATTTTTTGGAATGAGAAGAAAATTAATAAAGGAATTGACTTTTAAAGAAAAGTTTAATTGAATCTGTGCATTTATGTGTTTGAACTTTGTTTTAATTCTTTAACTTTGAAATTGATTTACGTCATTAGATACAATAAGAACTAATGTTAATGGAATTTATTCCTTTGTGGAAGACTAAGAGAACTTGTTTTCTAGACTTGTGCACCACTGTGATTTTGATCATTACTACTACCCACTACAGTGATTAACGAGGTATTCTTTTGACTCAGTCTCTCTCTCTCTTGTAAATCACATTTATCGTGATGGCGGGGTCTAATGTTTTGCCCTGTCTGATTTAGCTTGGTTTTTAGTTGTTTCCAACCTACAATTGCCTCCACTGCATGTGAGTGACATGATATATGAACACTGGCTTGAGTAGGCGTACCCCTCATTCCTTAAATTGAGCTATGGTATTGGGTACATGACAAGTTAAATCAATACCTTATTCTTTTTTGTCTGTTTTAATGTCTGTAGAAAATATATTTGGAAGTTTTTAGACAGTGAACTTAGATGGTTTCTTGGTGGATGACTACTCTCGGGTCCTAATATGAGTAATAGAGGACAGCTGTTAGGCAGGTTCAAATACTGAGCCAGCATCCGAAGGCCAGGTAAATGGAGCAGAATCTGAAAGAAATTTTTCAGTTGGATTTCCATCCAGTCTGTGCAAGGAGAACTACAGCAGGGTACAGAGGGCAGGCAAATGTGACGGCAAGCACAGACAGAGAGAGCTCTTTGCAGCCCCCTAATTTAATGAAGTTCCACATTCCCTGCTTCAATGTGCACAGTCGACGTAGATTCAAAAGAACAAATATTTTGTTTCTTGACTATGTCAATCTCTTTCAGGATGTTGACTTCCTTGAGAAAATTGTGAACCAAACAAATTTTGTGCAAACAGTTTCTGGGGAAGCATGGAGGCATTCTTGGGCCTCATTCTGGGACTCACAGGCGGACTTTAGGAAAATGGGGGATTAAAAAAGCATGCCGTAATGTTTATTGACTTCTGTTACTAGGACGTAATCTGCAGCTATTATTTTTCTCATTTCATTTAGAAATTCTAGGTTAGTTCCATATTCTATGCTTAAAGTGGATTTTTGCACTGCCTTTATATGTGCAGGTTATAATGATAGTAGCACCCCTGACTTGAAGTTTGTGTGTACATTTTAAGTATAATGGAAATTATTGCTTGTTCAAAATCTATGATTCTTTTTGGTACATTATAGTTGTTAGTTTGCTAATTTATATGTGTTACTATTTGATTGTTATTTGTTTATTAGGCAACTGTGCATACACTAATTGGATGTTTGTATTTTGATATTGGCCATATATTGTGTAGTTTTGATTGAATGATGGCAGACATGACATAAAAGTGCCATCCAACATCCATGTCTTACATTACATTAAGGTAACTATTTTATAGTTATTGTGGGTGTCGTATAATAAAACCATTTCTTTTCTATGTGCGCTTAGTAAGTGTTGGGATTTGTCTATTTCTTCATATTTTTATGTTACATTATGTTATGTTTTGTTATCTAATCTTATCTTATTTTAGCTGCAGAGTGATTTATCACCTGAGAGGGTATCTTGTCACTTAAGCAGGGGCAAACCTTGTTTGGCGTAGGGCTAAGCAGGTGGTACCTATTTGAAAAGCCACATTTTCAGCTACTTGCATAGTTTTAGAATGGATGAAGCGGCTCTGAAGTACAGTGACAGCTCATTCCAGGCTTTAGGAGTAATGTAGATGAAGAACCTGCTGCAGAATCTGGATCTGTGAGAGTAGGAGTATAAGTGTACAATGATGCCTGGTGGGCTTGTGTAATATAAAGCAGTTGTTGAGGTAGGCTTTGAAGGTGTGCCTTAAGAGTTTTTAAATGGGCTTGCTTGTGAGTGGGAAGCCAGTGGAGTTCCCAGAGGTGTGGGATGATGTGTGTGCAATACAGTAGGTTAATTCTTATCCGGGCTGCTAAGTTCTGCATGGTTTGCATGGTTCTGCATGGTTTGGAGATACCTGTTCACTTGTATGCTGATACCAACATAGAGGGTGTCTCCGTAGTTTATTTTGCTTGTGATGAGGGTTTGGGTCACATTGCTGATAGGGAGCTATTTGAAGTTTTCTTCAACATTTTCTGGGTGTAGAAGCAAGAGCGAGTTACAGCATTGACTTGGTCAGGTTTTGGCATGGGTGCAGGGTGGATTGTCAAAGTGATGATTTTCTGTTGAAAATCACAACTTCTGTCTAGCCATGTTCAATTTGAGACAGTTGATTTTCATCCAGTCAGCAACTTCAGTCACGCAGGAAGTGAAAATGGTCTGGGTGTTAGGTGTTTTGTCTGAGAGGGAGAGTATGAGCTGTGAGTCATCAGCATAGGATATCATTATTGTTATTGATGTTTTGTAGGGTGCACAGCTACCCTGAGTAGGGTTTCCCAGTGCTAAGGACTTCAAGGTATATCAAGGTATATCCATCTGAAAAACTAACACCACGCACATCTAAAAGAAAGCCACGTTTTTTAGAGCTTTCGAAAAACAGAGTACGATTGGCATGATCTCAAGGAGATCGGCAAGGAGTTCCATAGCTTAGGACCCAGGTAGGAGAAAGGCAGGCCCCCTTGATGGGTTATCTTCACTCTTGGGAATGTGGAAAGATCTGTATAGCAGAAGTGCAGGGTGTGGCTCGGCTTGTGGGGCAGCACCAGAGATCTGAAGTATTGGGGACCTGAATTAGCTATGATTTTGTATATGTAGCACAAGGCCTTAAAATGTATTTGTTTCTCAATTGGAAGTCAGTGGAGATTCTGTAGGAGTCTAGCAGTAGAAGTACGTTTGGGGAGGTGAAGTGAAAGTCTTTCAGCTGCATTCTAGACTCTCTGAAGCCACCTTAGTGATTCCTTAGTGACCCCAAAGTAGAGGATATTTCTATAATTCATAGGATCTTGATACCATGGGCATGGATGATACTAGCGAGAAACATCATGTATGTGTTGAAGAGCGTCAAGCTGAGTGATGACACCTGTGGTACCCCACAGATGAGGTTGCGGGTGTCCGATCAGTGGTGGGCCAATCTGATTGACTGGGTATGACCAGTCAGGAAGGAGCATATCCAGCCAAGTGTGGGTCCTTGGCTGCTGGATTTGTGTAGTCGTTTAATGATGATGGGGTTGAATACAGTGTAGAATGCCATGAAGAGGTCCAATAGGATGAATGCTGCGATATCTCCTCTGTTCCTGATCATGCAGAAGTGATTTTTTGCGGCAATGATGGCTGTTTCTGTGCTGTGGTTTAGCGATTCAGACAACAGTGCAATTTAGCACTCAGGGCACGGGTGCACGTCTCTTACCATGCAGAGGACTTTCTGTCCCAACACATAATATATATGTTTGACCTCTTCATTCAACTATTTTTTCAAGTAGCATTGGGCCCCTTCTTTGGTGAGTAGCATCTAATGGTCACTGGCCCAATTGTGTATGAGTTCTAGCTCAATAAAGAGGGGCATCCACAGCTACAATTGCACTCCTCTTGCTTTTCTTTATGTGGGATCCGCAGCCCATTCACATGCCATGAAATCATATGGAATGCTCCTGGTTGTCAAGAAGATATGAAGCAAATCCTTCATCAATTAGCTATTGTGTATTTACTCTTCATCTACTACTATTGTGACTGTTTTAGTCATGGATTGATAGCATCCCTGTAGAAATGGCATGAAGGCGGACATCTAATATCCGATGGGATGAGAGTGTGACATAGGCACATAAAATAATCACTTATGGACAAAAATGTGTAAAAAAAAAAATTATTGGCTAAAATGTGAGGTGGCGCATATGTCATAAATACACAATAAAGTGAATTGGCAAAATCAGCGATGTTTATGCAGGATGAAATGTAGGACTGGAGGTAATGCCTGTCAAGATCCTAGACCCAGGCCCCATAGAAGTTGCACATAACCATCAAAGTACCTGGTGGATGCTCAAGTTGAACTTAAATCAAGGATCCCAGGGATGTGTTAATATTAGAGGTGGAACACAAACATTCAGGCACAAAGTGGGGTATCCCTCAATGACACTGGAAACCATGAGGCATTGACCCTTTGTATCACTTTTATTAAGGAAAGGGGAGTTTATGCAGAGATGGAATGCTACCTCCTGGGATTCTCTCATGAAACCCAAATGAATTAGATCTCTACCACCCAAGGAAGGGCACCTGGGAGGCAGTCTGGTGGGTCTCCTTAAAGAATAGTACACCAGGTGAATGATGTTTTGCTGTTTTAAGGCCGTACATCTCTACATTTTGGTGCTAAAATGATGTATATTCCAGGATAGAATATGGCGTTGGGGGCCTTTACCCTACTGTAGATCCAGGGCTATCTGCATGGGCAGTAAATGTTAGGATGGACCCTAAAAAGGCACATGAGGAGGCTAGCCATCCATAAAAAGGTTATCTGTCTGGTAGTGAGGAAAGAATAAGAAAACAACAATAATGATATTATGGAATCCATAAACACGTGTGTGTGTGCGCGTGTGTTTGTGTGTGTGTGCGTGTGTATACATATATATATATATATGTATATGTATGTGTATATGTGTGTGTATATTACCTAGTGGTGGTTGGCACTAGGTAGTTATAGCTAGGACCTAGTTTCCATATGAAAAGCTTTGATTGACTTTCCTATAACTTTGGTGTCATTTGACCAATCTTCATGAAATTTTGCATATAAAGTGTTGAAGCAGGTTCTGTGTGTCTTAGAAAGTTTGGGGGTGATCCGTGCAATGGGGCCCGATAAATTAGTAGGGTAAATGGACTGAAACATTAAAAAAAAGCAAACATGCATTTATATATAAGGTGATTGAACTTTGCCATCCTATTAAACAATTAGACATACATTTAAAAAAATGCACAATAACAAAAATGAATAAATGCTTAATTTTAATTACAATTTGCAATGGTTTTTAATAATGTACTAACAAAGATTTTTGATTTGATTCGACTATATGCTTTCTTATTTTGTATGCTATAAGGAATCTATTGGTGCAAACTAGACCTCCTTTTATCATGACTGGCTGTAAGAGCCCACTGAACAAGACAGATTTTTTTATTAAGTGTCATTAAGTGAGTTTGTGTGTGAGTAGCTGTATTGGAGAGTGAATGTCTGTATGGTTGAGGACAGGGATGTGTGAGTGCTTGTATGGATGTGTGAGTGGGTATGTAAGTGGTTGTGTATGTGAAGGCTTGTATGGGTTAGTGTGTGTGTGAGTGACTTTGTAGGTAAATAAGTGGGTGTCTGGGAAGCTGTATGGGTGAATGTGTGGTATGTGACTAGCTGTATGGGTGAGTAACCTGTTGTATGAGTGGCTGTATAGGTGGGTGAATGGTTGTGTGAGTGACTGTATCAGGGAGGGAGTGGTTGTGAGAGTGGCACCATGGAGGAATGAGTGATTGTATGAGTACTAGTATAAATCTGTGATTGGGTATATCAGTGGTTGTGTGGGTGTGTGAGTAGGTGTGCCCGTGGTTCTGTTAAGGATGTCATTAGTGATGTAATCAGTTTTGTCATTTGAGATGTTATCAGTGATGTCACAGACCATGTCATGAGTGATGCAATATGTGGGGTCATAAGCAGTGCATTGCGGAGGTGTACGTTAGAATTACCTCAGGTAACTATAACTGCTGAATTTCAGTGGTTTTGTATGAGTGAAATCTGAGCCTAACTATAACATCCCTGTAATCTTTGTGTTTTTCAGTGAATTCCTAAGGTTTTTTTCATACTATTTACTAACTATAACGTACTTATAACCTTTGTTTTTTTAAGTGAATTTCTAAGGTCTTTCAAAATCTATTTCCTAACAATAATGTCCCTGCAACCTGTGTCTTTTTCAGTGAATTTCTATGATTTTTTAACTAGTAGTCTGCTTTTCAGAGTGGTGGACAAAGGGGGTTGGGCCTCTGACCACCTTTCAGGAAACCGGCTGTGTTAGATTTACTGAAGGTAACAGGAGGGCTTATGTGCCCATAAGCACCCTCAGCATCCAAGAGAACATCATCCCCTAACCAAAAGTGCACCAGAAGTGCATTTGCAGAGTGATGGAGAAAGGGGGATTGGCCTCCGAAGTCCTCTAAGCAATTGCGCTCTGTGGGTCTTACTGGAATTAACAGGAGAACTTGCTGGCCCCCAAGGACCCTCAGCATCCAAGGGGACTTCATCTCCCCACCAGCAGTGCACCAAAAGGCACTTTTGCAGAGTGGTGGAGAAAGGGGTCATGGCCCCTGAACACATCTCGACAATTCCAAGGTGTGGGACTTGCTGATAGTAACAGGAGTGGCTGCTTGCCACCAAGGACCCTTAGCAGCCAAGGGGACTTCATCCCCCAACCAGCAGTATGGCAGGAGGTGTGATTGCAGAATGGTGAAGAAACAGGGCGGGACCTCAGGCATCGTGCCAGTAGCTTTTTCCTTTTTTAACAATTATAAAGGAAGAGGGACCATGTGGCCCCTTTCCGTGGCTGATTTCGGCCTCACTGTCCCCGTCCCCAGGGGACAGGTATTTTTAGAATGTGGGCCCCCCATATCGATATACCATTTGCCCTGGAGAGGTGGCAGTACCCATGGCAACCCCCACGAAAATTATTCAATATGCCCCAGGTGAGGTGTCATTCCTCGGGCCTTTAAGGCTCTTAGGAGGGGAACCGGTCACCCCTCACCTACATATTATAGACATGCCTCCTGGGCCTAGCCCACCCGCGGGCCAATTTGAAACAAAATGCAGGAGGCCACGCTGCATGTAAAAAGAAAGTGGGAGTCATGTATCCAGAACGACTCCTGTCAATTTAAAACAAATAAAAAAATTATGCATGAAAACTTACCCCAGCCATCAACATGGTAAAGTTTTGTTTCACTGGGTGCCAGAGATCCTTTACCTTGATTTGCTGGGCGATCGCACTAAACATATTTGTCGGATTTTCAGCATTTATTTGCCAAAACATGATATTTCCTTTTAGTTCACGCAGGAACATTTTTCTAACAAAACTTTACTCCCAGCTTTGTTCCTCTGGGTCTCTAGGCCATGGAGGTATCAGATATGTATTGATTTTCTATTAATTCTGTGTGTCTCTAGGCAATAAAATGGGTGCAGTGCCTTCAAGAAATTTTGAAACTACCTAGAAGCAAAATGTTAGGTTAGCCTACCTCTCTTCTGTTCACAAGCACCACCCTTGAGCTTTATGAACACATACCACAATAAAGCAGTTGTTGAGGTAGGCTTTGAAGGTGTGCCTTAAGAGTTTTTAAATGGGTTTGCTTGTGAGTGGGAAGCCAGTGGAGTTCCCAGAGGTGTGGGATGATGTGTGTGCAATACAGTAGGTTAATTCTTATCCGGGCTGCTAAGTTCTGCATGGTTTGCATGGTTCTGCATGGTTTGGAGATACCTGTTCACTTGTATGCTGATACCAACATAGAGGGTGTCTCCGTAGTTTATTTTGCTTGTGAGGAGGGTTTGGGTCACATTGCTGATAGGGAGCTATTTGAAGTTTTCTTCAACATTTTCTGGGTGTAGAAGCAAGAGCGAGTTACAGCATTGACTTGGTCAGGTTTTGGCATGGGTGCAGGGTGGATTGTCAAAGTGATGATTTTCTGTTGAAAATCACAACTTCTGTCTAGCCATGTTCAATTTGAGACAGTTGATTTTCATCCAGTCAGCAACTTCAGTCACGCAGGAAGTGAAAATGGTCTGGGTGTTAGGTGTTTTGTCTGAGAGGGAGAGTATGAGCTGTGAGTCATCAGCATAGGATATCATTATTGTTATTGATGTTTTGTAGGGTGCACAGCTACCCTGAGTAGGGTTTCCCAGTGCTAAGGACTTCAAGGTATATCAAGGTATATCCATCTGAAAAACTAACACCACGCACATCTAAAAGAAAGCCACGTTTTTTAGAGCTTTCGAAAAACAGAGTACGATTGGCATGATCTCAAGGAGATCGGCAAGGAGTTCCATAGCTTAGGACCCAGGTAGGAGAAAGGCAGGCCCCCTTGATGGGTTATCTTCACTCTTGGGAATGTGGAAAGATCTGTATAGCAGAAGTGCAGGGTGTGGCTCGGCTTGTGGGGCAGCACCAGATATCTGAAGTATTGGGGACCTGAATTAGCTATGATTTTGTATATGTAGCACAAGGCCTTAAAATGTATTTGTTTCTCAATTGGAAGCCAGTGGAGATTCTGTAGGAGTCTAGCAGTAGAAGTACGTTTGGGGAGGTGAAGTGAAAGTCTTTCAGCTGCATTCTGGACTCTCTGAAGCCACCTTAGTGATTCCTTAGGGACCCCAAAGTAGAGGATATTTCCATAATTCATGGGATCTTGATACCATGGGCATGGATGATACTAGCGAGAAACATCATGTATGTGTTGAAGAGCGTCAAGCTGAGTGATGACACCTGTGGTACCCCACAGATGAGGTTGCGGGTGTCCGATCAGTGGTGGGCCAATCTGATTGACTGGGTATGACCAGTCAGGAAGGAGCATATCCAGCCAAGTGTGGGTCCTTGGCTGCTGGATTTGTGTAGTCGTTTAATGATGATGGGGTTGAATACAGTGTAGAATGCCATGAAGAGGTCCAATAGGATGAATGCTGCGATATCTCCTCTGTTCCTGATCATGCAGAAGTGATTTTTTGCGGCAATGATGGCTGTTTCTGTGCTGTGGTTTAGCGATTCAGACAACAGTGCAATTTAGCACTCAGGGCACGGGTGCACGTCTCTTACCATGCAGAGGACTTTCTGTCCCAACACATAATATATATGTTTGACCTCTTCATTCAACTATTTTTTCAAGTAGCATTGGGCCCCTTCTTTGGTGAGTAGCATCTAATGGTCACTGGCCCAATTGTGTATGAGTTCTAGCTCAATAAAGAGGGGCATCCACAGCTACAATTGCACTCCTCTTGCTTTTCTTTAGGTGGGATCCGCAGTCCATTCACATGCCATGAAATCATATGGAATGCTCCTGGTTGTCAAGAAGATATGAAGCAAATCCTTCATCAATTAGCTATTGTGTATTTACTCTTCATCTACTACTATTGTGACTGTTTTAGTCATGGATTGATAGCATCCCTGTAGAAATGGCATGAAGGCGGACATCTAATATCCGATGGGATGAGAGTGTGACATAGGCACATAAAATAATCACTTATGGACAAAAATGTGTGAAAAAAAAAATGATTGGCTAAAATGTGAGGTGGCGCATATGTCATAAATACACAATAAAGTGAATTGGCAAAATCAGCGATGTTTATGCAGGATGAAATGTAGGACTGGAGGTAATGCCTGTCAAGATCCTAGGCCCAGGCCCCATAGAAGTTACACATAACCATCAAAGTACCTGGTGGATGCTCAAGTTGAACTTAAATCAAGGATCCCAGGGATGTGTTAATATTAGAGGTGGAACACAAACATTCAGGCACAAAGTGGGGTATCCCTCAATGACACTGGAAACCATGAGGCATTGACCCTTTGTATCACTTTTATTAAGGAAAGGGGAGTTTATGCAGAGATGGAATGCTACCTCCTGGGATTCTCTCATGAAACCCAAATGAATTAGATCTCTACCACCCAAGGAAGGGCACCTGGGAGGCAGTCTGGTGGGACTCTTTAAAGAATAGTACACCAGGTGAATGATGTTTTGCTGTTTTAAGGCCGTACATCTCTACATTTTGGTGCTAAAATGATGTATATTCCAGGATAGAATATGGCGTTGGGGGCTTTTACCCTACTTTAGATCCAGGGCTATCTGCATGGGCAGTAAATGTTAGGATGGACCCTAAAAAGGCACATGAGGAGGCTAGCCATCCATAAAAAGGTTATCTGTCTGGTAGTCAGGAAAAAATAAGAAAACAACAATAATGATATTATGGAATCCATAAACACATGTGTGTGTGCGCGTGTGTGTGTGTGTGTGTGTGCGTGTGTGCGTGTGTATACATATATATATATATATGTATGTGTATATGTGTGTGTATATTACCTAGTGGCGGTTGGCACTAGGTAGTTATAGCTAGGACCTAGTTTCCATATGAAAAGCTTTGATTGACTTTCCTATAACTTTGGTGTCATTTGACCAATCTTCATGAAATTTTGCATATAAAGTGTTGAAGCAGGTTCTGTGTGTCTTAGAAAGTTTGGGGGTGATCCGTGCAATGGGGCCCGATAAATTAGTAGGGTAAATGGACTGAAACATTAAAAAAAAGCAAACATGCATTTATATATACGGTGATTGAACTTTGCCATCCTATTAAGCAATTAGACATACATTTAAAAAAATGCACAATAACAAAAATGAATAAATGCTTAATTTTAATTACAATTTGCAATGGTTTTTAATAATGTACTAACAAAGATTTTTGATTTGATTCGACTATATGCTTTCTTATTTTGTATGCTAGAAGGAATCTATTGGTGCAAACTAGACCTCCTTTTATCATGACTGGCTGTAAGAGCCCACTGAACAAGACAGATTTTTTTATTAAGTGTCATTAAGTGAGTTTGTGTGTGAGTAGCTGTATTGGAGAGTGAATGTCTGTATGGTTGAGGACAGGGATGTGTGAGTGCTTGTATGGATGTGTGAGTGGGTATGTAAGTGGTTGTGTATGTGAAGGCTTGTATGGGTTAGTGTGTGTGTGAGTGACTTTGTAGGTAAATAAGTGGGTGTCTGGGAAGCTGTATGGGTGAATGTGTGGTATGTGACTAGCTGTATGGGTGAGTAACCTGTTGTATGAGTGGCTGTATAGGTGGGTGAATGGTTGTGTGAGTGACTGTATCAGGGAGGGAGTGGTTGTGAGAGTGGCACCATGGAGGAATGAGTGATTGTATGAGTACTAGTATAAATCTGTGATTGGGTATATCAGTGGTTGTGTGGGTGTGTGAGTAGGTGTGCCCGTGGTTCTGTTAATGATGTCATTAGTGATGTAATCAGTGATGTCATTTGAGATGTTATCAGTGATGTCACAGACCATGTCATGAGTGATGCAATATGTGGGGTCATAAGCAGTACATTGCGGAGGTGTACGTTAGAATTACCTCAGGTAACTATAACTGCTGAATTTCAGTGGTTTTGTATGAGTGAAATCTGAGCCTAACTATAACATCCCTGTCATCTTTGTGTTTTACAGTGAATTCCTAAGGTTTTTTTCATACTATTTACTAACTATAACGTACTTATAACCTTTGTTTTTTTAAGTGAATTTCTAAGGTTTTAAAAAATCTATTTCCTAACATTAATGTCCCTGCAACCTGTGTCTTTTTCAGTGAATTTCTATGATTTTTTAACTAGTAGTCTGCTTTTCAGAGTGGTGGACAAAGGGGGTTGGGCCTCTGACCACCTTTCAGGAAACCGGCTGTGTTAGATTTACTGAAGGTAACAGGAGGGCTTATGTGCCCATAAGCACCCTCAGCATCCAAGAGAACATCATCCCCTAACCAAAAGTGCACCAGAAGTGCATTTGCAGAGTGATGGAGAAAGGGGGAGTGGCCTCCGAAGTCCTCTAAGCAATTGCGCTCTGTGGGTCTTACTGGAATTAACAGGAGAACTTGCTGGCCCCCAAGGACCCTCAGCATCCAAGGGGACTTCATCTCCCCACCAGCAGTGCACCAAAAGGCACTTTTGCAGAGTGGTGGAGAAAGGGGTCATGGCCCCTGAACACATCTCGACAATTCCAAGGTGTGGGACTGGCTGATAGTAACAGGAGTGACTGCTTGCCACCAAGGACCCTTAGCAGCCAAGGGGACTTCATCCCCCAACCAGCAGTATGGCAGGAGGTGTGATTGCAGAATGGTGAAGAAACAGGGCGGGACCTCAGGCATCGTGCCAGTAGCTTTTTCCTTTTTTAACAACAATTATAAAGGAAGAGGGACCATGTGGCCCCTTTCCGTGGCTGATTTCGGCCTCGCTGTCCCCGTCCCCAGGGGACAGGTATTTTTAGAATGTGGGCCCCCCCATATCGATATACCATTTGCCCTGGAGAGGTGGCAGTACCCATGGCAACCCCCACGAAAATTATTCAATATGCCCCAGGTGAGGTGTCATTCCTCGGGCCTTTAAGGCTCTTAGGAGGGGAACCGGTCACCCCTCACCTACATATTATAGACATGCCTCCTGGGCCTAGCCCACCCGCGGGCCAATTTGAAACAAAATGCAGGAGGCCACGCTGCATGTAAAAAGAAAGTGGGAGTCATGTATCCAGAACGACTCCTGTCAATTTAAAACAAATAAAAAAATTATGCATGAAAACTTACCCCAGCCATCAACATGGTAAAGTTTTGTTTCACTGGGTGCCAGAGATCCTTTACCTTGATTTGCTGGGCGATCGCACTAAACATATTTGTCGGATTTTCAGCATTTATTTGCCAAAACATGATATTTCCTTTTAGTTCACGCAGGAACATTTTTCTAACAAAACTTTACTCCCAGCTTTGTTCCTCTGGGTCTCTAGGCCATGGAGGTATCAGATATGTATTGATTTTCTATTAATTCTGTGTGTCTCTAGGCAATAAAATGGGTGCAGTGCCTTCAAGAAATTTTGAAACTACCTAGAAGCAAAATGTTAGGTTAGCCTACCTCTCTTCTGTTCACAAGCACCACCCTTGAGCTTTATGAACACATACCACAATAAAGCAGTTGTTGAGGTAGGCTTTGAAGGTGTGCCTTAAGAGTTTTTAAATGGGTTTGCTTGTGAGTGGGAAGCCAGTGGAGTTCCCAGAGGTGTGGGATGATGTGTGTGCAATACAGTAGGTTAATTCTTATCCGGGCTGCTAAGTTCTGCATGGTTTGCATGGTTCTGCATGGTTTGGAGATACCTGTTCACTTGTATGCTGATACCAACATAGAGGGTGTCTCCGTAGTTTATTTTGCTTGTGAGGAGGGTTTGGGTCACATTGCTGATAGGGAGCTATTTGAAGTTTTCTTCAACATTTTCTGGGTGTAGAAGCAAGAGCGAGTTACAGCATTGACTTGGTCAGGTTTTGGCATGGGTGCAGGGTGGATTGTCAAAGTGATGATTTTCTGTTGAAAATCACAACTTCTGTCTAGCCATGTTCAATTTGAGACAGTTGATTTTCATCCAGTCAGCAACTTCAGTCACGCAGGAAGTGAAAATGGTCTGGGTGTTAGGTGTTTTGTCTGAGAGGGAGAGTATGAGCTGTGAGTCATCAGCATAGGATATCATTATTGTTATTGATGTTTTGTAGGGTGCACAGCTACCCTGAGTAGGGTTTCCCAGTGCTAAGGACTTCAAGGTATATCAAGGTATATCCATCTGAAAAACTAACACCACGCACATCTAAAAGAAAGCCACGTTTTTTAGAGCTTTCGAAAAACAGAGTACGATTGGCATGATCTCAAGGAGATCGGCAAGGAGTTCCATAGCTTAGGACCCAGGTAGGAGAAAGGCAGGCCCCCTTGATGGGTTATCTTCACTCTTGGGAATGTGGAAAGATCTGTATAGCAGAAGTGCAGGGTGTGGCTCGGCTTGTGGGGCAGCACCAGAGATCTGAAGTATTGGGGACCTGAATTAGCTATGATTTTGTATATGTAGCACAAGGCCTTAAAATGTATTTGTTTCTCAATTGGAAGCCAGTGGAGATTCTGTAGGAGTCTAGCAGTAGAAGTACGTTTGGGGAGGTGAAGTGAAAGTCTTTCAGCTGCATTCTGGACTCTCTGAAGCCACCTTAGTGATTCCTTAGGGACCCCAAAGTAGAGGATATTTCCATAATTCATGGGATCTTGATACCATGGGCATGGATGATACTAGCGAGAAACATCATGTATGTGTTGAAGAGCGTCAAGCTGAGTGATGACACCTGTGGTACCCCACAGATGAGGTTGCGGGTGTCCGATCAGTGGTGGGCCAATCTGATTGACTGGGTATGACCAGTCAGGAAGGAGCATATCCAGCCAAGTGTGGGTCCTTGGCTGCTGGATTTGTGTAGTCGTTTAATGATGATGGGGTTGAATACAGTGTAGAATGCCATGAAGAGGTCCAATAGGATGAATGCTGCGATATCTCCTCTGTTCCTGATCATGCAGAAGTGATTTTTTGCGGCAATGATGGCTGTTTCTGTGCTGTGGTTTAGCGATTCAGACAACAGTGCAATTTAGCACTCAGGGCACGGGTGCACGTCTCTTACCATGCAGAGGACTTTCTGTCCCAACACATAATATATATGTTTGACCTCTTCATTCAACTATTTTTTCAAGTAGCATTGGGCCCCTTCTTTGGTGAGTAGCATCTAATGGTCACTGGCCCAATTGTGTATGAGTTCTAGCTCAATAAAGAGGGGCATCCACAGCTACAATTGCACTCCTCTTGCTTTTCTTTAGGTGGGATCCGCAGTCCATTCACATGCCATGAAATCATATGGAATGCTCCTGGTTGTCAAGAAGATATGAAGCAAATCCTTCATCAATTAGCTATTGTGTATTTACTCTTCATCTACTACTATTGTGACTGTTTTAGTCATGGATTGATAGCATCCCTGTAGAAATGGCATGAAGGCGGACATCTAATATCCGATGGGATGAGAGTGTGACATAGGCACATAAAATAATCACTTATGGACAAAAATGTGTGAAAAAAAAAATGATTGGCTAAAATGTGAGGTGGCGCATATGTCATAAATACACAATAAAGTGAATTGGCAAAATCAGCGATGTTTATGCAGGATGAAATGTAGGACTGGAGGTAATGCCTGTCAAGATCCTAGGCCCAGGCCCCATAGAAGTTACACATAACCATCAAAGTACCTGGTGGATGCTCAAGTTGAACTTAAATCAAGGATCCCAGGGATGTGTTAATATTAGAGGTGGAACACAAACATTCAGGCACAAAGTGGGGTATCCCTCAATGACACTGGAAACCATGAGGCATTGACCCTTTGTATCACTTTTATTAAGGAAAGGGGAGTTTATGCAGAGATGGAATGCTACCTCCTGGGATTCTCTCATGAAACCCAAATGAATTAGATCTCTACCACCCAAGGAAGGGCACCTGGGAGGCAGTCTGGTGGGACTCTTTAAAGAATAGTACACCAGGTGAATGATGTTTTGCTGTTTTAAGGCCGTACATCTCTACATTTTGGTGCTAAAATGATGTATATTCCAGGATAGAATATGGCGTTGGGGGCTTTTACCCTACTTTAGATCCAGGGCTATCTGCATGGGCAGTAAATGTTAGGATGGACCCTAAAAAGGCACATGAGGAGGCTAGCCATCCATAAAAAGGTTATCTGTCTGGTAGTCAGGAAAAAATAAGAAAACAACAATAATGATATTATGGAATCCATTAACACATGTGTGTGTGCGCGTGTGTGTGTGTGTGTGTGTGCGTGTGTGCGTGTGTATACATATATATATATATATGTATATGTATGTGTATATGTGTGTGTATATTACCTAGTGGCGGTTGGCACTAGGTAGTTATAGCTAGGACCTAGTTTCCATATGAAAAGCTTTGATTGACTTTCCTATAACTTTGGTGTCATTTGACCAATCTTCATGAAATTTTGCATATAAAGTGTTGAAGCAGGTTCTGTGTGTCTTAGAAAGTTTGGGGGTGATCCGTGCAATGGGGCCCGATAAATTAGTAGGGTAAATGGACTGAAACATTAAAAAAAAGCAAACATGCATTTATATATACGGTGATTGAACTTTGCCATCCTATTAAGCAATTAGACATACATTTAAAAAAATGCACAATAACAAAAATGAATAAATGCTTAATTTTAATTACAATTTGCAATGGTTTTTAATAATGTACTAACAAAGATTTTTGATTTGATTCGACTATATGCTTTCTTATTTTGTATGCTAGAAGGAATCTATTGGTGCAAACTAGACCTCCTTTTATCATGACTGGCTGTAAGAGCCCACTGAACAAGACAGATTTTTTTATTAAGTGTCATTAAGTGAGTTTGTGTGTGAGTAGCTGTATTGGAGAGTGAATGTCTGTATGGTTGAGGACAGGGATGTGTGAGTGCTTGTATGGATGTGTGAGTGGGTATGTAAGTGGTTGTGTATGTGAAGGCTTGTATGGGTTAGTGTGTGTGTGAGTGACTTTGTAGGTAAATAAGTGGGTGTCTGGGAAGCTGTATGGGTGAATGTGTGGTATGTGACTAGCTGTATGGGTGAGTAACCTGTTGTATGAGTGGCTGTATAGGTGGGTGAATGGTTGTGTGAGTGACTGTATCAGGGAGGGAGTGGTTGTGAGAGTGGCACCATGGAGGAATGAGTGATTGTATGAGTACTAGTATAAATCTGTGATTGGGTATATCAGTGGTTGTGTGGGTGTGTGAGTAGGTGTGCCCGTGGTTCTGTTAATGATGTCATTAGTGATGTAATCAGTGATGTCATTTGAGATGTTATCAGTGATGTCACAGACCATGTCATGAGTGATGCAATATGTGGGGTCATAAGCAGTACATTGCGGAGGTGTACGTTAGAATTACCTCAGGTAACTATAACTGCTGAATTTCAGTGGTTTTGTATGAGTGAAATCTGAGCCTAACTATAACATCCCTGTCATCTTTGTGTTTTACAGTGAATTCCTAAGGTTTTTTTCATACTATTTACTAACTATAACGTACTTATAACCTTTGTTTTTTTAAGTGAATTTCTAAGGTTTTAAAAAATCTATTTCCTAACATTAATGTCCCTGCAACCTGTGTCTTTTTCAGTGAATTTCTATGATTTTTTAACTAGTAGTCTGCTTTTCAGAGTGGTGGACAAAGGGGGTTGGGCCTCTGACCACCTTTCAGGAAACCGGCTGTGTTAGATTTACTGAAGGTAACAGGAGGGCTTATGTGCCCATAAGCACCCTCAGCATCCAAGAGAACATCATCCCCTAACCAAAAGTGCACCAGAAGTGCATTTGCAGAGTGATGGAGAAAGGGGGAGTGGCCTCCGAAGTCCTCTAAGCAATTGCGCTCTGTGGGTCTTACTGGAATTAACAGGAGAACTTGCTGGCACCCAAGGACCCTCAGCATCCAAGGGGACTTCATCTCCCCACCAGCAGTGCACCAAAAGGCACTTTTGCAGAGTGGTGGAGAAAGGGGTCATGGCCCCTGAACACATCTCGACAATTCCAAGGTGTGGGACTGGCTGATAGTAACAGGAGTGACTGCTTGCCACCAAGGACCCTTAGCAGCCAAGGGGACTTCATCCCCCAACCAGCAGTATGGCAGGAGGTGTGATTGCAGAATGGTGAAGAAACAGGGCGGGACCTCAGGCATCGTGCCAGTAGCTTTTTCCTTTTTTAACAACAATTATAAAGGAAGAGGGACCATGTGGCCCCTTTCCGTGGCTGATTTCGGCCTCGCTGTCCCCGTCCCCAGGGGACAGGTATTTTTAGAATGTGGGCCCCCCCATATCGATATACCATTTGCCCTGGAGAGGTGGCAGTACCCATGGCAACCCCCACGAAAATTATTCAATATGCCCCAGGTGAGGTGTCATTCCTCGGGCCTTTAAGGCTCTTAGGAGGGGAACCGGTCACCCCTCACCTACATATTATAGACATGCCTCCTGGGCCTAGCCCACCCGCGGGCCAATTTGAAACAAAATGCAGGAGGCCACGCTGCATGTAAAAAAAAAGTGGGAGTCATGTATCCAGAACGACTCCTGTCAATTTTAAAAAAATAAAAAAATTATGCATGAAAACTTACCCCAGCCATCAACATGGTAAAGTTTTGTTTCACTGGGTGCCAGAGATCCTTTACCTTGATTTGCTGGGCGATCGCACTAAACATATTTGTCGGATTTTCAGCATTTATTTGCCAAAACATGATATTTCCTTTTAGTTCACGCAGGAACATTTTTCTAACAAAACTTTACTCCCAGCTTTGTTCCTCTGGGTCTCTAGGCCATGGAGGTATCAGATATGTATTGATTTTCTATGAATTCTGTGTGTCTCTAGGCAATAAAATGGGTGCAGTGCCTTCAAGAAATGTTTTAACTACCTAGAAGCAAAATGTTAGGTTAGCCTACCTCTCTTCTGTTCACAAGCACCACCCTTGAGCTTTATGAACACATACCACAATAAAGCAGTTGTTGAGGTAGGCTTTGAAGGTGTGCCTTAAGAGTTTTTAAATGGGCTTGCTTGTGAGTGGGAAGCCAGTGGAGTTCCCAGAGGTGTGGGATGATGTGTGTGCAATACAGTAGGTTAATTCTTATCCGGGCTGCTAAGTTCTGCATGGTTTGCATGGTTCTGCATGGTTTGGAGATACCTGTTCACTTGTATGCTGATACCAACATAGAGGGTGTCTCCGTAGTTTATTTTGCTTGTGAGGAGGGTTTGGGTCACATTGCTGATAGGGAGCTATTTGAAGTTTTCTTCAACATTTTCTGGGTGTAGAAGCAAGAGCGAGTTACAGCATTGACTTGGTCAGGTTTTGGCATGGGTGCAGGGTGGATTGTCAAAGTGATGATTTTCTGTTGAAAATCACAACTTCTGTCTAGCCATGTTCAATTTGAGACAGTTGATTTTCATCCAGTCAGCAACTTCAGTCACGCAGGAAGTGAAAATGGTCTGGGTGTTAGGTGTTTTGTCTGAGAGGGAGAGTATGAGCTGTGAGTCATCAGCATAGGATATCATTATTGTTATTGATGTTTTGTAGGGTGCACAGCTACCCTGAGTAGGGTTTCCCAGTGCTAAGGACTTCAAGGTATATCAAGGTATATCCATCTGAAAAACTAACACCACGCACATCTAAAAGAAAGCCACGTTTTTTAGAGCTTTCGAAAAACAGAGTACGATTGGCATGATCTCAAGGAGATCGGCAAGGAGTTCCATAGCTTAGGACCCAGGTAGGAGAAAGGCAGGCCCCCTTGATGGGTTATCTTCACTCTTGGGAATGTGGAAAGATCTGTATAGCAGAAGTGAAGGATGTGGCTCGGCTTGTGGGGCAGCACCAGAGATCTGAAGTATTGGGGACCTGAATTAGCTATGATTTTGTATATGTAGCACAAGGCCTTAAAATGTATTTGTTTCTCAATTGGAAGCCAGTGGAGATTCTGTAGGAGTCTAGCAGTAGAAGTACGTTTGGGGAGGTGAAGTGAAAGTCTTTCAGCTGCATTCTGGACTCTCTGAAGTCACCTTAGTGATTCCTTAGTGACCCCAAAGTAGAGGATATTTCCATAATTCATAGGATCTTGATACCATGGGCATGGATGATACTAGCGAGAAACATCATGTATGTGTTGAAGAGCGTCAAGCTGAGTGATGACACCTGTGGTACCCCACAGATGAGGTTGCGGGTGTCCGATCAGTGGTGGGCCAATCTGATTGACTGGGTATGACCAGTCAGGAAGGAGCATATCCAGCCAAGTGTGGGTCCTTGGCTGCTGGATTTGTGTAGTCGTTTAATGATGATGGGGTTGAATACAGTGTAGAATGCCATGAAGAGGTCCAATAGGATGAATGCTGCGATATCTCCTCTGTTCCTGATCATGCAGAAGTGATTTTTTGCGGCAATGATGGCTGTTTCTGTGCTGTGGTTTAGCGATTCAGACAACAGTGCAATTTAGCACTCAGGGCACGGGTGCACGTCTCTTACCATGCAGAGGACTTTCTGTCCAAACACATAATATATATGTTTGACCTCTTCATTCAACTATTTTTTAAAGTAGCATTGGGCCCCTTCTTTGGTGAGTAGCATCTAATGGTCACTGGCCCAATTGTGTATGAGTTCTAGCTCAATAAAGAGGGGCATCCACAGCTACAATTGCACTCCTCTTGCTTTTCTTTAGGTGGGATCCGCAGCCCATTCACATGCCATGAAATCATATGGAATGCTCCTGGTTGTCAAGAAGATATGAAATCCTTCATCAATTAGCTATTGTGTATTTACTCTTCATCTACTACTATTGTGACTGTTTTAGTCATGGATTGATAGCATCCCTGTAGAAATGGCATGAAGGCGGACATCTAATATCCGATGGGATGAGAGTGTGACATAGGCACATAAAATAATCACTTATGGACAAAAATGTGTGAAAAAAAAAATTATTGGCTAAAATGTGAGGTGGCGCATATGTCATAAATACACAATAAAGTGAATTGGCAAAATCAGCGATGTTTATGCAGGATGAAATGTAGGACTGGAGGTAATGCCTGTCAAGATCCTAGGCCCAGGCCCCATAGAAGTTGCACATAACCATCAAAGTACCTCTTGGATGCTCAAGTTGAACTTAAATCAAGGATCCCAGGGATGTGTTAATATTAGAGGTGGAACACAAACATTCAGGCACAAAGTGGGGTATCCCTCAATGACACTGGAAACCATGAGGCATTGACCCTTTGTATCACTTTTATTAAGGAAAGGGGAGTTTATGCAGAGATGGAATGCTACCTCCTGGGATTCTCTCATGAAACCCAAATGAATTAGATCTCTACCTCCCAAGGAAGGGCACCTGGGAGGCAGTCTGGTGGGTCTCCTTAAAGAATAGTACACCAGGTGAATGATGTTTTGCTGTTTTAAGGCCCTACATCTCTACATTTTGGTGCTAAAATGATGTATATTCCAGGATAGAATATGGCGTTGGGGGCCTTTACCCTACTTTAGATCCAGGGCTATCTGCATGGGCAGTAAATGTTAGGATGGACCCTAAAAAGGCACATGAGGAGGCTAGCCATCCATAAAAAGGTTATCTGTCTGGTAGTGAGGAAAAAATAAGAAAACAACAATAATGATATTATGGTATCCATAAACACGTGTGTGTGTGCGCGTGTGTGTGTGTGTGTACGTGTGTGCGTGTGTATACATATATATATATATGTATAAATATGTGTATATGTGTGTGTATATTACCTAGTGGCGGTTGGCACTAGGTAGTTATAGCTAGGACCTAGTTTCCATATGAAAAGCTTTGATTGACTTTCCTATAACTTTGGTGTCATTTGACCAATCTTCATAAAATTTTGCATATAAAGTGTTGAAGCAGGTTCTGTGTGTCTTAGAAAGTTTGGGGGTGATCCGTGCAATGGGGCCCGATAAATTAGTAGGGTAAATGGACTGAAACATTAAAAAAAAGCAAACATGCATTTATATATAAGGTGATTGAACTTTGCCATCCTATTAAACAATTAGACATACATTTAAAAAAATGCACAATAACAAAAATGAATAAATGCTTAATTTTAATTACAATTTGCAATGGTTTTTAATAATGTACTAACAAAGATTTTTGATTTGATTCGACTATATGCTTTCTTATTTTGTATGCTATAAGGAATCTATTGGTGCAAACCAGACCTCCTTTTATCATGACTGGCTGTAAGAGCCCACTGAACAAGACAGATTTTTTTATTAAGTGTCATTAAGTGAGTTTGTGTGTGAGTAGCTGTATTGGAGAGTGAATGTCTGTATGGTTGAGGACAGGGATGTGTGAGTGCTTGTATGGATGTGTGAGAGGGTATGTAAGTGGTTGTGTATGTGAAGGCTTGTATGGGTTAGTGTGTGTGTGAGTGACTTTGTAGGTAAATAAGTGGGTGTCTGGGAAGCTGTATGGGTGAATGTGTGGTATGTGACTAGCTGTATGGGTGAGTAACCTGTTGTATGAGTGGCTGTATAGGTGGGTGAATGGTTGTGTGAGTGACTGTATCAGGGAGGGAGTGGTTGTGAGAGTGGCACCATGGAGGAATGAGTGATTGTATGAGTACTGGTATAAATCTGTGATTGGGTATATCAGTGGTTGTGTGGGTGTGTGAGTGCCCGTGGTTCTGTTAATGATGTCATTAGTGATGTAATCAGTGATGTCATTTGAGATGTTATCAGTGATGTCACAGACCATGTCATGAGTGATGCAATATGTGGGGTCATAAGCAGTGCATTGCGGAGGTGTACGTTCGAATTACCTCAGGTAACTATAACTGCTGAATTTCACTGGTTTTGTATGAGTGAAATCTGAGCCTAACTATAACATCCCTGTAATCTTTGTTTTTTTCAGTGAATTCCTAAGGTTTTTTTCATACTATTTACTAACTATAACATACTTATAACCTTTGTTTTTTTAAGTGAATTTCTAAGGTTTTTCAAAATCTATTTCCTAACAATAATGTCCCTGCAACCTGTGTCTTTTTCAGTGAATTTTTATGATTTTTTAACTAGTAGTCTGCTTTTCAGAGTGGTGGACAAAGGGGGTTGGGCCTCTGACCACCTTTCAGGAAACCGGCTGTGTTAGATTTACTGAAGGTAACAGGAGGGCTTATGTGCCCATAAGCACCCTCAGCATCCAAGAGAACATCATCCCCTAACCAAAAGTGCACCAGAAGTGCATTTGCAGATTGATGGAGAAAGGGGGAGTGGCCTCCGAAGTCCTCTAAGCAATTGTGCTCTGTGGGTCTTACTGGAATTAACAGGAGAACTTGCTGGCCCCCAAGGACCCTCAGCATCCAAGGGGACTTCATCTCCCCACCAGCAGTGCACCAAAAGGCACTTTTGCAGAGTGGTGGAGAAAGGGGTCATGGCCCCTGTACACATCTCGACAGTTCCAAGGTGTGGGACTTGCTGATAGTAACAGGAGTGGCTGCTTGCCACCAAGGACCCTTAGCAGCCAAGGGGACTTCATCCCCCAACCAGCAGTATGGCAGGAGGTGTGATTGCAGAATGGTGAAGAAACAGGGCGGGACCTCAGGCATCGAGCCAGTAGCTTTTTCCTTTTTTAACAACAATTATAAAGGAAGAGGGACCATGTGGCCCCTTTCCGTGGCTGATTTCGGCCTCGCTGTCCCCGTCCCCAGGGGACAGGTATTTTTAGAATGGGGAGTGGGTTGCTTGCCCCCTCCCTGGGCCAATCAGGTCCCTGGGGACCCCACCCCCTGGGACCCAGCTTTTTCTTTTTTTAATACATTTGTTGAACAAAATATGGGGGGGTGCATGGCCCCCGTCTCTGGGCCGATTTTGGCTCCTTGGACCCCATCCCCCGGGGTCTAACCCTTATTTTTAAAACATGGGAGGGGGCTATACAGAACCCCTGCCGGACTGATTTTGGTCCTGGGGACCCCATAACCTGGAGCCTGGCCACCATACTGGGTGCCCTGGTCCCACCCAGGGCACCCAGTCATTTTCATTGGGAACTGCAGGGGGAACCTGAATGCCCCTGTGGTCCCTGTCAGGAGCAGGCATTGCTTTTGAACAGAGGTGCTTTTGAACAGAGGGAGCTACTGAACATGCGGCTCCCTCTATCCAAAAGCAATTCTGCTCTGCTCTGCTTCGTGCAAGCGAGAGCATTTTATATGCTCTCCTTGCAGGAAGCGGAGCAGCGTTTGCCGCTCCCGCCAAGCCATAGCAAACTGCAATGTCACGGGGGTGCCGGTCCCCAGGGCCATCTAGGAATCCAGAGGGGCCTCCTTTGTTCTAATTTGCCCTGATGAGATGGTGGTTCCCAGGACTGCAGTAGGCCATGGCCCCCAACTTTAACTATAATCATTTGCCCGGGGAGGTGGTGGTCCACTGGCTGCGGGATGGAACAGGAGCACCCCTGTATCAATATTAAATTTACTCACCAGGGAGATGTCAGACCATGGGGCTGCAGGGGGTCAATGTGGTCCCCCCCATATCGATATAACATTTGCCCTGGAGAGGTGGCAGTACCCATGGCAACCCCCACGAAAATTATTCAATATGCCCCAGGTGAGGTGTCATTCCTCGGGCCTTTAAGGCTCTTAGGAGGGGAACCGGTCACCCCTCACCTACATATTATAGACATGCCTCCTGGGCCTAGCCCACCCGCGGGCCAATTTGAAACAAAATGCAGGAGGCCACGCTGCATGTAAAAAAAAAGTGGGAGTCATGTACCCAGAACGACAATTTAAAAAAAATAAAAAAATTATGCATGAAAACTTACCCCAGCCATCAACATGGTAAAGTTTTGTTTCACTGGGTGCCAGAGATCCTTTACCTTGATTTGCTGGGCGATCGCACTAAACATATTTGTCGGATTTTCAGCATTTATTTGCCAAAACATGATATTTCCTTTTAGTTCACGCAGGAACATTTTTCTAACAAAACTTTACTCCCAGCTTTGTTCCTCTGGGTCTCTAGGCCATGGAGGTATCAGATATGTATTGATTTTCTATGAATTCTGTGTGTCTCTAGGCAATAAAATGGGTGCAGTGCCTTCAAGAAATTTTGAAACTACCTAGAAGCAAAATGTTAGGTTAGCCTACCTCTCTTCTGTTCACAAGCACCACCCTTGAGCTTTATGAACACATACCACAATCATATATTTATTAACATCTATACATCCTAACGTTTCTATCTTTTGCTGCCAGACACTCTCACCCTGGCCAGGACAACAAGCTGAACAATACATTTTCAGATTTTCAGAATGTTTTTCCCAAAACATGGTAGTTTAGTTCAGCCTTCCTCACATGAGAACATATCCCTACTCAGGCTTGACTTGAGTTGGTGTTTACCTGGTCTTTAGAAGTGTGGGGTTATTAGGCAGGCACATGTGGTCTTCCATGGATTTGGCCTGAGATACCCTATTTTTGACAGGGTGGTATTCAATGGATATTTCATGGTAGATGTTTCAGTTTTTGTGACCTGGGTTTGGCTGGCACCCAAGGGAATCTACCAACTACAGATATTACAGAAAACTGGATACCTAGATAAATCAATACTGCAGTGGTATGCATGAATGAATCCAAGCATAGTTCATTTCCCAGCATCCCCAGCAAATGTTAATGAATGAGTAAAAGCAACTGCATTTCCTCACTTCTGTTGAAACTCCAGAACCTCACACAAATGGCAAATAGCAAACCTCCTACCACCCAATGTTGCCACATCTCTCCCAGTAAAAAAGGTATCTCATATGTGCCATTGGTCCTATTGCATGTGACTGAAATAGGCCTAAATTGTGACTAGAAAAAGACCACATTCACACAAGAATAATTTTACGCTGTTGCAAATTTGACCTTTTCCTGTCGTTTCAATAGGAGCTACATGCCTGTGTCCTAGGAAGACCAGATAGTGTTTGGAATTTTTCTTAGACTAAGAAAAAAAAAAACTATGCCTGTCTCCTTGCTGGAGCACAGTACTATGCCAGAGAAAGCAACCAATAATTGAGGGTATTTTTTCTTAGGCTACAAAATATCCATAAAAGTGTGCCATCGAGCTCCTTTCTGATAAACATGTCTATGTCCCTATTGATCCAGCGGTAAACCCAGCCACAAATACTCTAATACCTCATACTCACCCTGGGCCCCTAAACACACACTCACACGTCAGGTCAGTAAATTCCGGTAGGGTCAATTTTTATATTTATCTCTCTAAGATTAATTATCAGAAATTTCTAACCAATCTTTCACAGATCAAAATTTCTTTCCTCTGGACCATTAGTTGAACTAGTTGATGGTGAAATGGCATGAATTTAATTTACTTACTCTGTAATGAAATAACCACAGACCCGGGAAAGTTTTTAAATGTTTATCTAAATGAAAAATCGTGTGAGCCAAATTCAAAGTTCAGAACGGTCTCCGACACCCCTGGAAGGAAAAATGATTCAGATTAATAAGACTTTTAATGACGGTACTTGGAAAGGAGAGGATAGAGAGAGAAGTACAATTTAAATTCTACCGAACATTATAGTTATCTAGAATGGTGTGAGAACCGACCCCTTAGCCAAGGGGTAGGGTAAGGTCCCCTGGAAAGGACAGGAGACAGAGGTTTCAGGATTCAGGACATGATTCAGGACAGGATAAGATGACCTCTTTTAGGTCCAATGCCTTCTTCCCACCCCTCTCTAATACTATCTTCCGCCTCGATTCTTCCGCGATCTTCTTCTAATTATTTGGCTTAAATTCTAAGTCTGCAATATGATTCTTCTTCAGCATTCATTCGTTATTCCGACAGCATCCCGAGCTCTGCAGCATTATGGTCTCTCTGTTCTAACTATTAACTAAACTACCTCAATTATACCCTTCTACTGCCATGTACCACCCCTTAATGTTTCAGTTTCGTAGAACTCCTAATTCTGGTTGGACAGGCAAAAGGGAAGATCATCACACTATGCTAAGTTTTCGTCATTTTCTTTAGTTCATTTTCTACTGATCCCTCCCCTTAATTTTTATTCAAAAATCTTTATTCCCACCCGTATTCAAATTTTTATCATCACAAAGTATGCATTTGGTATAATATTTCTTCCTTTCACAGGATATCATGTTGGTTCCCAGGGTATGTTGCTGTTTCTTTTCTTGGATGTCATTCAAGGATGACAACACGGCTTCTGTCTCACTTTGACTGTGTATGTGCAACGGTTACATGGGATATAGACTTTGGACTTCGACAAAGACCCGAATACGAACTAATAAGAAAGTCAGGATTAAATATATTAATTTCAAAATAAAAAATAAAATGGTGAGTTATATGAGAGGATTGTCTCCAAGCAAGTCTCTTTTCTATGAGTCCTTGCTCCAACAATACCCTCTCTGATGGAAATTTGTGACATCACAAAATTACCCATCACCAAACCAGATGCCAACTTTAGCACATCTCAATTCCCTTTCCCTTCGTTTTATTCTCTTCTTAATTTTTATCTTTTATGTTTTTTTCATTTTCTTGTATAGTTCACCCTTTATTTCTTCCAACTGCATTTCTTCATACTTTCTTTTCATTCCCTTTTCATTTATTTCATATCTTTTTCTATTTTTAAAACATTTGCACCATATCATTATTTCTAAGACTGATATTGTTATACCAATTATTGGTATAATTATTTGACCTATTAAATTCTTTCCTACATTAGCAAGCCAAGTCCTTACTGGGGTTATACTTTTAGTTAATTTCTTCCATACACTATCAACTTCCAGTGGTTTCAATTCTTCGTCCAGTTTCGAAATATTTTTAATGTATCCTCCAATTTCTATACTTTTGTCAGGCATATCAGTGCAACAATGTTGCGCTTTCAGCATTTGCAGACTCCTCAATCTCTTGCTCATAATATATCAAGCGCAAGGCGATTTTGTAAAACCATTGATCTAATTGCAACCATTTCTGTATTAATCATTAAGAAACCCTCAGCAGTATCAGTCGATAGGTGATCAACTACTGTGGATAATTGACAATTTTTTCGTGAATTCAGAATGACTCCCACTGACGGTATCAACTATCAATGCACTAAATATGACACCTACTATCTCCGAAAAACAAGCTCTTTTAATACGGATTAGTTCTTTATTGTTTTCATTGCTTCCAGTGATTCTCTTTACGCGGTAAACTTTAGGGAATACTATTCCAAAATAGCAACTCCCGTACCATCGTGCAGGTAGCTTAAAATAAACTTTTTTCCCACACACATAATAGACTCCAGGAAAAGCGGGATCTGTTCCCCCTTTTAGTTCCCATCCTCCAAGAATTAAAAAGTTATGTTCACACTCACTGGAACCAATAAATACATTGTTATAGTCAGTTTTTAATGTATGGAGGCACATCTTCCCTTTCTTTTCAAAATCTAGGGACATCGCAGCATGAGTCTTACCAGCTGTATAAATTCCCTCTTTCTCAGCCCATGGAGGAATCTGAGGTTTCTCTTCGGAAGCTTTTCTTTGGAAGTCCTGTCTTGTTTCTTCTACTAAATTCAAAAATATCTTTTTTTCTTCATGTAAGGAACATATTAAATTGTTCTTGTGTGCTTCTGCTATATCTATTGTCTTCATGGTCAAGAAAAATTCACCCATAAACTGTGCAGCTTGATTACTAAGTACTGGATTCATACTCTTTTGTATAGGAATCTCTGAAAATATCACATCTAAGTTTGAATAATAATACTGTATCTTTCTCGTCCTATAAAATAAGCTGATTAATATACTACATGAAATGCCATATGTTAACGGTAAATGGTAATAGGTGACGCCTTCTGCTACTGAAGCTGGCAATTTCATGCGCACATAACAATCACTAAACTCCATGGTGTCTACATACTGAAACAATAACTTGGTGAATACATTTAAAGCAGTTTCGTTATCTGTCACACTGTGGTGTAAATCTAAATCATCTGGTGCTTCAAATTCTACTCTATCTCCTTTTATGCTAGCTAACTTCTCATTTGTGTCAGTGTTATTTTTCTTTTCTGTTATTATTAAGTAAGGAACTGCTATTGTTAAAATTAACCAAACTATGATCACAAATAATATGCTACATATACAGATTCTACAGCACTTCTCTAAACAATTTTGTTTTGGTCTTCCAGCAACTCTATCGTCAGACATTTTAGTCCAAGAAGATTTCTCCTCTTTTCTTTTCTTTTCTTTGAGAATTTGACTATCTTTTGTTACTTCAAGGAGGTCTCACTTCTCCTTCGTCAATCTGATCTGCAATTATTTCTTCATCACTTTCTTCATTTAAATATAGATTATCAAGTTCTTCAAGAATCACATAGGTCCACTCAGGGCCTCTGAACTTATTTTTCAAGATTCTCAGTCTTTGGCTTCTTCGTCTGGCTTTCTCAATTAACTGTCCAGATTTACTGGTGACTTGATTCACTTGTTCAGGTTCCTCACTTTTTGTCTTTAAGTGATATTTTAACTTTTTGACATCACCTGGCCAGTTATCACCTTTTCTGACCTTTTTGGCTTGCACTGCACTTTCCCTTTCCTCGTCTCTTTCGAGAACCCTTTTATTTTCGTTGAGTTGTGGCACAATTTGATTGATTATCTTTGTCTTCAGAGTCCCTCTCTAACTGACCTTGTTCAGGGTTTGTTATTTGGTCATAATCCACCTGAACATGTTCTTCTTCCTCTATCTGACCCTGTTCAGGTCTTTTCCCAGTTTGTTCCTTTTCCTGAACTTGTTCCTATTTTCCTACCTGGTCCTGTTCAGGTCTTACTGCACCTTGGTTTTCTACAGCTTGAACGCGTTCTTCTACACATATCTGTCCCTGCTCGAGTTCAGTAAATTTGTTGTTGTCTGAGTATTGATTTCTCTCACTGTCTGGTCCTGCTCAGGGTCTCAAGCAGTTTTATTCACCCTTTCCTGATGTTGTTCTTCTACACCTGACTGATCCTTTCTAGTTTTCTGTCTTTCTAATCTGGTTCTGTTTCTGGTTTTAACAATCACCTCAAGTATGTCAACCACTGGTATCCAGTCGTCCTGACTTGTGCTTGGTTGTTCTCTGTCAGTTTCTTCAGAACTTTTATTCTAGATTCTTCAGCTGCACAACCTTCAGTGGCCTCAACTGCTTGTGTCAGTTGTGATCCCTGTTCCTCAGGAGCTGGAACTCTTTTGGTATGACTGGCATGTACCCAGTTAGGCAAACCTGCACATTTCACTGATGTTGTTGTGACCAGTATGACCTGTCTCGGATCATCCCACCTGGGTGTTAGACATGACTCTCGTGTGTGATTCTTCACTACCACCCAGTCTCCGGGATTCAAATCATGTGCTTGTTCTGGCTGCCTGGCAACAGCGTCTTCTCCAACCTGGTGAGAGACAGAACGCACTATGTCAGCCAATCCCTTACAGTAGTCCAATACCAGATCATCAGTTATATTCAACAGTTTATGTCCTGGTAAGAATGCTTGTGTCATTGGTCTTCCCATGAGAATTTCAGGGGGGCTCAATCCTGTTTTCTTGTCAGGAATGCTTCTTAGTCCCATCAGAACAAGAGGTAATGTGTCTGGCCAACACAGTGATGTGGATGCACACACCTTTGCCAGTTTTGACTTGATTGTGCCATTCATTTGTTCCACCACTCCAGAAGCCTCTGGGCGGTATGCACAGTGCAGTTTTTGTTCAATTTTAAATGCTTCACAGATTAACCGAATTATTTCATTATTAAAGTGATATCCTCTATCTGATTCCAAAGTTACTGGAAAACCAAACTGCGGAATTAACTCCCTCAAGAGCAGTCTGGCAACTGTTATACTATAACAAGAATGTACTTTAGTCCCCTACTTGGTGATAATTGTATACAGTCTACCTGTAACTTTACAAATGGTCCTTCTGCTTTTCTAATTTTTCCTCAACTGACCACTGTTTTTCTGCCTGGATTTATCTGTTGGCAAGTTAAACATCGCTAGCAAATGCTCTATGTGACTGCCCTAAACCTTAGATTGTACCAATCCTGTCTGAAAAGTCTGATCATGGCGTTCCTGCCTATGTGTGTGTCTCCATGATACATTCTAGCCATTTGTGAAAGCAAACAATCTGGCATGACTGGTCTGCCATCTTGATAAATCTACACATCATCTTCTGCCCTCCTTTGACACCCTGTTTTTATCCAACCTTCTTTTTCACTCACTTCAACCTCATCCTGCAATTGTCTCACCTCATCCCATGAAGAAAATCAAAAGGAACTAGCCTCATGGTCGAGGGGGATATGTGTATGTAGATATGAAGAAACAGAATAGTCTCTTTAGTCAAGGGAAACCATTTAGGTTTTTAAGAAAGGCCTCACCCACCAACCTAGTTGGTGGCATGCTTCATCATCGGCCCCCACTAGGGGTACCGAATGTACCCCAAGTGTGCTGCGACGCCTGCAATTGCAGCGGAGCTGGTTTATTGTCAAGGTGAGTGTGCAGTGATGGCGTAGTGCGTGTATACTTAAAAGCTGTCCCTCTAGTCCCAAAAACCAATTAGAATTATTTAATAATGGGCCATGGGCAGCATTAAAAGGAGGCAGGGGATGGCTAAGGAGGTATCAACGGCCGCCACCATCCAGTGGGGTCAACATGTTTCAGCCAGTGCCTGGAAACTGGGGCTGGCCCACACATGAGCTCTGTCAGCTACAAATGGTAGCTGTGACAGAATACCCCTACTCCTGACTCATGGAGCCTGTCCCTTTAATCTTTGATAATTGGAAATAAGAGGAATACCCCCTCTGTCAGTTAAGGCGCCTTAGCGTGCGCCGCACATAGAAGGCTATACACACTCTGTTAGACCTGTCCTCTCACCTTCCACTTTCTTGGTCCTGATGAAAGCCAGCCCCAGTTTCCAGGCACTGGCTGAACCATGTTGACTAGAGTCGCACACTAGAAATGTGTGCATTTCTCTAAAATTGCCAATGTGCACCTCCATTGGTTCTGTAATCGGGGTTCTAATCTGCTTATTTGACACGCCTACAACTTGGATGTTTTCTCCCGAGAGGGGTAGGTTTGGGACGTCTGCTGTTCTCACAGTAGAACGGTTCGCACCAGTGTCCAACAGAAAAGTGATAGCTTTTCCTTCTACTTTCCCATCAATAAATGGACCTGACTGATCTACCGGCAAGGATGTGCCAAGTACGCACTTCTCTTTCTCCCCCCACAGGCACCACCATTGTTCGTTGTCGCTGTCGCTGCTGTTTTGCAAAAGGAACTGTGAAGATACAGAATTTTTCTTACCACTTCTTCCTGGAAATCCGGCGTCCGCACTGTACTTTGACTTGTTCACAAAATTTTGCATAGGGGCAGGTGGCACCTGACACTGCTGATTAACAACCTGCTGCGGTTGACTCATTTGCACCTCATTCTGCATCTGTGGATTTAAATTATGATTTGGGCCATTATTATTCTGAATATTTTTACACTCGTTTTTCCAATGTCCCAACTTTACGCACTCAGGACAAGGACATTTCTTCTTTGCATCCTCTCTACTCATTCGTCCTCTTGGTTTGCCTCCATTCACTACAGTTTCATTCTGACCCTGTTCTTTTGATTGACCATCAGTCTGGTTATTTAATTTGAGTTCTTGCTGTTCTGCCAATTTATGTCTGGCCTCAATATTGTCCCCGCAATACTTGGCATGCTTGAGTATGTCGTCTATGGGTTTTCCCTGCCAGCACAGCATGTGATGCTGAATCATCTGACTAATTTCTGGTCTTAAACCGTACACAAATCGATACACAAAATGACCCATGTCCTTAGCTCTAATGTTTTCAAATCTGCTATACTGCTTGAATACCTGCAATAGGCGTTCATAATAAGCATGTACTGACTCCTTTGGTTCTTGGGTTGTTCTATCTATTGTTACCCAATCCGTTTCTTTTGGTTGAATCTTCCCTTTCAAGAAAGTAATCACTTGGTGATACTTCTTCATTACCTCATCTGAAGGGGCTCCTGTTTTTGAGTCTCTTGGGTACTCATCACTAGGTCAATCAACTGTGATTTTATATTCTCTCCATAAATCAGCAGGCACCATTATGTCAAACAGACCATCCAAATCCTTCAACAAAACCTATAGAAATCTTCACAAACCTTTCAACCTGTTTGTACCATTCAACTGTTTTTTATCTCGACTTGGGAAAATCATTAGTAAATGACAAAATATCTTCTCGTCTCCATGCACATACCCTCCCCCTGGGAACTTTTCTCATCGGGCACAATCTCTCTGTTTTTCCTGATTCTTTTAGTAAATATTCAGATGCAGTCCGATTTGCCTGTGCTTCCTCTTTCTTCTTTGTTCATCTAGTCTTCCACCTATCTAAGTCTCCCCATTTCTGTAAAATGATCATTAACTCCTTAATCTGCAATTTCCTTCCAGACAAATTCATATTTTCCAAATCCTTATCAGTAAATTCTGCTCTATATGGCTTCTGTAGTCCCTTTGTTCTCCCAATTCCAATCCCCACATCAGAAGCAATCTCTGTCAATTTTTCATGAAATATCTTAGCATTTCTAGTTATGCTCCTACATATGAACTACAACTCTTCTTCAATGTAAGTGTTTAGCCTATCTATGCCCACATTTCCAGCTATCATCTCTTCTAACTCCACTTTCAATTTGAAAATGTCTAAAATCTTTGGGGGTGAACTTTGTTTTTCTATTCCCTGTGCCCATCTATCCAGATCCTCTGAGTCACTGCTGTAGCACTTCTGACTCCGGAGGAAGTCACTGATCTTCCTCCTTTTGAACAGCTAGGTATAACTTTTCTCGGGTTTCAATGATTTGTTCTCTTATTGGCAAATCCATTAACGATATTACTGAATCACATTCACTGATCTGGTCATCGGTTATTACAATTTCTTTTCCAGCTTTATTTAAAGGAGTTGTTGCAACAGGTGGTTTGGGACAGTTTGCTTTATCTCCATACAATGGAACAACTGGACCTATAGTTACTTGTATAGTTTATGCATCAGGGTGTACATTCAATTGTGTTATTTTCTGTATTAATTCTTCTATGTTCTCATTTAAAGCATCCTTTTCTTAATCCTGAAGTACCCTATTAACTGGTGTATCATGTAAAATTTGTGGTGCCAAAGGCGTTCCAAAAACTGGTGCACTAGGAGTAGTCCTAATTGGTTATTCCTGATATGGTGGAGGGTTTTTAGTTAAAATGTCCTCCATAAACTCGTCTTCTGATTCTCCAAAACCTGTCATTGTCAAGTGTTTAGTTTTCTCCTTACATTTTCCTCCTGCCTGTTCATCAACTGTTAATACTGGATATAATCCTTCTGATACCATTGCTTTTCTCCATTGCTTCATCTGACCCTCACGTGACTCACGCAAATACCTAGGAAAATGACCCAGATACCTCCCACTTCTTTTCTTTTTTCTCTCATATGATTCGCTTTCCCACTCTTCTAGTGCCTCATACTGTGTCATTCTGGGTCTCGGATCCAAATTATTCATCCGCATTCTCAAATTCCTCAAAATTCTTCCATTAGATGTACCATGTTCTGGAAAAGCCAAAACACCATTGCCTTTTGTGTATTCTATCCAATTTTCCATCCATACACATGTATGATATTATCTTTCCATCATCATGAATGAAGCAGGAGTTTTTGGAGGAGGAATAGGAATCCCCTCTCTAGTCAATACTGGTTTGTCTTTCTTAAAGAAATTCTTAATTCTCTTTACAAGTGACATTTTTCTCTTTTCCCCATATATTCTGTACTGTGAATACATAAAACAATAGCATGCAAAACCTCAAGTTTGACTTGCACCAAATGGCAAATAAAATCAATCATACAATTTTCCACCTACCAATCAAAAATCAGCTTTTATCCAAACTACCAATTGAAATCCAGCACACGCTCGTAATCTGTCCAATGTCATCGCGGCTCTCTGTGACTTCAGTAGTACTCCTTACAACTGATCCCTCCTTCACAATTCCCTTTCTCTTCACACACCCGCTGCTTTAACCAATCCCAGCGCGGCTCCCAGTGATGTCAGTACAACTTTGCCGACTAGCCCTCTTTTCACAAGGTAATACGAAAATGTATTTTCTTTTTAAATTCTCATTAAATTCTCATTAATAACAACATAAAAACATGTGCACCCCTTAATGTTTCGGTTTCATAGAACTACTAATTCTGGTTGGATAGGCAAAAGGGATGATCATCACACCATGCTAAGTTTTCAACATTTTCTTTAGTTCATTGTCTAGTGATCCCTCCCCTTACTTTTTATTCAAAAATCTTTATTCCCACCCGTATTCACATTTTTATCATCACAAAGTATACATTTGGTGTAATATTTCTTCCTTTCACAGGACATCATGTTGGTTCCCAGGGTAGGTTGATGTTTCTTTTCTTGTATGGCATTCAAGGATGACAACGCGGCTTCTGGCTCACTTTGACTGCGCATGCGTAACGGTCACATGGGATATAGACTTTGGACTTCGACAAAGGCCCGAATACGAACTAATAAGAAAGTCAGAAAGAAATGTATTCATTTCAAAATAAAATGATTTCACTGTATACCACCTATCTCTACTCTGATCTCATTTATTTTTAAATGCTCTCCCGCATTAGCAATTAGTAAAATAGTGTCATTTAGTTTCAGCAAAGCAGATGCTTAGCATGTGAGTTTTCAAGGGGCCATTTTAGAGGTGTCTGCGCAAGTGCAGAAAATTCCCTCCAAGCAAAAGCTCGTCATTGCTATGTAGGTGTAGTTGATGCATGCGCAATTCAATTTCCCTTGTTAGCGGCCATTTTAGATTTCACACAAGTTACTTGTTAATAAGACACGTACGCAAGCTTCTCTATTCTTGATATTTGAAATGTGGTGCATATTAATTACACAATACACAATTAGTATGACGTTATGAGTTATATGAGAGGATTGTCTCCAAGCAAGTCTCTTTTCTATGAGTCCTTGCTCCATCACTACCAAGAGTCAGATACTCTTTGGACGTTATCACAGAATGGTGTGTCTTTGGCACAGAAAGGAGCCAAATGGTCATTTTGGTTTCGGGATTTTGGAATTTTTCAGGCTACAAAATATTAGTATTTTGCTCTTCGCTGGGGCACTGACACACAGCTTCTTTCTTTCACAATGCTTCTTCTGAACAAGAAGTACCTGTTGGGAGAAATAAGATACCTGACTCCTTCTAAAAGTAGAGGAGTCACTCAATGACTTGAGGACGCCTGGCTTCAGCTGGCACCAAGGGACTGGAAATGCTCTACAAGTATCAAAGGATTGACCTCCTGTTTATCTGTTTTAGGGACACAAAAAGAAGGACTCCTGACTCCAAAGAGGGCCTGCTGACCACAGACGACTAACCCCTCAACGAGACTTGACTGAAGACAGCCTTGGTGCCTGGAAGACTCTCTTGGGAGGTTAGGGGCTGCAGAGCTGACTCGAAGGAACTTTCCCAGGATTTGGAAGCTAAGGGGCATATTGAGAATTTGGTGAATGGCATACTACGTCACCAAGTGGCAGACATTCCATCCACTGTATTACAACAATTACCATCAGCTTTAATTCACTTGTAATATGATGGACTGGACATCCACCATGTTTGTGCTGGTGGATCTTCAATTCCAAACTCTAAATCAGGCACACAGTCTGAAGGCGAAATGTTTGACTAGGATGACACACCTGACTCTATTGTGGTTGGCCTGAAATTCTGCTTTGGTTCTAGTCAACCATGAACTGTTGTTTTTCAATGGTGTTATGCTTTTTCAAGTTGTTTTTTTGCCTTAAAACATAAAAATCATATGTCTGGTTGCCCTTAACCTATACGTTGATCTTGATGTCTTTTCTGCTCGTTTTTTTTTAACAAACATTTCTATGTGGATTGGGTGCTGCTTATGCCTTAGCTTCAGGGGTGGAGCAGAGATTCTTTCAGACTCGTCATTGGCCTAACAGGATTATGTTTATTAAATTGGTTGGGGTTTCTTTCAAATTGATAATACTATGTGTGCATACTCTAATAATTTACTGGTAATCTTAATTATTCTCACCCTACCATTGCACTCCCACTTGTGTTCCCTCACTCCACCCGCCCTGTTTGGGTTTGCGTCTTTGGCTGTGGTGATACTACATACATATTACAAACATGGTGTGTGGATGAAAGTTCAGATATTCATGTCCCCTGGGCAAGAGAAGTAGAGAAATGGTTATTATCTCATGAGTTTGTCCATGTTTGTGAACTTTCCAAGGAAATCCTCCCTGCTACAGCCACTTCCCATCCTTTAAGTGACATTTTCCCTGTGCAGTATGACTCCATTTTGGGGTAATATTAAACTGAGTGTAAGGAAACAAGCTGTTTGCAGGTGTACCTCCACTTATTGCCCCCATTTTGACCACTAGGTACTGGTGCTATGGCTCTGAAATGCCTTGGGCCCCGCTAACCAGGACTTAGTGCATGTTCCCTGACCCTAAAAATGGTACATGTTTAATTGGCTTGTCCCCAATTGGCATAGCTCAACTTACTTGTAAGTCCCTAGTATATTGTACAAGGGGTTCTTATGGCCTGTACATTGGGGTGTCCCTCGTGGAGTGCAGAACTAGTTTTGCCACCACAAGTACTACAATTAAAAACATGGCTCCCAGTCTGGCATTACAGACTGGAAGGGCAATTTAAAACTGTGGAAAGGCTAGTAGGCTCACTGACAAGTACAGATTTACAGACTGACATCCCAGCCCTGCTAACTTCTGAGTGAGACTACTAAAGTTGGTGCTGTAAGGTATCAGTGCATTAAATCCAATTTGATGAGTAAATCGATTTTAATGTCACTGGTGGGCAAGGTGCAACTTGAGAAATTGTCGCTTTAGTTGGCCAAGATTTCCAGCGCCTGTTTACTGTGCAACAATAAGTGCATGTTTTGCCTCTTTCTGAGCAGGTTCCCCTTTCCAGTTTTTTATTCTGAATAAAGGCACAAGGAAGGTGCACTTCTGCCCACGCAACTTGTTATCCCGATCTGTCCCAAATAGCGCCTTCACCCAATTCAATATTACAAAAGAACTTGGAATGAGGCCCTATGTCAGTAGTTAAAACATGTTTGTGATGTAATTGAAGAAGGAGGACACTTTTCGTAAGTGAAAAATAGTGGTTAATTCAGCATACAACTTCGCGGAGCTGCTGGTGGTCGCAGGAAACTTCCATTTTCCTGTAATTCAAAGCACATTCCACCTGGAACCTTGGTATAACAATGCCCAAAGTTGCACAAGCCTACGCCCCGAGAGTACAGTAGCACAGAACACCACATGACTATATGAGCATAAGCATATAATATAGCATGTTACAATTTATGTGAACAAAACCTAAATATTACAATTTGACAAGAGCATTTGACCTCCTTTTTAACTAACAAAAGACTGTTTAAAAATGTAAAAGAAAATACCCAACCTCAAAAAACCCTTCCTAACAGACAGTTCACTACAACCATTTAAAAAAACATAACCATACCAGAAGACTGAAGTAAGTAATCTCTAGAACTAATTAGGTTCTCTACATCGGGAAGGCAAATGCCTCTCTCAATTACTACACCTCCCTTTAATCCTTGGTCCAACACCTGTACCTTGGCATTCTGCTCAACAGTCCCTACATCCAACAAAGAATTAAGCAAATCCGAGTCTGAGACCAGAGAATCACTCTGTCCAATACCTTCTCTGTACTATTCACTTTAACCACATTCTTGCTGTTCCACCATTGTCCACCTTCTGCTTTCACACTGTTGCCTTTTACCTTAACAACTTGAACTTGACTGCCAAATTTGAACATGAACAAGTTTACAAATGCGTACAATATCTCCCACCTTGCGGTCTGATACTTTGACTCTGTATTTTTCATTAAAGTACTTTTTCTGTTTCTCTTGAATTTTAATACCTCTTGATCTAATGGTTTCATCTGACCATTTGTCCTGATTAGCTTTCACCCCCATATTCATCCATGCTGGGCAAAAACACGTTTTGGCCCTTCTTCTTCATAACAATTCAAATGGTGAAACACCTGTTGCCACATGAGGAGTAAAACCAAAGGGGATGATGGACGGAGTGTTGAACAATGCAAGCACTCACCTCCAGTCAACTGATCTGGGTTTAATCCATCATCATTCTTTAGCTCACTCCGCCACCCCAGTTCAGACATGGCATATTCAAATCAGTCAGACCCTGTGCCTCATGGGAACCGTCCAACCCGAACTGCCAAGCCATGTATTCCCTGGACGGGAAACAAGCATCCTGGGACCCGTTTCTGGCTAATCAGCCATCATCAGCCAGGCTAGCTTGAATCCAGTGGCAAAGTGAGCAAGGGACCCACGTCTGGGCATACCCTGCCAACTTAGGGCGAACAAAGCAAAACCAAAGGGGATGATGGATGGAGTGAGAAGTGGCTCGATCAAACCACAACATACTCTTCACCTCATTAGTCACAATGCACTTTTTGGCAATAGCCCACTGAATAAGCTCTCCCAACACTTTGTACAATCTCTCGACGAGTCCATTTGTTTGGTGATGGCAGAGAGAACTCGTAAGCTGCTTAATATCACTTGTTTCTAGAAAATCTCTACTCCCCCTGAAACAATTTGAGCACCGTTGTCTGAAATCAACGTGGCTGGAAATCTCTCCTTCAAAAAAACATCCTTTAAGAAATCCACCACCACTCTTGATGTAACCTCACTCACAAATCTTATATCAGGCAATTTACTGTAATAATCCAGCATTACTAAAACCTTGAAGTGCTTTGACAACTCTCTGAAACTTAAACAAAGGTTTTTAAATCAAAATCATGATTTCTCTCTTTTGGCCATCCTATCATGAGATTGTCTATTTAGAGCGTACATCAGAACATCATCCTAAAAAATAGAGATCCCTAGTATTCGTTTGACCATATTTACCATTACCTAAATACCTAAGCTGTTGAATCTACCCCGAAAGACATACACCACTATTAATGTGTTCTAAATGGGCAAACAAATGCTGTCAGATTCCTTGAATCCTCCTCTAACTCAGTCTGATGGTAGGCTGAAGCTAAATCCAGTTTTGAAAATAATTGTGCCTCTTTTAGCCCTGCAAGCAGCTCAATGGATGGAGGGATCAAAGAAAACGTATTATCATTTTGGACCCTAATGGCATTGAACACGTTCTAGTCTTAGGTGAAGTTGCATGTTTAGGCAAGTCTGTCTGTAATTAATTTCCTGATGTTTTCTCTAGTACTGTAGGCAGATTGGATGGTTTTGAACACCATATCCACCTTAAACCAAATGTTTCTCCCAAATTCCTTAAACTTCGTAATGTTCCTTTATCTGTTAGAGATGAAGTAGAGCGGGAATTGGACAGGTTGGTCAAAGATTGTGTCATTGAACCTATCAAGTCTGCTGAATGGATTTCTCCGTTTGTCGATGCTAGGAATGCCAATGGAAAAATCAGATTGGGCATTGACTTGCACCACCTTAATGGAAACATTTTGGTGGACCAGTTTCCCTTTCAAAAATTAGTGAGATGTTGACCAAAACTAAGGGCATGGAGGTTTTTTTCCACTATAGATTTGTCCCAGGCCTATCACCAGATTCCCTTGTCTGATGAGTGTAAACATCTCACTGCATTCATCTCTCATATAAGGTGTTTCAAGTTCACCAGAATGCCGTTCGGTTTAGCCTCGGCAGCTGCAGTTTTCCAGCATTTAGGTGCCGATTCCGATCCGGTAAAACCCGGGTACAAATGGTCGTACGGAGCGGTTTCTCCGTCCGACTCGTACCCGGGAAAAACACCTTACAAACTCGCAAGTACGATCCTCACAGAAATATCATTTCCGTACGAGTCGTAAAAAACACCGACCGGCGAAAAAATACATACAAATCTGATTCTGGACGGTGCATACGCGACGTCCGGACGGAGTCAGGCAGCGTTTTACGGACCAGCAAGTACGATTTGTGCCGACGTCACTCCGCACCTAGCATTTTTTACGGGAGCCAAAAATTGCCGGGAAATTGAGGACGACGCGAAGAAGGAGCACCGGTACGCGACGGACAGTGATGGACCCCAACCTGCGAGTCATCCCGGCCCTCATAGCCTACGACCTCGTGTTCAGAAACCGCCGCAGATGCCGCAGAAGGTCAGAACAACCCCCAGGGGCAAAGAGGGGGGGTGCAAGGGGCAGGAAACATAACCCACACCCCACAAAATACTAATACGTCCTGCACATTAATTACCTCCGTGGTCTGGTCACTTCGGGGGGCGTGTCCACCAATCCCACGTCCCGCCACAACGGAAGTGGACGTGGACGCCTACCCGTCACCACCACAATGGTGGTATGGGACGTACCCACGCCCCTCAGGGCGTGGGTATGGTCCGTACCACCATTGTAGTGGTGATGTAGGGGTACGCGTGTACGGCCCGTACCCACGCCCCCAGAGCGTGGGTATGGTCCGTACACGCATACCCCTACATCACCACTACAATGGTGGTACGGACCGTACCCACGCCCCCAGAGCGTAGGTACGGGCTGTACCACCATTGTAGTGGTAATGTAGGGGTACGCGTGTACGGACCGTACCCACGCCCTAGAGCGTGGGTACAGGCCATACACGCGTACCCCTACATCACCACTACAATGGTGGTACGGACCGTACCCACGCCCCCCAGAGCGTGGGTACGGGCCGTACCATGCGTACCCCTACAGCATCATTACATGATGGATACAAGGCGTACACACGCCACGGATGTAGGTGTACGGCTTGGTGCAGCACATCAGCTGTAAATTGGGGGTGGTGTATGCCCAGGACAGCAGTGTACCACAGCAAGGGCGCAAGTGGGTGGGTGGGTGGGTGCAGAGGACTCCCAGCAGTGCCCAGACATATGAGGGGTGGGTGCCTATCACTCCCAGCAGTGCCCAGACATATGAGGGGTGGGTGCCTATCACTCCCAGCAGTGCCCAGACATATGAGGGGTGGGTGCAGAGGACTCCCAGCAGTGCCCAGACATGTGAGGGGTGGGTGCCTATCACTCCCAGCAGTGCCCAGACATATGAGGGGTGGGTGCCTATCACTCCCAGCAGTGCCCAGACATATGAGGGGTGGGTGCCTATCACTCCCTGCAGTGCCTAGACATATGAGGGGTGGGTGCCTATCACTCCCAGCAGTGCCCAGACATATGAGGGGTGGGAGCAGAGGACTCCCAGCAGTGCCCAGACATATGAGGGGTGGGTGCCTATCACTCCCAGCAGTGCCCAGACATATGAGGGGTGGGTGCCTATCACGCCCAGCAGTGCCCAGACATATGAGGGGTGGGTGCAGAGGACTCCCAGCAGTGCCCAGACATATGAGGGGTGGGTGCCTATCACTCCCAGCAGTGCCCAGACATATGAGGGGTGGGTGCCTATCACTCCCAGCAGTGGACAGAGACATGGGGGTGGGTGCAGAGGACTCCCAGCAGTGGACAGAGACATGGGGGTGGGTGCAGAGGGCTGCCAGCAGTGGACAGAGACATGGGGGTGGGTGCAGAGGAATACCACCAGTGGACAGGGACATGTGAGGGGTGGGTGCCCATCACTCCTAGCAGTGGACAGAGACATGGGGGTAGGTGCAGAGGACTCCCAGCAGTGGACAGAGACATGGGGGTGGGTTCAGAGGACTCCCAGCAGTGGACAGAGACATGGGGGGTGTACATCATCATCAGATGACCACAGCTCCATGGGTGAATGTACGCATCCCTAACTTTGGACAATGATGATAGTGCCACAACAACACATCACTGACAGCAGTGTCCCACTCCCAGGAGGATGGATGTCTTTCCCCCACTGCATGACACACCACATGTGGGTGTGAGGACAAATAACACATGCATACCCACCTCTGGCAGATGCAGCACGATACACACACTGAGATCATGCCACAAGACTGTATAGTCATGTCACTGCCTAATAAACTAAGAGAGCCAAAGAGAACACACACTGTCACGCACATCCCAGGACTGATAGGAATGTTCAGGTGCTGGGCTAGCCACCAAGATGTTGTCTGTCATGGAAGGAATAGGGTGGAGTTCCCACAGATACAATGGCCACAATTGTGAGTCAGGTGTTTAAATACCCAGCAGAACAAGTACCATATGTGTACTAGGCTGGGATTACACACATGCATTGTGCGGAAAAGGGACAATTTATCCATGAAGGCATGGCAAAATACTCTATACACAAGTACAGTGAGTACCAAGGATGGCACAGACGATGCAGCCGGACACATTGCTGAGCAGGCATGGCCAGAGTTGAAGGGATCCATCACCAACAAAGGAAATCTAGACACAGGGCAACACAACAATTGTGCAAGTCTCTGCAGGGGAGATGTCAGGTGCCACAGAGGAAGGAACACTCCTTGGGACAATGTCTCCAAACACATAGAGCATACACGACAAAGAATCTTTACAGAGACCTTGTGATGGCACGCAGATACCAGGTTCCACCCCATGAGCAGCAGACTACAACATTTCCCTGAAACATAACACATGCCCACAACCGCAACTTCTGTAGCATCAGCATCAACATCAATACCTGAAATGCAAGACTTTTCAAACGAAAAAGAAAATGCTTTATTCAGCATGAAAATAATAATGTGTAAACGAGACTATTCACAAAGGCCAATGGCCAGTCCATATCATCAGTCCTTGGGGGGATACACATGGCCATGCGTCTCCCCTAGCTTGCCTGCACATCACAAGACTGTGTCGTCGACTGGGGGGGCATCATCTGGGGAAGGACCAGGTACCGCAGGGACAGGAGGGGGAAGGGTAAGTGTGGTGGGTGCAGGGACGGACGACTCCACCACAGGGGGTGGGGCAGCGCCAAAGGTGGAGGCAAGCTCGGCGCTGCACACTTCTGCCAGTTCTTCAAGCGTCTCCCCTGCACCTGGAGAAACAACAGGCCCCAAGGAGGGGGGGGGTCGGAGGGATGGGTAGCAGCGCTACTGGGGGAGGTGGTGGACGGGCTGGGGGACTTAACTCCCCTACCCGTGGAGTGCCTTGACCGTTTGCGTCCAGGTGAACTAGTGGAGCTGAGGCCCAGCCCAGCAAAGTAGGCCTCCTTCTCCGAATCTGGGGCAGGGGAGCCAAGGGGAGTGACATCGGAGGGACTGGGGAGTGAGTCATGTGGACGAGGACTGTGGCTGCGTGCCTACCTGTGTGCCCCAGACCCAGTGGGTGTGCCTGCTACCCCCTGAGTGTGCGTGTCAGGAGGTGTGCGCTTGCCCTTACGTGGTGGTGTGCTGCTTCTGTCTGGTGGGATGCGTGTGTGTGGATGTCTTGGTGTGCTTGGGACAGGCATGGGTGTGGGACTTGTGGATGGGGCAGGGGTAGGGGGGGAGGCAGCGCTGCAGGTGACTCGCTACTGCCGTCAGTGACGAGTCCAGGGACCTCAGTGCCATCCGTTGGTCAGACATCGCTGATGACATGCCTTCCATGTACGACACCATCTGGGTCAGCAGTCTGGTGTGGCCATGGAGGAAAGTCAGGATCGATGTCTGCCCAACTTGCAACTGCCGCTGAATGTCCACAGACTCGGCAGTGAGGGCAGCAGGGGGGACAGGGGCAGGGGGTACGGTGCCTGGCATGAAGGAGACACGGTGTGGCCTAGCACAGACAGAAGGGACCCGAGCAAGTGGGAGGGCGGTGATGGGAATGGAGGGGGCGGCGAGAGATGTACTGCTGCTTTCAGCTGTGGGAGCAGCCTCCGCCCCCTCTGGGAGCTCAGCCTCAGACCCGTCTGCCTCGTAGTCAGTGTTGGTACTGGGCAGGTCCTCCGCCTCACTCCCCTCGCCCTCCATGCCACTAGATTCCACCGACTCCACAGCAGTGGTGGCACCACTGCTCGATCCCTCCTCCATGTCCGTGTCGGTGTCTCCCTCGGTGTCCTCCGATGATGCTGTGGGCAAGGTGAAGAGACAGGAAAAAATCAGTCACCTGTATACATCTGACACATGAGTCCAAACAAAATAGGCAACAGTGCATATCAGGAAAGGCATCACGGGTAACATCTAGGATACTCCCCACATATGTAAGCCCTGCACTCCCCAGTTGGTTGACCCACCATGCCACTTGGAAACAATGAAAATTAGGACACAACAGCAAATAACTTGAAATCACAAGATCCTGAGAAGCTAGTGTCTGGGATCAGTTGAGCACAGCAAGACTATGAAGGCATGCCACCTCTTGTTCACTGTGACCCAAACAGTATTGTCGCACCCAAGGCCAAATACCACATGCCAATGCAGAAGGTGTCCCCACACTCAGAGACCTGTGAGTACTTTTGACGCCCCAAAGAAATACATTGTGACTCCTGGAGAATCACAACCCTTTACACAATGGACATGTCTAGCATGTGTGAATGTGGCACTCTGTGAACACAACACACATGTGTCTGTATAGCAGAAGTCACACAAGGACGTGCACACCAAACTACATGTACACAGTCATTGTCTGAGCTGCCAGACTCATTCAAATCAGCCACTGTTAGGCAGAAATGGCGTATCAGTAAGTACATATACATGGCACCAGGGTGGTCTGGATGACTTGACACTCGTAAGTTGGTATCAGCAACAAGCAAGGGCTAACCCAAATGCTAGCACACTGTGGGAACATGAATATGTATGAACTCCAAACAAGTTTTGTTCAAACTGTGCCTTACTTTAAAATGTGCCAGCGTGTCCCTGGAAAGTGTAAAGGTGGTGTCTTGTGCACTTCCTTGGAAGACATCTGTCATGCAGGCACATCATTGTCCTTCACAACCAAACAACAAGGTCAAGCATATGAAACATTGAGACATGTTGACAGGTGTAGTGAGTGCCAATGGACATTTACTCTGAGTAACAACTTGAATAATGTCATTTGTCACATGGCTATCCGTCACCTGATCACACAGTTGGCTACACATATGACCTACTGACTGTCATCTGGAGTGGCACACATGTCCACACCCAGGACAATGCATAAGCTAATGGGCCTGCAACTGTTTAGCAAAAAAGCCTAGCTGTACTGTGGGTTCCCCCTCATGGCAAGCCAGAATGTACCCACAGATGTCAGCACACAAAGTCACAACTGTGTAGCATCTGAACCACATACAGGTGCCAAAAATGTACAAGCAGGATACATGATTGTCAAAAACTGACACAGGCAATGAAGCACCAACATTAAGCACTGGCCAACATCACGGGGGCACTGCACAATGTCTTTCTGTACTGCGAATCATCACACACAAGTCAGAACTGGCAAAGAAACATCAGGGTTGAACATGTACGCCCCTCCCGCACACACCCACCCATACCTGAGTCAATGTGACTGATACCGATCAAGAAGTGAAACCTCTTATTCAGGGTTACAATAACTGTGCTTGAAAACTAGCTTCATTAACACGACATCACCTTGTAGGGCTGCCAAAACATATTGGTCACAAACAAACATCAACAGATTGTTGTGAATAGCCACACAGGCACTGCAAAATGTGAGTATGCACAAGCAAACTGGTGTATCCCTGTCCAGTGGGCAAATGTATCACTCATGTGAAAATTACTACCTAGGCCAGGGAACAATGCAACAGAGGCAGAGCCATGATGAACCCACAGTGAATGTGCACAGTGTTGGATGACACACATGAGTAGGAGGGCAGGCTGTGTCAGGGGACTGTAGTGTGCACACTGCTCCATGGTCCTGGAATGAGCTGACTGTTACAGGAGCAACCGTCCCGGCACTATGCATATATCCCACTCATGCACATCATGTCTGAGGCCACAACATTGGTAATGCATGCAGCAAGTCTGTTCATTTGAACCCTCACACTCCTATGTTGGGACTCAGCATCAGTGCCAACAATTATGCACCCCCAAATGACTGAACAGGACAGGGCACAGGCAGACCACCCTCACACATGATGCTGAAAGCAGTCTGCACCTTGATAAACTGGCAGCCTAGATGACCATGTGCAATAGTGATAACACACAGACCAGGTAACACATGTCAAGGAGGGGAAGGGAGGAAGAACAGCACAGTTTGACTTTGGGGTACAGGATATGCACTGCACATATGTAGTCTGGCAGTGTATCCAGGCAACTGAGCAGCTCCAAAAGCTGGCGACACACAACAAACACACATGTATCTACCCCCTTCCTGCTGCTGTAACTCCTGTATCCGCCTATCCAGGTCAGGGAAGACCACCGCCAGGACACGCCGCATCTGGTGGGTCAGGCGCCGACGCCCCCATGCTTGCGAGGAGGTGAGTCCTTCAGCATGACCCGGGCGATCCTCCGGGTCCAGCACCGGATGTCCTGCCATCTCTTCCTCACTTGTGGCAGGCGTCGACTGCGACCCTCCGCCGATTGCACGGCCTTGACGGCATCCTTCCAGATCTTCCCCTTGTGGTAGGGGGATACCTGTGTGGATGACAAAGTGGGACAACATCACTACACCTGCACCATGTCACAGAGACACACATTTGAACATCTTAGATTTGTTGAACAGGGCATAGTATGCTGGCAAGTAATAGCACCTTAGTCATAGGGACTTTTTCCACTGGGGACGCACCAATGCACCACATGGCATAGTAAGTACACAGGTGGCATGAGGGGTGCGAACCAATCCCTGATCATGGCACACACTGTGCATCCCAAGCAACACAAGGTGATGGACAGCACCGTAAAGCAGTCACATGCCCCAGGCCACTGACGAAACCTCAGCAGAGTACACAGACACACACAGGCACACATCAATCACCTGTCATTGGCAACAGCGGATGCAAACCTCACTCTGCACATGTGCCACTTGCCAGGGGGGGTCACAGGTGTGGGGCTAGCTCAGCAAGTCAGACACACAGCACGGCTTACTTCACACATCAGATGGATTGAGCAGTTGCCTCCTCCATGCAGCTGTGGTGCAAAACTCCACATAGACACTCACCCACATGACAAGAAACATTCACACACATCAATGTCCAGGGGGCGTACACATCATTTGGACACTCTCACCACTCTCACCACAGCTCCACTCAACTCTCACACACATCTGTGGGTGCAGTCACCTGTCACACCGGGGTGACCACTGAATCACAGCAGGACAATAGAACAAGAATGCCCAAGAGGATTAGGCTGGCGGAATGTGCCATGCACTATGCAGTGAATTTCACAGTAAGCACAATGCAAGTGAGGAGTGCACACATGAACTACATCAAGCCCTGCATGAGAGACATAAGCCACCCCCCCCCCCCTGGGACCCACTCCACCCAACATTGCATGTCTGTCACACCTGGCCACAATGCCAGAAGTGACAGACACAATAAAGGTGCACAGGCAAGGGTAGTGGAGTCAGCACTCACCTGCTCCCCTGGTCGACCATACAGCATGGGGTACCATGGGAGGATCACATCCAGCAGGGCCTCGTTTTCCTCCTGGGTGAAAGGATGGGCCCTCTCCACAGTCCTTGACATGGTGCCAGAGGGAGACAATACAGCAGCAGTGGTATCGACTGACATGTTGTGCAGGCAAGTGCCCTCTCATGGGTTCTGCCTGCCTTATATCTGCCTTGCTGGCCTATTTCATTTACAGGAGTACAGAGTGATTGGTCAGACTCATTTGCATCCTACGTTTCCTCCAATCCCTTTAAACATACACCAGTGACAGCCTTTGAATCTTTTGATTTTGCAGCATCATGTCAAGTCAACAACCACTTTGCAACAATGTTAAATGTGGCCAACTGCTTTTTCCAGACCACATGATGTAAAATATTGAACTTGAAACTCGGTATCCATGACAACCAGCATGCATTTAGGCCCTAATACTTGTCCCTCATGTGTCCCCATTGTAATTCTTAAATCCCCACACAGGTACGGCGCGTTTCACACGTACCCCTAGGGCACCATCACTACAGTGATACGGGCCGTACTCACGCGTGTACGGGCCGTACACGCGTGAGTACGTGCCTATCACTATAGTCGTGTTACTGTAGATCCGAGTGATACGGCACGTACTCACACGTGTACGGGCCGTACACGCATGAGTACGTGCCTATCACTATAGTTGGGGTACCGTAGGTCCGAGTGATACGGCACGTACGCACACGTGTACGGGCCGTACACGCGTGAGTATGTGCCTATCACTATAGTCGTGTTACTGTAGGGCCTAGTGATACGGCACGTACTCAAGCGTGTACGGGCCATACACGCGTGAGTATGTGCCTATCACTATAGTTGGGGGTACCGTGGGGCCTAGTGATACGGCACATACTCACGCATGTACGGGCCGTACACACGTTAGTACGTGCCCATCACTATGGTTGGGGGTACCGTAGGTCCGAGTGATACGGCACGTACTCACACGTGTACGGGCCGTACACGCGTGAGTACGTGCCTATCACTATAGTTGGGGGTACCGTAGGGCCTAGTGATACGGCACGTACTCACGCGTGTACGGGCCATACACGCGTGAGTACGTGCCTATCACTATAGTCGTGTTACCGTAGGTCCGAGTGATACGGCACGTACTCACACGTGTACGGGCCGTACACGCGTGGGTACGTGCCTATCACTATAGTTGGGGGTACCATAGGTCCGAGTGATATGGCACGTACTCACGCGTGTACGGGCCGTACAAGCGTGAGTACGTGCCTATCACTATAGTTGGGGGTACCGTAGGTCCGAGTGATACGGCACGTACTAGCATGTGTGAATGTGGCACTCTGTGGACACAACACACATGTGTCTGTATAGCAGAAGTCACACAAGGACGTGCACACCAAACTACATGTACACAGTCATTGTCTGAGCTGCCAGACTCATTCAAATCAGCCACTGTTAGGCAGAAATGGCGTATCAGTAAGTACATATACATGGCACCAGGGTGGTCTGGATGACTTGACACTCGTAAGTTGGTATCAGCAACAAGCAAGGGCTAACCCAAATGCTAGCACACTGTGGGAACATGAATATGTATGAACTCCAAACAAGTTTTGTTCAAACTGTGCCTTACTTTAAAATGTGCCAGCGTGTCCCTGGAAAGTGTAAAGGTGGTGTCTTGTGCACTTCCTTGGAAGACATCTGTCATGCAGGCACATCATTGTCCTTCACAACCAAACAACAAGGTCAAGCATATGAAACATTGAGACATGTTGACAGGTGTAGTGAGTGCCAATGGACATTTACTCTGAGTAACAACTTGAATAATGTCATTTGTCACATGGCTATCCGTCACCTGATCACACAGTTGGCTACACATATGACCTACTGACTGTCATCTGGAGTGGCACACATGTCCACACCCAGGACAATGCATAAGCTAATGGGCCTGCAACTGTTTAGCAAAAAAGCCTAGCTGTACTGTGGGTTCCCCCTCATGGCAAGCCAGAATGTACCCACAGATGTCAGCACACAAAGTCACAACTGTGTAGCATCTGAACCACATACAGGTGCCAAAAATGTACAAGCAGGATACATGATTGTCAAAAACTGACACAGGCAATGAAGCACCAACATTAAGCACTGGCCAACATCACGGGGGCACTGCACAATGTCTTTCTGTACTGCGAATCATCACACACAAGTCAGAACTGGCAAAGAAACATCAGGGTTGAACATGTACGCCCCTCCTGCACACACCCACCCATACCTGAGTCAATGTGACTGATACCGATCAAGAAGTGAAACCTCTTATTCAGGGTTACAATAACTGTGCTTGAAAACTAGCTTCATTAACACAACATCACCTTGTAGGGCTGCCAAAACATATTGGTCACAAACAAACATCAACAGATTGTTGTGAATAGCCACACAGGCACTGCAAAATGTGAGTATGCACAAGCAAACTGGTGTATCCCTGTCCAGTGGGCAAATGTATCACTCATGTGAAAATTACTACCTAGGCCAGGGAACAATGCAACAGAGGCAGAGCCATGATGAACCCACAGTGAATGTGCACAGTGTTGGATGACACACATGAGTAGGAGGGCAGGCTGTGTCAGGGGACTATAGTGTGCACACTGCTCCATGGTCCTGGAATGAGCTGACTGTTACAGGAGCAACCGTCCCGGCACTATGCATATATCCCACTCATGCACATCATGTCTGAGGCCACAACATTGGTAATGCATGCAGCAAGTCTGTTCATTTGAACCCTCACACTCCTATGTTGGGACTCAGCATCAGTGCCAACAATTATGCACCCCGAAATGACTGAACAGGACAGGGCACAGGCAGACCACCCCCACACATGATGCTGAAAGCAGTCTGCACCTTGATAAACTGGCAGCCTAGATGACCATGTGCAATAGTGATAACACACAGACCAGGTAACACATGTCAAGGAGGGGAAGGGAGGAAGAACAGCACAGTTTGACTTTGGGGTACAGGATATGCACTGCACATATGTAGCCTGGCAGTGTATCCAGGCAACTGAGCAGCTCCAAAAGCTGGCGACACACAACAAACACACATGTATCTACCCCCTTCCTGCTGCTGTAACTCCTGTATCCGCCTATCCAGGTCAGGGAAGACCACCGCCAGGACACGCCGCATCTGGTGGGTCAGGCGCCGACGCCCCCATGCTTGCGAGGAGGTGAGTCCTTCAGCATGACCCGGGCGATCCTCCGGGTCCAGCACCGGATGTCCTGCCATCTCTTCCTCACTTGTGGCAGGCGTCGACTGCGACCCTCCGCCGATTGCACGGCCTTGACGGCATCCTTCCAGATCTTCCCCTTGTGGTAGGGGGATACCTGTGTGGATGACAAAGTGGGACAACATCACTACACCTGCACCATGTCACAGAGACACACATTTGAACATCTTAGATTTGTTGAACAGGGCATAGTATGCTGGCAAGTAATAGCACCTTAGTCATAGGGACTTTTTCCACTGGGGACGCACCAATGCACCACATGGCATAGTAAGTACACAGGTGGCATGAGGGGTGCGAACCAATCCCTGATCATGGCACACACTGTGCATCCCAAGCAACACAAGGTGATGGACAACACCGCAAAGCAGTCACATGCCCCAGGCCACTGACGAAACCTCAGCAGAGTACACAGACACACACAGGCACACCTCAATCACCTGTCATTGGCAACAGCGGATGCAAACCTCACTCTGCACATGTGCCACTTGCCAGGGGGGGTCACAGGTGTGGGGCTAGCTCAGCAAGTCAGACACACAGCACGGCTTACTTCACACATCAGATGGATTGAGCAGTTGCCTCCTCCATGCAGCTGTGGTGCAACACTCCACATAGACACTCACCCACATGACAAGAAACATTCACACACATCAATGTCCAGGGGGCGTACACATCATTTGGACACTCTCACCACTCTCACCACAGCTCCACTCAACTCTCACACACATCTGTGGGTGCAGTCACCTGTCACACCGGGGTGACCACTGAATCACAGCAGGACAATAGAACAAGAATGCCCAAGAGGATTAGGCTGGCGGAATGTGCCATGCACTATGCAGTGAATTTCACAGTAAGCACAATGCAAGTGAGGAGTGCACACATGAACTACATCAAGCCCTGCATGAGAGACATAAGCCATCCCCCCCCCCCTGGGACCCACTCCACCCAACATTGCATGTCTGTCACACCTGGCCACAATGCCAGAAGTGACAGACACAATAAAGGTGCACAGGCAAGGGTAGTGGAGTCAGCACTCACCTGCTCCCCTGGTCGACCATACAGCATGGGGTACCATGGGAGGATCACATCCAGCAGGGCCTCGTTTTCCTCCTGGGTGAAAGGATGAGCCCTCTCCACAGTCCTTGACATGGTGCCAGAGGGAGACAATACAGCAGCAGTGGTATCGACTGACATGTTGTGCAGGCAAGTGCCCTCTCATGGGTTCTGCCTGCCCTATATCTGCCTTGCTGGCCTATTTCATTTACAGGAGTACAGAGTGATTGGTCAGACTCATTTGCATCCTACGTTTCCTCCAATCCCTTTAAACATACACCAGTGACAGCCTTTGAATCTTTCGATTTTGCAGCATCATGTCAAGTCAACAACCACTTTGCAACAATGTTAAATGTGGCCAACTGCTTTTTCCAGACCACATGATGTAAAATATTGAACTTGAAACTCGGTATCCATGACAACCAGCATGCATTTAGGCCCTAATACTTGTCCCTCATTTGTCCCCATTGTAATTCTTAAATCCCCACACAGGTACGGCGCGTTTCACACGTACCCCTAGGGCACCATCACTACAGTGATACGGGCCGTACTCACGCGTGTACGGGCCGTACACGCGTGAGTACGTGCCTATCACTATAGTCGTGTTACTGTAGATCCGAGTGATACGGCACGTACTCACACGTGTACGGGCCGTACACGCATGAGTACGTGCCTATCAATATAGTTGGGGGTACCGTAGGTCCGAGTGATACGGCACGTACGCACACGTGTACGGGCCGTACACGCGTGAGTATGTGCCTATCACTATAGTCGTGTTACTGTAGGGCCTAGTGATACGGCACGTACTCACGCGTGTACGGGCCATACATGCGTGAGTATGTGCCTATCACTATAGTTGGGGGTACCGTGGGGCCTAGTGATACGGCACATACTCATGCGTGTACGGGCCGTACACACGTGAGTACGTGCCTATCACTATAGTTGGGGGTACCGTAGGTCCGAGTGATACGGCACGTACTCATGCGTGTACGGGCCGTACACGCGTGAGTACGTGCCCATCACTATAGTTGGGGGTACCGTAGGTCCGAGTGATACGGCACGTACTCACGCGTGTACGGGCCGTACACGCGTGAGTACGTGCCTATCACTATAGTTGGGGGTACCGTAGGGCCTAGTGATACGGCACGTACTCACGTGTGTACGGGCCATACACGCGTGAGTACGTGCCTATCACTATAGTCGTGTTACTGTAGGTCCGAGTGATCCGGCACGTACTCACACATGTACGGGCCGTACACGCGTGGGTACGTGCCTATCACTATAGTTGGGGGTACCATAGGTCCGAGTGATATGGCACATACTCACGCGTGTACGGGCCGTACAAGCGTGAGTACGTGCCTATCACTATAGTTGGGGGTACCGTAGGTCCGAGTGATACGGCACGTACTCACGTGTGTACGGGCCGTACACGCGTGAGTACGTGCCTACCACTATAGTCGTGTTACTGTAGGTCCGAGTGATACGGCACGTACTCACGCGTGTACGGGCCGTACACGCGTGAGTACGTGCCTATCACTATAGTTGGGGGTACCGTAGGGCCTAGTGATACGGCATGTACTCACGCGTGTACGGGCCATACACGCATGAGTACGTGCCGTATCACTCGGACCTACGGTACCCCCAACTATAGTGATAGGCATGTACTCACGCGCGTCAGGCAGGTACTCACGCATGAGTACGGGCCCTACACACGCCCTCAGAGCGTGTGTACTGCGTTTCACAGCTTACACTGGTGATAGGAGGCGCACACGAAAGGAATGGAGGTGTCAGACTCGCACAAGGCTGTACATTAAGTCATTGTCAGTGCAGTCCGTCATGTGCAGGGCTTAGGTGTGTCAGGCAGTGAAGTGGCACATGTCTCCTCATGTTGTGGCACAATAGATGTGTGATGAGCTGTTTACACATGTCATGTGTGATGGGGCACTACGTGGCACACTTCCCCTTCACACTTAGCACATGTGTGCATGTACAACACACGTGTCAAGCACTGCATCACTGGTATGGCACAGTCAGCAACACCCGCAACTGTCCCCTGATGCCAGGTACACGGATAATTACACCTGACATGTGACTCCCAGCGTGCCACAATGTGACTATGTCATGTGTGTGTCATGTGTTCCCATGAGCTTTCCGTTGGTGTTCCGTCAACTCCATCTGCTGTTGTGGCATCCAACATGTGTCTGTGTGCATATGTGCATGACACACATATACGCACACCATGCCACATGTGGACTCACACGTTACATGTGTCATGATGGTTCGAAGATGACTTCCTGACATGAGGCAATATCTGCGTTCTCTCAATGTCTGTGTCATCAGTTTCTGACATTGACCCCTTAATGGAAATGTGTGTTATCTGTCCATTTCCAGATGACATGTGACCTGTGCGTCTAGACTCCCGCCAGCTGTCTGTATGAGATGACATCCTTCAAATGCTGATATGTGGATGTCTGTCACTCATGTAATGTGTCTGGCTTGTCACTTACACTGGCCCACAGCTATTTTAATGGCATGCCACGTCAACATTGCCATGCAACTATTGTGGCTGGCTCTTCGTAGGAGTATCACCTGGCTGGCCCACGTGTCCTGGATGTATTGCACAGCACAGACTCTGTATTAAGCAGATGTGTATTAGCTGTTGAACATGTGCTCACCTCAGTGACATTGGTGTGGTAATGTACTCACTCTTCGTTATTCCTTCCAAATCTCTGCAGGGCACCGCCTCTCCCCAGACGAATGCCAGAACTGGATGCCATGCATGAACATGACTGCATACGCAGATACCGCTTCTCGCAAGAGTTGATAGAGGACTTGACCCGCCGGCTTGCACCACACCTCCAACCACAACACAGGTATCTGACCCCCAAGATGAAGGTGATGGCAGGCCTACATTTGTTTGCCACCGGCACATTTCAATTGACCATAGCTGATGTCGGTGGCATGTCCCAGACAATGTTTAGCCGTGTCCTGCATGATGTTATAGAAGCCATGTTGGTGCACCTGGATAAATTCATCCATTTTCCCACTCGTGAGCAGTTGACAGGTGTCAAGGGTGAGTTCTATGCCCTGGGAGGGATGCCTCATATAATTGGGGCCATTGATGGGACACATGTGGCTTTGGTACCACCACAGGCACAGGAGGTAGCCTATGGAAACAGAAAACATTACCACTCCATTAATGCCCTTGTGGTGTGTCTTGCTAACATGCTGATTTCCCATGTCTGTTCCCGTTTTCCAGGGTCCGCACACGATGCATACATCATGAGGCGTAGCAGGGTGCCAGAAATGATGCTGCAGCTGCACGCGGAACGAGCATGTCTTGTTGGTGGGTATATTCTGTTAGTCCTGTGTTCAGCGCTATCTTTGTATCTTACAGCATCTCCTGACCCACTTCTTCACATGATGTTTCCATGTAGGGGACTCTGGCTATCCCAACATGCAATGGCTGATGATGCCTCTCCGCAACCCCAGAACAGCCGCAGAACACCGGTACAACAACACCCATGGGCAGACGAGGCGCGTGATTGAGAGGACGTTTGGACTCCTGAAGAGCAGATTCCGGTGCCTCCGCAAGACCGGCGGCGCCCTCCCATATGCCCCGGTGAAGGTCTGCAAAATCTTCATTGTTTGCTGCATGCTGCACAACATGGCAGTGGAGAAGGCCGTGCCATTCATCCTTGATCCGGATCATCCACCCGTGGAGGATGAAGGGCTCGGGCACGGGGCAAGTGAGGATGACGATGAGGATGAGGATGAGGACATCCGGAGTCAGCTTATCCGCAACTTCTTCTCATGATGGTGAGTCCCTGTGTCTGAGTGTGGCATGTGTTGCAATGTGTGTGTCGAGCTGACTGTGTGCTAAGTGACTTGGAGGTGTGTTCTGATGTGTCATTCAAGTGATGATGTCATTCCACACATATTAGCTGGGACACTAAATTTATTAAGGGCATGGTGGCACCATCATTCCTGTAGAGTACATGTACATGTCTGAGGATTACTAGCTCTTCGCTGACTTGTTGTGTGTCTGGCCTCCACAGGTTCTTGCGGCTGTTGTCTGCTCATGTCATCATTGCCCTCCTGCTATTCCTAATGAGTATTGCAACGTGTGCTGGATCAGAGTTACATGCACAGACATGGTGAAAAGTCATTTTGGGTAAGGAGTGCAGCAAGGCATTTTGTGGGTGGTACGTGTTTGTGATATGTGGGGACTGCTCCTGTGCATGTTGTGTTACCATGCATACATGTCGACTCACCATGGGCCACATGACGTGTTGCATGGCTCCCATGAATTGATGGTCACCCTTCCTGACAGTCATCTGTAATGGTTTGTGGATTGTGATGAAGGCATCAATGTGTGTATAACGTCCCTCAGGAACATACGGGATGCTAATGGTGGACATAGTGTGGGACATCCCCATATGAGGCTCAATGGGGAATTGTAGACTCTCCGTGTGCAGCAAGGGGTGTTAGGCTCAACCCCTTCATTTGTGTGCCAGCTCAGTAGGATTTACACATCTGTGTGTTGAAGGGGGTGTCCAGTGTAGGTCACACATGGTCAGCCAAATGACCTGTGAGTCTGTTCCAATTGATGCATTTCCCTTAGTGTGACACTGAGTAATAAAGGTGTTCGTCACACTCCAAGGTGCCTCTCTGTCAATGCAGGTCTCTTGCCACTTTGCATGCGGCATATCTGGCATAGTTGTGGAAGATTATGCATAGGAGTCCATGTGTAGTTTAGCAACATGCAAGCAGTTGCTCATGGGTTAGGCTCCCTATTGGGCATGAATTACATGGTCGTGTATGTTTTTTGGCATGTTGGTCCACACAATGGGCCATCAACAGCTGCTGAGGGTGTGTCTCCTGTGCGCAGGTCAGCCTTCAGTTTACTGATCCGGTGTCATGCTTCTTTGGTGATTGTGCATGCATTGTCTCTGGGTGTGCCATGTGACACTGGACACTCCTTACTTTACACAGGCGCCTGTTGCAGTTGTCCTTCTGACATCCTAGTCTATGTGTGCAAATTCGGTCATTTTGCAAGGAGATGCCGCCTGCTGCTGCGGCCCCTGCAGCAAGGGCCCACAGAGTATCCAGATTTGGCAACACACACGCCTCCAAGATGCTCCTCACTTCCTCCCTCCACCCATTCATTTGGCTGTCCTCAGCTTGTCTATGCCACTGTTGCCGCCACGTGGTGCCAAAGGCTGGACCATCAGCACATGCAAGGTGCACATTGCACCACCATCCTGTCCTTGCATAACCCACATCACACTACAGTCTGATGTTTCAGCCACACTCCGAGCTATGTCCATCCGCACATCTAACGCCTGCTGTCAGACATACCCTGGGCCCACACACAACACCTTTGCATGCTGAGTGTGCAACTCCAACTGCCTACACTGCGCTGCCCCGCCTTCCAGGCCCTGTCACACTAACCAGGTCACGTCCCTAATACTCCCCACAGGCTCTGTAGCCCAGCAAGGGCATGGGAGTGGGACTCAAGGCTTCAGCATGTAGTATGGTGTCTTCGTCTGGGACATGGCACAGGTATCATCTCTCAGCATGTCAATCTACAGAGTGTCCAGGACCCCCCTCTCCACCATCACATGTGCACAGCACCTCATCATCAGCTCGTATGCCATTGACAGCCAGGTGCTCCTCACCCTCAACAAAGACACAGACATTGGCAGTTCCATCATTCAAGTATGCATGAGATCCATTGATGAATGGCTGAACACGAGCCACCTGAGGCTGGACTTGTACAGGACTGAGGTGATCATCTGAGGATTGTCCCCTTCCAGCTGAGTCAAGTGCCTGTGTCCCACCCGCAAGAGCCCTGCACAAGCACCCAGTGGCCACACACACAAGAGGTGTGCATCATGTTTGGCTCGCTCACATATGCCATGCTAGTCATCACCATCTGTACCTCATGCTGCAACGACCTCTGCATTATGCACATGATCCACAGATAGATCCACTCCAAGTAAAGACAGACCATCCCCCAGGTCCATGACAACATCCGTGTCAAATACTGCCCTGCCCTCTATGGAGCAAGTACATCCAAACTCTCAGGAAACGTGTCCACTTCCAGGGTGCATCTGCACACCTCAGATTCAACACCCTGAGCCCCAGCCACCTCACCGTACACGATAGATAGCTGCAATGGATCACTGTCTGCTGCAGGATGACCTCCACACTCCCCACCCACACTCAGGAGGCAGTCCACAACCCCAACCCCAAACCAACCTTGTACGTCTGTCATCCTAGATCCCGTTTGGCCATCTCCGTGCATCCAACCTTGCCCTGGCCACCGTTCTTCACATCCACCGTACTCCAGCATGCAGGACATTGTTCTCCCACCTGGCCACACATACCTGGGACTCCCTCCCCGGGAACCTCCACATGAGCCATGTCCTCTATGCCTTGATGATAATCTCGCAAATAGGTCTGTCCGCACAGTTTAGCAAGCCCCCCCTCAGCAGCCGGAGGCCATCACAGGTGAGTGGTGTGCTCCATGCCTACATTGAATGATACCTTGTGACCCATGTGTGTCCTGTACCAGACTCTGATCCCAGGGTATGGATGGCTGGAGTTAGTTCAACACTCAGGCATAGTTTGACATTTCCACACACATATGTCGTTGAATAATGCAAAATGACAGGAACGTCTCATGTCCAAAGTGATATATTTATTTGCGGTGGGGTAAGTGGTTTGGTAGATGCAATTAGGTGCTCTACTGGGGGAATATAATCCAAAGTTCACAGGGGGAGATGGTATCCTTGGCATTGGAAGTCATCAGAGTCCAGGGCACAGTGTTGGTCATCATTGGTCAGACTGTGACCAGCAAGTCCATGTGGCAGAGAAGGTCATTGGATGAGGTGCTGCTGTTGCGCCAGAGGGCCAGGTGCCAGGCCAGGTGACCTGGGAGATGTGGATGGTCCGCTGACTCTCACGGTCTTTTCCGTGGACGACCCACCTTCCTCCGGGGACCCTCAGATGCAGGCCTTGACGATGCTGGGGATGCTCCGTCAGACGAATCCTCCTCCTCCCCCTCCCTCCCTGTGTCTGGTGCTGGTCTACGCCTGGTGGCACAGGGAGGGTTGCCGATGCTTTGGGCGATCTGACGGAGTGATTGGCTCACGTCCCTGTGCACCGCCAGGAGCTCAGCCAGTCTTGCCTCCATCCGTCCTTGGTGTTGTTGATGACTGGCATGATGCTCGACCGGCAGGTTCTTAATGTCATTGAGGGTCCCCTGCATCTTGGAGAGTCTGGACACGACCTGGTTGATTCCTCTGGTGTCACGCCGGTATGAGTCCAGGATGTTGCGTATGTGTGACATACCGGTGTCCTGAGCTGGCTGGTCAGGTTCGCGCCTCCGCCTGCCTCCACTCCCACCACCCCAGCCCACTTGAGCCTGGCCTGCCCTTGTGGGCACATCGGGTATACGGGACCCCTGAGGGATGGCATTTGCAGGGTTGCCTGCCTCCTCCTGGGTGCCCGGAGAAACTTGTTCCTCCTGGTCAGACTGGCTCTGTTGTTCAGTGCGAGCAGGGCTCCTGGGTGTGTCCTGGAATGTGGCAGGAATGGAGGTGGTGGTTGGCACAGATGTACCTGACGCAGGTGCTGCAGGGGCTTGGGCACCAGAGGGTCCAGGTTGGTCGGGGTCATCCACGGAGTGGTGAGAGTCGTCGCTGCCGGTGGGATCGTCTTCACGCGGAGCCTGGGACTGTGAATCTTCCCCCCCAGTGTTGAGGGGAGATTGTCGACGTTGCCCTGTGTGTGAGAGAGAGACAATGTTAACGGTGTTTCATGCGACATCTATGTTTCATACATATTCAAGTTGACACAGTTCCTCCAGGTAGTTGGATGTGCCTAGCATTCCTCTCAATGTCCACTTGGGGATGGGTATGTTGCGGGGGACAGATTGGGATGTTCTCCTGAGTGTTTGACCTGTAGATTGTTGGCTCTGATGCTTATTTGGCTCTGGATTGGTCTTGTTGTGTCACATGTCCATTGTGGGAGTGTGTAAATACGTTGCCTGCCCCGGAGGTGTGTGCTTGTGTTAGGGGGGGGGGTTGTGACCGGGCATGCTGTTGTGTGTAGTGTGAGTTGTCATTGGGTCTCCCAGGTGATGTGTCTGTCCCCTCATGGTGCATGCTGGCATGACAGTGAGTGTGAGTTCCTTTGCTAGATACCTGTGCTTGTGGAGTTGGTGTTTGAGTGTACAGTGGTCCCAGGAGGGCCTTGTGCTGCATACAGCAGGGCTAAGTGTCAGCTACCTTGTCAGCACTTTGCCAGTCCCTGTGCATTGTGCATGGGTATGTACCTATGCCATATGGGCTGAGGGCATTGGTGTCTGCGTCTCATTTTCACAATGTGTCGTGTGGGGCCCTCCCGGACATCCAGTCTTGTGTTTGTGGTTGCTGTAGCCTTGGACATGGCCTTGCCTTGATTTGTGAAGGGTGCATGGAGACGTTAGTGGCATGAGCGTGGTTTTTGAGTGTGGTTGTGTGCGGTGAGTGCTTGGGGGAAGTTGCGTGCATTTGGTGTATATGTGGTGTGGACCCCATTGCCCCCATGTTACGTAAGTTGTTTGTGTACTCACCAGGCTCTGCGACTCCTTCCACTCCATGTACTCCCACCGGCGGTAGCAGGGCCATCACCTTCTCCTCCCAGGGATGGTTGTGTACGGGTCTGCGGGGCGGCCCACCTCCAGTGATGTTACTCTGGGCATACTCTTCGTTCATTTTCCTCTTGACCGCCCTGCGCAGATCATACCACCTGGCTTGGCATTCATGCCTGGTCCTTCGGATGGGCGCAACAGCATTCACCTTATCTACAATCCTCTGCCACATGGCAGATTTTTCAGCTATGCTGGTCTGTCTGACCAATGTTCAAAACAGCTGTGGCTCGACTCTGATGACTTCGTTGACAAGGAGGTCCAGCTCCGCCGTTGTGAACTTTGGATTCTTGTCTGTGGGCATGGTGTGGGGTGTGGGTGTGGGTGTGGATGGTTGTGGGTGTGTGGGTGTGAATGTGACGGTGTGTGTGTGAATGTGAAGAGGGGGATGTTTGTGGAGGAGGTTGTGTGAAGGTGTGTGAGTGAAGGTGTAGTGGAGGTATGAGTAATGTGGAGTTGTTTCTCAGTGGAGTTGTTTCTCAGTGGGGTCTGGCAGCAGTGGGTCTGTTGCAAAGGCTCATGGGTTGTGTGTGTGGGCCCTTTTTATTGGTCAATTTTTGGGTGTGGCTGTGTTTGAATTTTGGTGGGTGTGTTATAAGAGGTGGTTGTGATTTGGGGCCTCTGTTTGCCTGTTTGGATGTGCCAGGTCAGTCATTGAGATGTATTTTGTCATGTAGACGTGTTTTGTGGTGTTGTGCGAGTCGAATTGACCCTCCTTGTGCTGTTTTACAGTGTCCTGGTTCTGTTAGAGTCTTTTTCGCGTAGGTACGATCCGTACATACGCGATGCTGGGTGAGGGTGCTGGGGTACGGTGTTGGAGTGCGGCGCGTACATGCGGTGGGGGTCCAGTGCGTACACGTGCAGCCCTGGGGTACGGCGCGTACATGCAGAGGTACGGCGCGTACATGAGGGGGCGCGTACATGGGGGGAGGGCACATACATGGGGGAGGGCGCGTACATGCGGTGGGGGTACGGTGCGTACAGGTGCGGCCCTGGGGTACGGTGCGTACATGCGGAGGTACGGCGCGTACATGGGGGGGTAAGGCGCGTACATGAGGTGGGGGTACGGTGCATACACGTGCAGCCCTGGGGTACGGCGCGTACATGCGGAGGTACGGCACGTACATGCGGGGTTGATGCGCCTACAGGGGGGGGAAGGCGCGTACATGGGGGTATGGCGCGTACAGGTGCGGGGCTGGTGTACAGTGCGGACAGGGGGGGGTAAGGCGCGTACATGGGGGGGTACGGCACGTACATGGGGGGTACGGCGCGTACAGTTGCGGGGCTGTGGTACAGTGCGGACAGGGTGGTGTACGGTGCTGACATATTTGGGGGTGGGGGGCTGTACGGCTCGTACACGGGCATTAGTTTACCCGTGTACATGTGTGCTACTGCGTTGGCTCCGTACGGGCCATTTTACGTGCGATTGTGTATTCGGACGGACGGTCGGGATCGTACTTGCGCGATCGGACTTGTGTTTTACAATTTGCACGTAAAAATGTCCGGCTCACTCTCGTACACTTTTCCCGACGATATTCGGACGTGAAAACGTTCCGACGCACTCTCGTAGACTTTCCCGACGCTATTCGTAGTTATTTTTCACGGACGAATCGTACTTGGCAATTTGTACGGTACTTGTACGACTCGTACGTAAAGAAATACGGATACAGGTCGTACGCAAATTATTTTTAGCGGATCGGAATCGGCACCTTAATGTACAACATTTTTGGTCATTTGGATTATTTTCTCATCTTCCAAGATGACATTCCTGTCATGGGGAGGGATAGTCATGATCATAAAACCAAACTTTTTCACGTGTTATCCCTTTTGAGCAAATATGGTTTAACAGTAGAATTTTCAAAGTGCAAGTTTGCAGCTAATAGTGTGACTTATTTACGTCACAAGATTAGTGCTATGGGCACTAATCTTGTGAGGGGGACCATGGTTTAGAGTCTTTCTCCGAGGAGGAGTGGAATGAAGCTTTTGCTAAAGATGTGTGTTTGCTGAAAGTTATTGAATATTTGAGCAATAGTTGGCCTCGCAAAATGGAGGTAAAAGGGTTTAAGGCATCCTGGGAAGTCAGGGATGAATTTACGATCATTGATGGAAATGTTGTAAGAGGTGAAAGATTGGTTCCCCCTGTAAGTCTCAGAGATAAAATAGTCTCCTCATGTCACGATGGTCATTTGGGTGTCATGAAAACCAAATGTATTGTTAAAAGTAGATTCTGGTGGCCAGGTTTGTATATTGAGGGGAGAGAGTTGATAGAGAGTGTGGGTTATGTTTGTCGGCTGACAAAACTCTCAAAACTTTGAGACCCCCCCATGGGTGATTTCATGTGTCCTGAATCCCCTTAGGAGCATGTAGCGGTGGCCATCATGGGTTCTGTTGGTAGTTCTGGGAAGTATGTTATCTCTCTTATGGACATGTTTTCTAAGTGGCCTGTTGTCAAAATGATTACAAAATTGGACCCTGACACCGTCATCAATTTTTTCGATGAGGTGTTTCTTAGTGAAGGCACCCCTATCCTCATCATTAGTGATAATGGTGTTCAATTTACTTCTGATGTTATGACACAGTATTTGTTAAAATGTGGTCTCAAACACAAGACTACCTCTGTATATAATCCCAGTGGTAACAGTCTTGTGGAAAGGTATACTAGAGATTTGAAGGGGGCCATTCAGTTGGCTTGCAGGAACAGCATTTCTTGGGAGACACAAGTGTTAAAAACGCTTTGGTCTTACAGAGTTTCTGAGGTTGATTCCACCAAATCTTCCCCTTTTGAGTCATGAGAGGAAGGAAAGCTAGAGCAAAGTGGTACCCTGGTTGGATTAGGAGCTTTGGTGATGTCAGTTGGTCTTCCTCTGGGATTAAAAACAATTGTTTATCAACATGACAAATACAAGGAATTTCATGACCGTAAGCATGATACCAAACACACTGAGCTTTGTGTGGGCCAGTGGGTTAGGATTAAGAAGCCTGGTTTTGTTCCTAAGAATGAAAGCAGGTTTTTTGAGCCACAATGCATTGCTGAATTCAGAAAGAATTCCGTAATTTTGGATAATGGCAAATGTTGAAATCTCAAAATAATTGCTTTATGTGAGCAGTTCAATAAGGATGACGTCAATTGTGCTTCTACTCTCAGTTCATGTTCTGATAATTTTTGTTGTCCTGATGTTTTTGACCCTGAAGACAGCTCTTTTCAGCAGCAGGTTTCCACTGCCAAGCCAAGCAAAGTTTTCAATTCGCAAGATGTTTCTCAGAAGGAGGTTGCCTGCACCAGGGGAAAAAGAATCATCAAACATCCTACAGCTCTAAAGGATTTTATTTGTGATTGATTTTTCCTTCCTGAACTATTTTGTTTGCTTGTATTGTTGAATTGTTTTTTGTCCTTGTTTTTTTTTTAATTGCAAAGGAGGAGATGTGTAGTGTTTCTTCTTTTTCCTTTCTCCCTCGTGAGGGTTCCACAAGGGAAGTTTGGAATACTTCCAATGTCATAATTGTTTTTTGGTTAACACATTTGTTTGTACGTTGGTGCGGCACTGGCAGTTGAAAGTTTATTCTGTGGCTGACGGTCCTGCTACTTATGTCTGGCAGATATAATAAACTTAATTTAAACTTACCATGCTTGGTCTTCACTACATCTAACATGCAACTTGGCCTTAAAGAGTGTTTTGCGTGTAAGCATGTACAAATATTGCTGTGCATGTCAGTGCTGAGTCCATTAGCATGCTTTTTCAATGCCTGTCAACTACTCATACACCTCCAATGCCGGAACACACTCCCTTTAACTACACAAAGTGCTGGTACACTGACCACACAACAAATGCACTGTAACCTGCTCAGACGTTTCCAAAGATAGCCTTTCAGCTTCCAAGATGGCCACAGCACTTTGTAGACGACATGATGACATTTTTTCTCTATGCGCTCAATATCTGCTGGCAGCGCTGTGTAAGTGCGTTCCAAGGCTTTAGTACTGCAATACTTCTGTGTCGTGCTCCCTTTGTGGAAAACGTTCTCTCCCAAAATTTGTCGCATATCAGATGACAGCTGGGTCATCTGGGTACCACACTCCCTTCAAATTCTTGCTCAGTAGAAGCTGGGCACACCATCTCCCGCTTCCACTTCCCTATGGGTTAGTGTAAACAGCTTGCCACTCACTCGTCGCCAACAAAAGTGTGGTATTTGAAGAACGAGGACACTTTTCATAAGTAATACATTGTGGTTTGCTCAGCATACAACTTCAACGAGATGCTGGTGGTCACAGGCCACTTCCAACTACCCATGATTCAAAGCACATTCCACCTGGAACCTTGGCGTGACTACGTGAGCGCACATAGGCACAGCACACCACAGTGTGCTCCAGCATGAAGAATAACATACAAAATGCTTTTGCCTGCAGACCATCTCTCCTACATGCCAGGGTCGGACTTGCCTAGAGGGCAATCAGGCAATGCCTGATGGGCTGGTCTGATCGCCTGTGTGTGGAAGGTTTTTGTTTTTGGCTGTTTGTGGGCTTGTTTTATGGCCTGATGGGCTGGGTTTTACTGTTGATTTCCCCTGATCTTAACACAAAAACACTGCCTACAGGCAAGTTCAAATCATGCAATCTTAAATGCCTTACAAAGCACTTGTACAGTGTGTGTTTACAAGTGGTGGAGAAAGGGTTCGAGAAAAGAAACCTGCTCGAATTAATACCCCCTTAATATGTACTAGCAGTAAGTAGTAAATAAAAAGTAACGTGCACCTTACACAAACACGTGGGAAATAGCTTTGTGCATGTATGCACTATTGTAAAATAATATATGAAAGAACAAAAATGTGTTTGCAGTGTGCTTTGAGTAAAACGAAAAATAATGCATGACTAGGCTGCATGTGCATTTCGTAGTTTGCTTGTTGCATTTTGCTTTCAAACAATAAGTAATGCTGCTTTCTGCTTAAATCTATGCTAGGAAACCCGCTAACATGGAATAGTGCCACGGAGGGGGGTACACAGTGAAAACTACATTGTCGTATAATTAATAAAATGTTCATTTTCCGTTTGCAATAGTGTGCTGGATGAAACGCCATTTTTCTTAAATTGGCTGAAGAGGGAGGGGTGAACTGAGGAGTGAATCTAATCTGTCAGAAGCAAGACAGACTCGCTGTGTACAGCAGAAGAGATGTATGGGTTGAAGGCCAATGTGACGAGTGTCTGCCAAGTGATGGAATCAATCGTGAGACCAGCGTCTTATTCTGCGGACGTTATCCAATTTATGAATACAAATGTTTAAATATATCTTGTATAAGAAAACGTGAGAACCAAACTGTGAGAAAGGACATAGAACAATAAAATTACCAAACTGTAAGTCACTGTGCTATGTTTCATATAGGTACCCTAATATAGGCCCGGTATTATCATACACCGCCACCTGCATTATCTCCCTTATACTACACAGTAACAAGCCTTTAGAATTGAACCTTTACCTAGTTCTAGCCCTGGGTGCAGAAGGAGGGTTTTTCCTAAACAATGAAGTCCTTCACCTTCATCAATAGACTCACACAGTATGAATGAATATTCAGAAGGGTTATTGAAAACCAGGCAGGGGCTACACCACCTACCCCACCATATCAACGTACAAGGTTCATCCCATTCGTCATCCTCAAATCCAACAATGGCTAATACATGAGACAAGGGACAAAGAAACACTAGATACTTTGTGTATAAATACAGCACATCTTGCTGGGGTTGGTAGAGGGAACCGAGGCTTCCAGGCCGACACACTGACCAGAGACGCTGAATCTCCTGCATGCAGATGCTCCAGCTGACAGTGGTCTAAATATCCCTCGTGGGTTGTCCAACTCGAGACCAGGACGTGTTCCTACATTCTCACAATTCAGGTAATGGGGTTCGACTTAATCCTATAGTGATTCTTGGCTTCACAACTACTCACTTGCTAGGTACACTTAGGTATATCTAGATAGGCATCATAGGAGTACGTGCTTTCTTTTATCATGCATTTTATATCCATGTATGCATTTATGAGTATTGCAAAATGGTAGAACTGTACTTCCATTTATATTCACTGTACTGCTGATAATATATATATATATATATATATCTGTTACTGTCTAACGGTTGTTGCAGACTCGTGATCAAGGGGTTTTCCCCGAAACGCGTTGGGTTGAGTGCGAAGCGACAATAAATCACCGCTTTCTGCAACATTATGGTCTTCGGCTGTTGATTTAATGAAGAGAATCGACATTTGTTTGGATATATATATATATATATATATATATATATATATATATATATCTGTTACTGTCTAACGGTTGTTGCAGCACATCCATTTTACACTAGAAGAACAACTGCAATAAATACTTACTGTAACACGCCCAACTTATTCTTCAGTGTAACTCTCTGAGACCGAATAAGTGATCACGAGTGACTGAGCGAAAAGTAGTACATTGTTTCCACAATCCTGGGGTGTCAGGCTTGCCCTGTTCTAAGGTTGCCAGAAACTATTCTCTCCCGAATAAGAGGAGATACTAGTGGCACTGTGAGCTAGCTAATGCAAACAGGCAAACATTTTCGGTGGGGGTGTTCAGAGTCAGTCTGCCACCAAACCCACAGTTCCTGCTATCCGAATGCACAGATTCTGTATAGGATATATATAGGAACTACACAACATGGCGCCCAACGTTGGTTGGGTAGTTATTTAACAGTGGAATCTGAGTAGTTCATTTGTGCTATTCTCAGAGACCCCTACTCACAAAAACGACGTCTGTAGTCGGTGGGCACCTACTCCGCCACAGCTGAGTATGCAAGAAATCCCATTTATTAGCTGTTGGTTAATCAAGCTTGAAGGACACAGTGTTCCTAAATTGTGCAAAACACCTTATCATAGTTTCCTTGGAAAAATAGTTTATGTTCTATACACAATGACTACCCCGGTCTTAGACCCACTACTGATAGCACTCCCCCTCACAGACAAGGATGAAGATGCAAACGTAATAAAGATTGCACCAAAATTCAGACATACAATCGCCCTGAAACTATTGGAAAATGGTTTATCAGCCAGGGGTAGCTTAGTAGTTTTCGCGATTGAGGCACACGAATCAAACAAAACAGAGGTATTCTATTTATGGGTTACATTCCCAGAAGCAGATGTAAGAACACAGATATTTCACTACTATACAGAAGCAGATGCACAAGTGGAATATGGTCCTTTCGAGGACATGATGTTCCACTCACGTACCAGGAACACTTATACTGGTTTAAAGGCACGCTACCCCATATAAGAAATAGAAAGATTAGGTCCGCTCGGAGAAGAATGGGCAACATGGCTGATATTAGCGGCCTACACACCACATCCTGAAACAATGCCACAGGCAGACTTACTCATACAACACAAAGATTTAATTAAAATTTACAGAAACCTGACGCAATTTGTCATGAGGACATTCACAGTCCAACCAACAACAGTTGCAAAAAATGGAACTCAATCTCAGGGTACAGCACCTAAAATAACACCACAAACATTACACGCAGTGATGGGCAAAATGCCCTCTAAACATGAACAAATGTCATTCTGGGTAGCTCCGAAAATAACTCAGCTCGAGGCAGTATTCCCGAATACTACCCGTATGAAAAACACAAAATGCTAACAATCTGCTTGCCCATGGGGATTACACCACAAGTAGAAGTTTGTACTACTTGGGGTACAGTCTTTGCTGCCATATATACCATTACTTCATTAGCGATGATACTGGATGTATTAAGACAAATACAAAAAGAGTACGGAGCAGAACCTGCTCTGAACTTAGGGATCAATCAATATATTTGTAGAGCGCGCTACTCACTCGCAAGGGTCTCAAGACGCTAAGGGCGGGGGGATGAGAGGGGAGGCAGCTACTCGTCAAACAGCCATGTCTGGAGGCATCTCCTGAAGGTCAGCAGGTCATGAGTCTTGCGTAGCTGGGCGGGGAGGGTGTTCCATGTCTTTGCAGCGAGGTAGGAGAAGGATCTGCCGCCAGTGGTCATTCGATGGATGCGTGGGATGGTGGCGAGGGCGAGGTCAGTGGAGCATAATTGGTGGTTCGGGATGTAGAAGGACAGACGTTCGTTGAGGTATGCTAGTCCGGCGTTGTGCAGAGCTTTGTGCACGTGGGTGAGGAGCCTGAAGGTGATCCTCTTGTTGACCTGGAGCCAATGCAGGTCTTGTAGGTGGGTGGTGATGTGGCTGTGGCGGGGGAGTCCGAGGAGGAGGAGTGCGGAGGCGTTCTGTATGTGCTGGAGTCTCTTCTGGAGTGTAACGTGGTCCCTGCGTAGAGTGCGTTGTCGTAGTTCAGCCTGCTGCTGACGAGCACCTGGGTGACCGTTCTCCTGGTTTCGGTGGGGATCTATATTTAGATTTTCCGGAGCATTTGTAGGGTGTTGAAGCAGAAGGAGGAGACGGCGTTTACTTGCTGGGTCATGGTGAGCGTTGAGTCCAGGATGAACCCCAGATTGAGAGTGTGGTTTGTAGGAGTGGGGGGGGGGTCCCAGCATGGTAGGCCACCAGGAGTCATCCCATGAGGATGGGGTGGATTCAAGAATGAGGACCTCCGTCTTGTCCGAGTTCAGTTTCAGGCGGCTGGTCTTCATCCATTCTGTGACGGCCTTCATTCCCACGTGGAGGTTGGATTTGGCGATGGCCAGGTATTTTGGTGAGGGAGAGGATCAGCTGTGTGTCGTCGACGTACGAGACGATGTTGAGGTGGTGTTGTCTGACGATGTTGGCGAGCGGAGCCATGTAGATGTTAAAGAGGGTTGGGCTGAGGGATGATCCTTGGGGTACGCCGCAGGTGATCGCGGTGGCTTCGGAACGGGGGGAGGCAGACTCTCTGGGTTCTGCCGGTAAGGAAGGAGGTGATCCAGTCCAGGGTTTTGCCTTGGATCCCTGCGTCATGGAGGCATGTGCAGAGGGTGTGGTGGCAGACGGTGTCGAAAGCGGCCGAGAGGTCCAGGAGGATGAGGGCCGCGGTTTCGCCCCTGTATGGCCCTGATGTCGTCAGTGGAGGAGATGAGCCAGTCTCAGTGCTGTGGTTGCTGCGGAAGCCAGATTGTGAGGAGGCCAGTATGTTGTTCTCCTCCGGGAAGAGGGTCAATTGTCTGTTGGCGGTCATTTCAATGACTTTTGCCAGGAACGGCAGCAGGGAGATGGGTCGGAATTTCTTGAGGTCCTTTGGGTCCGCCTTGGGTTTCTTGAGGAGGGCGTTGATTTTGGCGTGTTTCCAGATCTCTGGGAAGGTGGAGGTCTTGAAGGAGCTGTTGATGACCTTTCGAAGTTGGGGTGCGATGGTGGTACTTACCTTGTTGAAGCTGTGGTGGGGGCAGGGGTCAGAGGGTGAGCCGGAGTGGATGGTGTTCATGATTTTGGCGGTTTCTTCGTCGTTGACGTTGTTCCAGGAGAGCAGCAGGTCAGTGCGTTCGGTGGGTGTAGATTCTTGGGTGTCGGCATCAGCCGTATGCATCTGGGTATCAAAGCTGTTGTAGATGTCTGCGATCTTGCGGTGGAAGAAGGTAGCCAGGGAGTCGCAGAGTTCTTGTGATGGTGGGATGTCATTGGTGCTGGAGCTGGGGGTGGCGAGTTCTTTCACGATGTTGAAGAGTTCTTTATTGTTGTGTGCATTGTTGTTTAAGCGTTCCTTGAAGGAGGTTCTTTTGGCGGATCTGATGAGCTGGTGGTGTCTGCGTCTGGTGTTCATGAGGGCTGTGTGGTTGTCTGGTGTCTGGTCCTTGCGCCATTGCGTCTCGAGTTTTCTCCAGATATGCTTGGAGTTCTGGAGGTCGTCGTTGAACCAGATAGCTCTGGTGTTGGTGTGTCTGTTGGAGGGTTTCCTGATTGGGGCGAGGGTGTTGGCGCAGTCGTCTATCCATACTCTGAAGTTGTGGGCTGCTGCGTTGGTCTCGGAGGGCTCGGCGGAGGGGCTCGGTCGAGTGCGGTGATGAGCTGGTCTTCGGTGACTTTTTTCCAGCTGTGGTGTGGGATGCTGTGAGAAAGTGCCATCTTTCTTGCATGGTATGCCCCCACTTTTTGCTAAATTGCTGAATGTACTTTGATTGAGTGTACCCTGGGTTCCTGCCAATCAGGTGCCCAGGGCCTATGTTCCTTCCTTAAACCACACAAACTCCAAATTGGCAAACCCTAGCCACATGTCAGCCCCTGGTAAACGGTATCCTAGGTACCCAGGGCCTTGTGGCCAGGGAAGGCCTCTAAGGGCTGCAGCACTCATTGTGCCACCCTCAGAGGCCCTGTACCCTTACACACACACACTGCCTTGCAGGCTGAGTGTCTGGGTGCAGGACAAAACAAAGAGTCGACAAGGCACACATCTCTGTGTGCCATGCCCATCACCTACACTGCCAAGGCATATGTCAGTCACCCCTCTGGCTGGGTGCCTTACGCCTATGGTGTGGGCACAGGAGCAGGATCCCTGTGCCCCTACAGTACCCGGGTCCATTCCTGGGCACTGTAAGTGCAGTGCTGCCATTTAAGAGTACATGGTGCTGAGAGCTCGTCAAACACGAGCTCCACAGCACCATAATGGCAACATTGAAGACTGGGAAGTTTGGTATCAAACTTCTCAGCACATTAAACCCACACTGATGCCAGTGTGGGATTTAATGTACTAAGCACCCCAGAGGGCATCTTAGAGATGCCCCCTCACAGCTAACCAACAATCCACGTCTGCTCTGAGGCTGCCCAGGCTGCCACACAGCAGACACGTTGCTGGACCCCTGGGTGGGAGAGCCCCTGCTCTCCCGGGCCTGCAACAATGCACATCCGGGGTGAGGTGAGAAATCTCCTCCCCCAGGATGAGCAAAGGGAAGCTTCAAAGGCATACCGCCATTTGGAGTTTCCCCAGGCCACTGCAACCCCCCACTCTGGCGGGAAGCTTGGCCGGAAACCCCATACAAGGACAGGGGATGTGCCAGCCTGCCCACCCCACCCCTCAGGTGGGGGAGGCGAGGTGAAACACATCTCCGGGCTCTCGCCATCTTGAAGATGGGAGGCCCTACCCTATCAGGATTAGGCTACTGCCCCCCTCCCACAGGAGAGAGGCAGGATAGGGGGTGTACCCACCCCAGGACAGGGACCCATTGGTCCCTGGCCTTCACCTACCTGTAACGCCCCTAAATTTAGTATTTAGGGGCACCCTGAACCTTCCTCCCTTAGATTCCAGACAGAAAACTACAAGAAGAGCAAGAAGAACAAGGACCTGCCCTGCAGCTGCTAAAAAGAGAAGAAGACACCAACTGCTTTGGCCCCAGCCCTACCGGCCTGTCGACTCTCGAACCTGCACCAGCGCGGCATCTCTCGTGGCCAGCAACCTCACCAACCCCGGAGGACCTGGCTACCTTTTGGCTCTAAGCCCCTGGGACTCCCATGAGTAGAGGCTCTACTCAGAAACCGATCTCTAACCCCTGGCAGCAGCCCGGAACCGCGAACCCAGCACACTCTGCACCAGCCAAGCCTGGCCAGTGCCAGAGTGAACAAAGACCCTGAGGACGACCCCACGGCGACTGTGACCCCGAGTCCGGCACCCAAGGACCCCCCTCAACATTCCGGAAGAAGCCTGCAGCCTCAGAACAGAGTGCCACCCCAACCGCGATCAACAAGAGGGTAAGATTCCGACATCAAAAGGCACCCCTGCACCCGGCGCCCTGCGGCCCCCTGTGCCCAATCCCGGGGTACCCACCTAACCTACAACTACCCAACTTACCTCTCGAAGTGGTGGTGGCATCTGAAGCATCCTCGTCCCCGAGCTTGCAGCCTTTTTCCAAACCGGAACATTCCCATTGACTTCCATTGAGCGCCCGAAGGCTCAAAAGCACCCTGCACCCAGCCGCCCGAGTGGCCCTGGCAGTGCACTCTCTACACTAACCTACGTCCCCACTTGCCCTGAGTAAGTGACCAGGAGCCCAGCTCCCACAGCCGCGTGGCTTGCCAGACAGCAGCCACCAACCAAGGCCCCCCTATCCCTCATAGGATAACATTGGGCCTAACTCTCTCTGCACCCGGCCGTCCTGAAACCGCTGAGGGTGAACCAACTGTACCTACCTGACACTGGGGGACCCCTGAGTCTATGCCCGGAATTTCAACTCTGCCAGTCGAGTACTTACCCTTAAACCGCTAACTTCATTTTCCTCATAGGGTAACATTGACTGGCTTTTTCTTGAAAAATCTTCTAAGTGTGAACTTTTCAAAACTGCAAATATTCACTAAAAATCAGCCAAGTGACAAAAACGAATTTACTCACCTGCTCCTAGGTGAGCTCCCAGTGCTGGATCTTGGTGCCCAGCCCTGACTCTGAAAAGTGTCCACAACTATACTTACCTCTAACCCATTTTTCTCCCATAGGAAACCATTGTCTGCTTTTCTGTGAAATTTCTTCGAAATGTGTCTACTTTTGCAAATTTGAAATATTCTTCTAAAATCGTACCATTTCTGCAAACGAAATTACTTACCTGTTTTTGATAAGGACCCCAGTCCTGGGTCTAGGTACCCAGTCCTGGATTACTAAAGTAACGATAAAGTACTCTACCTGCAATTTGAATTTCTTGCCATAGAGATCCATTGAATGTTTTCTTTGAAATATTTTCTAAGTGCTAACTTTTGAAATAGCTAAATAATATTTAAAAATCATTACAGTTATTAAGTCGACTTTCATCACTTGATTCTGAATACTAACCCAGGGCTGGATCTAGGAGCCAGACCTGGAATTCCAAAAGTAATCTGAAAAGTAATTTATTACAAATAACCTGAATTTACCATTGAGCTCAATGCATTGTTATGTTTAGGAAATAGGATTGTTTATTGCAACCAACTGTGACTGTTTACAAAAATTTATTGCTTAAGGCAAAAGTATTTATATTCAACCTCTCATTCTGAGAAAGTATATTTTTATCCCCTTTGTGGTTCTAAAAATAAAACAAGCATATATTTTATATATATAAACCATTGGCCTAGAGTTCAGTTATTGAGTGTGTGAAACCATTTGCTGACTGAGTGTGTACAATAAATGCTTTACACTGTCCTCTGGTACTGCCTTACTGCTCGACCAAGCTACCACTTTTGAGAGTAAGGTCATACCTAACTTTGACCTCTATCAGCCTCTGGGGGACTGTGGACTCTGTACACCCTGTACCTATTAGGGAACAGTATATACAGAGCCACTTTCTCACATATGCATTGTAGTTTGTTGTGTGTGGTGTGTTTCTCGAAGGAGAAGTGGATGCAGTGGTGGTTGGTCCATTGGAGTTCAGTGGTGTGGCTCAAGGTGACACGATCGCTGGCGGAAAAGATGGGGTCGAGCGTGTGTCCAGCGGAGTGGGTGGGTGTCGTGATGAGTTGTTTGAGCCTGAGGTTGGCAAGGGATGAAGTTACTAAATAACTATGACCAGGTATCAGCCATAATACTAGCTAATATTAAAGGGGAAGCAGCTTCAGTGGCAGTCCACCAATGCCTAAGGGAGTTCAGTTCATTAGAACAACAACACAAACTAACCAAAATAATTGAAACTGCATATGCAGAATTAGACAGTTTGGGTGGGAAAGCATTGAAACCACAACTGATGGGCAGTCCTGAAAAGGACACTTCTAAGCAGACACCTGCTTCCTCTAAAAAGAAGTGGAATAATAAAAGACAACAAAATAACAGAGAAAAGAGATCTCAATCCCGAGGTAGATCTCCTCCACAGGAGCCCTCCGAAAGAAGGTACAACCTCAGGAATAGGGATCATATTAGGAAACCTGAAAGGTATCAGGAAACTGATACACGTTCCTCTCGTTCCTTTCAGGGTTCATCAAAAAACTCCGAGAGGGAAGGACGGTCAGAACAAAAGGAAGAGCTAACAAAGTCCAGAGCCAAGCAGCATGATCAAGACTATACTTCCAAAAAAGAAGAAAAGCCAAAATCAAAACCTCAGTTTAAGAAGAAGAAAGTTGCAGGCCTGAAGATCAGACATGCCCAGAATTCTGAGGACACAGCTTCTGCATGGGGAATGGGCTTTGACGATGCTAGACAGTGCAGCAGAAGTAACAATAGCTCACCAGAACCTGATGGAATTTCTGGTGACATCGGACTTGAATGATTACATCACAGTGGAAACACCAGATACAAGGGTGAGCGTGCCGCATAAGTTACATGAAATAACACTCCAAATGGAGGGGGACAAGCCAAGGAAAGTTAAAGGTCTCTTTTAGAAAAACCTGTCATCTGTTTATGACATCCTATTAGCAGAACAAGATTGGCCGCCAGCATTCGTTATGGAGAAATGGTAATTTTTCCAGCCTTCTCCGACCTCGTTCCCATACATCTTAAACATGCATATGCACGGGAGTGGGCAGTTGCCCTAGCTCCAGCATTTTACAAAAATTATGCTGGATGGGATGAGGATTCAATCCACCACATGATCCCGTTAAAAGTTTCACCAAATGCACAGAGCAATATCCAATAAAGCAAGAAGCTAAAAAACAGGCCAGGGAGATCTTGGATCAACTTGAATATCAAGGGGTCATTGAAACATGTACCTCACCAATGAACAATCCTTTGTTTTCTGTCATGAAACCTTACAATACATATCATCTAGTTTTAGATTACAGACATCTAAACACTTCCACAAAGACATTCGCTGTCCAAAATGCGCACAGTGCCTCATTAATGAATAACATTGTGCGGAAAAAATCCAAAATCACACTTGATATCTCAAATTGATTTTTCTGCCAAAAGATAGCGCCTGGAAGCAGGTATTTGACTGCATTCTCAGCGTCGGGGTCCTAGCGACAATTTTTTCTCCTCCCTCAGGGGTATGAGAACAGCCCGGGGGTATTCTCAGCAAGAGTAACCGAGTTACTCCAAAATTTTGATGAAGAAGCGTTGTCCTATGTGGATGATATTTATCTGACGGGCGATGATTTAAAAAGGCACTTGACCAGGGTGAGCACCTTTATTATGGGATTCCCCTCTGAGGGCTACAAATTTATTATACAAAAAATCAAAAACCGCCCACCTCAATGTCCTGTTTTTAGGATATGAGCTTTCAAGTGAAGGGAAAAGTCTGGCAGCTAACTTTTTAGAAACATGTGCGCTGCTTCAACCAACAAAATCATTCAAAAATGTACAATCAATACTGGGATTCTTAAATTTTGGCAGAACATACATTTTGGATTACGCAGAAAGAGTAAGGGCTATATGTATGAGGCAGTTTTGCAATCGCAAACACTGCGAATCGCAAAAAAACGGTGTTTGCGATCGCAAAACACAGCTTTGCTATGTGAGAGACACATTCCATTCGCAATATTGCTAATCGCAAAATTAGCGATTAGCAAATTTGCGAATCATACTTTATTGCGAGTTATTTGTGAAATTGCAAAATGCGACACAACAATAGCGAAACTCGCAATTGTAGAGCTCGCAATTTGCGAATTCGCTAATCGGAATGCATGAAAAAAATCGCAAATTGAGAATTGTCGAAATTCGCAAATTAGAGAATCGCAATTACCACAAAGTCTGAGCAGGTGGTAACCAGGTGCAAACTATTTAAAGAGGCCCACAATGCAACAGGTTTTTCCACAATGGCTGGGCTGTATGTGATAGCCAGAAGGCTGCGACTCAGAGCTGCTGCACAGAGAAGGAGACGCCAGGAAAGGATCTTTCGAGCGCACATAACCCTGTTCCAGCTGACAGAGGAGGAGATCCATACAAACTACAGGCTGGATGAAGAGAGCATCCTGGAATTAATAGCAGAGCTCAAACCTATACTTGAACACCCCACACGCAGGACACACACCATCCCCACCCATATTCAGGTCCTGTGCTCGCTGCACCTCTTGGCAACAGGTAGCTTCCAGGGGGTGATAGCCACTGCAGGAGGGGTCTCACAGAGTGCATTGTCGCTTTTTCCACGCGTTCCTTGATGCCATGGTACAGAGGCTGCATCATCACATCCACTTCCCCAGCACATTACAGGCATTTGACCAGACCAAGCAGGAGCTCTATCAAATTGCACAATTTCCCCATGTCATTGGATGCATAGATGGGATCCATGTCGCCACATCCCCCCCTCCCAGAACGAGTATGTGTTTAGGAATCGCAAATCCTACCATTCCCTGAACATACAGGTGGTGTGTAATGCCAAGCACATTATCACCGACATAGTCACTAAATACCCAGGCAGCACACACAATGATTTCATCTTCCGCCACAGTGGGTTACACCATCGACTCACAAGTGGGGAGTTTGGTGAGGGATACCTACTAGGTAATTGCATTTGTTCGAAGGACACACTAGTAAAGGACAGCATTGGCAGGACAGTGTTTAACCATATTCCTCCCACCCCACAGGTGACAGTGGGTATGCAGTCCGTGAATACATACTGACTCCTTACCTGAATCCTGCCAACGCTGGGGAGTGGAGGTACAACAGTGCCCACATAGCAACCTGATGTACCATTGAGCAGATACTCAAGAGTCGTTTCCAATGCCTACATAAGAGTGGAGGGGCACTACAATACAGCCCCCAGACCTGTTGCAAGATAGTGGTAGTGTGTGCCATGCTGCACAACATCGCCACCAGGAAAGGCACACCAGTGGAGCTCACCGAATTAAAATCATCAGATGAGGAGGGGCCAGCGCCAGGACGCATGCCAGGCGGTGTAATTAGTGCAGCTGCTGGGCGCCAGAGGCGAGATGAGATCACACAGAACTATTTCTAGGTAAGAAAAGATGACACAATGCTAAATATCTATTACGAGACTGAGTTTAATTTCCTTTAGTACAGGATATATATCGGCACACAGCCTGTGTAGCACACAATGCATTGTTCAATGTCCAGCACATGTTAGATTCACAGTGCAAATGAACATGCTTGACCAAGTGTCTGTGTACACTGGGTTGATGCACCCATCTCCATGTCCAAGTCTGAGCACCTCAACTGCGGCGCTGTCGGCCCGTTGCACCTCGCTGTGGGTGCACAGTGCCCTCTTCACCTGTCTCAGAAGCCCTACTGTGACGCACACTACGGCGCCCGTCCGGTGGGGGCGGGGGTGTAATGCTGCTCATGCTAGATTGGGCGTCCTCGTCTGTTGGAGTGAGGACTCCTGGACCAAAAGTGGCAGCTGCTTGCAGCTGATCCACAGTACATGTCACCTGTACCAGGCCCCTTGCCACGTCCTGGCTGCAGTGTGCCACCTCATGCTGCATACTGATGCTGCGCCTTGACAGCACAGAGGTCGCTGAAGAAAGGCGTTTGACCGCCCTGGTGTAGAGATCTAGGCAGGTGTGTAGGTGCTGCCTCTCCCTGCGCCTAGCAGCACAATCCACCCTCAGTTCAGCACAGAGTGCCTCCAGGGCACCCGTCAGGCCCATGAAGCCAACCCTGATTTGCCTCTGGATTGACCATATGTTTCTTGCCTGCAGGCGCTGGACTGCTAACATGTGGCCCTCCAGCCCCCTGAAGACTGTGTCCTCTCCTGTGACTGCTGCACTGGTGGATGCACGTGCCCTGCACCTGGATGGTATTGGCGGTATTGGATCTGCACGTGCTCGAGCAGAGGGTTGTGGCTCTGACTGTCCCTGGACTGGTTGGACATCGACATCGGTGTACTGGGCTTCCTCCTCCAGTAGGGGCAATGGTGGCACTGCAATACGCCTGCTGCGTTTTGGAGGGATAACTGGGCTGCCCACCTCCTCCTCTTCCTCCTCCTCCTCTTGCCCCGTCACCTCTGGGTTGGGGGATTCATCCTTGCCTCCACTGATTGTTCCCCGTGTTTCTGCTGGTGCTGTGGACGTAAATGCACACATTAATTTTCTGTCCTCCCTTGCATTTGTCATGCATTTAATTTCACTCTTTGGAGTTACATGGGTCCTGTCTCTCTGTATTTTGCCTTTCTTGATGCGCACATACTGGTTGAGACTGGCTGGGTGTCAATGCTCCACTGTTAGGTGCATGTGACTACATCTCCCATAATGCATTGCTGTGTGTGCATGTGTACCTGCACTGGACTTATATTTTTTCTTGTGCCCCTGGGTCTCTCTTGGGTGTGTGGGGGAAGTAGGCAGGTATCAGGGGTGTGATGGCATGCTTCTTACCTTGTCTTGATTCCGGGGGGTCGGTGCTGTCTAGGTCTGCCACGCCCATAACACTCTCCAGAAGCAGGGTCCTCTCAACCATTTCCTCGAGTGGTATTGAAGCGGTGGCAGTGGAGGTCCCACCAGCGGTCTTCTTAGCCTGCTCCAACCTGGCAGCAACCTTCTCCTTTGAGCGCTGGTGCATGTCATACCAGCTCTTTCTTAGGCTTCAGTGGGTCACGCCAATTGCGTTGACTTTATGCTGGATGTCTGCCCATATCCTTCTCTTGCGTGTCTCAGGCACATGCAGGGACTTCTTGCCAAAGAGGAGCTCATGGCTAACAACCATCTCCTGAATCAGTACCTCCAGCTCACTTTCTGAGAACTTGTGTTTTCTTTTTCTGGGTGTCTCCCCCTGCTGCTTGTCTTTGCTGGCTATGTCTCCAATCTCTGCCATTAAGGGTAGCACTGCAGTGATGCCTCACCTCAACTCCTAGTCTCTCACTGTGTTTCTGAAACTCAGGTGCAGTATGGGTAGTCACACTTCCTGGTTGTGATGTCATCAAGCGGCACCTGAGTTTCTGTTGGACCCGGCCCTTCTGGCAGGTTCACCCCGAAACTTTTTGCTTTTTATTGGTGACTTGGTGTAGTGATTTTTGTTTTCTGCGCACTTTACCGCTGTGTCCCAGGGTAAAGTGCGTGCGTGTTGTGAGGTTGGCCTGCCCTCCCATAGGAATGCATGGGGGAATGTATGTGTCCTGGTAGTTCCTGATGCGTGGGGTGTGCAGGCCCGAGTTTGGTATGTGCGGACTCGTGTAATTGAATGCTGCGCGATGATGTGTGCGGCGTGCATGTACCTAGTGTGGAAGTGCCACTTCTAGAAGTGGGCACTTCGGTGTGCAGTATGAAATGTGTGACTTGTCCGGCGATTGGCTGGTGGAGGTCATGTGACTGGCTAGGGATTCCCCAGAGTCAGGAGGAGTCACCCAGTGGTGAATGGGAGTTTAGCATACTGATTGCTGGGGAGGAGTACACCTGGGTCCTGAATAGGACAGGGCTTTTCCCACACAATGCTGGCTCCGGCCCCTGTGGTGCGTCTAATGACCCTAGCCCTGCCAGTGAATAGAGAGAGGGGCTGAGCAAAACAAAGTGCTCAGGAACCTGTTGTAACTGGTTCGCCCCTTCCCTGCACCTTCAGACAAAGACTTTTACTGTATAAAAAGGGGCTGTGTCCCCTTACAATTTGTTCTCTTGCAGGATCAACTTGAGGGGGGGCCTGCTGCTGCTGGGCGCCAGGAGAGACCGCAACTGGGGACTGCCTCCCTGCTGGAGCGCCCTGTGAGCTGGCTCTGGGCCCAGTCTTTGCCCCCCTGCTCTTGGGAGACTTTATTGCAGGACTCTTTGTGCTTGTGGCGCCTGGGAGCGCTTTTTGGACTTTATAGTGCTGGGCGCGCTGTTTGGGCTTTATAGCGCTGTGAACGCTTTAATTCTGGAAGCCGGTGCCCACCCGGCGTTGTTATCGCCATAGCGGGTGCCTACCCCGCTTGTTTGCGTGCCTTCGGCCGTGAGGACGACCGCGGGTGCCCACCCCGCATTGTGGGATCGATGGCGGTTGCCCACCCCACTTACTGCTTGATTACGTTGCGGCAGCCTATCCCGTACTGACGCCGAGAAGCCCGGGCCACCGCGCTGCCTGCAGCGACCCGGAAGCAGAAAGAAGTCACGCCTGGTGGTGGGCGGGACAACGAAGCCGGGCGTTGGTGGAGGGAAGCGGACGGGAGCCTACCCCGCGCTTCCCGGGGCAGAGGAAGGAGGAAGCGAGGCAGCGAGACGCTGCTGCCCCGACCGGAGTGCTGCCAAGAGAGAGGACTCCCGAGGAGCGGGAGCCCTCTTGTGCCCGGAGCAGAGAGAGCGAGGACGACGCGGAAGTCCCCGGAGAGCAGCCCGGTGAGTGCAGCAGGGCTGGGGGACTCCACGCATGTGTTGGGGGTGCGGGGGCAGTGTCCACGAGCCCCGTGAGGCTCCAACGAAGAGGGGAAATAGTTGCTCCTGAGCCCTGAAAGGCTCCATCGATGGGGCGCACTGTATTTCAGAGCCGATTGAGGCTCCAGCGAGGAGGCGCATTTCTGGTGATCAGAGCCCCGTGGCTCCCACGTGTTGGGGGACATTCTTTTTGGTAGAGCCCCGAGGCTCCAACGAAGGGGCAGAATATTTGTTCAGCGCCACTAAGGCTCTAGGGGGCATTTAGTGTGGACAGAGCCCAGAGAGGCTCCACAAGAACGGCTGATTTGCTTAGAAGGGCACAGTGGTGCCCACGCTCAGTTCAACAGCTGCCCAGCACTTAGTGGGCAGTTGCAACGTTTAGGTTGGGGATCCTTACGCTTTTGGCTTGCGCAGCAGGCGCAGCTTGACTGGGACAGAGCGTCCTAGCCCCGACAAGGCCAGTTGGCCTAGGGACTGCCACAGGTGGTGGCGTATGTGAGTTTCTCGCTAAGGTTCCTACCCTGCACCATTGAATGTACTTTATGCGTCATGTGCCATTGCTTTACACCGCTGAATGTTTTTATGCATCATGTGTTTTCCTAACCTGCACCTCTGAATGTTTTTATGCATCATGTGTTCTCCTAACCTGCACCTCTGAATGTGTTTTTATGCGTCATGTGCCATTGCTTTACACCGCTGAATGTATTTTATGCATCATGTGTTTTCCTTCCCTACACCTCTGAATGTGTTAGGCATCATGTGTAATGTGCGTTTACCCCTACAGGTATTGTGATACTTAGGTGGTTGTTTGTTTTCTCCTAGTACAGGTGGTGCTAGTGAGGTCCTAGTTCCCTGCGTGACATTCTCCTAAGGTGGTTAGGGTTGCATAGGTGGTACTTACCTGATACCAGTAAGTACTGGTTGTGTGCTATATATGTTATTTTGTGCTACATTCTAAAGTGTTATTTCTAAAAAGTGCTAATTCCCGACAGTGGTCCATGTGGCCCTGTCCCCTGTACATATAATCCCTTGTAAATTCTGCCCGTGCCTGTTGGCACATTGTAAAGTGTGTGTTTTTATCTAAGGTGTTTTACTATAATACAAAGGCTATTTTTATAGAATACCTTGTGTGGAGTTTCCTTTGTGGTGGGCCTTGGGTGTTGTTGCTGGGTGCGCGCGCAAACGCTTTACACATCGCCTCAGAGATAAGCCTGACTGCTCGTGCCAAGCTACCAAGTGGGTGAGCAGGGGTTATCTTTGGCATGTAACTTCCTTGCCCTGACTAGAGTGGTGGTTTCTGCCTGACTTTGGCGCAAGCCTTAGCCAACCAGAAATCCCAGTTCTAACAGTTTCCAATTCTCAAAATTGCGAATTCACTATTTTGCGATTTTTCAAATAAGGAATCGCTATTTGGCAAATCACAATTGAAATAGCAATTTTTACGGAATCGTTATTTTTTTGCGAGTTTTTATTTACTTACCGTTTTGCTATTCTCATTTTGCAATTTGCTAGAAATCGCAAATTGAGAATTGCAATAAGGGAGTTTGATAAAAATACCCCCTAAAACATTTCTACGACTTAATAAAACGTGACTTTTCAGTTCGACACTGGACACAGGAACACACAAACATCCTATGTTCACTATCAGAAGACATGATAGCTTCCAAACACTTACAGATACGAGTGAACGTACGCAACTTATTGATCTGAGTAATAGCTGGTCACTGCGGGTACACTTACTTAACCTTCAATGAAGTCGAAACAGTACCAATTGTATACAAATTACACTTGTACACAAACGCAGAAATGCGTTTCACTTCAACAGAAAAAATCCTGAAAGCAGTGCAGACCGCTGTAGCAAGAGAAAGAGCACTTGCTCAGGGAAAACGCATAATTGTCGTAACACCGTTACCAGCTTTAGAAGCTGTTACAAAGGCTAGTATTCCAAATGCAAAAGCCTTACATCCGAGATGGATACAATGGGCTAATTCTCTTACTGCAACAGATGTTGAAAAGCATTTCTGCAATACAAACAAGAATATCCTCCACCAAATAAAATCTTGCCTCTAGATCAGGATGAATACATTATTTACACTAACGGATCTGCTCAACCGGCCATAGGGAGTAAGCAACAATGCAGCGCAGCATGTGCTATCGTTGAAGGTCGCATGAGGGATGGAAAGTTCCATCCGAGTTGCACCAAAACGCAATCTCTAGGAGACTGCACAGCTCAGTTGTCAGAGTTAAAAGCACTAATAGTAGCACTTGTAAATACGGATCACGAATTCCCCACACTAATTGTGTGTGATTTTTTTTACTGTGTGCAGTCATACAATTAATATTTACATCATTGGGAACAAAACAGGTTCAAAGATGCAAAAGGTGGCACAATTAAGCATAAAATGCTATGGGAACAGGTAGTTGATTTGAAAAATAAATTACCACAGGCTCACGTGATACACACACTGAGTCATCAATGTGATGGCGCTCACGTTGAAGGGAATTCATCGGCTGATGAAGCCGCCAAGGGGGCTGTATGCACGGCCTCTGTAGCTGCAATTACTCATTCAAAAAAGAGAATAGACGGTGAGATTATGGTGGCTGCCATTGCTTCACGCAAGGACCGCTCAGCAGTACCAAAGACATTTCCACTCAAGTACTCCTACAAGTTAGATGCAAACAACATTCCATATGCTCAGATTCCTGGAGTGGCAGACAGAGTAATACCAAATATGGACCGTAGGCAAGGTTTAATTATTGCTGGACACGAGGGTTTGGGCTCTGCACATACAGGCATTACAGCGACTATTTCATAGTTGAAACAGTGCTATTGGTGGCCAGGTCTAACAAAACAAACTAAAGACTGTGGGGCTGATTCACAGAAATAATCTGAGACAAAATACTAAACTTACTAATTTTCTTATTCACAGAAGGCATTTAGTAGTAGTAAAGTTAGGATTTTGTCTTAAGTTTGACTTATGACAGACTTATGACAGACTTAAGACAGACTTAAGACAGACTTAAGACAAAATCCTAACTTTACTACTACTAAAGGCCTTCTGTTAATACCAAAAGTAGTACGTTTAGGATTTTATCTCAGATTACTTCTGTGAATCGGGCCCATCGTCTTGAAATGTGACATCTGCGAACAGATGAAAAGTTCCACCATAACACACCCGGCACAGACACCATTACTAAAATCCGACTAACCTATAGCAAGTGTGTATCTGCACCACTGCGGCCCTACACCGGTTATTGGCAGCTCTGAATATCATCTGTGCTCCATTGACATACTCTGCGAGGTGTTACAAGGACCGTCCTCTGCAGCGACGGGCAACAGCAATGTTCAGATTTTCCTTTGGGTTACAAAGGGCCATATGTAGGTAAAAGTGAAATACCAAATTCTTAATACCAAATTTTACCGATTCGGTATTAAGATTTCGGCATTTCCGATGTAGGTGAAAAATCGGTAATTTTTACTGATTCGGTAAAAATCGGAAAAACAATACCGAATCCTAAATACCGATCGGTATTACCGATCGGTATTACCGAATCTGTATTACCGAATCGGTAATTCAAAACACCAGCAATTGAGGAATCAGCCAATCATGTGCATCCACCCCACCTCCCAACCAGAAAGTGGCCACACAAATGAGCTGAAAAAGAGGTGGTATGACATCAGGGGCATCACCAAAAAGAAGAAGATGGCAGAGCTAAAAAAACAAGCCAGCCAGACAGGAGGAGGAAGGAACAGGGCGCCTGCACTGACTGCTCTTGAACAGCTGGTGGAGTCCACCATAGAGCCGGACAGCGTATGCGGAATCGGGGATGCAGACAGCTCAGACAGAGCTGCCAACAAACAAGGTAAGAAGCATGCACACCAATCTGAGCCCCCCATTCCCTATCCCTATTCCCCAATGAGGCAGTGTGAATCCCACTCCAGTTCAGGCTTTACTAATCACCAATAATGCATTCTGGGAGATGTAGTCAGTTGAACACGTGTCTGGACAGTCATCCCACTGAACACCAAGGCAAGTGACACACATCAGTGATAAGCCAGCAGAGGACAGAAAGATAGTGTTCCAGGAATGACAATTTATTATTGCTACGTAGGGCTGCCAGACTAGTGAGCTAATGTACAATTTCTGCCCACAGGCGAGACATCGTGCAGGGCTGCACGAGACACGGGAGGAAGGTCACCCCGGAAGTAGAGAGCGGAGGAGGCCAGTGCAAGTACAGGGCACACCACACCACCACCGCCAGCATCACTAACACTGCTAGCATCACTAGCAGCAACCCCATCGCCAGTGGCAAGACCCAGGAGGCATGCTATTGCCACTCTACAAGAGATGGACTCGTCCTTGGAGGACACCAGGGGTGGCGAAATCTCAACTGTGCCTGTGGATGGCTGTAGTGCCGGGTCGCAGTTCACCTCAGGGAGATCGCACACAGGTGCCAGACGCCGCAGACCCAGGGAACAAAGTCCACCTTTGCAGGGTGAGGATAACGGTATATTTGCAGGGCTGGAGGCAAACATGATCAAGGTTCAGCGCCTGCAAGGGAAGGCAATACAGTCTGTACAGCGTCAAATGAGACATCTTAATTGTAGCATGCATGACATCGAGAGGGGCATCAGCACTATGAACTCCACGCTGTCTGAGGGCATAAAGGAGATGGCAGACGGCATGAAAGGGATGGCTGAGGGCATGAGGGACATGTCCCAGGCTGTGATGCTGCTGTGCAGCAAACTTGAGGGGGACAGGGTGGCACAGCGCAGGGAGAGGCAGAAGACGAAAAACCATACAAAGGCGGTGAACCGCCTCGCAACTGCCACATCTCTACTCTGCAGGCGCTCCGTGGCCATGCAAGAAGGGATGCAACAGTGCAGCCATGATGTCTCTAGGGGGCTTGTCAAGGTCACAACGGCACTAGAAGTGCTACTAAGAACTCAGGCTGCCAATACTGGTGCATGTGATGTGGGGGATGCCGAGGAGACTACCAGTCGCAGCAGCATAACGCCCTCTGCAACTGAGACCAGGAGGAGCAGCAGGCGACATGGGGCTGGCACTGGCAGCATTGCTATTGAAGACAGTCTGCTGAGTGAACCCAGTAGTGTTGTGCGTGGCCGCAGGCATTGATGCAGCCCACACTTTGTGTACTCTATTGGGTGACTTAACCCATGACAAGCTCTTAGCGGTGTCACAAATCGGACTGGCAAGTTTAGCCCTTTGTGTAGTGGCGTAGTGCCCAGAAATAAAACTACGTCATTCAAATGCATCAACTGGCTGTGTCTCCTTACTTACTCAGAAGTAGTTGCATGTGATCTCTGCCTGTCTTTGTCTCCCTTCTGGTGATGGCGACACTCCTGCTGCGTTGGGCTCTGGCTTAGCAATTTCATCATCATCGTCCTCTGAGTCCGTTAATTCAACTTCTGTGCCTTTCCTAGTGGCAAGGTTGTACAGCATAGCACAAGTTGCAATGATTTTGCAGCAGATGATGGGTGTGTACTGACGGGCACCTCCGCTTTTGTGGAGGCAGCGGAACCTGCCTTTCAATAGTCCAAACGTGCGCTCCACTACGTTGCGTGTTGCCTTGTGTGCCACATTGTATCGTCTCTCACTCGGGGTTGATGGGTGGAGGTGGGGAGTGAGGATAAATGACCGCACAGCATAAGCGCTATCACCTAGGTGAGAAAGAGAGTGCCATTAATCACCAACACCGACACATTAATCTGCTGTATCCATCAGGGTGTGTCACAATGATTTAACTACCAGGTATCCTTCTCCAAATTCTCCTGCAACCAGGCATGTGTAGATCCCACTCTTTAGGAACATGTAGGAGTTGTGGATGCTCCCTGGAAATTTGGCAACAATGTCGGTGATTATGTTGGCTGCATCGCAGATTACCTTCTCATTTATGGAGTGGGTGGATTTTTGGTTTCTGTAGATATACTCAGTGGCTGCAGGTGGGCAGATTAGAATGTGTGTCTCATCAATGCACCCTATGACATGCGGGAACCGTGCCATTTGGTAAAAGTCTGTCTTGGTTTTCAGCAGTCCTGCCTGTGTGTTTGGGAAGCGAATGTAGTGATGCATTCTCTGCATCATGGCGTCCAGGAACTTCTTGAAGAAATGGGACAGGCAACTCTGTGACACCCCACCTACCGCAGCTATCACCCCCTGGTAACTGCCAGATGCAATTAGGTGTAGGTTACAGAGCACCTGCACATGTGGTGGTATGGCATGCGCCCTTGTTGTTGGATGGTCCAGGAGTGGGTGCAAGTCCCTTATCAGGTCCATGATCGTTTGGGGGTGTCGCCTGTACCTTTCATGGATCTCAGCCTCAGCCAGTTGGAAGAGTGTGATGCGCTGTCTGTAAACGCACTCCTCCCGTCTCCAGATCCTCACTCCTGCTGCCTGTAGCCGTAGCCGCCTTGCAATTACATAGAAGGCCGCCATAGTGATCACACTGTTGCATTTTGGGATTGCTTATATACTCTTCACCTGATTACCACCTGCTTTCATTCAGTGTTAATTACCGACTCCTAAATACTGAATTTCATGGAATTCGGTATTACCGACTTTTCCTACATCTCTTTTATCGTTTTTACAGTTTCTTATTTACCGATTCGGTAAATTAGGAATCGGTAATTACGATTCGGTAAATTCGGACTCGGTAATAAGGAATCGGTATTTACCGATTCCTTCCCTACATCGTGCATGCCTATATACCGGTTGGTAACAGTGAAATTTACCGATTTTCACAGTTCCCGACCGGTATTTGGCCACCTACATCGGGCCCAAAATCAACTAAATTTGTAACATTTCCCAAAAATTGACACTTTGTCTCTGAGAAAACTTAGCCTTCTGACTTATATAAACGAACTCGACTAGGACTTTGGCTAAAAGTGATATTTCCAAATACTAACTTTCGAAGAATATTTCCCCTCTTAAATTGTTTTTAAAATGATTTTATGACAAGGTTTTTACAAAGCTCATTGATAGTTTTTATACGCTACTACCTAGTAAAGAGAAAAGTTTGCTAGCCTTTTTATCATTGTTGACTGTTATGTTGCATATAGGTACCCTAATATAGGCCCGGGTAATATCATACACCGTCACCTACATTATCTCCCTTATACTACACAGTAACGAGCCTTTAGGATTGAACCTTTACCTAGTTCTAGTCCTGGGTGCAGAAGGAGAGTTTTTCCTAAACAATAGAGTCCTATAACTTCAACAATAGACTCACACAGTATAAATGAATATTCATAAGGGTTCCTGGAAACATTCGTCATCCTCAAATCCAACAATAGCTAAAATGTGAGACAAGGGACAAAGAAAACCTAGATATTTTTTGTATAAATACAGCACATCTTGCTAGAGTTGGTAGAGGGAACCGAGACTTCCAGGCCGACACATTGACCAGAGATGCTAAGGCTCCTGCGTGGTAACTAATTTCATTGCGCGCGCTGAAACATCAAATGCTGATGCAGCGCACGCAATTAAATTTGTATATTTATTTATTTAGTTGCATTATTCTAGTCGGCTGTGAGCCGGAGTTTACTACCCTCCACCCTGCCCCTCCCCCACCCACCCCACCGCCCCACAGCACTCCCTCCAGGAGCTACTGTACAAAGGACGATGGTGTCATAGCTTTTCCACAGCATGGTACGTTTAATACAAGGATATTGCAGAATCTGAGCAATTGAATGAATGCACTAGAATCAAATCCTAGACTGACACAGTATGAAGCCTTAGAAGAATGGAAAGTTGAGGCATTTGAAAGAGAGAAATATAGAGGTAACAGAAGATACAGAAATTGGATGTATGGATATCCTTCTGAAAGCAGGGAGGAAAAGTTGACAAGATGGAGGAGTGCTCTAGTAACATAAGGTTTGTACCCAGTTTTAGTTGCTGATGATCAGACAAGAGGAAATTGTAAAGAGAAAAAGAAGAATATAGAGACTTCAAGCTTTAGAGATGACCCGAATAATTCTTAGTTGTTAGAAGATATGATGACTAAAAGACCACCACCATAAGAAAAAAAATTGAGGGGACGTAACCCAGAGTGCTCCACAAATGGGAACCCCACTGACTCCCCAGGTTACCGAAATAGCTAGAGTAGTGCGAAAAAATTAACCAAATTTGTTGAATAAGGCAAGACTAGAGCAGGTTCAGAAAGTGAATCAGTTAAGTCTGAATGCGGAAGCACTGACAGTACAGGTGACAATTGTATGGGGAAGACAGAATTAGTCAAAAGTACATTCATTGGCATTTACGAGAAGTGGTAGCAGGAGTGGAGTGATGACGGTAATGAATGAAAATGGACAAGATGATCAGAACACCACATTGTTAGATCCGGTTTGTGAGTTGATAAGGGAGACCCCTCAAAAAGGTATACAATTAGATCCGAGGAGAATAGGGCCGAATGTCACTCCAATGGCTGGGAGTTCAGCAGGTCCTTCACCAGAATAACTGAATAATTGTATAAAGGAAATGACAAAACTGAAACCACAGCCACAGAGTATTAATGTGAGTCAATTAAAAGTAGATTTGGAAGAAATGATTATTGGGACAATAAGTCCAGGCAGATTAGGGACTTACTGAGATGATGATCTATTGTTTTTGTGCAAAAAGATTACCTGGGGAGCAAAGAATTCATCTGAGAAGATATCTGAAGCTGCTAGTGAGTATGGAGTAGACATAGAAAAATAGAAAGTGTTGCAGAAATCATACAGATTGGCTTTCACTGACAAGGACCTAGAGAGTTTGAATGCGCCTGGAAAAAGATTGCAGACAAAAGAATTGATGAACATATTGAAGAAATGGGGAGATGTACATCATGGAAAAATAGATGTACGAGAAAGAAGGAAGAAGCAGCTTGTAAGAGAGCATCCATGTTTACATTACAAGAGACAGAACAAGTTGAAAGGGTGTGTCCGATGAGAGAAGTACCAGGTGGTGGATATGTTCATGTTCCATGGTCAAGCCAGGATATATTGTCTCTCACGAATGATTTTCCCAGGTTGACAGAGAAACCAGTTGAATGGTACAAACAGGTAGAGAGGTTTGTGAAAGTCTCGAAGGTTTTGCTAAAAGATTTGGATGGGTTGCTTGAGATTGTTGTTCCAGCAGATTTGTGGACAGAGTGTAAGATCACTGTTGACTTGGCCAAAAGAAGAATATCCTGGGGACTCTAAAACAGGTTCACCGTCTGACGAGGTGATGAAACAGATTGGGTTAAAATTGAAAGATCAACCCAAGAACCAAAATAGTCAGTGCATGTCTATTATGAAAGGTTGTTGCACATATTTAAACAGAATAGTGGATTTGAGAATATTGGAGACAAGGATATGGGACATTATGTGTATCGTATTGTGATTGGTTTGAAACCAGAAATTAGTAATATGATTTAACAGCATTTGATTTGCTGGCAAAGTAAGACAATTTTGTAGTGATGACATTGAATCGAGACATAAAACGTTAAAAGAGAAAATGATGTGGGCACAGTTGAAGTGGCAGAACAGCAAGAGGCAAATAACAGTCCTCAAGCTGGTATACATTCAAATGGTCAGAATCAAAATGGACAGAATTCCAGTGGAGGTGGAGGAAGAGGAAGAGGAAAAATGAATAGAGAGGAAGCTATGAAGAAATTTCCTTGTCATGCGTGCGGAAATCTTGGACATTGGAAGAACGGGTGTAGATCTGCTAAAAAGTATAATGGGGCAAATCAAAATTGAATTCCACGGATGCAGAATGAGGTGGGTGTAAATTAACAGCAGCATCAGCAGCAGATAATTACTCCAGAGTTACAGGTGCCACAAGCTCCCATGCCAAATAATGTGAATGCTCAAGTGCAGAGGTACAGTGCGAATACTGGATTTCACAGAGATTACCAAAGTGGTAAGAATCAAACTGTGCAAATGGTTCCACAATATTGGTTGCAGTGCAATGAGAATGACGATGCCTGAGGGGGGAGGATGAGTGCGCACTTGCCACATCCATGGCGGTAGAATTGTCAGGTCCATTTGTTGACGGAAAGATGGAAGGGAATGACATTACATTTTTAGTGGACACTGGTGCTACTCGTTCTACAATGAGAGCAGCAGAAATTCCAAACCTACCCCTCTCGTGAGAAACTATCCAAGTTGTAGGAGTCTCAAATAAGCATAATAGAACGCCAGTCACAAATCCAATAGAAGTTCACATTGGGAACTTCAAAGACATGCATCGGTTTGTGGTATGTGACTCGAGTCCAGTAAATCTTTTAGGTAGAGATTTACCATCTATTGTATGCCAGATGGTATTGCATTTCAGACACCTGATGTTGAATTCAAAATGATGATAGCAAAGCAAGGAACAGAGGTGGCTGAGTTATTTTCACTTCTTACAAAAGAGAATTTGCCTGAAGAATTAAAAAGTGCAGTAAGATCAGTTGTGCGGGATTTTGCGGGTAAAAAAATTGGCTTAATGACAAACGTAGATCCAATTCAGATTACAGTAAAAGATGGTGCTGTATATCCAAACACACCTCAGTACAAAATGAGTCCAGAAGTAATTGCAGGAGTTGCTCCTGTGATTGACCAAATGATTGAACAGGGAATACTAAAAGAAATAATGAGCAGTCCTTGAAATTCTCCTATCATAGGTATCAAAACGCCCAATGGAAAATACAGACTAGTGCAGGATTTATGAAAGATTAATAAAATTATAGTACCTTGTTGTCCAGTAGTGCCAAATCCAGCCGTGATACTTTATCAAATTCCCAGTGATGCTGAATGGTACACAGTAATTGACTTGTGCCAAGCCTTTTTCTCAATTCCATTACATCCGGAAAGCCAGTATTTGCTTGCATTACAGTTCGTAAATCGTGTTTTGGCCTGGTGCCGAGTTCCTCAAGGGTACTCAGAGAGTCCCTCAATCTTTAACCAGATCTTGAAAAAATGTCTGGAGACTTTGGTCATGCCAGGAAATTCAGTTTTGGTTCAATATATTAATGACCTGCTAGTGGCATCAAAGACACTAGAGGCATGTGTGACAGACACAGTTGCCCTATTGAACCATTTGGCAGAAGGATGACACAAAGTGTCCCCAGCAAAACTGAAATTTAGTAAACAGGAAGTCTAGTACCTTGGACACAAAATCGAAAAAGGAGTTAAGAATTAAAGTGATCAAGTAGATGAATCCACCCAAAACTCAGAAAGAAGTACAAATGTTTTTGGGAATGGTTGGATATTGCAGGCAGTGGATCAGTGGCTGCTCACTGATTGCAAAACCTCTACAGAGGTTGACACGGAAGGATGTGAAGGATCCGATTGTTCTGGATGATGAAAGTATGGAAGCTTTTGTAAAATTAAAAAGCAGTCTTTGTCATGCACCTGTCCGATTATACCAAGGATTTTGTGTTGTACTGCTGTGAGAGAGATGGATGTGCACTTTCAGTCCTGACTCAGAAACATGGAATGGCATGACATTCAAAAGCATATTTTTCTGCTGCTTTGGATTCAGTGGCTGCAGAGTTACCAGGATGTTTGAAAGCAGTAGCTGACACTTCCATGAGTCTGGAACAAAGTGAAGCGATTGTGATAGGATATCCAGTCAAGGTGTATGTGCCGCATTCTGTTGAGATTCTTTTAACCCGTACCCATACGCAGTACCTGACCTGTAGTCGGCTGACTAAGTATGAGAGAGTGATTCTGGGCGCTGAGAGTGTGACTGTGGTGAGGTGCACAACTGTAAATCCAGCAACCCTGTTGCCAAATTCTCGTTGTAAGAAAAAACATGATTGTTTGGATGTGACAGAACTGTGCACTAAGCCCAGGCCTGATATTGAGGATGTTCCATTGGAAGAATCAGATTGTGAAATGTTTGTGGAGGGGTCATGTCTAAGAAATGGAAAGGGTTGTGCACTGCCTATGCTGTTTGCACCATAGCGGGAGTTCTTGAAGAATCCTGTTTAAAAAGGGTAAGCTCTGCCCAAATTGCTGAATTGATAGCTCTAATTAGAGCATGCAAAATTGCCAAAAGCCTGAAAGTAATCATATTCACCAATAGCCAATATGGGTTCGGGGTTGTCCATGATTTTGGACAGCTATGGAGGCAGAGGGGATTTCTGACTTCTTCAGGTTCCCCTATTAGTAACAGCAAACTGTTAAAGAATTATTGGATGCATTGCAATTGCCCAAAAGAATTGCAGTGGTCAAATGTGCTGCACATAAATCAGGAGATGAGTATATGATAAAGGGCAACAGATATGCTGACCAAAGTGCGCCTTTCTCTACACAAAATTCAATGGCTTTAAACAGATTGATTGAAAGGAGAAAGACTGAATGCCATCTTATGTTTACCACAACATTTAAAACTTGGGAAGAAGTTAGGCAGCTGCAGGAAGAAACAAGTGATGAGGAAAAGAAAAGATGGAGTAATACAGGATGTAGAAAGAGAGCAGAAGATGAACTATGGGTCTATTTTGATGAAAGACCAGTTTTGCCAGATTCTTTACTTTCTCATATGGCCAGAGTTTACCATGGAATTGCGCATATTGGAAGAGATGCAATGATCAGACTCTTCAAGCAGTCATAGCAGTCATGATATAACCCAAAGTTCAGGGTCATTGCAGAGAGCCTTTGCAAGAGTTGCATCACATGTCAGCAGGAAAATTCAGACAGAAAGACTGTTGTTAGTTGGGGACGAATTGGGAGAGCAGGAGGACCATTTACCCGTCTCATATTGGACTTCATCGAGCTTCCCCCATGTAATGGGCTGAAGTATGTGTTAGTAGTTGTCTGCTTGTACTCTCTCTGGATGGAAGCCTATCCTATGAGAAGAAATGATAGCCTCACTGTATCTAAACTGCTTTTGAGAGAAATGATTCCTAGGTTTGGTATTTCAGTCACTTGAGAGACAGAAAGAGGAACCCATTTTAACAATGAGATAATTCAGCTGATTTGTGCAGCATTTAAAATTGAGCAGAAGCTGCATTGTGCCTATCGACCTGAAGCATCTGGAGTGGTTGAGCAAATCAATGACACAATAAAATCCAGATTAGGGAAAGTGTGTGCATCCACATCACTGAAATGGCCTGATGCTTTACCCCTTGTACTGATGAGTCCAAGAAGTATTCCTGTCAAAAAAACAGGAGAAATGAGACAAGCTTACATACCAGCGAACAAATTGATGAGAATATCTGATGATCTGGTACTCGATTATTGCAGAGGATTGGCTGATCTGGTATGTTCTGTGTCTCACCAGGTTGCGGAAGATGCCACTACAACACAGCAAAATCAAGCTCACGATCTGAGTCCAGGCAAATGGGTTCTCGTCAAGAAGCACATGAGGAAATCATGCATAGAACCAAGGTGGAACAGACCTTATCAAGTTATACTGGTGACGACAATTGCAGTGAAGTGTTGTGGCTTGCCAAATTGGAACTATGCGAGCCATACCAGATGAGTCCTAGGTCCACTTGAAAGACTAGAAGAGCAGCAACTGGTAAACCAAGAACAAAGACCAGTGGTTGAAGTGTGTGAAGCTGATGAATCTAGAGTGACAGATTCTGAAGTGCAACCAGATGATGAACGGCCGAGCACATGTCAAGGAAAGTGGGCACCCTATTCTAGGTCTCAAAAGACTGCTGTTAAGCCACAGGAACGTGAGTTCACTGCTAACCAAGAACCAAGTGAGTTCACAGCTCAACCAGAAACAAGAGAAACTGCTGTTGAGCCAGAAGGAAGTGAGTTCACAGTTAAAAGAGAAATCACTGTCAAATCAGCAGAAACAGAAGTTGCTGAAAATCAGGAAGAAGAGCAGATCAAAGAAAGGCCAAATAAAAGAACCTGTGAACCAGCCACCGGAGGGGAAAAGTTGTTCAAACTAAGAAACCAAGAAAAGGTGATAATTGGCCAGGTGGAGTGAAAAGACTGAAATACACTCTAGTGAGGAGAAAGTCAAAAAGAGCACCAACACAAAGTAATGAGGTCTCAAGTCAAACAGAACAAGAAGAGTCAGGAGGAGAATTTGTTCGAAAAACCAGGAGAGTAAGAATTCCAAGCAGAAAATACAAAGCACCAGCATGGACCTTCCTCATATTAGAAGAAATTGAAAGTTCTGATCCAGGTGAAGAGAAAGACAGTTCTGACACTGAGCAAGTTGATGAAAGCAAATTGAAACTACCTTAAGAGAACTGTGAAAATTTAAGTTGTAAAAGTTGGTAACTAAAAACTGAATGACTCAGAAGATCAAAAGAAAAAAAAAGAAAAGAAAGGGGTAAAGAAGAAAGCCTATAGGTGTAGGATTACACCATTTTTTCATTAGTGTTCATAGGTTAGGATAGATTTTTATTTTTTATAAAATACAAAAAGTCAAAGGCAGAAGTGACCGAACATCCAAAATCAAGTCTAAAACGTAGATGTATTAAAGCTTGCTTGTGTAGTGTTTTTTTATTAACATTTATGAGGATATTACTAACTGTCCTTGAACCTATTCTAATGGTAACTAATTATGGAAATAATACTAATGATGTAACAAGAGAATGAATGAGTGATGTCACTAATGAAACACCTAATACTAAAATAGAACCATTGAATGGAAGTATTCTCCATCATGATAAATCAATTAGTGATTTCTCGTTAAATGTGTTTACTAAATTGTTGTATGAATATATTGAAACCATGAATGTGAGTGATTGTTATGTGTGCATGCAATTTCCTACGTCTGTCTCAGAAGGGGTGACTTATCACCTCCTACCTTTCACATATGGTGTGTCTTGCAGTATTTTAACCAGCCTATTTTATGTGACGGGGAAACTAGAATATCACTATTCCAATATAGATTTAGTATTTTCAGAAATAGCTGTAATCAAGGAGCTGAACAAAGTTTTGAGTAGTAAAAATGCATGTTACATGGGAGAGTTCTTCCTTATCACTAAAACTTTAGATATAGAATATGCCTTTAGAAATAACCTGACTTGTAGTTTGCGGGTGGAAGAAAAGATTTTTATAGAAATGGTAGAACATAGAAGAGAATGTTTCCAAAGAAAGGCTGCTGAACAGAAGTCACGGGTGCCACCTTGGGCTTTCAGAGAAGGAAATTATAAGAAAGGCAAGACATACGCTGCAATGCCCCTGGACTGGTCGCAGAAAGGAAAAATATGTTTCCTTAGAATGAAAACTAACTATAATATTTATTTCATTGGTAGTGGTGAATGTGAGCATACTTTCCAAATTGCTGGAGGTTGGGGATTGAAGGGTAGTTGTTACTTTGCAATTGTTTTTCCTAAAGTCTACCACGTAGACCGAAGTAGTAACCAACTAAGTGACATATATCATGGACTAACAAGTAACAAGAGAGCAAGTTTTTCAGAAATAGTAGGTGATATTTTGGTGCACTGATGCCCTCAGTTGGAGTCATCCTGAATTCGCACAAAATTCGAAAGTTGTCCACAGTGGTTGATCTTTTATCAACAAATACAGCTGGTGTGTTCTTGATGATTGACACAGAAATGGTTGAAAATAGTTCAATGGTTTTGCAAAATCGACCTGCCCTTGATATATTATTAGCAAAAGAGGGTGGAGTCTGTGGCATGTTGAAAATTCAACACTGCTGTACCTATATCCCTGATAAAAGTAAAGGAATTGAAGGATATATAAAGAATATTGCGAAATTACATGAAGACTTGACCCAACTGGAGGTTGATGGTGTTTGGGAGAAACTTGGTAAGGCTTTCTTCTCTATGAATAAATGGTTTTCTACCTTTGGAAGTAGTTTATTAGGGAAAATATTAATGCCAATTGTTTCTGTAGCTAAAGTAGTCTTAGTGATAATAACGACATATAAATGTTGCAAGGGTAAAGGTGGAAAAAGAGAAGTGACAGAATCAAAGAATGAACGTAGAGCAAGAAAGAGAAAAAGAGAGGCGATAGAATTAGATGACATGAAAGGAAAATACTATGATATGATGAAAGATTTAGACGAGGGTGCCATAAAAAGAGAAAAGATTACTGCGTTGCAGATAAAATGAAGATGGCACTCGGTATGGTGGGTATTTTATGATGGCTCCTGAAAGCCATCAGAGGGAGGATTGATGGAGCAGGGGTTCGAGAAAAGAAACCTGCTCGACTTAATACCCCCATAATATGTACAAACAGTAAGTAGTAAATAAAAACTAATGTGGACCTTACACAAACACGTGGGAAATAGCTTTGCGCATGTATGTACTAATGTAAAATAATATATGAAGGAACTAAAACGTATTTGCAGTGTGCTTTTAGGAAAACGAAAAATAATGCATGACCAGGCCACATGTGCATTTCGTAGTTTGCATGTTGCATTTTACTTTCAAACAATAAGTAATGCTGCTTTCTGCTTAAAGCTATGCTAGGAAACCCGCTAACAGGGAATAGTGCAAGGGAGGGGGGTACACAGTGAAAACTACATTGTCATATAATTAATAAAATGTTCACTTTCTCTTTGCTATAGTGTGCTGGAAGAAACGCCATTTTTCTTAAATTATCAGAAGAGGGAGGGGTGAACTGAGGAGTGAATCTGATCTGAGCAGAAGAGACGTACGGGTAGAAGGCCAATGTGACAAATGTCTGCCTAGTGATGGAATCAACCGTGGGACCAGAGTCTTTTTCTGCGGACGTTGTCAAACTTATGAATAAAAATGTTTAAATCTATCTTGTATAATAAAACATGAGAATGAGTTAAGAACCAAACTGTGAGAATGTAGAACAATAAAATGACAAATTGTAAGTGAAGTCACCGTGGTGTGACAGAGCCACCTCCTAGACCCTCCAATCATCTGTCTAGTTTCAAGAAATGTTTCAAATAATGTGGGATGGACATGTAGGTTTTATGGTATAATTGGGGTGCTTTTAGGGGTGTGGTTTAGACTTGAGGGGAGGAAGAGAAGACGGGTGAATGCGTCGCTGATCGTCGGTTTACAGAGAGGCCTAGCTGTTTTCCTGTCCCTGTCCCTGTCCTGCTCCTGGGTTCAGATTTTTTTTTTCCCTGATTCTATTTCAGGGAACCCCCACCATCACCTAGGCCGAGGGGGTGGCTTCCCACAGACCGTTAGGTTTGTATGTTACTGACTTATTCATGCAAATTTATTTGGTCTCTGAAACTTTTGTCTCTTCACCTATTCACTCCGTCATAGGTACATTGAAACATATTATTTTAGATGAAACTTTTGTCTCTTCATCTATCCCCTCCGTTAGGTGTATTTTATTTCACATTTAATTTTGCGGAAACCTTTGTCTCTTAATCCAGCCACTCCTCCATGCATAATGTCATTGCTTATACGACGAGTGTGTGTTCATTTAAGTTGCTGATGTTTGTTCTCCCTTTGTGAGATTCATTATTTGCATTTTTCTGACCGTATGCAATGAGCATTTGCAATAATATTGAGATAAAGCTTTATAAACTTTACAGTGTCTGTGAATATTTAGCTAACTAAAGGGTTAGTTAGAGAGTATTATCATTATCACCAACTAATTGGTCCATCGACCAAGTAGAAGGAAAGTTGATTTATAAATTAAGTAAGCATTTTATGATGGAACTTAGAAGGAAAAGTATTGAACTTAATAAATTGACCCCAGCGCATCAGGGATTCTCAGTGAATGTGTATGGGCCATTGTAATTAGGTGAATTGAGTATTGATCCCTGATCAGGTATTGGCTTCGCGTTGGATCACAAGCTCAAAACTTCCCCAATTTGCAAACATGCAAACATTTAGCTTTTCAAATGACTAAAGGTAGCTACTTTTAATTTGGGGCGCGGATCTGTTTTCTTTCACAGTCCGACCATGTAACTCCTAAATAATGGACTGCAGAGAGACTGTCGGTTGTGAATATAAGCATGATAATTCCATCTGGTCACAGGCGAATGTTAAAATATGGAGTTTCCTAATTCTGCCATAATCACTTTCAATGATATTGCTGGTGTTAAAAATTAGGGCTAACCATGCGGACCCACCAAAAAGGAAATCCAGTTAGGTTTTCAGGATAGCCACAATGAATATGCGACAGATAAATGTTCATGTAAGGAATATCCCTATAGATTTGTTACATTTGTAGTGGGGGCCAAATTTTAGCTAGCACAAAATGCAAAACATACCTTTCTTCAATGTATGTGAGGGCAGCAAATAGCAGGATACATTGTAGGTTATAACACCCTTCATGATTATCCATCTTTAGACAGTCCTATGCATCAGCAGTTTGTGTGGATTACCATAATAATTGCACATTTGAATATTCCACTATAGCACAACCTGTCTGCAGTAAGAAAATATATTAGTTCAATGTTCGAACTGAGAAACACGCATCAGTCAAACGTCACAGCGCTTGATTAGATTCTCTGTGCGAAATTGCTTATGATTTTCAACCATCATTAGATTGCTGCTGGACATGTGCATGTTATGTGTTGTAACGTGTGAGAAGACAAGGCTTTAAAAATATGCAAATGAAAGGAATGCACATCCAATTATTTCTCATAGGAAGCGCAGTTTACATTCTACAATATAGATACTATTGATAAAACAAAATTGCCCTGGGGTGTAGTCCGCATTCTTGTGTATAATAAAGGAGATAATCAAGTAAGAAAGAAGGGCAGCTCAGCTGCTTTCAAAGAATAACTTAAATCAATAATTCAGGGTAGGAAATGCATTTTTATAATTTAGGTGTTCATAAACACGAAGTAATACTTCAAAAACAATATCTGTTTAACAAGGAATGTGCATTTGAATCTTTCGAATTAGTTTATCTCATCCTTGTATTTTGCAATCCACAACTTTTATGAATACAATGCCATTTTGAATAATATTAGGGACAACATATTTTTGGGTGGATAGTTGCAGTAATGTTGTCTTGTGGTGTCCCCTCATTTCCAGTTGTGCGTGACCCACTTGTTATGATCAGTGAAATGTTAAGTATTTGTGAGTCCCTGGGCAAAGTATATCTTGGGGTCTCCTGTTTACCCCTGTTCAGCTCATTTCTTGTTGCGTTTGTGTTTTGACTTTTAGGTCCAGCCTCCAGCATAAGCTGTGTGGTTGCAAAAGAGCTATTGTGACCACCTATTGCTTATTACTGGTTGGCTATATTGTAGCTCTCATTTGCTTTCTTTTTATTCAATGGCTTGCCTTCCTCTTCTTGTGTTTGACCCCCTCTGGAGCACAGCCTCTATACCATGGGTACTTGCAAACATTTTCTCAGGGGCCACAAAGTTTGATCTGTGATATGATGGGGCCACATTGATGCCAGCAGGGTGGCGGTCGATGGATGGGGTGGGTCAGAGTGCTTGGCAGTAAGGTGGGTGTAAGGGAAGTGAAGCATACGCATCTAATGTCTGAACTGCACAATGTGAATCCAGAATCTTGGGGATAATCTCTGCTTTTCCACTTAACTAAATTGTACAATCCTAGTAAATTTTTTCATTTCACTATCCCATCTTTTTCTTCATTATCACGTATGAGGACCTCAAAATACACAACATGAGGATGTGTGCTGTACAAAACTACCTCCTGTGTTTGATTTAATAACCTATAATGCTGTTCATGTATAATAGAAACCCATGCCACTCAAAGAGGGAACATAAAAACTGACTTGCCTCTTAGTTCACTATTGGCATTGGTGGGGTAAAGAATGAATGTTTTTAATTCATGTTTGAAAACTATCACTTTAAAAAAATACTTATTATGCACTGATATAATCTGATGTACAAACATGACATAGTTCTGCATGTGAATAAATACAGTTTTTGAATTTTGAACATACTTTATCATACTATTACACTTTTTTGCAAGATGTCTTTAAAAATATTAAGCGGTGCAGGACACTCTAGTTACTTCCTTTCTTTAAATTAAATTAACCTTTAAATAAATCCTTGCCTGTTTTCTTAACATCTTTTTAATGTAAGTGCAGACTCAAGTAAATACCGGCTTAGTGCCACTTTTGAGGAGCGGGGATGCATGTAAATGTCATGAGGGCCACATGCAGACCCAGGGCCGTACTTTGAGCATCACTGCTCTATGCAATCCTTTTGATTGCTTACTTGCATCTTTCCACCATTCAACTGCTTTTTCCTTTCTCATTCAGCACTACATGAGAGTGCATGTGTGTTCTAGCTCTCTCCTTTTGTTCTAATTCACCTCTCAAATACCTCTCCTCCAACCCCCACCCCTCTGACATTGTTTCTTAAAGCAAAGCAAAAGAGATATTTTTGCTGGTGTGTGGCTAAAGAGCAGACTTTAAGAGATATTTTTGTTTTATCTCCTGTATTCCACTTTTTGCTTGAAAGCATTGGTGTAAAAATACTTTTATGGTGCTGGGGGAAGGGCCAACCTGCTGCACTCACTCAACTGGCATCTGAGGCAGAAAGTGTACTAAGCATGCCACTTCTCATGAATCAGTTTTATTCCACCTCTCCTATCAATGCGCTGTTACTGTTTTGCAAGGTGGAACGTTTTATGTTTGAAATAATGTGAGCCTGCCAGCCTTCACCAATTACTCCACATCTGAGGAAGCAGGGAATAACATTTCCAATTTCCTGCATCCTTGGAAGAGCAGCACGCAGGGTGACTAGCCAGCCTGCCTTGTCTCAAGACTGAGGCAGTGTGTAGAGGTTAGCACTCTTTCTGCCCTGTCTCTGGCTGCCAGCTTTACGTTTCTGCTCAGTCCTGGTCTTGCTGGGTAGAGGATGATCTCTTTCCACTCCGCCTCTTCGTATTTGGAGACCTGCATTACTCTGTCTCTGCCTTGGTCACCCTGGGTTGCTGCAGGCTCTCTCTGCTCTCCCTGTTTGCCTCTGAACTTTAGAGACCTACTGTATGTCTGCCATCGTGACACGGGGGAGCTGCAAACCCTCCTTCTGCCCTGCTTCTTTATCTCAGTAAGCAGCTTCTGTGTGTCAACTGTGCTACATGAGCTCTAGGAGCCGAACTTTACCCTGCCGGTGCACTGTGAGGCTCAAGGGCACTCAAACAGGGGTAGCTCCTC